>NC_137696.1:57348687-58548687 GCF_964034855.1 Anser brachyrhynchus | reverse complement strand
CTGTGTTCTACGACGTAAACAGCACTGCTATTTCATGGAAAAGAAATACAGATACACATTAATTAAGTGATTTCCCAGGATCACACAGTAAAGTACTGGCAGGAAATTAAAAAAAATAAATTGAATATAAAGGGCAGGAATCAAATTTCTTGTTGAAAAGATGTTCAAGAGTCAGAATTTAACACCAAGAATCTTGACTCACACTCAACTTAACAGCTTTCTTTTTTACCAAAGTAATGATCAGATGTAAAATATCAGTGAGAGCTTAAGATACAGGACAAAAATGGGAATTTGCATTTGACTCAGAAGTCAGTCTTTCTGTTCTTAGACATTCTGAAAATGACCAGAGCAAAGCCCACATGTTTTCATCCAATATAATTACACTGATGCCTTGAATATGTAACCTGAATATCAATATTAAAAGTATTAGTTATGGCCCTGTTAGAAAAGCATCCCTCAATAGGAAGAAAGAAACTTCGAAAACATGGTAGCTTTGGATAATTGAGCAATGTAACCGTAAATTTTGTAAACTGGAAGAAGAGAATGGAAACATAGTTGGTGGCATGATACCTTCTGCATATATCTACTGATATTTGGCTCATCAGTTCTTTAAAAAAATCTGTTGGGTTTGTTTAGTTTATTTTTTTTTGTTGTTTGTTTGTTTGTTTGTCTGTGTGTGTGTGTGTGTGTGTGTGTTTTCTTTCTTGTATGTGTGTGCATGATTCATTAAACCATTACCTATAGATCTGTCTATACAATTCCCAATACAGTAAAGTCAGTCGGATAACACTTGTTATAGCTTTACTAAATTAAAAATAAAATAAAATAAAATAAAATAAAATAAAATAAAATAAAATAAAATAAAATAAAATAAAATAAAATAAAATAAAGTAAAATAAAATAAAGTAAAATAAAATAAAATAAAATAAAAATAAAATAATTTTCTGCATATATATTTTGTTTATCTTTTTTTGTGACAAAAGATCCTATGAGATCACAGCTATAACACAATTTTTTATTTTATTTTTTTTACTGCTAGCAACAAGAGGACTAAGAGTGGACTAACAAGTCAACACGTCTGATTCTGCTAATGAATACACAATACATTTTCTAACCCAAAATTACTCTGAATGATAACAACACTATACATTCTTTGGCTTAATCAGAGCTTGGCCTAGGGGAGGTGTTTTCATCAGCCTATATCAGCATATACTTTATATATGTATATTATATGGATATTTATTTTTAATGCAGTCTAAGATATTTTGAATAAATTGCCTTGTGCGTAGCACGGTGACAGAATACATCCACGGGCTGTAGCATAAGTTACTCCCAGTCAACTTCTCCAGTATATTTGCCCTGAAGTACATTGATGGCCCAAGTAAATGTAAAGTAGTTTTTTTTCTTAGTGAAAAGAAGTCACTCCATGTCCCTTTAAAGATAGGGGGAAAGGTCTCTGAATTCAAGTAAATATGGTTTAAAAGAACTTTAATGTAAGAAGACTAAATTTGTCTGAAAGTGTAATTTATTGCAGACTGAGTTGTAGTTGGAATTCAGATGGTTTAAGGTTCATAGGGGTTTTAACTGTCCAAATAATTCAATTGCTATTAACGTATAAGGCATTTTTCCATTAACTTCAACGGACTTCTATGGCAGAAACTATTCTTACATGCAATGCCACCAGTCATATTTCAAACATGTGATTGTGAGAGCTCTATTTAGGCTCTGTTAAATAGAAACTATTCTGCTGGACAGTGAGATCATATGCAGCAAAGGGACTAAATGCCAGAGACACCCTGACTTGGACTGCACCCTGTGCAGTGAGATACTAATAGGAATCACTTAAAGACAGTATTTTTTGTTTTAAAACCAAGCTGAACAATATTCATGCAGCAGATTTATTTATTTATTTATTTATTTTTCAGTCTGTATCAAACCTCAATCCACATAGGTGAGAGACTACTTTAAATTGTGCTAGAGTCTTATCCTCAGAGGTACAGAGTGTATGCAGCAGGGTGCCAAGCAAATCAACTGCTATCGAACCAGGCTGGCAGTATGTACTCAGCAGCTCTCTGGATTAGGCTGCTTTTTATTAGTATGGCCAATTCCAGCAGGTGGCTTAGGAGTAGTTTTAGGAACACTGGAAAATAAGAACATAGACTGGAGGGAACACCCTGGCTAATTGCATCCAAATCCCCAGCTGTTTCCAACCATCAGTTCTTACTTTTCCTTCCTATTCTGGATCAATTTAATATTAGAAGCAGGAAGGGTCTTACATCTATTCTTATTCAAAGGCTGTTCCAGAGCTCCTGCTGAAAACCTTTTTTTTCTCATTTCAATATACATTTATTGAAAACTAGCTTATTCTCCATTTGTTCCTATGCAATAATACATATTAAATTGTTTTCCCTTCCTTTTATTTGTCCATCTGACATATTCATCTCGCTCCCGTTTAAATATTTGTCCCCATATTGCTCCTTAGATCAAACAGACCTCAGAAGATGGAGGGAATCCTCAGAATGCAAAATCTCCATATCTTGGGAGGAAAGAAGGCTCAAATGCCATGGCAACAGCACTCCTTCCATTCATGAAAAACCTCCTCCAGCCCTTTCTCTTCATAACTTGATCTGTGGAGTTCACTGTAGTAGGAACGCAATAGGCTGCATGACTACTACACAGTCATCCTCTCACTCCCATTTATTTAAAGGTGATTCCATGCTAAGATGCACCTAACACCTTAAGAAAGCATAGAATTGTGTTGCTTGAGTTTCAGTGCTGTGACACAGAGTCTTCCTTGCTGTAAATAATGGCATCAAAACTCTTAAAGTTGTCTGTGTAAGAAAAGACTCAGTTACATAAACTTCTACAGTCTGGACCTAACTGAAGCTGCAACCTATCCTGTGAGGCCTGCTGATAATGATTCACCACTGGTGTGGTGAACAAGTGACTGGTTGTTAGAAGGAAAGGTGGTAGCTGACCCATAGCCACTTCTATCCTAAGTTACACAATGTGAAAGAAAAAGAAAAAACATTTCAGGTGAAATAGTAGTTAGTAAAAAAAATAAATTACTTGAACTCCTGCATGCATTTTCCCTACCTTAAATTTAATATTTTTATCTATCTTTCTATCTATATGTATTAGAATGAAAATAAACAAGAAACAAGACAAGAGAAAAAAAATAGGAAGATATATCAATATATCTCAGGAAAAAAAATTAATTAGTATATTAGTATTAAATATCTTAATTATCTTAACTTCAGAAAGCTTTTCTGACTTCATGTAACTTTAATGGATGTAATTTCTTTAAAAGTTGATAAAGTTGCTTTTGGAATTATTTCAAACCTAATAAAGGAAGAAACAAAACAAGGTCTTGCTAACTTAATAGCCAAAAAATCTGGTATAATAGAATTCTCATTCACTCTCCCAAAAGAAACCAAATTTATTCTTGTTTACTACTAGGTTTAGAGGTGCCTGAAAGTTGTTTGTTTTTGTTTGTTTGTTTTTCTTGTTGTTTGTTTGTTTGTTTTTGTATCACCAAATTACCTTTCCACATTGATCTGGATACGGGAAAGCTTAAGCATTAATATACTTTCTCTTGTCAGACAAAATTGCTTTTTCAGGAAATTTCTGTAAGTTACTTGTAAGTGCTACTCAATTTTGGCATCTTGTAGAACTAGATAAACTAACAAAATATGAGCGTAGATACTAAGATGTTAGTCTAGAAGAACAGTGTTCCAACAATGACAACTGTGTGATGCAATTGCTTTGGTTCCCCCATATGAGATTTCACAGGACAAAAAAAGAATGTCATCTACTTTGATTTGTTGCTTCTTATTCAGAAGAAAAGTCAAATCACAGGATAAATTAAACATTTGTCAAGGTAATGAAGAATCTGGGCCATTTGAATGAATTGGCTCATGATTATTCTTAAAGTTGAATTGTGTTATGAACTAGGTAATGTTGACCCACTTGCAGACTTGAATGGAAACAGACCATGTGGATTTATAAAGTTTTCACTCTCACGTCCCAAAAGTTGTCTTTACACCCAAGCAAAGGTTTGAGCTGACAGTAAGCATGACATATATTTTATTCCCCTTGCTATCCTAGCTGTTAACATGCAATAAGGAAAATACTCAGCCCTATATCAGGGCAGGGACCTAACTGGGAAATGAAATTTGGCCAGGTCCAAACTTATGATAGCTGAATGATGTCCAAATGTCTGATGTGATTAACAGAGAGCAGTGCCCCCAGAAAATGCAATTATAACACGACTTCAGTTTATTCTTTAATAGTAAAAAAAAAAACAAATATTGTATTGTTCAAACAAACATTAAAGCCTTTCAGAAACCATCTAAATTTGGCTTCAGACTGTTTCAGACTTCGAATGCTTTTCACTGTTTCTGAGTGATGTGCGAGGTTGGTGCAATTAACACATTGAAAACACATCTCCTTCTTAAGATGTTGCATGGGTGCCATACCAGAGGCCAACATGTGTCATGAGTATTATCTACATGTGTCAGAGGAGAGTCCCCTGATCAAAAAAGCAGCTACCTTGAGGTTGTAGATATGCACATGCCATTTGTTAAAGGACATTCTGGAGCTCAGGTACCCAAACAAAATATGTGGAGACAGCACTGAGTTGGTCTCTGTGCTCAAGCAATGAACACTTACCTTTTGGGCGTCCAGTGGCTGTTTACTCCATGAAGCACTCCACATCCCACCAACATCCCAGTGTCTGAGCCTGTCTCATCCTCTTATCACACTTCCAAACACAGACACAAGAAATCTTGTCTTGTTCACAAGACAGCAATGTAGATGGGGCATGGGAACCTCCCACACATCCAGCTGGCTAGGACATACGATTTTGGTCCCCCTGTAAGCAAAGCTTCTTAAAGCAGATAGAAAGTATACACAACACCTGTTTATTATGGCTAGGACTCTGAACTAATCTGCAACTCCACAAAATCAGAATTTCAGATGTGGATTTACACAGAACACTGTTAGCAAGCATATCTAATCTTTGTTAGTCTCTCTCCAGAAGTCATCAGTCATAGCAAAATTACAACGATGATGTCGTAAATTAGGATAAAGCCAAAGAAACAAAATTCAAGAAGTTTTCTGATTGTCTTTGAGAAGTGTCCAAAGTAGTAGTAATGAGAATGGGAAGGTTAGAAGTTGATCTGTAGTGGTATAGATGGTTAGTGGCCAGGGGTGACTTCTGACAATAAGAGCAGAAATATACTTTCTTAGGGTGCTCCTGCATCCTAAAGGATGAAATCAAAAATGTTCTCCATGAAAGTATCATAGTACTTGCCCACAAGTCAATGCCAGTGAGAAAACACGTCAGTTCAAATCAAGAACTGCAATGCAAAATTTCCAGTGTTTCCACACATGGAATGATGAACACGAATACAGGCCTCCACCCCACCAGAAAAATCTGCTTAATCTTACTTTATGACAAAACATGCAGACAGCTCAATTTGACTCTGACTAGTTCTTTCTACAAAACTAAAAAAATTGCCTTGCCTGAGCAGGAAGTGCTTGAGTCAGCTCCACAGAACAGAAGTCTATCCATTCATTAAGTGGGATGAATCTTCTATTGAGATGCTAAATATTGTTTCATTGCCTGGCATACAGCCCTTCTATATGATCTGAAGAACTTTTTATTCCACAGTCATATATTCAGTGTGAGCCTTTTGCCCCTGGCTCCCCACCTGTTTTTCTGCTTATATTCTGAGGCAAGAACTGCTGAACTTGGGGAGCAGGAAAACTGAATTATTGACAGAGACAGTCTACAGAAAGATTTAGATTATGTGTACATCTCAGAACTGTTTATCCAGATCTTTCAGGAAAAGAAACAATTCTGCAAGAGCAGAAGTAATAACCAGCAAAGACTGAGGCATCAAGGAGATGTTAATGGGACATTCAAAATGTAGGAATGCAAGATACAGGCATATCAGGCATTCAGACTGTAATGGTAGACAGTAATGATGGGTACTGAAGTGAGAACATGAGCCTGGATATTAGTGAAGAAAAGAGGAATTTAGTGATGGCTACAGTGATACAAACCTGGAAGTATGAAATAGGAGGGTAAAGTAGTAAAAGTAAAAAGAGTAAAGCTGAAAAATAAATGTGAGAGGGAGGAAGGAGGCTTTTTGCTGTGGAGATGGGAAGGAGAGAGGGATTTTAGAGCTCAGAAAAATGAATGACAGTATTTCAACAGATGAGATGATAAATGAGAGAGGAGTCAATGGTGACTGAAGTTTAAAAGGTTGGGAACAAAGTGGTTTGAAAGATTTTTGGTGCAGAACAGAGTGGAATATGTAGAGAGGTAAGAAACACTGTTTCTCTTTCTATCCAATGAATTTAACTTGCCAGTGCAACATCAAGAAGAAGAAAGCCATTCGCTAGTTGATAAGAGGCTGAACAGAGCAAGATCTCACCAACAGTAAGCTGACTACACAGGTAACAGTTTAGACATAAGGCAGTAGAGGAACATGTTGCGGGAAAAAGAAAACTAATGTTAAAGTACTAGAAAAAGAAGCAGTAGTTGTTGAAGAGTTTTATAGTGAGGAATGAGGGGAATGGAAGAAATGTACTATAATCACGTTTCAACATAACAGCTGATTATTTTTAATATATTTTGATTATTAGAAGATGTTTGTAACATTTGAGGAAACCAGTCCTTATAACAAGATGTTTGTTCAGCCTGAACATTAGCTAAGATTTTATTCAAGTCCTGCTTTAAAAAGTAGTTTGAAACTTAAAAGAGTTAATTTAACTGCATTAAAATATGACACATGGACAACACCAGAACCAACCAAAGAAACAAAAATGTTCAATTTTCCCAAAACTAAAATTTCTTCCTGAGGCACTCAAAACTATGTACCATTCAACTAGGTCAGAACTAACAAACGGATAACAATTTTATATTCTCTCTTTTTTTCTGATCCTATCCTACACTCAAGACATCTTTGAATAAGTAAGAGCAAATGTATTCTTCTTGAATGGAAAAATTAACTTTTCCAAAGCTGTGCTTTCTTTGGAACTGGAGATCCATGAAGAGAAAGAATGCAGACAACTTTTGATAGCAGTAAATATTCATACCATTCCTAAATTTGCTTTATGTGGGGATTCTACTGGAGACCAACTGCAAGTCTCCCAAAGATTTTATTGCTGGGTTTATTTGTTTTTTTTTAAGAGATAATTCAAAATTTCATTGTATCCTATTCAATACTCTTAACATTTCAAAATAGATTTTGTTTCATTGTTCTACAAAACTAAACAAAACAAAACCAAAAACAAAAACAAACAAACAAACAAAAAACACTTTCCACCATCCGAAATTTCCACAATATTTTTTCTCATCAAAATCTGTTTATGGAAGATGCATAAATATTATATTATAACATAGCTATTGGTGACATTGTTTTCCAACATACCAGTGCTCTGGTAAATAGAAAGGGGGGAGACAGGCGTGACTAACTGTCTTTTTATAAAATATATATATATATATTAAGCAATTTCATGTAATTGAAATGTTTCCTAGACCTCCATTTGCATTCAGCCTTCCTTGTAGGATGAGGTATATGTGCACAGGTTGAATTGGCATAGCATAGAAATAGGCAAGGAAGAGTTTATCTTTACTTAATCTGCGATGGCAGTATCTGCTGCATGTACCTTGGCCTCAGTCTTCCATAGACATTAGGAATCCAAACTAGGATTTATTTAATTGGCTTTCAGTCCTCTGTATCCAAGAATTCTCAACATCCCATTCCTCCCACAGCGTCAGGTACCCAAATTTCCCAAGTCAACTACCTTGAGTGCCTATTACTCTCCTAACAGTTATGCCTGAAACTGCTTCCAGCTAAGTAAGCCACAACCAGCTCTTATCAGGACAAGTTTTCTGCCTGAGATCCCAGAGGAGGCTGATCCAAGGGACATGCTGGGAGTGTGCTTCTCATTTTCTAAAACAGCTGAGCTCATCACAAAACACAGGTCACAAATCAACTGTCATTCCAAAACACAGCCAGAGATGAAGCCTGGCCAGAAGTAGTTTTTGTGGTTGTTTAACAGCCTCCCCTGCCCTCATAAAAACTGTTAAAATTTTCTTCACTTTTTTTTTTTTTTCATAAAACTATGCAAGATGGACAGCTCCAGCCGGGATGTGAGTTCCACAGGATGCCTCAGTTCCATATCATGTGAATCTCAGGAGTTCAGACCTCCCCTTTGCAACCAAAAGAAGCCTGCCTTAATCACCAGTATTGTGTCCTGAAGATATTTACAGTCCCCTTCCACTATTTCTGTTGACACTATATTGTTTTTCAAAACCAAACCCAAAACAAACACACAAAAAAATAAAACCCATCAAACAATTAAACAGTCCTTAGCCAGAGAGGCAGCAGAGTACCCACCACTACAGTGTTCACCTGGGAGCAGGAACACCTTGATTTTTGCCCTAAGTACCAAAGAGAGTATTGGAGCTACATTCTTTAATCTTCATGATATTGAATAAAAGCAAGAAAGCACATCTATCATTTCCTTTTTTCAAAGCACAATCTGCCCCTTAATGTGTTTTTAAAACAGATGACTCAGAGTCCTAAATCTAGGAGAGGTCCTTGGCCAAAAATCTCAGTCATTCTGCAATTCAGGCGGGGTTTCTCAGTTCCAGGAAGGGACAGGTTAAAGTACTCTCTTGGTCACCTATCCTCCACTCATGGTTGTGCCCCAGCTTAATCCAGTCCAGACCAGAACTGCTGCTTCCGTCTCCCTGCCACATGTGAATCAGTGCAGAGAACCATTCCAGCTGATGACTGTAGAGTTAGTTTCTTGCCACAACAGCTACTTGATTTGGCTTACCACGTGGTAGAAACACATCAGCAGAAATCAGGAGTTTGAGGACTGGCAGCTCAGACTTCAGCCAGCCAAAGATGCCACAGAGGTTTCTGCTTGGTGTGCTGCCTTCGGCAATTCAATCTGAAATGCCTAATCCTGTCAGTGTATTGCAGATGCCCAGTATTTCACATAAGGAGGCAAAAACACATCCAAAAGCTAGGTGCTAGTTGTGTTTTTGCAGCCAGAGTTCTCTGGTCTGGTATTTTCAAGCCAGCTAAGCAGATCAGCTCTGGGGGACCCAGTATTGCCACAGTGCTCTAGAAGCAGAGGGAGGCATTGGTTTGGTTTTATCATTTCCTCATCTTGGTAAAAATGCCCATATGCACTCTGTGATTTTTTTAATTATTATTTTATTTATTTATTTATTCATTTATTTATTTTCTGCTTGCATTGTAGTTCTGATGGGCCCCAGTTTTAACTTTTGAAATTAAGTTTGTGTTTGATTTTTTTTTTTTTAATTCATTGAATAGTTAATAAAAGTTGTTTAAATTGTATCTCAAAAACAAACAAAAACAAAAACAAAAAAGCATTAAAAGTGACAAAATCTGTGTCCCTGCCTCGGACAAAGACTAAACCTACAGTAAATGTTGCATGCAACAAATACCCTGACAAGTTCTCTTCAAATACCTGCAGTTATTATTAAGTGGATGTTCACCCTGACCAGACACCCTAAAAGATATTTATCTGTACATAGGTGTTCTGCACATATGTGGTTATCCCAAACCCCTAAATAGAAAATTAATTTCTTCCTCTAAATACAAGTTTCGTCCTTTTTCTTTTCTATTTATACTATAATCAAGTCTTGTGATAGTTCGTCTGGGTGAAGATATTCACCAAACATGGATGGGAAATGCACTGAATGCCTTTTCTAAGAATTTTTGCAGATATACCATTTGTTGTAGATGAGGAGATGAACTCTTCTGGGAGTTGTATCAGACAATTTTGAGATTGTTTCTTTCTGAAAAGAGAACACTTTTTTTTATTTTTTTAACCTTTCATGTATGTTCCCCTACTCTGTGAAATTATTAGTTTGACAGGAGTCATATACGGGAGCTCAAAACTGAGATCTTGTGATCGTAAGACTGACACAATAATGTACACCACCACTTGTAATTCCAGCCAGGACTTAAATGAAGACAGGTCCACTATTATGGCCTCACACAATAGCTTATTTAAACACTAATCACAAATTTTTGTAAGTTAAAGTTTTTCTTGGGTGTTTTGTTTTAGCCCTAGAAGGCAGCTCAGCACCACTACTAAGTGAGCCGCTCACTCACTCTCCGCAGCTGGAATGGAGGAGGGAGAATCAGAAAGGTAAAAGTGCAAGAACTAGGGGGTTGAAATACAGACAGTTTACCTGGTAAAAAAAAAAAAAAAAAAAAAAAAGCCATGCACACAAGAAATGCAAAACAAGGAATCTATTTACTGCTTCCCATCGGCAGGCATGTGTTTTGGCTCATCATGCATAATGGTTTCTTGGAAAGACAAACACCATCACTCCCAACATCCGCCCACCCCCTCCCCCCGCTTCCTTCTTCTTTCCCTTCCAGTTTTACTGCTGAACATGACACCACATGGTATGGGATATCTCTTTGGTTATTCTGAGCTGGGTGTCCTGGCCATGTCCCCTCCCAGCTCCTGGTGCACCCCCAGCCTCCTCACTGGCAGGGCAGCACGAGGAGCCGAAGAGTCCATGGCTCTGTGTGAGCACGGCTCTGCAGCAACTAAACACTGGTGTGTTGTCAGCATTATTCTCATCAAAAATCCAAAACACAGCACTGTGTGAGCCTCTACAAAGAAGATTAACTCTATCCCAGCCAAAACCATGACATCTGGTTGTCTGCACATCTTATGTCATTCTTATGTCTCTCGTTGTCCAAGACAGAATCTTAAAATAGTGTCTGGAGTCTGAGCTAGACTATTTGGTCAAAAAGAAACGACTCCTTTCTGCTCACCCAATAGTCAATCACATGTTCTTACACCTGTATGTAGAAAGCAAGGTTTAAGGCCAAGCTGAGCTGAAAAGGGAATTACATCTGCATCTCTTGCATCTTCTAGCTATATAACTGCAAACAGTTACATACACTTCAATGAGATCAGCACAAAAGTAAGAAGTCTGGAGTCATTTGATTCAACACTGGAAAGATTTTAAAATCACAGATTTGTTTCATGGAATCAATAAATATATATATATTTTATACAGGAAGAACTGCAATACATCATTTCACAACCTACAGTCGCCAACTCCTATTGAAAGAAAGAACTTGATAGAATTCAGACAGTAAGCAACAAATTTAGTCAGGCTTCTAAATTTTAGGATAGTCCTCACCTACTGGCTTGTGCTTTCTCTCCAGTTTATTGGCTGTTTCTGATCAGTTGGGTATGGTGGCTGACTTGTACACAAGTGGAACCTCCATTAGTAATCATGTATTAAAGCTGCGGTGAATGGCTGTTGTAGAAAGTTTAAAGGTTATGTTCTTTTATGGAATCTGAACACTTTTAAAATCCCTTGGGCTCCTCTACTGACACACTGCGAGATGTGAATCACAGCAGGATTGCGTGCTGCCTTCTGTGTAAAGTTGGACACACTGAACAGATTTTCTAACTAGTCAATATAAACATAAATCCTGTATGGCTGTTTTTTCCTGAAAGGAATTTCTTGCTCATACACTGTCAGATATGAGCAGAGAAGATGAACACTGGAAGAGAAATCAAATTAAGAATCTGTGTGGTCTGTGAGAGCAATACAATGGCTTACTGTAAAGGAACACTGTTAAAACCAAAATGCAATAAGAGATAGGTTTTCATTATGAATTATACTTCAATTATCTGGATTGCACCTGGAGCACAGAACTCATTTCTTCAGTTCAAAAACATGCAAATGTCTTTGTGTGAGACTAGCAGACTGACCATCTTCTTTAAGCCTCCCATGAAAGCGACACAAATGCACAAAACCAAGAATAAATGAATAAATGGGGAAGCAACATTCCTGTCCATTGCTTCAGTAACTTAGATGGAAAAAGACACACCATTAAAAGAGAAAGGGCGATAAAAGCATATCACTAGACCGCTAAGTTTGCCTTGTACTTTGCTGTAAAAGCTAGGAATCATCAAGCTGAGTGTTCTGAAAGCTTCTCCATTCAGCAGGATACAAAAAAACAATTCCTACATTTTGTTATGAGTCAAGCCAGCAAGATGTTTTTAATGGGCTTTCAGGCTTGATTTTGGAAATATCATAGTGTCACTTATGGTAAAACTAGAACAAATAATAGCATCTGTCTTGAATATAGCCATCTCAACCCCATTACACCATAGCAATGCCATTAGAAGCAAACTGGCTTTCCTGTACTCTCTCTCTATTAAGTTATCTTCCAAAGTGATAGCATTCTTACCATAAAAATTTGCCAAGCATGTCTTGAATGATTACCTGTTTATATATAATTTCAATTTTTCCATCTAGTACAGTTTCTGATTTTTATTTTTTATTTTTGGTATCACATCAACTTATTGGCCCCATTTGATTAAAAAAAAATCCTGCGTATCTGAAGGAGGGATATCTTCAGTCTGTATCCAGGTTAGTATAATGGCCATTTTTAGTTGGAAGATCATATATTGGCTAGCCAGAACAGGAAAACAAAACAAAACAAAACAAAAAAACAGTTTTTCAAAAAGCTGTGGTATGTGAGGCTTGTTGTTGGTTTGAGGTTTGGATTTTTCTGGGGTGTGTGAGGAGTTTGAAAACATTGTCTTGCTACCGTTTCTAAAGCAAGCATGCCAAAGCAATCCATGTAAACTACAAGTGTGCTCACAGGATGACTAATGTCAGCTGTCACTGAAGAAAATGTGCTAGGGAGTAACGGTGTACACCATTTAGCATGGAACAGAAAAAAATGAGTCTCTTTTATATCATTTAGGTGACAGAATCTGACTTGGTACTTAAGACCAAAGTATTACTCTCTTGGCTGCAGCTTAGTTTCCGTAAAGTCACTTGAGCTAGTTAGACTTTCAGAGCTAAGCGACTAGAAAGGCATGGCTAGAGCAGGAAGCCAGACTGAGATAATTCTTGAAATCTGAGGTGGTCAGTCTGTTAAAACTGCACTGCTTTTCAATGACTCGAATTGCAGTTTCCTGGCATGATGATAAAGCATAACCCACCGTTCTTTTTGCCAAGTGGCTACGAACTGCCAATAGAGTGCTAGAGTAGACATCTCTGTGGCTGAAGCATAAGCACCTACTGAATCGCAATGAAACAGCATAAGGAAGGATGGAGCATAGAGAAAGGGAGCAGAAAGTGCTGAGACAGCTGGCAAAACCACCTCTGAAAAGGAAAACAAGGTGAACTCCTGCAAACTTATGCATCATGTCATATGCCATCCTCTTGAGGAAGCAGTAGGATGCAAACTGTACTCTGCATTTGCTCAGGAGTAATCCTGACTCCTTTAGGAAGCACAGTGTATCCAAGCTTGAGTTTTTATAGAAATAATCAGTTTCACAGTTTGACATCTCAGTACTGAGTTTCCTGACTATCAGGTGAATAAGGTATGTCTGCATTCTATTCTATTCCCTTATCCTTCATTGGAGTAAAAAAAAAAAAAAAATACATTTTCACATTATCTAGAATCAAATGTATGTAATCCTAACTGGAGAAATTTGAGCGATTCAAGAATCTTGTGCTCTACATCCTTATTCAGTACTTTTATGTATACTCAAAAAAAAAAATACACTGAAAAAACACCTTCTATGCTTGCTTTTTACATTTATGTGGTCAGATATAGGAAACCAAAACTCATGTTGCTTTTAGGGTTATTTGGAAACCTGGTTAATATCTTGGCCCGGGGAGGTTAATGAAAGTTCTGTGCAAGTGCAAAGTGATGATGTGTAGTGAAGAAAGCTGTTTTCTCACCTAAAAAATGGTGGCTTTATAATACCTGGAGTTAACTCAGAAATAGACCTAGGCATCTTTATCATTTCACTGGTCAAAATGATTACCCTTTGATGTACACTATAGCTGATCTTTAAATTGCACTTCTTCTCCAACAGCTCATGTAAAGTTTACAGCTCATTAGTCATTTTTCATTTTATAACACCAGTTTATACAGTTTTTCTGGTATAAGAGTAAAGGGATGTTGAATAGTGATTAGTAATTCCTAGATATATTTATTCAACGCCCCTAGAAAAAATGTATGCAAATAATAGATACCTGTCTCATGAAATAAGTTTTTGGGAAATTTCTCAGTCTTTGAAACAGCACTTTTCAGGCAGCAGTCATTGTATATCACTCAATTTTGCAACCCTGACCCATTCAGTTATCTAGAAAGGACTCCTTCCAGACAATTCATGTGCTGAGATGTTATCAGGACTAAATAACTTATTATAATATTCAGTAAACTTGACTGTGGTTACTCTTCTGTAGCCATGGACAGGAGTAATTATATGGCAATTTATGGTTCTCATGTAGAAGATTTTCTTCACTCAGAGGGTGTTGAGGCACTGGCACAGGTTGCCTAGAGATGTCCCATCCCTGGAGGTGTTCAAGGCCAGGTTGGATGAGGCCCTAAGCAACATGATCTAGTGGGAGGTGTCCCTGCCCATGGCAGGGGGGTTGGAACTAAGTGGTCTTTAAGGTCCCTTCCAACCCAAAGCATTCTATGGTTCTATAAGTTTTTTGGTTTTTTTTTTTGCACAGGTTTACCTGAAACTTCGGACAAGTAAATACCTGAAGAATTTAAAAAGAAAAAAAAAAGACAAACCAATAAAAAGTGAAATATTATAGATGATTGGCCAAAATCACTGGAAAATTACTCTCAGCATAGTCTTGACATTAAAGCAAAGCTAGGTATAACAAATTGTATCAGTTTTGGAGTTAACATTACTGTCTCTGACATATAGGCATATATGCCTAATATATGCTGATACTAACTGCTGACTTGCTGTTAGTCAGTAAATCTCATATCTTGTGGCCTCTCTTACTTCTAGGCATTAAGTGCATATCCTAAGCAAGTCTGATCTCATACAAAGCCAATAGCAATATGATAGTCAAATGTATTTCCTCTTAATATCTGATTCAATCATCATTTTCTTCTTAAAAATTAAAATTGAAATCAGCACTAACTGCTATACCTGCCAGTCCATTTTGTATGGTAGTTCCTCTAGACAGCTACAGAATTTCATGTCTGACCACGGGCGAAAACAAACAGTAATCTGCCTTCCTCCAGCTTTTCTAGGACACCTTTTTGACCTGGAAGACTCTTTCAAATGCAAACTCAAGACTGTCATTGCCATATTTGTCACTTTGAGCTCTGCCTAGGTGAATGAAACAGTCCTGAAAGTAGAACAGAAAGCATATTTTAATAAGTAGGGTGCATATTATCCATTCTCTTCATGGGAGGTAAAGACAGAAGAAAAGTTATAACATCCTCTGTCATGCTGCTCCTCTCCCACAAGATAATGGCACTTCAGTAGCATTATAATTCTCTGTATACTCCTTGATTATTTGACAATGCTTGACTGTGCAAAGCTCTGGCCTTTCATCCCCATTTTTTCCCAGAGAATCCCATTTCTTCAGTTCAATCATACTTGCCTGCTGGTGTACTCAAAGGGGGATGAGCTAATCCGGAGAGGTAGTCTAGACGACTGTAAGAGCAGACATTAGATTGTTTGAATGTCTAAATATTCTTTTTCTTCTTATTATTGTGAGATACATAGAATAACTAAGTTGCTTCCTAGCTAATATGTATTTGCTGTAGAGGAAAGAGTAAACCCAGTGCCTTTGTGCCTACTGTTTGCCATTCAATTTGTTAAGTGGAAAAGCTTTGGTAAGCTAAAAAGCTTTTTTTAACATTTATTTTAAGTTACATTCATAACTTTCCATGAGGGAACACTGCTTTCTGCTCTAAAATAATGAGGTATACACCACTGAATAAGTAATAATCTGTTCATTAGAGCTGAATTTAAGGTATTTGTTCACATTGTTAAAAAAATAAATAAAAATGATTTGGTTACAAGAAGCACTCTAAATTTATTCTCTAAATATTAGTTTGTTGTTTGTTTGTTTGTTTTTCCCCAACTACTTACAAATTCTATAACTTGAGCTCTGATTTCTCCTCTCAATTGTTTTCCCATTTTTAATCATGCCAGCAGTTTTCTCTATTCATGTGGAAGCACTCAGGGTTTTTTCAGCACAACTGCTTGAAAACAAGACAAATTGGAATCCAGAGGATCATACAACTTTTAAATCTAGAAAATTAGTGGTTTAGAGGCAATTTGGAAATCGATATTATCATAAAAGGATTGTATTCCACTTCTAACTCTCCAGAGTCTGTAGGAACTAGTTGACACAGAGTCCTGAACAGCTCCAGTCTAGAGGCGGAGACAGGAGCATTTTTTTCATACATTGAGAATCTTTAACATTTTCCAAAATATTTCTGTCCTAAATAGTGAAAAAACTTTCTCAGATATAATAACCCTTCCTAAGTAGAAAATGTGGAAATTAATTTGGATTAATTAAAACATTGATTTTTTTTAGAATACTTTTATTTCAATTTCCATCATAAATTGATTAATTTCAAAGCAAAAGTTTCCCTTTGAAAAGCTGGCCTCAATTTAGGGAAAAAAAAAAAGTAGAAGAAAAAAACAACAGTAAACCAAAGCAAAACAAAAAACATCTCAGTGAGATACTTTGGCAACTTCCAAAATTTCTTTCAAATAAATGTTTTTTTTAAGAGTACATCTACCATAAACAATTGCTTCAGCAGTCAGTTTTGGTTTTGCCAAACATGGTCTTTTCTAATTTATACTTAATTGAAAATTTCCTGACCAGGCCTATTCCAGATTGACATGGGAATTGACTGGCAGTTGGACACTATGCAAAAGAAATATATTTACATGGCAAGCTAAGGACCGTGAGCATAAAATTAAGGTGATGTTATATAAGGCAGCTCCTTTCCCAGAGAAATCTCATAGGGAGCATAAAGCGGTACTGATTTTGTTTGCTGTGACAGCATGGGGAACTAGCATAGCCAAACTGGGACTGCTTCATGCCCTAACTGTGGAAAGCATCTGCACTTATTAATATGTCCTCTGCAGGACATAGCAGTAGTATATCTACATCCACAATGCCAGTGGCTAAAAAGTTGAAATTTTACAAGAAAAATCAGTCATCAGTATCTCATTCTCATGAATATATATGTGAATATACATATATAAATAATGTAGAAACATTTAGTAAAGGGAAACCTTTACTCCATTGAATAGTCTTAGTGATGGTGATGACCATTGAACAGCTTATGTTCTGCTAATTGCAGGGCTACAGAAAACTACGTAAGTGCAGTCACAGATCTTCCTGTTCCTCTTGTAATATTTTACCAGAATAATTACTTTGCCAATTACAAATTAACCTTGCTTATGAAGCATCTCCACATTTTTAGGCTAAATTTTCAGGAAAATATCGGGATGCTCTTTGCTGCTGCTGTACCTCCCACCACCTTTGTTGCTGCTGCTGCTACCACAGCTGCTTTGCTAGCAGAAGAGGTGGAAATGTGCACAGAGACAGCAGCAGTACTTGCAGCAGGAGCTTTACCTGTGGAGGTGAAAAAGGTACAGTGATAAGAACAGTAACAAAAGGGTCTGGTACATATAGGATGAGTAGGAATTTCTGCATTCCTAGGGGGAGAAAATGTCATGCTGGAGAGATTTCAAAACCTTTTTATACCTCCAAACCAAATTCCGTTTATTATTTTTATTTTTATTTTATTTATTTTTTTTCTGCTAATGTGCAAGAGGACAATAGTGATTTCAGTCTCCCTGTGCAATTCCAGCTTCCCAGCCACAAGCGTTTTTAGGGCAGATATAATTAATTTTTTCCTTGTGCACTTGAGATTGCATTGGGATTCTCTCTAAGTCTCATCTTCAGCAGACACCTTTGTTCCCCGGGGGGGGATTTATTCACTGCTACAAATCACTCACTTTGAACACCCAAATCAATATGTTTCAAGAGAGTTTGAATAAATTATGTTTGGAAGCTGTGGTGAATATTTCTTTATTTAACAGAAATCAAACTATCCTTGAGAGGGAATCCGCTGTGTATAATTCTGAAGCAGAACTGACAAAATGGACAGAGCTCCCCTAGATACTTAACTCATTAAAGCAGACCAATCTCTGCAGGGAATTTTAAGGACCAGTAAAACAAAAACATAGTAGATGCTCAGGTTTTTATCATGTCAGAAGTTTTTCTTTCAGCTGTAACAATAATAGTTTATTTTGCTTGGGTGTCACTGACATTAAAGCTCTAGACTTACCAAGAGGACAATAGATCACTGTCATAGACTCAAAAGGTAAATGAGAATACTTTTCTGACGAGGGCAGAAAGAGGACATGAATGTCACTGTTACAGGAATCCCTTGTAACTCCCATAAATTGATTATAATTCTTCTTTGCTTCATCTTGTTTGTAAATGTGCCAGTAGGAATGGGGAGGGGAAGAGAAGGAAAAGGAAGAACATGGGGACAGTAGTGGCTATAAATGACTTGACACAGCTCCAGCATGATTCACTGAAGCCTTCCAAAAGGCTGAGTGAAACAGAGACTGCAGCCTTAAACAGATGAACAAAGTAGGCACTGAGGAAGGTTCTTTAGAAGTGCACAGGTGCCTGTACAGAGTGGCTGACCTTCCTAATTTGTGGAGGAAAACCTAGGCCCACTGACACTGCTGCAGAGGAAGAACACCTGCAAGAGAGTCAACAGTGTGGTTGTGTTTACCACTGAATAGGGAGCTCTGAATTTGGCCTGTTGTTACTAAAGTGGCAATTGAGGAATACAAAAAAAATAGTTTGAATACAGGAAATTAATAAGTAATGTGAGTAGAAAAGGACCCACTCCAGCAAAATTACTCTTCTGGATTAATTTGAATTTGAAAAGACCACACAGCTGATAGAAGTGCCAATGAAGTTTTTCAGCCCCTCTTCTGGCTCTAAAACAGATTAACTTGGGCAAAAAATGAGACTACACATCCAATGCAGATCTGCCTTACTTAAATAATTCTGTCTCGAATGACTGAAGTAGCCACAAAACTTCTGAACTTGTATTTCGGAATAACAAGGCATCATTTGAACATCTCTGGCCAAAGTATTTCAGGCATTAGTTGCAGAATGGCACCTTTCTATTGCATCAAGATCTTCTCTACCCACTGTTTCCCATATGATGCACTTGCAGTATTGAGACACAGTATGTGATTTAGGCAGCAAGGGGAAAACGGTTCATGATGGGAGATAAATCTAGCAAATGCTCCCAACATTTGGGAAACTGATGAATCATGGCATCAGTGGCAGCAACAGCCTAATGTTGAACTGAACAAGTCTGAAAGGGGGGAGGGTTCCCCCATCCAGAAATTTAGAGCATACCTAGCAAAATCTTTCCACCACCACCACACCCCCTAGGAACCTGTAATGTTGCAAAAATGCCATTTTCCAACAGTCACAGGGAAATTCTGATTAGTCCTTGGCGGAATCTGATTAAATGTTGTTCAGTAACTTACAGCAAGACACAGCTAATTGTTTCTGCGGCATTTTTTGCATTTTCTAAACTATGGAACTTGAAAATACCCGTGAAGAGATTTGTCTACTATCTGCTATCATCAGCAGCATTTAATTTGTGTCTATTTTTCTAGGGAAAAAAAATGCAAACACAGTTGTGAATATTATCAAGTCATTCACAAACATTTTAGGCTAGTGCAGGTTATTTGGAAGTTTTGTTTATGGATAAGCCTGTAGGATACCTGATGACTTCATGCAAGACAGAATGACAATGGCCAGCTACATCACCTACATAATTTTTCATAAGTCATTTATTTTTGTACATCTGAATTAGCTTTTGTGTTGGAGCAAATAGTATCAAAGGAGTACTCAACTTCTGAGTTCTCGTCACTTTCATTAGCTGCATTCAGATTATCTGTAATGATTAATCAACTTGAATAAATTGCCTGGAAACATTCCTTTAACCACTTCCTGTTTGTGTCTCATTAAAAACACTGTCTTTACATGGTAGGGAAGGGTGGCAGATGTATTTACATGCAAATAGAAAAAACAAATCTCCCTCGTGTTGCCATGTGCCTCCTGCAGTAAGAATTGCTTATGGAGTTATCTCAGCCCTTGCAGGGGAAGCTTATTCCCAGCGGTTTCACTGGAGGCCCCTCGCACGTTCAGCTCTAGTGGGAGTTCATGCAGTAGCTTTATGGGGGATGTTGATTGCATCCAGATGCTGGTTCAGAGCAGCCAAAGTAGCAATGGAAACAATGACCCCAGCTTCAGAGGAAGAAGGGGGCAGATCATCCTCCACTGGGACCTGAAACACTGGAAATGGGGAAGGCTGATGAAGAAGTTTCAGACATGCCTTCATTTTGGCAGGAACTGGAGCTATCAGAAAAAGAAGTCAAGCAGAAGCATTCATATTTCTGAAAGTAGATAGTACTCAAGAATCTCACATTTTTCATTATTTTTGCTTACTCAAGTAGAGATGGTTAAACACAAGACTGTTCAAAGTATGGAAAATACACAGAAAAGAGCCTCAGAAACAATGTGTTTTTGAGCAAGACATTACATATGCAAGTGAAATGGAGTTATTGACTGGTTTAATTTTTAAAGGTAATTTTGGGAAAGTTTCTGATGCAAAAGCAAACTAGGACTGCAATTTGAGGCAACGTGCTCGGCCTGATGAAAGATCCAGAATTAACTTAGCAATATGATTATTGATGGGTAAAGGAAGTGCCCCTGCCTGAAATTTTGAATGTAAAGCAGGAATTTGATAGTGTGAACAGCGAGGAAAATTATAAAACACATTTTAAAAACAGGCTTGAAGTACAACAACATTCAGAACTAATATGCAGCAGCCTGCAAACAACACAAGTGTGGTTGTCCAGCACGGAAATAATGAAGGAGCTGAGCTGGAATATGCCATTAGGAAGACTGTGCAAACTTCAGGAAAAGCTGATGAACATAAATTGATGATCTGACCAAATGCACAGAAGAATGCTTCCTAGCAGTTCTAGACAGCACTGGAATAGAAAAATGACCAGATTATTAGTTGCAAATATGTGGAATCTCAGCTGTTAGTTGCATGCGCGTGCACAAGTCAGTTGAAGAGAAGAGAATGGCAACAGATAGTAATACGCAAACTGAACTTTCCTCCATTAAAGAACAGCTAAACAACAAATGGAAAAGATAACACCCACAATATCACTGAGGGGAAAATAGTGTTCCTGTAAGGGCTAATATCTGTTATATCTTTTCTTCTTTTTTATCAGCTGTCCGCCTTTCAGAATAGATACGTCCAGAGACCTCTGCCTCCACTGCTCTGAGGGTGCTGCCCATGCCGGCCACATCATGTGGCCTCATTTGTTTCCACATCTGTGAGCTCCTCTGGGCACCACTTCTCCTCTGGGCAATGTTTCTCCACAAGTTGTCTCCAAACATAGCTGAGTAACTTTGTTGGGATTTTCCATTCTTGTCTATAATGTGGAATAAAGCCACTTCAAGAGATGTTTATTAGAACAAGCAAGGACTAGCGAATTGGCATTAGGCCTGCTGACATGTGTCAAGTGTGTTGGGAAGAAATGCTGAGTTTTGCTTTTCCAGTTGTGCATTTACTGAATATGCCAAAACTTTGCAAGAGGCATGAGTCAAATATAAAACATAACATGAAAGCATCATTTAGTCTGAGAGTTCTTGAAACAAAACAGTGGTCTTTTTTATTGAGAAATACTGTGCTCAATGTCTCTCTGTGAAGCCTCTGTTCTTAGTTATTACTGCATTTAATTGCACACCTCCTAACAAGTAGAGATCTGAGGATGCACAGCTGTGTTAAATGATCATCTTTTGCCTCAAAGAATTGTCTTATTTATTTATCTGGACTAAACTAAATATATATATATATATTTTCTTAGTGAAAGAGTTACAATATCAGAGGAATCTAATTCACATCATGCAGCCTTAGGAAACATCCGCCTGAAGCAGCAACCTTGTCTAATACTTAAAACACAGATAGTTTTCCAGTAAATAAAATTAATTGCAGAGCTCTTGCACATATCTTTTAAATAATGAAAATGGTACCTTGTCCTCTAATTGTTGTAAATATAATTTTCTAAAATTGAGCCAGAAAGCTACTTAAGCATATTTCACTGTCTAGAGGGAACAGTTCTTTATGCAAAGATTTTTGCTCTTTTTTTTTAACAATATGTAATACTGGAAAAAAGGGTGCTGATGAACTTCTGTCATGGAACCTATAATCTCTGTGGCAGTAAACGTGAGAGGACATCAAACACACTACACTGCCAGCGAGCAGGATTTTGATAGGGAGAGAGGTGATATAGCAGGCATTCACATCAAGCTCTGTTCAGAGATCTGTGAAGACAGTGTTCCAAGAGATCTCGCCTGCTGATAGATCTTTGGGGATCTATTTATCTAAATTAAATCGTTTCACTCTATCCCATTGCATACTCAAGCAGAAGAGCTACTTGAAAGCCTTGCTGCACAGTAATATAGCTGGTAATTGTAAATCTGTTCTAATGCCCAGCATAAGATTAGAGAGATTGTAAATATACAGATCTGGCTAGACATGATACTTTCATACCAAAAATTGCATGTTCCCAGAAATTTCAAAGGTTTCAAGTTTCCATAGCATGTTTTCTGTCCCTTGTGTTATATTTTTTTAATAGCAGTACAATGAGTAGACTTGGATTATGATAAATCGTGGAAGTTATACCATGGCAGAGTAGTTTCAAGTTCCAGCCTTTAAACTTTATAAAAATAAGGCATTAAAAATAGACATTTTATGCAACCCGTTTTTGTAATTCCCTTATAAGAGGTCTTCAAAAGGTTTTCCTGCCTTTGGATGTATTTTGCTCTTTTCTGGGCAGCAATTGATTTGCAATTCTTTCTCTCTTTTTAAGCTTTGAAACAAATTCACTAGCACTACAGCCTTCCCTGAGCACACACTGCTTCAAGAACAACATCATACAAAGAAAGAACAGAAAAAATAACTTATGGAGCATTACTTACTCTTGGTGCATGTTTCCCAAGTTCAAATATTCTTTTCTCAAGAAGAAAAATTATAATATTTTTTTAGAAAAAAAAGAATTGTATTTAGCATTGTATTTGTGCAAAAGCTAAAAGAGTTTTTATTGCAATGATTTATTAAGAATGTATTTGTTAAGAGTAAATTAGTGACATGTTTCATAGGTTAAAAAAAAAAAGGAAGAAAAACTTCTATATCATTTTTTTTGTTTATTTGTTTCCATTCTGAAGGAATATGCAAGTCTTCCATAGTTCAATAGCTATCAGATCCTGCAGGAAGACATAATTTATTCTTTTCTGTTGGTGAATATGAAAGAACACATGGGCAGCTTACTACAAAACTTTGTTTACTGGAATGGTTGTGAATCTGTATTTTTAAAACTGACATTAAAAGAATGACCATGGGAAGATAAAGGAGGGAAGAAATCATACTTGCTTTTGTTTCCATTCTCTGTACATCCTCATATCCCTCCCAAAACACAGCATGTTAACTCGCTTTAGGGACTTCCCATACTCACTTCAAAATGTCTCAAACTCCCTGCCTCAGTCTGGCATTTGGAGAATCTCTATGAACCTAGAGAAACCTGTACGATTGTTAGCCCCTCTCTGTATGATTTAGACATTTATGCTGTATCCTTGCATCATATCTCCGTGTTTAGGGAGAGAGATTGTGCTAAAAGCGTCCGCCACCTGATGTCATAAAGTACCAGCAGCCACATCAGTTTGTGGCGGTAGGAAAGCGTAGCTCCTGAAAAGCCTTCCAGGCAAGATAATAAACCTGAAGCTACTGAGGATTCAGTCAGCTGAGGCAGATACTCAAGTGATGAGGCACACAAAGGAGCTTGCTGCTTTACACATGGGAATCGTTCCAGCAAGGGAAGGGATAAAACAAGGGCAAGGGAGAGGAAAGAAAGCCTGCTTATTCTGATGAAAAAGGTAGTGAATAAGTTCTAGACAGCTCTTGTAATGGCGAGGGGCTTCACCTGGAAGTCTGCTTTCTCTTTTTTCCCACAGATCTCTTTCTGTCTTCTGTGCTGACTAGTGGCCTTGACAGATGAGCTGCAGTGAGTCTTGCTGCAGCAGCACCCGCCTGGTGTTGCTCTGTAGGTTGTCGGTGGCACAGCAGAGCTGAGAAGTGCCTCAGCAGGCTTGGGATTGGGAGGGAAGGAAGCCTTGGGAAGAGAGCTGAGCTGCCAGTCAGCAGCCAGTCCCATGAGGCTCCTTCCCTTGGCCATCCCATGAGGCTCTTTCCCTTCGTCATCGGCTGTGAGCGGCCCATGCCACCACACTGGTTTGCTGCAGGTGGATGCGGATCAAAGCTTGGAGAGCTCCACCACTGTGCAAAATGAAGTCTTGCTCTTTTCTGCTGACAGCAAGTCTTAGAAAGGAACAACTTCAGGACGTAGAGTGGTGGTTCTCACTGCCCAGAGATGTGTCAGATGTGGGGTGTGCCTCAGTTTTCCATGAGAAGTACACAGAATTTTTATGTTTCTGACCAAAGTAAATGTTGTTGGTGAAATTTTTTTGTTGTTGTTGATAGAGATATATATATCAAGGCACCCAGAAGCTGAAAGCTCTGCGTGTTTTCATATCTGCATGCAAATACCAAAAAGTCTCTCATTAAAATGTTGAAGCTTTACAAGACACACAGCCTGCCTGATACCCACTCCATTCCTTGCTCCAAAATGGTTCTAACCCAAGATTTAGTCAGTTAAATCCACAGATTTTCTCTTCTAGATTTTTTTTTCATTCTCTTTCCATTTCCCTACTGCTGTCAGCTCCCCTTTTTACTTCAGGCCATCTTTTATTTATTTTTTTTTTTTTACTTTTTTTCTGGTGAACAAGCTGCTTGCTCATCAAAAGCAAAAAGACAGAAAAGAGCTCCTCCAAATGACTGTCCTGTGGCTGTGATAAGCAGCTCCTGCATCCCCTTGCAACAGTGAGGTCCCAACCAGCAACCAGGAACATGCAGCCTGGGGTGAAGAGGGTGAGTGCACCAGTTACAGTGATCTGGTGAAACCATGAGGAAGCCTGGGGCCGCAGTGTTCCCTGCAGCTTTGGCACCTCCACAAACTGTGCTGTTGATAAGGAAAAGGGACACTTTCTTTTTATAAGTGGGGAATCCTCTCACGTGACCTGCATGTAGGACATGAAACTTGGAAGCAGCAGATGGTAAAGTGAGAGTCGCTACGAGGGATGTGTGACTAACAGGAAAGCAGCATCCAACACAAAGCAAGCAAGTACTGGGAGACAGCGAAACTAGTGGAAATGAAGGCGTTCAGACTACAAGCATTCTCCAAGCGTGGAAGCAGTAGCTGCTTCGGCAGAAAGGGATGAGGAAATGAGGGCAAAGCTTTGCTGTATTATTTGTGGGGAGGAGAAAGGGGAGATGGAAAAAGTCTGAGACATTCTTGTCAGAAATAGTGCCTGAAACACAGAAACGGCTGACACTGAGTAACAGGGAGGAAAAAAAAAAAAAAAAAAAGAGGGTTTTGGTTTTGTTTGTTTGCTTGTCTGTTTGTTTTACCTAGCATCTAGGAACACAGAAAGAACAGACATATTACAAAACAAGAAGATAATTGGCATGAGAACTTATAAGAACCATGGCAATTTTTGAAATTATGCAAGATTCCCTAATTTTAAAAACACAAAATCGGAGGAACATTTGATTACAATTTATTGCAAAGATTTGGGTAATGATGGTAGATTTCATCCTAAAGCTACAGTCTAAAAAAGTCAAGGCAGCAGAGCCATTCAGGTAAAAATCAATATATCTTCCTAAACTGAAAAATAATTACCTGTATAGCCCTGATAAAAGCATAGCAATTAAATAAGAAGAAGTGCTAAGTAAGTCGCAGCCAAGCCTGGAAGGATTCAAGAACACACCTGTGTGTCTTTAATTATATTAATTATTGTTAGTTCATATCCCAAAAATGAGTTAGCAGTCTGGAAGATACACAGTCAAAACTGTGATTGGAATTTTTTCCTTGCAAAGTACTCAATGCTTTATCCTCTTACCTCATGCAATGATATTATTGCACCCATGACATAGCACCAGTCCTAGCATCAGTTAGCACAAATCATCTTTACCTAGACAGTCACAAAACCACAAAAAGATCTTGTCAGCAGCAAAGATAACCAAAAGATTGACAGATGATAAAGAATGGATGGAAAGGACACCTCGTGTGTCATGCTAAATTATCCTGTGTACCTTATTGGATGCTAATCGTAGCCCTGCACAAACTGATATGCTAAGACCTGCCTATGAAAGTCAAACATAATGAACAGCTTGACGTGGCAGAGATTTAACTGTAGGAATGATGAGAAATAGAACTGCCACAAATCTGAACCTGTTATGCAGGTGAGCAAATGGTTTCCCACACCAAGGGCTAGAGAGCAAAAGCCCAAGGTACCATGGACTATAGGTCACTTAAAGTAGTTACAGACATGGGGTGGGAGTGGAGGAGAAGGAAACAAAGGTAACTGTGGAGTGGTAATAGAAATATTACTAATAGAATAGCCTCACACAGATCCTGCAGAAACTCTTGAAACAGGGTTAACAGCTAAGGATGAAGTCAGAAAAGGCAACATAAATTTGTTGTCTGGAGGTGGTAGGAAGGTAAATGAATGAAAAACAAGCAAGGTGGAAGCAAGAACCATGCGAATAGCACTGTGCAGTAGAAAGAGTCAAGGATTTAACTACTATGGATCCAAATGCCAGCATGGTGGGAAAGAGCATGTCCTCTGCACCAAGTAGAAGCTAGTCTCCTCTCTCTTCCTCAAGTTAGCAAACATTAGCACCAAGTGGAGGACCAGACATATCAGGAGCTTGCTACAAGTTCAACAGAAGTAGAATAGATTGGAGGGAAGTGGGGATGCTAACTGCACCAGAAAGAGGCACAGGAGCTGAAGTGTATGCACACAGCCTGAGCACTACCTGTCAAGGGTAAATATGTCCTTAGTTCTGTGGTCATAAAGTTCACGGGTACTATGATGTATGGAGAGCATGAGGATAATCTGCCCCTGCCTCTTACTGGCAGCTACTTGCTGCAGCTGGCTCCCATCAAGCCTATCCACAGGGTGTGCTTGTATTAACCTTCTCCCACTATTCCAAGCCATCCAGCACAATGCTACATGCCTAAACTTGTTTCTCCCTCATGCCACCTTCTGTTCCTTTCCCTCTTTTTTTTTATTTTTATTTCTTTGCTATGTTAACCAAATATCTTCTCCCTGTCACACTAATCTCTCATTTATTTATTTATTTATTTCTGTTATTTTGAGGGTGTCTGAGGGAAGGAGGGCTGAAGCACACAAAGATCCTGTCAGAGTATACCGCAGAAGTCAGTCAGTGAACCTAAAGTCAGCATAATGAGCAAATCTCATTATTTCAAAAGACCTATGTTACAGAAGCATTTTGGAGGCTACTTCTGTCTAAAGCTGCAACTTTCATTTCTGAAGATAATTTAAAATAATAATAATAATAATAAGGTGATTAAGAAGTAGAGAGCACAAGTGTTCATTCTACACTGAAGAATGTACAATTTTTTCACCTCAGAGACTAGGACCATGTCCAAAGTTATTTCATGAAATCTGTTTTCACCCTAAAACCATTTTCCTAATGCCTTCTTTGTTTTTCAGCCTGTATTAGCACATGCACCCTAAATGAAAGTTTTGTGCATTTATTTGATTAAATGCCATAGTCATTTATGCAAAGTTGCTGCCATTTCTGCCTATGGAAATCTACCAGAATGGTCTTATGTGCAGAAAATGTAGACAATCAACATTAAAGCTTGTTGGATACTTGCCTTGCACATGCAAATATTTTTCCCCTACATTTGGTACAAAGGCTTGTACTGGTCCTATGATTTTTCTTAAATTTCTGCTGAACATTGTAGAGAATCTATGCAGTTCACATATCCCCAAAAATTACTTCTGTTTTTTCACACAGAAAACTGGCTTTAAGCATAGATAAACTTATTTGGAAATTACAACCATAACGCTTGCAGTAAAGCTATATGTGTTCTCAAGTGTCTTCTTAGTGTCCCCTTCATGGGAAATGTCATGGACTTCCACAAACACTTCTTTAATTATTTAGCAGTATGTCAAGATCTGTATTTCCTCCCTATGAGGAGAATATCTTTTCAGTTTTCAAAAGTGTAGTGGCTTGATGTGTCCAAATCAGCAGCAACCATGCTAGCCACAAACCATAGGTATATATATATATATAGCATAAAATGAGATTCTCAGATATTTCTCAAACGCACATAAATAAAAGCAATATGCTTAAAAAAGATAAAAGGTTTCCTGGTGAGTGTTACATTTTGCTTTTTATAAAAATGTTCCTGAAGGCTGTAGAGTGCTCTTGATCATAATTTTAGAACAGTTCCTTAAAAACCACATGCAGGCATCTCAAACTTTTCAATAATGCATTACTGTCAGGCTTAATGTTTTGTTTCTTAGCAGTAACCTCTGATTCAAAAGTACAAATGCATATCTACTTGATGAGATTGTAGAGACTTAAGCTGAGCTTCCTAAGGATACTAAGTTCACCATAAAATAATAAAAAGAAATCTCAGACATCCTTTATGAGCACAAAAGCTGTCTGGAAAAGTCATAAAAAGAATATTACTGTACACAAGGCAAAGATTTTATAATGTTCAGCCAAATTGCACAGTTTCCGGTTAAATGAACACTCACGGAGCAGTGTTGTATTCTAATAAAACGCATAATGTCCGAACATTTTCTGCCAAGTGTTCACACAATTTCTTTTTCTTCTCCTTCCATCATTGGACAGAATGTCCAGTTTGTGATCTTCTGAAAGACTTTAGAAAGAGTCAAACGTTGCCAGAGCAGGAGAAAGATAACTGCACAGAAAAAATGTACAGGTCTTGAAGCTTCTTGTTAAGTTGCAGTAACTGATAGAAGAGCAAGATATTTTGCTGTAGGCACTTGGGTCTTCAATTCTCCTCCCCTTGGTTTGATCTTTCCTTCCAAAAAATTAGCATTCTTAACAATACAAGCATTTCAAACTTTCCATACTGCTGGAATTAATTGGCATTTTCCATGTATGCTATATTCAAAGAAATTAAAGTTTCATTTTTACAAATAACTTCTAATTGTCCTTTAATAGACTACAAAGACATTGAAATAAGTAAATGGAGCCCACGGTAATTCAATTACACTTCTCCTTCTGGTAAGCTTATCCTTCTCTATTACTTTACATTCATTTATTTGTAAAATATTGAGTGGTTATCATGACCCAGTAGCAAAATAGGGAATGTATTCATGTCAAGGTTTCTCTTGGGTAGAGTATGATTGCCATTGCTCTACGAAGATTGTATAGGTGGTGAGGAGCACTTCAAAGGATGCCCATGTCTCTTCTGTCTTGACTTCACTATTCATCCAATATTGCCAGGGGTGTACAGAAAATTTTATAGTTCACAGACACTCAATAAAATCTTCCAGTTTATCTTCATTTAGCTTGTGGCACCCTGAAGACACTCTCGAATGAAGACAGCACAAATAAAAGGCTGTTGCTGTGTGGTGGCTGTCCTTGCATCTCAGGAACCGCACAAGCATCTGTGAGCATCAGTAGAGTTGCATCTGGGGCTAGTATAAACTGATGTAAAGTTTACATTTATGCAAGCTATGCAGCTGAGGTTTTGGTGCTTTACTGTCAAAGTTAAAAGAAGCAAAGCAATGCAAAAGAGTTGATGTGCTAGATCACCCAAAGAAAGTATTTTAATGGCTAGGTTTCTTGCCTGCAGAGTAAATCACCTTCAATATCCTTAAGTCATTGACCGCTTCTTTCTGATGAAACATGATTTTTTTCTCTTCCGTTGCAGAAGTTTGACAAAAGACAGATTGCTCTAACTGATTCTGCTCCAATTCTGTCCTGAAAGCTAAGTCATTATGTGTCCTACCTGCAACAAAAGACATAATACCACTTGCCTGCTGTAGAAAATGATGGTGTGTGTTTATCTGCACCCTTATATGATATCTCTTTTTCCAAACAGACATTAGGGAATGGCTCGAGAAGATATGATCAAAAATTAGCTGTCCCTAATGGAGTTTCAAGATGCTTCTAGGACTTCCCAGCATCTGAACTGCTCCATGGTATGCCCTCTCAATCCTGAGAGTAGAAATGCTTACAGGAGGGTCATATGCAGGGGAAAGCTACAACACTAGCAGAGAGGGCTGGTCTTGTCAGTGCCAAAAGTAAAGTTCAGATAATTTGCAGGGTACTAATGTCAGGCTTTTGAGGTCAGAGAAGAAAAAAGAAAAATAAAGTTCTTGTTTCGTCAGAAAATAGACTTCACTACAGCTACTGAAATGATGTAGCCTGTGTTCTGTGCTGTGTTGAACACCTTGGGACTTTCTGGGGAAACCATTCTAAAAGCTTAGCACAAGTTCTATAGAAGATGGAGGAATAGGGCGGTTGAAACATTCAGAAATTGCCTTCTTTTCATCTTCAAGAAGCACTGTGTGGAGTTTGAAATTACTGCAGTCAGTATTCAATAGAATTGCCCAGGTATAAATGTAATAAACCAAATATTCTGTCAGCTATTCCTTTTTGAGCTCTCTTCCCAAGATACTCTTCTGTGCACAAGGGAATATCTCGAATAATTACTCCTGAATACCCAGTGGAATAAGTAGTAATTACACTATATAAACAGAAATAGATCCTTGTGCCAATGGTTCCTTAACTGACAGGAAGCCTTACTCCAAACTTAAAATTTCTAAGGGGTTTTTAGTTTTCATGTTCCTCTTGCACCGCAGCATTGACAATGTTCACAGGGCTGTAGAAATGTTCTTGCTTTGCAGTTTATATGAACTACCTGTCTGTAACAAGTATAATAAACAGTTGCTATACCCTGGCATTCTTTTCCTCAGCTGCAGGGTAGGGGCAGCAGATGTGCAAAATTAAATCCTCCACGATTATGGTATTGCTCAGAGGGCCATAATACCTACCCACCCCCAAGAGAATGAGTCAGTCTAGCAAAATAGAATACTATTCTGATTTCTGATCAGCACAAATGTAAATCATAACAATGTTAGTAAACCATGCCATGAAATGGAGGCAAAGAAGCAGATGTAAAACTGGCAGAGGAAACTTTAACCTGTGTTATGATGGTCTGAGAGATCATACAGAGTATCATGGAAAAATAATACTTCTACTGGACAAAGGTCCACCTACATGACCAGGTATTATTATCAAGCTAGAGAAGAATGAAAATGTTGAAAAACCTAAAAGGCAAGAGTCTTGGAGATAGTAGATACAATTTGTACTACTATCCTAGAAGGTCTGCTCAATATCATCTCACAGTATTCTACTCCTTCATAGTTATGCACTAACTTTCACACTTGGTTTCAGAAAAACAATTTATCTCATTAGACTTAATTGCTGAATTAAAGATTCTAAATTCCTTTTTCATACCTTGGACCAAGGCGCCAAATATAAATCCGCTGTCTATGGTTCAGTCTGTCAATACAGCCAAGAATTAGGATGTTCCTGTTTCTGAATCCTACGTAATCTAACAGAATCAATTACAGTTTTCCATAGATGACATCTGGTATTCGCAAATACAACCTGAAACATTAAAATAAAATCAGCATGAAACTAAAGTTTCCACCGATCCTCGTTCATCCTCAGTAAACATATTATTGTTTTGCACAGCGGGGTAGATTTCTCGTATTTCTTATAGACTTCAGGTTAGAGACTGCATGGTAAGGAACAGGATGGGTCATGTCCCTCCTCAAACTCCAGAGAAGAGCCAGAGCATAGTAAAGCACATAGTATCGCTCTAGTGACTGGCTAGTCTGTAGGCTATGAGCAGCCTTGGAGGAAACCATGCCTCCTGAAATAGTCAGCAGTGAAGGCACATGTTTCCTCACAGCTCCTGTGTTGCTACCATATACTGCCAGAGTTGCAAACCTCTGACAAGGTTGGCCATTGCAGTCCACATCAAAAGGCGAACAGTGGAGAAGTTTCAATGGTAGATGTTGCTGGGCAGGGCTGGGAACATTGAACCACTCCTGTGAAATCTCACCTCTGCCTCTGTCCCCAGACATGGCCAGGGTTGTGAACTGGGAATTAAAGTTATAGATTTTACCTTTACGCAGCTGAACATCTCCCGTCAGTTTCACCATAATTTCATGCCAGCATAAGCAAGGGCTGCCAGCAGTAGTCCCCACTCTCACCTCTCCTTCTGTATGTTTGTGCTGTACTGCTCTGTTTCCTCCCTTGCTCCACCCCAGGTGTTCACATCTTCCCAAGGTGAACATGACTTGGACCTGAACCAAGTTAAATTTATTTTCCACCCCCTTTATATTACTTTTCAATCATGTGTACTGTTTTATTCCATTCACCAAGTGAATTTGCCTGCACAAATGCTGCTGCCTGCACAGAGAAGGGGACAGCTCAAGCAAGGGAATGAGAGGCTGTGTGCTCAGCAGAAGCAAAGGCAGAGGGTCATCTATCTTAGTAGCAGCGGCAGCTTGTGCTCTGTTAGTTATTGTGAAAGTACAGCAAAGTCACAACAGTCATCACTATGTCTGCATGGCTAACCTTTATCCTGCCAACTTGTATTTATAGTGAAAGAGATTCTAGCCATTTTTTCAACAAAGGTAATAGTATATTTTATATGTGTAGCTAAAATTGTGTAAGAAATGCATGATATCAGGTATAGAGGTTGAACACATGGGCTGCTTTCATTCCAATATTACAGCCCTATAAATGCCTAAATATGGGTAATCTCACTGGTTTCTGAAACTAATACATTTTATGATTATGTAGAAATATTTTGAGAATCTCTGTTTTATAAGAATCAAATGTTCCCTGTGAAAATATCTGGCTTTAATTTCTTTACCCATAGTCATTGCACCTGCTGAAGTAAGTACTATTCACAGCATGGCACAGCTATCTATGAAATAATTTAACTACATCATGCATAGTCAGCAGAAGTTCAGCACTGTAATTTGGAGAAAGTGGCTACATGCTGTCACTGTCTAAGCAACACATTATGCTGCAACACTTTCCTTTCCTTCCTACCTACTGTAGAAATATGGGCGTTCTTTCAATTTTATCAAAGTATTCCATGTTAACAACACATTTACAATAGATTAAAAATATATATATTTTTAAATGTAATTTTAATCTTCAAGAATTCAGCAACTATAAACCATAAGAAGTAATATCAATAGCATAAACAGGTAGTTAAATCCTGAAAGTATTCCTGAAAGTCCCCGAAGTGGTGGGACTTTAATTCCACTTAAATAAAAATCATTTTATGTGAAACAAATATAAAATGGTTGCTCATTGTTCAGTTTAACCAAAACACTGAAATGACTCAGTTTTTCAACATATACCAAAACTTTAGCTGCGCAAGACACTGAAATGAGCACCAACCCTGAGTTCTGCAGCATGGGTTCAAGCTCTGAGACTTAATGTTCTTGCTACAAGGCATTGTGTGTAACCTATCTATAAGGACACTTTTACAGAAGAAATTCAGGAGTTTTAGAAATAATGTAAAATGCAAATTCTCAAAGCTGCTCTTTGAATGCATGTAGAGGGAGTACAGACATCTCTCCATTACCTGTGTATGACGTACCCAGGTGGCAAATTAACCGGAGCCTGACTTTCCGCAGCACTCCTGGCTGCAACAGGAGGCCTGAGGGCAAAGAGCAGAGCACGTGCTGCTCACACCAGGCCCTCTTCAATCCACTTCTGTTTAACACTGGGCTGCTCTCCACACTAAAATGTTTGCACTTTTTCAGAGACAGAAGTACCAAATTTATTCTAATTTGCATTTACTTGTTATAACTCTTACTCTGGGAAAACAATAGTTGTACAAGGAAGACATGAACCATTAGAAGGACTCTGGTATCTAAACCTTCCTAAATAACATAACCTGACAGTAAAGTTATAGCTTCTTTTGAAAACTAAGTAATGCATGGAATATTACTTCTAGCTGCATAGTGCAAGTCACTGGAAAGAAAAATATGTTGGCCTAATAAAACCTAGGAAGGACTGACAATGAGCAAAAGAAAATCTGTCACCAGAAAATAGTCCCAAAGCTGGAAAATTATTTTGGAAATAAATATTTATTATTCCTTTTATTTACAGAAAATAACTCTCAAGTAGCAAATCTCTCAGTTATGACACATAGTAATCTTGGCTCATTATTTACAGACAGCTATTGCTGCCCATGACTTTTACAACACTTATATCGATTTCTCTGGTCTAACATTCACCAGCGAAGTCAGTACTGGATTAAAAAATAAAGATCACTTTCCAGCTCATGTTTGAAGTATATAACCATTTTGCCATATTTTTAGTACAATGGAAAAAGCTGTGATAGTCATATGGTAATGAACGACTCAGTTTCTACCAAGTGCCATCCAAGCTGTGTAGCTTGGTGTTCAGCAGGGTAATAACAGTCCTGTTAGTCCAGTCAAAGTGATAATAGATGTGATTTGAAAGCACAGTAGCATAAACTTGTCACCAAAACGTGGTCTTCTGGAAACTGCTTTTATCACAGGAGAACTATGACTTGGCCACCATGGTTGATGGCCACGTGCTTTCATTGCCACAAGCTGTGAGAATCAGTAGAATTAGAGGTTATTGTAGAAATGTGAATGTACTTTATGATGGTCTGTAGTAATTCTGTACATCTCTTATGTCTGTGTTCTTATAGCCACTTGGGCACTGAAGTAGCTGAAATGAGAAAGAGGCAGCAGTCACAAAATGAAGGAACATCAGCTGTGTCTCAAGCACCTGGAAACCAAAGGCCCAACAACACATGTTGCTTTTGTTGGTGCTGTTGCTGCAGCTGTTCATGGTATGTCCTGTAGTATATTTGGTTCCATATCCACCACAGGTAAACAAGGAGAATGGAAAGAGCCAAGTACTGGGAACATGCAAACTTCTGGGAGAGGATTGCTGCCAAGAGGCACAATTTAAACATTTCACATGCGAAAATAAATAAATAATAAAAAAAAAATATTAAATAATTCCCTGATTTGGTTGGACATCTTGTGAGGGGGGAAGGGGGAAGAGGAAAGAATAGTAAATTCGAGATATATTTACCCTATCAAAATCATAACTAAATGAGAAAATTTCACCCCTGAAATTTATATGTGAGAGACTTCATGCTGAATATTTTATATTTTGTGTTCAAAGTGTCGGGACTTTTTCTGCTTTTATTTTGATATTGCAGTTCTTTGCATTCAGGAAGAAAAAAGGGAGCCTTGTATTACTTCTTAGTTGTTAAATAATATATATTCTGTAAATCTGAAATCATAAGCCTTGAATTCTACTTTACCTTTTAACTGGTGTGTCAAAATTTTGATGGAAAAAAAGGCTTAGTAATTGTGGTTGCCTGTCTGTTCCTGAACAACGTGTTGGCTTGGAAAGTCAAAGAATTAAAGACAGTTTCAGAAATAGCTTAAAATTTTCAGTGTCTTGAAAAACATTAAGTCTTTACTTCTTATTTTCATGAACACAGTCAGTGTTGAAAGAAAAAGAAATTGACCTGCAGTGTTCAGAGCCTGTGCATCCTGTTACATACAGAGTTCAGTCTCTTTGGAGTGACCATTCATCTGTGTATCTGTGTTATTTTCACTTGAACCAGCACTCTAGCCCCAGTCTAAAATCAGAGGCTATTTGCCCCCAGTACATTTAAAAATACATGCAAGTGGATATTTGGAGCAAAGATGAAGGAGTGCTCATGCTTTTATAAAGATACTTTGCAATGTGTTCATTCCATACAGCACAGGGGCAGAAGTGCCTTTAATGGAAAGAAACAGGAGGATGTTTTGCTGCTGTTTTCTTCTGCTTGTGACAAAGGCACAATATAGGATTTGCTACACTATTACAGACCAAAGGTCCATTTAGTTCAGCATCCTACCTCAGGATGCTGTAGTGGATGCTAGAAGGAAAGGATAAAAGAAGTGAACATCCACATCCTCATGCTTACCCCAACAAAAGTCACAACTTCTGGCAATCTGCAGTTTAGGGACTTCCTGGCCCAGAGGTTATACCTATGGTTTTTGTAGCCCTTGATGGAATTTTCTTTCATTAATTTGTCATATGGTTTTCTGAAGTGACTTTTGTAACTTACCTAAACTTTTGGCATCTAGTTTCCCATAGAAATAAATTCTACAGCAGACCTGTGTTCTGTGTAAATTATTAACCCCTCTTATTTGTTTTAACCTGCTACAGAATAATTTCATTTGATGCCTCCTTGCTTCTATGATTATGAGGAACAGTGAATAATTGTACTCAGGATGATCATTTTTTAGAAAGGCTCTGTCGTATCTCCCTTCATGTGTCTTTTCTTACATAGTCTCCTCTATAATCTCTGTGATACAGAAATTGACCCAGACCTTGGTTTATCCTCTTCTATCGATCCACCTACTTGTGTCTCTTTCTATATCTTTCCTTTTTCACTATCCCCCGTCTGAGATGTGTGACCAGAACTGTTGCAGTAGTCAAGACATAGCTGTACCATGGGTGCACTCTGTTGCAATGCTTTCATGAGCTCTGTGCCCCTTGAACTTCCTCCACACCTTAGAATGCAATACCATTACATATTTGCTTTAAATTGTAGGATATTCTTTCAAATGCTTTAGTAACTGTTTTGCTGTTGATATACTGTCTTTTTTGGGGAAAAAAGGGAATGTTGAATGGTAGGGTTTGGGTGCTTTGTTTGTTTGTTTGTTTTTGATAATGTAGATTAGACTGAACATGCAGAAATTCTGTCAATTTAAGCTAATATTCTGAATTAAGGCAAAACACGCAATCAAAGGAGGTAGTGACATCCCTTGTATTTTCTAAAATCAAAGAGATAAAATAGATGATAAAATAAGTCTTTTCCAGCTCTATCTTCTGTGATTCTACAGTGAAAACCCCAAAAGAGAAGAGATGGGACAAATTTTGAAAAAGACAGCATGAAATGCTTCTGAATCTGAGTTAAAATGAAGTAATTGGTTCTGGTGACAAATTTGTTTGGTGAATTTGAGCTGTCCAGGTGGAGTACAAATTACTGTTCTTGCACCAGTTAGTTACCCTAAAGAGAAAAAAAATGAAAAAAAAAAAACCAAAACACATAAACTTTGATAGTCACTCATTATATAGATGATTATAGGTAGGTAATTCTCTAGGGTCATGTAACAGGAAGGCTTAATCAATCATTGTAACAGGTTCTCTGGACCTAATGTAATTACATGCTTTCCCTAGTTCCACAGGTATTTGAGTAACATGAATTTCTCAAGAGATACCAGTCTGGAAACGTAGCTGGGTTTATTAATGGTGATAATAATGCTTTAGCTGTCAATATCAAGATAAGAAGACTTTTCTTCTGTTTTTCCACCAGCTTATGTAACTGAGGGACAGCTCTTATATCACTATCATTTAGTGCCACAACTTCCTCACTATTCATAGAAAAGGGGGGAGGGAGGAGGGCAGCTTTTAGCATAAAGCTTTCACTTGTGTCTATGTGAAGAGCTAGTTCAATAGTTCGTATCTCCACACAAATCATTCCAATTCTAAAAATATCTTTTGTGAATCATGTGATGTTTGTTTCCTTTTGTTCTACCCTGTGTTAAAATCAGAATAGGCATTAAGTCTTCTGTTTGCATAACAGCATAGGCAAATATTCACACCTTTGTTTGGAGAATTAATACTTTGCCTAACAGAGACTTGTTAGCAGCAACAGGTTGAATCCCAAAATTACCCAGTACCTATTTTTACAAACTTTTTTTTTTTTCTCTCTAATAATTCCTCTTTAAAGGTAATAAACTTCCAGAGCACATTTCTATTATTGTGAGTTAATCCCAGAAGGCATCTGAGCCCCACCCAGCCTTCCCTCCCAGCTGGCTGGGGAGAGAACTGGAAAGGTGAAAGGCATAAAATTTGTGGGTTGACATGAAGACAGCTTAATAAGTAAAACAAGGCTGCATGCACAAGCAAACCAAAACAAGGAATTCATTCACTGCTTCCCATGGTCTGACAGATGTTCAGCCATTTCCAGGAAAGCAGGGCTCATCATGTGTAACAGGTACTTAGAAAGACAAACACCATAATGACAAATGTCCTCCCTTCGTCCTTCTTTCCCTCAGTTTTATTGCTTAACATGATGTTATAAGGTATGGGATATTACTTTGGTGATTTTGGGTCAGCAGTTCTGGCTGTGTCCCCTCCCAGCTTCCTGTGCACCCCCAGCTAACTTGCTGGTGGGGCAGTGTAAGAAACAGAACCTTAACTCTGTGTAATCACTGTTCAGCACTTGGTGTGTTATCAACACTGTTTTCTCCACAAATCCAAAACATAGCACTATGCAACCTACTGTGAAGACAATTAACTCCATCCCAACCAAACCCAGTATGTCCATTGGTACAGATCATGGAATCATAGAATCATTAAGGCTGGAAAAGACCTCCAAGATCATCTGGTCCAACCATCCCCCTACCACCAATATCACCCACTAAACCATGACCCTAAGTATCATGTCCAACCTTTCCTTAAACACCCCCAGGGAAGGTGATTCCACCACCTCCCTGGGCAACCTATTCCAATGCCTAACTACACTTTCTGATAAGGAATTTCTCCTGATTTCCAACCTGAAATTTTAGATAATTGTCATGACAGTAAATTGCTTAGTTTAAATGGACAGAGCAGGGTTTGCCCAGATTGCCAAGATGGAAATAAATGGCTTTTTATTTTTAAGATGGCTTTTTATTTTGATAGGTATGGTCAGTAGGATGCTCAACTATTTTAAGCCTTTAAGTGGTGGTCCCTGAGCATGACTAGCTAATCATGAGTGGTTCCTCCTTAGTGGGGAAAATCCAGTACTACTGAAATCCTCAACAGCAAAAGTTTGTCCATTTACTTCAGAGGCAAATAATATATGCCTCTGAAGGTCTTCTATAAAACCTTCTTCTCTCTGTTGACCAGATATAAGCCTTAGGTGCTTACTTTGGAAGGACTGCCTCACTGAAGTGTCTAGTATATAAGTACAAGTTAGGTACCTAAGGTGCCAAACTGAATCTCACCGTGTCTTAAGCCACCACAAAATACCATTCCCATAGAGGAGAGAAGAAAAGGCTTCCTCACCAAGTATAACTTCAATGATTCAAGTAGCCATAACTGTCCTAGAATGACTATCTATGATTTCCTCAATTTCACTGCTCTTCAGAGAGATGCACTAGTGTTTAGTGCTATGGCTTTAGTGCTTTGAGCTCAGCCTGGCAAGGTAAAGGCGGAGAAAGACCTTTATTTCACTTTCTTTAACAGTCCACTAATTCAACTTCCTGAGTAGACATCAATCTAGTGGCTCTCATGCAAACATTTGTAAATCATATTCTTCAAAATAATCTCAAGATGCAAACACGGAGATATTGGCTATTTGCCAGTTTTACTTTGCTTCCTCTTTTTTCTTCCACCCAGAGAAGTCACAGTTTTTTATCCTCTCTTCCTTTTATAAGGTGCTCAGTGAATTTCAAAGCTCTTGGACACCCTGATGCCTAATAAGACCTCTCTTATTTCACCATACACAGAAGGTTCAGAGGACATCCAACATCTGCCCTGCAAGACCTTTTCTGTATGGGAGCCTGGGGGACATGAAGAGGCTTCCTCGGGATGAGTGAAGCTGATCACACAACTGTACCTACTTCTGTAGCTTGATTCAAGTAACTTACCTGGATGGCCTTTTCCTTAAAGGGAACCTTAATGAGACCTGCAGCAGTTGCTGAAGAACTTGTGGAAGAGGGAGAGGTGCTCACAAGTCCAGCAGCGTGACCCATACAAAATCTGTGCCCGCCATTTGATTTCTTGTGACCTTTCTGTGACTAGTTTCCCACACCCAAGAGATCTCGAGGAAGATAGGGTATTTGCCAGCTTGGCAGTAAACAGGAGTTGTGTTGGAAAGAAACCGCTCCCTTCTAGCTCTAATAACTTGCCCATGCCTGCTGTGAGTTAAGTCTGAAACTTCTTCCTGATGACCTTGTTACACAAATATTTTTCTTTATTAAATGGCTCATTTTCCTTGCCTGGGTTTAGGAGCTGACCTGGGACTACAAGCTACTTCTGTCACTTGTGCCTTGAATATGAGATGACAGATATAGTTCTAAGATGTGATTTCAAATTATATTAATATTTTTTTCCTCTATGGGGTTCAATGTTCTCCTCCTCCTAACTAATAGATAGCATGAATAGTACTCTAAATTAAAAAATAAAAATAAAAATCTGTACTTCCAACCTCTAGTACTTTGAGATGAATACTTGTTTTCTAGCATATTCAGTGTTTGCCACTGAAAAATTGTGTCTAAGCTTTGCATGACTCTACACAAGGCAATTGCTGGGGATTATAGTCAGGGGTGCTTTATCTTTTTTAACTATGGAGGAAAGTTTGGAGGGGAAAAAAAATGGAAACAAAACCAAACAAACAAAAGAACCCCAACAATTTAATGCAATAAATTATAGCCACATTTTCTGAAATGTGTGCAAAAACTAAAATCTATATTCTACTTCCCAAGCATGTCTGCAGCAGAACTCTTATGCTGGGAGTAGACTAGAGGGGAACTGGTACAAATGGAGACACCCAGGCTCTGGCATTTTGTTAAAGTTTTTAGCAAGAAAATATCTTTATCTTCAAAGCAAAGGCACTCACACATTTTGAAAAACATTTTTGGCTTTTTTTTTTTTATGAACCTAATATTTTAATTCTTCTTTTTCTCCCTCAGTGAGAACATATCTCAAACAGATGTACCCAACTCTCTATGTTGTATTTTTTCAAAATGTCAGACCTGAGAAAAGCAAATGTGTAAAAGTGCACTGGGAATTATTGTGCTGTAGTGTAGAATATGGAAGCACAGACTATTGCACTCTAATTTACTGAAATAGAAGGTGATATTCTAAAAAAATTATATATATATATAACAGGAAAAGATGTTCAATTCTGAATCTTTTTATACTTGCAAACATCACAGAACTTCCTTCAGTTTTTATCATTTGTGGTTACAGAGGTCAAAGATGAAAACATTCCCTCTCATTCCTGCAGAATAATTTATCCTGAGCGGTAGCGGGCTTAGCTAGCACAGGAGCTTGTGCTATATGCTTCTGTGAGACAGCCTCACTTGCTTTGCCTCGGGTTATCACATTGCAATGGGCAGCACTGGTGCTTCCTGAGGAAAAAAGCACTAGTTTTCCTGACAGGTAGAATTTAACGCTGTACAAAATCCATTACATAACCTGTCACACATGCTACTGAAAGTGATATTTTAGAAAACTAGTTTTAAATCACCTTGTCTTTAAGTCCACCAATCCTGAGTGCTGAGGCCATGACAGAAAGCAGCCTGGCAGGCATTCCTTTTGTCCCAGGAACGCACCATGGCGTGAGCTTGGGGTGACGACTTAAATGCTTAGTCCTCAGAAGTGGGCCTCTCAAGGAACCCTGAGGTACTTAAAATAAGAAATTTAAATTCTCAGCATTTGGAAAAACAAGCAGAAGACACTCTAAAAATGAATAGCTTGTCAAGTATTCTTTTCATACTTTCATAAACTGTGTTAATACTTGAGAGGTAAAGCATTTCTTTTCCCTTTAAAGCAAATGAAGGGGATGATCTCTGAAGTAAAAAAATCAGAGAAGTGAATCCTGTCTTTCTAATGGGTATGATATTTAATGGGCTCTCTCTGCTTTGTAATTCAAACGGGCAAGTATTTTTTTCAGGAGTTTTATGGATGCTTCATTCCTAAGGGCAGGTGGGGGACAGGTGGCTCTGTACATGCTTGTTTACACAGCTCTCCCAGGGCATCACAGTCTGACCTGCCAACCTCTGGGCTTGCACCCTTCAGTGACACTGTGCCAGATTGTCAGTTTTAGCCTAATAATTCCCAGAAGTCTGCTCTCCCCTTGAGCCAGAACACAAATTTATCTCAGATGTGATTTGGGGCAGGTCCAATCCCAGAGATCCAGAGGCAGTGAGCAGAGAAAGATTTTGACCATTTCCTGCACCTCTCTGTGAAGCAGATGTGAAATGCTACTGTTTGAAAGAAGGGAGCACATTTCATCTACATAAATAATGCCACTAAGTGTGAACATATGACAGATTTGGTTTCAGGTATGCTAACTGCAGCAAACTTCACAATTTTTCCTTATCTACTTCTAGAGAGCAAGAGGCCATGGCAGGAAATCAAAATGCTAACAGCAAACTGAAAGGACTACAGAAATAAAAATTACAAAAAGCAGAATTTAATGTAAAATCAACTAAAGAAAGCTTAAAATTAACCTGTTAAATCTCATGTGAAAGCCTGCCTCAGTCACTGTGGAGCCCTGCTCTAAAATGCTAATCTGATCTTTTCTAGTCAGAAAGCAGCCCCGAAATCTCTATTTCCAACTCCATCCATCACCTTTTGTCTTCCTATCTTCCCCCTGTCTTCTTCTCAGCCTCCTGCCACCTACCTCCAAAGCGCATTGCTGAAGGTATTGTGCAGCCTTGGACCACACACTGACTCCCGCAGCAGGAATGAGTCTCCACAGGCCATTTGCCACACAGAAGTGGCCTTGGTGCAGGTCATTGCCCCACTGGGACATGTAAAGTAGATCAGAATCCTGCATTTCTCTAGAATAAAGCAGCAAGCCACACACTGCATATTATTTCTGCCAGTGTCTGCAAAGGGGTTGTCACTAATGTGCTGCTGGGCTACCATGAAATCGTAGCGGAAGCACAAAGATACAAAAGATACCATGTGTTCAGCTTATACACATCATTTTAAATGAATTTTTAGCCAAAAGCTCTGGTTTGGAAAAAAAACGTACCACCATAAATTCAGTCTAACTCCATGTAAACTGACAGATGTTTCTATTTTCAAAGGTATGAGATAACTTTGTTCCTCCCCACCGTAAAATAGAGGACTAATGTGAGGAATGGAGCAATAGCTTATCATGCAGCCAGGCTGTTAGCTTTGCTCCCAAGCTAGTGGTAGAATCTTCATTAACATCAAAAGCAGCACTGTGTTCTCTTGGCCAAGCTTTCAAGATTAGGTCCTTGATATCTTAAACTATGAAGTTCATTTCATATTGAGAAATAAATGAAGGCTCATGTATTTACATATACATACAATTGCAGTAAAAGAAATACAAATAAATAAATAATAAAATACAGTAAAAAATAAATTAATAATACAGTGACACTTCTACCCATCTGTGATAACACAAGCAGGTTAGAGGATGGTAGAAAATAAACATAATATATTAGCAAATTTTTAACAAATGTTTCTGAAGCTTCATAAACCAAATGCATAGATTCTTATGTGTATAATACTGCTGAGATAAGAAACACCTGTCAGTCAAAAAGCAGAGTTTAACTGCAGAAAATAGTCCTGTTTCAAGCAAACGATTCTGCAAAGGAATTGGAATTAAAGAAAAAAAATCAGAACAACAATCCTCCTAAACTGAAGAATAAATACATGTTCAGAGGGGATTTGGGATTACAGAAGGCTCATTCTAATTCAGCCATACATAAGATGCTGACAGTAGCTCCTTAGAAGGAAAAAGCAGACTAAATCTAGTTAACTTTAGAAAATGATGTTGATTCTGTCCTGGCACAGCATGCAGGGTGTATTCAGGGACAGCTGCTCTTGAGGAGACTAGAGGAGGAGAAAGTGAAGGCAGAATCACCTCCACCGGGGTACAGCAGCTTGATGTCTCCTTGGAGGCTGTTTAAGAGATGGATAGCTTCAGAGCATCAGCATCTTGGTTCTCCCTCACCACTCATGCCCGTTTCCCACCTGCCTATGCCAAAATACTGTTCAGCCTGATGTCTGCAGAATGGTGTCTGAAGGAAGATTCATAATGTCAGGACAGATTTTCTGTCACTAGCACACAGCTTGACTGTTGCTGTGGAAAAAAAGAAAGAAAAAAAACCCACAAAAACAATAAAAACGAGTGCTGAGGTTGCCTGAGTCCAGTTTGTGCTACAGTTTCAGTGATCTTCAGTTGTTAGGAGTATGAAGCTTTTGAAATCTCCCCAGATTTTTTTATTATTATTATCTTTTTTTTCCTTATTGAAAATTTGTCAATTATATATTTACACAAGGATGCATTAACTTAGGAGTCTGTGGAAAAACACAGAAATGCAGATGTGAAAGATCAAAATGGGTTGGAGATCAAAATAGAAGCTCAACTAAGGTTTGTTACAGATGGTGTCATTTTAAAGGAGAAAAAGTGACATTGCAAATACTCAGAGCTTTATTCATCATGCAGTGTAAGAAGGGCTTAAATATTTAAATGCAAAAACAAAGCCAACAAAATCTTACTCAAATTAAACACATTGGCTGCATCTATATTAGCAAACTAAACAGGTCCAGGGGCCAATATGGGCTCAAGCAATCAGCCATACTGTTAAATTGTTAGCAGTTGGTACCTCCCTGTCAGTTTTGGCACAGTTTCAGACAGTGACCTATTGCATGTGCAGAACCCACCCCTGTTTTGGATATGGTGTTTATGGATTTGAGCTATGGGCTGTCTGTAAGCCTCAGCACCACAGAACTCTCCCAACCCCTGCAAGAATAAATGCAGCCTGCAGTTCTGAGCTGAAAGGGGAAAAATATTAGGCTACTTAAATCTGTTAGCAGCAAAATTTCCATCTTATGATGGCTTATTTTTTAACCATGTATCATTCCAAATCGGTTTAAAATGTCAGTTAAAACAGGAATAAATGCCTAGTGCTTTTAAGAGAAAAAATGAGAAAAAGTATCATGGAAATGAGTCTGCACCTCTAGTAGATAACACTTATATGATGGAGATCCTCGCACTTGAAAGTGGGTCAGATATTCATTATAGGAGGCAGAAAGGCAAAGAAGATGAGAATCTTGTCTAGTCACTCTTAATAATTTCATAGCACACTTATTGGTCTAGATGGTAATTCTGGCTCTTCCAAAGTAGCTGATTTAGGCCTGATACTGGCAGATACTGAGCACCCATTATGGAGCAATGGATATTCCTTTTGCTTTTTACAGTCCCTTTTGGTATTCATTGAAAGTGCTTGTTGCTTTGCTCAGCAACTTGTTTAACAATATCTGGAACCCAGAAGCTGGCATCCATCATAACAGAAGCTTGTCTGTATTAAATACAAACTGGCATGACAGTTGTAATTCCAGCTTGTTAGGTGGACAAATGTTAAGCGGAAGATCCCCATCATATACGACTGTAGTGTGGATAAGTGTAAACTAGTTTAGCCCATGTTAATTTCATAAATAAAATAATCTATTCATAAGCATCATGGTAGGAATTACACTTTACAAATGCATAAAGCCCTTTATAATTGAAGAATTTAAAACACTTTATGAAAAATTATGAATTTAGTATGAATGCTGCAATTTACCTTCTTCCATTTAGAAACAGCTACTAAATCTACAGAAGCAAAGGAGCGACCCTAGTCAGAGTGAATTCTTTACTGCTGCTGCTATCTTCATCCCTTTAAACCAAGAATAATCAAAAACACTATGGAAATCGAGACTAGACTCATTTATCTGAATAAACTGAGACCATTAGGCTTGCTTACTAACGGATTGGAGGGCTTTTATTCATCCAGTTACCCTCGCATAATTTCTATTTCTTTGAACACTAGACAACTGCCACTTTTAATTGTGTCAAGTATATGAAGGAATTGCTTGCAAAATAGCTGTAGCCAGGAGTAAGGACACTACAGATTGTCTAGTAATTAGATGTATCCATTGAACAAAATAGGATATGAATGGTAATCTTATTCGGAAGGAAGGAAGGAAGTTGACAGCCAGACTAGTGAGCTGTTGGGTGACCTGACAAGAGAAATACACCTTTAAGTTGAATCTTGCCTAAAGCAGAAACCAACCCTACTGTAACAAAACAAAGCCAGAGTAATTATATTAAGAATCAGTGGCAAGGGAACTTAGTCAAATTGCATCAATGGATTTCTTATGTATACAAACGTTACATTCCATATGTGAGACCAAAAATGTCAATAATTTATCCTAGAGGAGACTCAAAGTTCCCAAAAGATGTAATAGCTTCTGGTGTGGCTATCATTATGTAAAAGTAGTATAATCTCCTTGCAGTAGAATCCATCAGAAAACATATTTTTCTTAAAGATTTTAAGAAGAACAAAATACTTCTGAGAAAAAAAAGGAGAGTTTAGGAAGTCACCATTTTTTTCTTCTTTTGCACAGTTGCAACTTTTGTTCAGTACTAGTCTAACTTTGAGGAAGATACTGTCCTTTATTTCAGAAGTTCAAGTACAGTGCACACTGGTAGTTTCCATCTGCCTCTGGATGCCTGCTGACCTGCAATATCTGTAGCTAGGTAGATTAAATCAGTCACACAAGAAGAGAGGAGAAAAGCAAGTTCAGCAAGCCTTGGCTTTCTGAAAGACTGTCCATAAAAAGAACAAGACTGCTTTCACATACTCTTTAGCCTGAATTTACTGTCATTGACCTTGGGAATATCTCCCTCTTTCACTGAGAAAAAAAAAAAAAAAAAAAGGATATTCTGAAATGTAAATATTGTTACTCTTTTTTTATCAATGTGTGCAAAGACCTGAAGGGAAGGTGCAATGAAGACAGAGCCAGGCTCTTTTCAGTGTTGCCCAGACCCAGAACAAGAGGGTTCATAACAAGAAATGGACACAAGAGGTTCCCTCTGAACATCAGGCAGCACTTCTGTACTGTGCAGGTGACCAAGCACTGGCACAGGTTGCCCAGAGAGGTTGTGGGGTTGTGGGGCTCTTTGGAGCTCTTCAGAAGCCACCTGGACATGGTGCTGGGCAGCCTTCTCTGGGTGTCCCTGCTTGAGTTGGGGTTGGACTAGATGGCCTCCAGAGATCCCTGCCAACCTCAGCTATGATGTGGTTCTGTGATTCTGTGTTTGACTGGGGAAAGACTAAACTCAGATCTTGAATGTTTGCAAAACTTTTGTTGTTGTGGATATATTTGTGGGTATCTTAGGAGTATGCCTCTTCTGTCAGGAGTTTTTGCAGCAGGTTAGCTTCTCCTCTATCAAACTGCTTCTGAACATTTTCCACAAGAAGAAAGAATCGGTTGAAAAATTGCATCAAAGATCAAACTGCAAATATCAATCTTTGTCAGAAGACATATCAACACTTGAATTTTTAATTCTACAAGGCCTTGCTTTCAAATTCTTCATGGGCTCCAATAGGAAAATGCAGAGTTTGGACAAATTCGAAAGCTTTGTCTGCCAAATTTATACTGATTTCTACTTTCATGGAAAATACAGCAGGATGATATAGCTCATGGCTTTAAAAAGAGACTGTTAGTTCAACTGTCCCTTATGAACAGAAAAAGTTATCAGATTTTAGATCTGTTACATTTTAAATAATTAAATATATTAATATTAAAATATATTAAATATACTGGAAAGGGAATAAAGTGGAGCGCTGTAGATTTGCTCAAACCTTTTTAGGTACTGATTTTACTGAGCCTCTATGAATTACTTTAGCTTAGCATTCATTTTTCATAAGGATGATTTACCTTCACAGTGGCATGTGGGATGCAATTTAATAACCTTATATAATGATCTTACATAAACTCTAAAATCTTGTCCAAGACTTCCCATTAACAAAGAGATGATTATACTCTTAAGCAGTAGATCACTTGGTTTCAATTCCGCTTTTACTCAAGCTAAGGAGTAGCACAGCAAAGGTAAGAGCATCAGAACAGAGCTAGATGCCTTAACTGACCAGACCTTAATAGACTGAGATGATGCAGATAAACGTTAATTTTTACTGATCTCTTTTTTCTTTTATGGTTTGTAGTTGCATCTGTAATGACTTTGACCAATTACCCTGAATCCAGCACAGTATTAAGGAAGCACTGCTATTGAAAAGCCTGTTCTCCCCCACCTTCAAAACACGCCAGAAACATACATCTCAGATAAACTGAGAAATTTCTTATTTTTCAGGGGGAAGTTCATGCTTCTGAATTAAAATAGGGTTGGCCTTATGATAATCCTTTTAAGAAAAGCATTCACACACCTAGTTCAAAATTTCATGAGGAAGAAAGGTAGGACTTCCCTCCTCTTCATCTACAGTGTTTTAAGTGTATTTTATTCTAAACTCTCAAATTTCTTGCAGAACTAGCAGCTAGCTTTTCACACAGAAAAGTCCAAAGAGCACTTCAAAAGCAGCACTGGAACAAAGACAGGTTAATTGTCAGCAATTCCTTAGTCACGTCTGGATTGCTGCTGCATTGTAGGTATTAGAAATACCGCAGCAAACAGGCCAAGATACTTGTGTGTAGGCACAAAATTTTTTGGCCACAGATCATCATAGAATCATAGAATGCTTTGGGTTGGAAGGGACCTTAAAGACCATCTCCTTCCAATCCCCCGGCCATGGGCAGGGACACCTCCCAATAGACCAGGTTGCTCAAAGCCCCCTCCAGCCTGGCCTTGAACACCTCCAGGGACAGGGCATACAGAGCTTCTCTGGGCAATCTGTTCCACCCTCATAGTAAATAATTTCTTCCTAACATCTAATCTAAACCTACCCTTTTATACTTTAAAACCATTACTCCTTGTCCTGTCACTACACTCCCTGACTGAGTTCTTCTTCTGCTTTCTTGTAGGCCCCCTTTAGGTATTGGAAGGATGCAAATAACTCTTCACTCCTGTCTTCAAACACTTCATAACCACTTGTCTAGGAATCTCATGACTGATTTAGGGAAGCAAGGATACTTCAAAATAACACACAAAACAAATGCAGGTTTTTTTTGTGTTTTGGGGTTTTGATTCTTTCAGGCATTGCTCTTCAAACTTCTCTCAATAATGCTCAGCACAAACATGACTCTAATGGAAGGTGAAAAAGTATTAGCAGGACTCTGAGAGATAAACTAGTAGGCTCCAGGTATCGTGAAATTAAGAGTTACAGCTTTTGGATTTTCTTGTTAACTGCTTTCTTATTAGAAAATCTGTTTTCTAATTATCAGAGAGATTACTGGGGAAAAAAAATCTGCTATGACAGAATGTAACTTTTTAAAGAGCTTTTTAAAGTCAAGCACTTTAATAAATCTAAGCACAGTAATTCATTTAAATGTATTTTTGATTATATTAGCTGGAAATAAATATAAATGACTAGTTTGTTGTTAGTAACTAGCAGTTTTTCATAGTAACTAGCACCTACTAGCAGTGAATGAAACCAAAACTACAGATTATTTTACCGTATAATTGAAGAAAAATGATTTTAAGAGTATCAAAACAAATTATGAAATTTCATGAATCTGAAACTTACTTTTTCAGAAATTCTGTTTTGTGGAAAATGAAGTGTTTAAAATCCAATTCAGAAGTAAATTATCTTCAACTGTCAATTTGTACCCAATACAAACTCAGTTTCAGTCAGCTGTGTTCCCTACCACACCACAGTACAAAGGGCTGTGAAACAACTTCTGTACCCATTAGTGAAAATCCGACCAGAAAATTTCCTTGAGTTTCCCATTGGCCCCCAGGATTTACGGTATGCCGAAAGATGCATATGGGAGCCAGAAGTCTGCCTGCATTTACTATTACTGGATCTTGAGCAGGCACTAAGCTTTTTAGTTGAAAGCTCATTCACAGCACACACAAGTGCCCAACCGTCTGTTACATACCGTATCTCAGCTGTATGCTCTTCAAACAAAGAGATGGAAAAAGAGGAAAAATCTGAAGTACACCACACTACAACATACCAATCTGAATCAAACAGAAAAAATACCACCAAGAAAAATTGGAAAGGGAGAAATTTAATGTATTCTAGCCATTGGAAGAAAGAAAGTGTCTGTTTTATCATCTGGTTCATTTTTATTTTACCTTTTGTGACCTATGAGAAGGGAAAAAAAAAAAGAAAAAAAAAGCCAGTTATCAGTTATCATCTAGTTATCATTGTGGCTTTTATGGTTACAGGTCAGAATGTTGCGATCATGGTGCAAGCTGAACTAAACTGAACACATGAACTTGGAAGTTTGTGACTGCACATTCCTTTCCCTCACTGAAGCTTTGAAATATTAGAGTTTTTTTAGCTGCAATATAAAATCTCCAGGATGAGAGAACCTTTGAACCTTGCAAATACTTGTTTTATTTAAAAACAAAACTAAACAAAATTATTGCTTTTTTTTTTTTTTTTCTTATATGAGGTAAGCTTGCAGAATCGGGCCTCAAGTTCTCTTTGCAAACACTTTTTTTTCACTCTAAAGTAGCTGAGTCCAAGGCAGTGTGTTGGTTTGTTTTGATTATTATTATTCTGTTTTTTTAAGAAACAATTTGTATCATACACATCTCTTGCGCCATCTTTTCACTTAAGGCAAATGTAACTCTGGCACTCAGGAAACTTAGCACCACAGGTACCTGGACTTTTTGAAAGGAGTTTATAGTTTCAGTGGACACTGCCAAGTAGGCTGATTATAGCCTTATGGTAATTGTTGGCTTTTCCCCAACAGGCTGCTTTCCTGTGGCAGTCTACTAAACACAATCTCCCTCATTTAGTTTAAAGCATGAGACAATTCATTGCCTCAAAGAAGGATGTAGCTATTTTTCTCTAAGATCCTAACATGTATTCAACATAAAATTTTACATCCTACATTTCTTCACTGAATTCAATGAAGATCTGTAAATCTTATTTCACTAAAGAACTAGGAAGGACACTAATTCTAAAATAAATTCCTTCACTTTTTTTTTTTTTTCTGCTTTACCTTTGGACAAAGATGATCATGTTCTGTTGCCTCAGTTAAGACCTGTAATCATTCTGTAAATGATTCCCAAGGCTCTTGACCACCGCTTCCACTTCAGTTTCTTGCAGACAATCAATGTATATATATATAGTGAAATAACAAATAAGCACTTTTAACTGATTTACGTCTTTCTGTGGGCTAGATGTACATCACTTATGCTGGCTTTGTCACCAGGGTTTTTTTCTCTGGAGCGTCTGCTCCAGAATTCATTTAGTGCTACTAATTTGGCTGAAGGTTGCTCTGCATTTCTATGCTTTGCATATATTGGTATTACAACAATCTAAATGCTTTAGCCTGTCTTGCAATTCTTACTGACAAGAATATAAATTCTCAGAGGTCAGAGATAAGAGACCATAACACATGGCTTTTATGTCTCATGCATCCCCTATGAAAATATCTAGTGGAGGGCATCACTTCTTGACAAAAATCATTACTCTAGTTCAAGTGTTTCTCAAACTAATTATTCTAAATTTTTTCACTTACTGTATCAAAAGTCAACCCTTCCTAACTTTTTCTCAGCTACCAAAAAAAAAAAAAAAAGCTCTTTTAAAAATCCTTTTGACAAATACCTATTTTTGCAACTTTAAATGGGAGATAGAAGATAGCATTACTGACTAGGCTCTGCCTAAGTTATGAGATTAACATAGCTTTATTGTTCTTTACAAACATATCACAAATATATTGCAGCTATTTTTCATTATTTTTGATTTATTCAATATAGTAAAATCAGCATACTCCTCTGGTCATAAACACAGCCCTGCATAGTTTTCACTGCCTTCAAGCTTCACTATTCCATCTGTCAGAAGAAAGAAGTTGTCAGAAGATAATTTTATCCTTTGTTTCATGAAGAAATTAAAGGGTGCCAGTATAGTTGTCTGTTTTAGTGCCATACAGCATCACGAGACCATATCCATCTTTGACTTCTACCAGAGCCTGCCTCAGCAGCTGAACAGAGCTGTGCAAATATGCTGATTTTTCAATGACTGACTGTTGAATTAAACTTTTGAAAAAAGTCTGATCAGATTGATGCACAATCAAAAATGGCAGGAGATACCAGCATGCACTTTTTCTGCATCCAAATTAAACCCAGGAAAAATATATTTCTGTTCATATGGCATGTTTTACATCAGACATTTATTAAAAAATAAATAAAAATAAAAATAAAATGAAGGAATCAAAGAGCTTGGAGGCAGGAAGGGGCACTAACATTTTATACTGAAGAGTGAAGGTATTTAGCCAGCTGGGCAGAGATCTAGGATTACTGCCCATCTTTGTCTCAGAGTACTCAAAAACACATTTTCCTCTTTTCAGGAAAATTCAGTGATCATATGTTCTTGTTTTCAGGCTCTCCCCTCAATGGTATAAAAATATTGTACTTTATATAAAATTATTCATTATGCAATGTTTTGCCATTAAGAGTCTCTTATTTCCACCTCATGTAACCTGTTATTTTTATCAAGTGGAATAATTTCAGCAGAACATCTTGAAAGACCCCACAACAGTCCAACAGTGAGGGTGTTTCAAACCATTCAATGAATCTACTAACCTTCTGGTTTAGCAAAGGGCTTCTCCTCCTCCAGATCACCCTGAAAAACATATTTAATGGCTGAATCTGTTTGGCAAATTTGACCTGAGTTTCTCAACATTTTCAGGTAAAGGGCCACATTATATTGTCTGCCAGTGGAATTTTGAAATCTCAAATATATCTTGATCTCATTCTTTTTTCTTTTTTTCTTTTCTCTTTTTTCTCTTTTCTCTTTTCTTCTCTTTATTCTTTCCTTTCCTTTCCTTTCCTTTCCTTTCCTTTCCTTTCCTTTCCCTTTCCTTTCCTTTCCTTTCCTTTCCTTTCCTTTCCTTTCCTTTCCTTTCCTTTCCTTTCCTTTCCTTTCCTTTCCTTTCCTTTCCTTTCCTTTCCTTTCCTTTCCTTTCCTTTCCTTTCCTTTCCTTTCCTTTCCTTTCCTTTCCTTTCCTTTCCTTTCCTTTCCTTTCCTTTCCAAGAAATAAAAGAAAAAAACCAACTTTTCATTTCATCTACACCTACTAAATCACTATTATTTAAGTTATGTTAGCCCTGCATATAGTTTGCTTAAACTGGAAGCTGGATTCAAGCGTCAAAACAATCCTTCCTGGGTCTTGCACCTAAGACCTAAAAATATTTTGTCTTTTGATCCAATGATAACAAAATTTCCTAGGAGTAGGATAGGTGAAAAGTAGTGTCAGCAAGATATACTCTTTCAGAGGGTAAACCTGTGAAAGAAACATGTCAGAACATTCATCTGTTATCCAGAGGCCCTGAAATGAATATTGATTTTTACCTGGAAACCAAATTCTGCCTTTAGATTATATGTGTGCAACTGACTTATGTGGCCTTTCGGCTGAAATAAAAAATGCAGTTGTGTTACAGCAGTGGCTAAAAGGATCGTGGCCCTACTGCATTACACACACAGATTCAGGCCAAAATATAATCATCAGCAATGAAGTAAAAATTGAGCACTGATCTCCTGAATGGCAACCCAATAGCTTACCAAATAAGTGTACAATGTCCCCGTTTGATTTCTACTCCTTATCTTCATGGCAACACAATAAATGCCACTAAGAGGACAGGCTTTAATTGTCAGTCTTCAATGCCAGATATAATTGCAAAATACTGGGATGATATACTGCATATGATGCGTATAACCCAGAAAATACCTGAGTAAATAGTAATTAGTGGTAGCCATGCACTGGCAGAGTATTGGTCTTAGCACCTGTCACCATGGCAATTTTCTTGCCATAACAGTAATTTCGTTGATTCACCAGATTTAGGCTACTGGTATATAAGGATCTGATGTTTGGTAAACAGTGAAAGACTACTCATGTACTGGATATACATAGAATGAAAGATTAGGTCCAAGCTCTAACTAATTTTCAGTTTCTTAGTGGCAGTATAGGTGAGTGCAGCAGTAGAGAAATTAACCAGCTTTTAAAAAAGGCTAAAACCATCGGCAGGAAACACCTTGAAGGACAGGTAGTGAGGTCCTTGCTCTTAAATTACTCCAGCTCTCTTGATGATTCTATCCAATTAGCTCGCCTTTTTTACCTCACCGTGCACCAGTGGGCTGCAATATATTTTTATTAAAGTAATTACTCAACAGAACAACTATTTAATTTCTGAACATGGATATTAACAGGTGATTAATAGTAGCTAAATAAATAAATGTTGGTCTTCTGAATCCCAGTATTTTCTCCAAAAACACATCAGCTAGGAACCCAGACCATTTTAACCTTGTATATGGTAATATTTTCAATTTGTATACATCTTCATGCAATCCCTGGACATTAATATTTTTACTTATAAAGATCCTGAAGTAGCAAAATAGAATTGTACTGACTTCAAATATAAATTACTCATAATAATACTGTTGCAGTAGTTAAAGTAACTATTATTTTTATAAGTGTCAAGAACCCAAGATATATTTGAAAGCAACATCAAGGTCAAGTACTTGGGCTTACTGAAGTACTTATACTTATTTATACTTATAAATAAAGTCAGCACAAATATGGGTAGAACAAACCTTCCAAAAGAACAGAAAACAAACCACTGCTTGTGCTTTGCACTTAACTCTTCCGTTAGGCAGCCCAAACTCTCTCTTTTTAATCCCTTAGTAGTTTTGTTGCAGTTTTATCATAGATAATTTGTGTCTCTAAATTTTAAAGATCTCTGTTGGATATATTCTAACTAATACATAATAATAGGTGCCATATATGTTAATTTCCATCAGATGTCTCCCTAGAACACCTCTCTTTTATTTAACTACTTTTTTTTTTTTTTTTTTATAAGGCTTCTCAGCAATTTCCTTTTTCTCAAAGCCTTAAATATGTAAGGCCATTTGTTGATCATCCTGTTGCTTTTAGTTAATTTAGTTTTACACTAAATAATTCTTCTGCCATAATCAGCTAGCTTCCATGGTGGAGTAGTGTATGAAGGATAAGCTTGAATTCCACAGAGAAATGTGAGCAGATAGGGTATTTTCAAATGAAGATAGCAACTTAGCAAATAACAATGTAGTGTTGTCATTTTGATGTAAAAGGTAGCAGTCTGTTATTGTGATCAGTGTTATTTAAAGACTGCTTTTAAATTAGCTTTACAGTCACAAATGTGTAAATATTTAATATATTTTTTTCTAACTTAATACGAACCAGTTCCTTGACTGAAAACAGAACATGTCTGAATTGAATGTACTTCTGTATAAAAATGATGGTTTCTTTCACAGGAAAAACATAGCAAAAATAATGTATCCGATGGAACTCCAGTCTTGACAGATGTAGATAAATAAAAGTTGAAATGTAGGGCTAGTTGTTGTCACTAGAAACATAATGTAGAATTTAGGCCAAGATATATTATAAATTTAGCATAGTTTTGAGTACAGTACCCAGACTTGAGAAATTGGTCCAACCACGTCTAACACCTCTTTTAGAGTCTTCCCTGTTTTGTAGTGCTGACTAACTTCAGCCATTGAACTTCAGCTATGACTGCTGAGATGAAGGGCCAAGTGTACCCTTTGCACTATCACACTGGTATAAATACCAGAAAACTGTATGTTGCATTCTGGGCCCACAATCCAAACTTTTTACCAACATGTAGTCTTGCAGAAAATCAAAATGCATAGGGCCTATCCATTACTCCTCTGATAAAAACATGCAATGAGGTCAACATGGATTTCTTGTCCATTTCTCTATTTCTCTTTCTTATTCCCTACTCACTACTTGTATTCCCCTTTCATCAACCCGTATTGGTTTTCTGAAGTTCAGCACAGATTTTGCATGAGCACAACCATCAATATCTGACCCCAGACACCAAATTAAATTAGCAGGGCAGATTAGCTGCTCTCAGATCAGTCACCTTCCACTTCCAGTAAGACTCTGCATCCAAACCTTGCAATAAGTCTACTGTCCAATAAGTAAATTATCTCAGTATGGTTTAGCTACTGCTCATGTGATAGAAGAAAGAAAAGGGCAGCCTTTTTTTGAAGGACTCAGGTGAACACCCTGCTGCATTCCCAGCTGACACAAGCTGTTTCCTGCTTCTGCTGTGTCACACCCCCATGGCCCAAAGGACAGTCAGTTCTCTGAACCCAGCTGAGAACACGAATGAATGCTCTTCTAGTGGACGACTACAAAGGCAGGGAGGGAGAGCAGCTTTGTGCCTCCCCTGCTTCTCCTTTGCCCTCACTTTGTGCTCCAACCAGATGCAAAGTAAACCCTAAGCAGTTACATGTGCGGACTTAAAGATTACAAGACAGAAAGTGGATGGTCCCTTTTTTTCTCCTTCTATATATGGAACTCCCATCGGTTTTCATGGGTGCTCCCTCTATAGACTGACAAGCAACAGGTCAGAGGAGATGGAAGGGCTTTTTACCTGCCAACCCCAGAGTTCAGGATGTGTTGTTTCTCCTGCAGCAGTTGATGACACCCTAACACCTTAGCAGCACTGGAGCTGCATTCCTACGCTGTAACAGGGGAAGCAGGACCAAGGGCCTGAACTAAGGTCTTGGCAGGTAAGTGAAGGAGCAACCAGTATCAAACAGCTTTGTTTGAAAGTGTACGTCTTTGTAATGTTTAAGTCTTAATATGTGCTCTGCTTTACATGCAAGTTTAAACTGCCAATTTTCAGAAGAGTAGTTGAGATCCCCTATTCACTCTGCCAAATGCTTGAAAACATGTTGATGAAACTCGTCAATGCAGAAGGGCTAGGAAGAAAGGTTATTTGTGCTAAAAATGTCTCAAAGTTGGGATTTCTTCTTAGAACTGAGTGGAAGTTACTACAGTTGCGGGGGGGGGACACACTTATGTTATCAACATATTTTTGCATATCTCCACTTGGAATGATTGAGAGCATCATTGTATGATGAATACTAAATATTCAAAATACGAGCTTTTTTAGGACTAAGAGGGGGGAATTTTTTGCTTGGTTGCTTGTTTTCCCTCAGTTGAATATGCGGGGAACACCCATTGAAGGAAAATCTCCATTTTCTATGTTTCACTTCTTAAGCTTAATTATTGGAACCAGCTTTCTAATATGAATACTGATGTTATTCAAAATGCACTTTATTTCAGTAGTTATCAGGGACTGTGTTTTTGCTGGCAATACCATGGTCCAGAACACTCATACAGAGCACACACAGGGGAAGCCACTACCACTGAACCAAATCCAATTAAAAAGACATTTACAGAAAAGTAAGTGATGCAAGTTACCAGCTTGAAAGAGAAGCCAAAAATTAAAATAATAATAATAGTAATAATAATAATAATAATAATAATAATAACAAATACAATTTAACTAGGTCTTTACCTAAAGGAAGTTTTTATTTTCATTGCTTCTAGTAATATAACTTTAATGGAGGCCTTTCTGTTTAGAGGCCAGTAACTTTAACTTTTTGGAATGAAAAAGAAATTTGAATTAGAGGAGGAAATCATAAGGAGTAGCCACATGCTAAGATCTGTATCCAAGCCATCTACTGCCACTATATCCTGGAGAGAAAAAGGGGGATGTTCATAAAGAATGAACAACCATCCAGAGCTGGTGGGGCACCAATCCCTGATCAGTGTCTGATTCAGATATTCTTATCCTCCCTATCCTTATTGTTACTAATATTATCCAAAATTTCCTAAGTGAAATTACTCCAACAGTGATCTCTAAGTTCTTCTCCATTTTTCAGTGGATAAACTGTCAGCTTGTAAATAAATAAATAAATAAAAATCACATATGTTAATACCAACTGTTAATTAACATTCATCATTATTACAGAAAAAAAAAAGTTATAAAAAATTTCTCTCCAAATGTAAATTTTGATTTGGGTGTAAATTTTAGGGGCAAGAGTGAAAAATGACACTTTACATACATTTATATCTTTTGAAAGTTTGCGTTTCTGTAGTCATTGTTTTAAATTAACTTTCTCTAGACAAAATAAAGTGTTGTACTACATTGCAGCCTCACTGTTAGGAATGAAGATAGAGGAGACAGTGCAGGAAGGCCAACACATACGACCAAAATGGAGAGCATCCAAGTCATAGAAGAATGGTAAGTTGGTTAAACTATTGTCCAGTAAATGTTTTTTAATTTGCCTTTAACTAATTTGTTTTGGTTTTGTAGGCTTCTGAAATATTCTTTTGATGACTTTTCCTCCTAAAATTTCTAGACAAAAGGAAGCAAAATGAGGCCTGATATGAAATGCCAACAGGGACATACAGGCTTACCTACAGTTTCACATTTGTTGGTAAAGAACGATGGGAAGAAATGGGAGGTGCAAGAATGGTTCCATTGATCTATAGGAAGTGTATGCTATTTGTGGGATCATTTTCTTCTGCTTACCCAGACAAGAAGAAAAACTAACTTGGGAAAAAGTGTACTTTATAGTCAGATTTTTAACATGGCTACTTTTTGTAGAACAGTTTGGACTATGGTTTCATCTGAATTAACCAAGGAAACACATACTCTGAAAGCTGGGCAAATGTGTATTAAAGTTCTGAGCTTCTGTGTCTGGCTGAAGGTTGGGCCCGTATTTATTCTGTTGGGAAATATGCTAAACTATCAGTGGTCTTGACTTCTCTAATCCCATAAAAAGTAAATTAAAACTTAACTCTAACTTAACTCTAACTCTATGATCGATTTTAAAAGCAATCCAATCATCTCAGCCTATCCATTGCTACTCACAGTCATTTCTGAGAGGTTAAAATCAAAAATTTCCACAAGATATAAGTAGTATAGACTTTTTTGTTGTCGTTGCTCTTTCTGACAAAGAACATCTAGTGAACTGATTTGACAGATTTTTTTTAGGTTTATGGAAGTATGTTTTAACTATTTATTTCCTTCAGTTATATTCTGCTGAGCACCCCAGAATTCAAGTTACTTGCAACAAACTTACAGGAGCTCTCCATCGCAACATATCTATGGTACTTTGTGACATTTCCATCTAGGATTATATGTTTCATAGGCTTTAACACTCAGCCTTGTAGCTTTGCCGTGCAAAGGAAGAACAGAGTTTAGTCAGGGAGCTCAGCCTGCATGGCTGAGATCCTGTGTTCTCAACGTCATTGTCTGTGGTAGGCAGAGAGACAGGAAGCCTGAAAGGTCTGTCAGAGGAATATTAACAGAGAGTAAGGATGTGGCTTCACAAGACAAAGATGTGGTTAATTCAAAGCTATGACTTAACAGCTCCTTGCCTTTTGGGAGAAGGAGGTTTGCCACCCATGACATCTCTCTGCTCCCTCCTCTTTTGCCTCCAGTTCTGCTCCCCCACCACAAACTACACTGAATTGGTATTCATCTGAGGTTCTTCAACTCAAGGAAAATGTGCAGAGGTAGCAGGTAAAGAGATTACTTAGTTAAATATTAATTCCATTTTTTTAAAATTCAGCTCAACCATGATATAAAACTGCATCCTACATAACTTAAGATCCTTCTGTAATCCAATGGAGATCAAAAACTCCAGACCATACCCAGAGCACCTGAATTTAGCCCATGGCAAAACCTACATTTTTGCATCCACTGCTAGTGAAACTTATGTCAGGTAGCATCCATCAGCTAAGGTTAGTATCTTAGTTTGTCTGAACTTGTCAAATTTACAGGACAAGGTACTCTGTGATTGCATGAGCTCATTAGGTAAAAAACAAACGATCTCAGTAGCCTTTTAAGAGACTAACTTATTAAGATTCTGATTCACAACTTCATTTATTCATTAATTCATTAATTCACAAATTCACCAACTTTGCAAGTTCATCAACTCATGCATGACTGAGCAAAATAGTTACTTGGCTGATGGGGAGGGTGCTCACCTTTCCTGCTTCTTCCTAGGCACATCCTAGTCTCAGCAGTTCAGTTGCTGACAGATCCACTCATTTGAAAGGCTTGTTGGGTGAATTGATGTGTTTAGACCTCTTTCAGTCTACACCACCCCCTAAATTACTGAATTCTGCAGAAACTGCCAGACAGTTGCTGTTGCAAAAATGCAGGAGATGAGAGCCAAAGGTCACAATGGCTGCAGGATGGCCCTTGTCTCACTCTCCATAGTGTCCCACACACATGATACTCACATTTTAACGTAATGGTGCTGCTCCCAGCATACATCAGGCCTCATCATGTGCTGTATGTTAGGGCTACACCCAAACAGGAGGTGAGTGAACATCCAGAGGTTCAAATTTTCCATGTAAGTATCTACCTCTTCTTTCCTGGGAACAAGGAACATTCAGACACTGCCCCACTGCAGTGTTTTGGCTGGTTTCTATGTCTACTAAATTCAAGACTTCAAAAAGGGAGTTGTTCTTCTATTTCCCAACATCAGGATGAGTTATTTAAACAAAAATGAGCCTTAGTTTATCAAACTGGAGATTCTGCATGTGATTCTTTCTTTAAACTGATATAATGGTATAGCACAAGAGTATTCTTCACAAATCTCCTCAGGAAACTAGCATTTTGGAGAGGGAACAGGAAAGCAGTTTTTAATGAAATGACATACCTTATAGTGGAAAAAAAAATCTTTATAAGTGAAACCTTATCAAAATGGCCTTCTTCTGTACTTTTCTTCATATTGTTTTTACTTTCATCCAACTGTAGTAAAGATGCCTTCCAAACACAGGTTGCTTGTCAGCTCCATCTACTTCAGCAGGTTTGTTTCATTCTCCTCAGAGAGAGGACTTTTTACCTTTAAATCTGTATGTTTATAATTTTTGCTTCAGATTACAACTATTTTGCTGGATAGTTTCAATGTTAAACACTTTCTCATTTATTAGATCTTTTGGTCTGCCAAAAAACTATCATGAATAGCTTCCTGTCATCCAGTCTGCCTTGCATGCAGACTAGGAGTTGACAAATGGACTTGAAATCGTATGGACAAATGTCACTTATTGTGCAACATGATTGCACAGACACTGTTAGCAACATCCAGTAAAACTCTTGCATTGTATCCTATCAGGAAGGGGAGGATGAGCACTCAGAGTTAAGGGTGAAACCGCATTTAATTGTTTTTAAGTAACTTGGAGTATGACCTTCTCAGGCTGTTGATTTGTACATTAGTGGATTAGCGACCCGAATTAGTCTTCTGTTCACTTATCCCATGCATCCGCTCTTACAAGCTGCAAATAGCTTCTTTCAGAAAATGGGAATGGGGATTTTTTCCCATTTCTTCTCTCTTCAGTTTTGCCAGAAACACCCATCACATCCCATGCCAATAGATCATCATTCAGGTCAATAGCACCAAACAGAGAGAAGCTTAGCAACCCTTAGGTACAAGCATAGAGAAATATGCTAATTTAAAAGCTCTCTGAATTACTATTTTGTTGGGCCTCATTAGTATGCTCTTGGCTGCCAAGAGCCTTTTGTTTTTCTTGTCCTTGCTGAACCAAATCGTGTGGCAGGCAGTGATTGGCCAAACCCTATCAGAAGCAGGCAGGGACATCAGGTGTCTTCCAAGCCCATCATGAAAAAGAACCTATTGTCAGCTGCCTCAATTCACATCTCCTTTAAATGCAGAAGCAGGAATTCAGTCCTGTTGCTGGAAATTTCTTTGAGTCTGATGGTGAACAATACCAGTGGAAACCTTGCAGAAAGCCAAGTGCACGTCTCTTAATATTAAACATAGTTTATTGGGCTGTTGAGATAATGAATGCACAAGTGAAGAGTGAACAAAATTCTCTTGTCACTGCTGAAGCCTTGTTGCTTCCAGTTTTCACTCTGGACTAAAGTGCAATTGAAAGGAGAATTTTGGATGAATGTATGAAAACACTGTTACAAAAATAGAAGCATATTTGTAATGATAGTTTGCTTTTGCAGCCAAAACCCTACTGCAGATGAAATTTTGTCTTGGGCTCAGAATTTTGACAAGATGATGAAAACACCAGCTGGGAGGAACCTTTTTCGAGAGTTTCTTCGAACAGAGTATAGTGAAGAGAACCTGCTTTTCTGGCTCGCATGTGAAGATCTAAAGAAGGAACAGAACAAGAAAGTTATTGAAGAAAAAGCAAGACTTATTTATGAAGATTACATTTCTATACTTTCACCAAAAGAGGTAAAGCTGTAAATGCTAGATTTGCATTTTCTGATATTCCAGAGCAGATATGCTATACCCTGGATTGCCAGAGGGGGGTCAGAAAGTCTGCCTGATCTGTCAGATGAGAGCAATACTTATTATAGAAGTTTAGATCACAAAGCAAAGGATAGAACAAGTGCTGACACAGGTGCTAAGCCATTTAGTATCACTGGCCACAACTCCTCAAAGCTCTCTATAAGAGAGGAATAAAAGGGAAATTCCAGAAACAGAAGGATGAGAAATGGGAATACTACTTTAGCAATGCAGTGTGCCTGCCAAAAACAAGAAATACGTCATAGAAATGGATTTACAGAGAAATGGCACCAAAATTTTCAGCATCATATGACAAATAAAATACTCAATATTTAACAGGAAACAAATCAATCATGAAACAGATTCACAGTTTGTGTCTTGTACAACATAAAGGAATTTAAATCATAATCAGCACAGATTTATCTGCTGCAACATCTGGCTGGGAAAAAAGAAGTAAAACTTGCTCTGGTTATTCCTATGTGGGATCAGCTAGTCTAAGTTGATCTCTAAGAAGTGAGATCACATATTTTCTCTAATGAAAGGTATGATAACATCTAGGAAATTATATATAAGTTCCTCCAAACCTAAAACTGAAATGATCTTCAGCTGAAGTTGAGTAAAAGCTATCAAATCACAGTTTGGAATAAACAAATAAATATAAAGGCATTGTAGAAGAGTTTCTCAGGCCATGTCATGTACCTTTAGCAACTCTGCCTTGTCTTGCATCTGACTTTCTCCTCAATAGTATTATGCTAATTTACGCTCACTTGTGGACTTGGCTTGCTACATTTTACCTTTGCACTGCTTTTAGTAATAACTTGCAAATTCGTTCATATGAAGGAAGCCACCAGCCATTTATAACTCCATTCCTTTCTCTTGTGACACCATGTGTGCTTTGGCTTTGGAATGAGACAACTACCAATACAGCAAGATAATGTGTATTCCTGATAGTATATATGTGTCTCTAGTACACATATATGTACTAAACACTCAGTTGTCTTTCTAAGCCACCGTGAACCAGCAGATACATTTTAAACACTAAAGTAGTTTTGCTTGACTTAGGGTTTAAAAAAACCTGCTCACAAACTTCATGCTCTGGATGTGTGAGGATGTCATCATCCCAATTGCTCCTGCCCCTACTGGAAACCCCATGAGGCAAAGAAGATGAGTTTGCAATGCTTTCGATCAGCATAGGAGCTTTAAAGTTCTTGTTCATCCCAGCATCACATTCCAGATGAAACCTTTTGACATAGGAACTGAAAGGAGGACTTTGACATAGGAACTTGCTCAGTGATGAAGTCATTGAGGCAGAAACTCCTAGTGTACTAAACAAATACCTTGCATACCTCTGTTTACCAAGGAGATAACTTTAATAATTACAACTACTCTTGCCATCTGGCTCTAGTGAGTCACGGAAAAACTACAATGTGAATTAACAGATCCCTAATTAATTTTTGTTTCACTCTATAACTGCAATTAACTTTTACAATATTCAATGGCAAAACGACACCGCCATTCTGCCAAAACTGAGCTTTTTTGTCCCAGCCCTTTTGTTTGATAATGAGGAGTCAATTAGCTAGCTGCATAAACTGGTCTTGCTAAAATAAGTGCGTGTGTGTGTGCATGTGTGTGTGTCATGGGAGGAGCAATCGCTTCAGTCTTAGCGTGTCATTTCCATGCTACAGATAGGCACTGGTCTAGGATTTAAAATTATTTTAATAAACTCCTAAGACAAGGCTGCAACACTGCTGCTCAAAACTATGTAAGCTACACCCCTGCATGCTGTTGTGTCTCAAAGCATTTAATCACCATCAGAGTAACCCCTCCAGCTTGTTAAGCTTGGCCACACAGCCCAGCATGCTTGCCCAGCTAAGTCAGTTAGGCACTGAAGTCAATCTGAACAATAGCTGGGTCAGAAATAGCCTGGAAGACAACGTGTCACCTTCAGAAGCTAAAACTGAAGCTCGCTAACAACTTCCATATGGACACATGATATCCTGAAAGTATAAATTGCCAGATGTTAATGGGTCTTGAAGAGAAAAATGAATCAGAAATACTCAATATTAATGGGGAGATTAGCACAACAAAAACAATGAAAAACTCTGGGTAATTTGTAAGTAACAAGTTTAAGGCCTGAAAAAACAAACAAACAAACAAAAAAAACCTGCTTGTAGGACAGCCAGATAAGAATGCTGAATAGGAAATTTCTAAAGATTCAACCACAAATTATAAGGGAAAAAAAAAAAGCCTTTGTGAGAAATATTTCTAAATATGTAAAAAGATAAAACATTTTATGATATAATAACATATTTGGGGAGATCCAGGTTACTGCTGAGCTTTATTTAGCAGCACTGTATTTATTCTGTTAAAGAGAGGAATTTAATTTTACAGCTCTTAATATGGTTGAAAAGAACAGGTCAAAACTGAAATTGAGTTAGTTGTCTGACTTTGTAATTGTGTGTGGTCATTTTAGAATGCTGGCTGTGAAAGACAAATAGCATAACTTGAATAAACTATGAAATTGATAAGCTCTGGGTATTCTGTGGAGCCCTATGCAATGATGAGATGTATACATCCTTTCCAGCATTATTATTTAATATCAGTCTATTCTCATCTCCTTCAGGTTAGTCTTGATTCCCGGGTGAGAGAAGTGATCAACAGAAACTTGCTGGATCCCAGTCCTCATATGTATGAAGATGCCCAACTCCAGATATACACCCTAATGCACAGAGACTCTTTTCCAAGGTTTTTGAACTCTCAAATTTATAAGTCTCTTGTTGAAAGTATTACAGGCTCTACTTCTGAAACTTAGTTTTAATTTTCAAATAAAATAACTTGATTTTTTTTGGGTGGGCGGGATGGAAGAAAAGTAGTTTAATAACATCTGGAGCTGGGTTCCTGGAGAACTACAGTTTAGCTCTACTCAGGCTACTGTGAAGAAACAAATACATATTATGGTCTATGTCTACATTTTTACCAAGGTCCTCCTTGCTTGAGATGGCATGGGAGGGGAACAATGGATTTGCCAAAATACATTTGTTTCACACTCCTTTCACCCAACTGCAGTCAAGATTGCAATGATGTATTTGTAGTTTTATGAACAGTCTCCTTGTGTATCCTCACACTGCATGTGCAAGGTAAAACTGCTTCACTTACCACTTAGTTGTTGCAATATTTAATCCAATAACATAAATTATATCTGTATTTAAGAACTTTTTTGTGCAATACAGTCTAATGGTACATAGAAACAATTGCAGCAAACCAGAAAGAGGCTTGCATTTTTTAACATCACTAACTGAAAAAAGCCAATTTTTAAGGTGTAGCATTACTCAACATGCTCTACTGAGTACAATACACTGACTTTTTGAAGCCAATATTTCTGTACAGAAAAAAAAAAAAAAAGAAAAAAAGAAGAGCTATTTATCACTGTTTATTTAAAATAAATCAAGCGGAGGATTCCTCTGGTTGTTCACTGCCAAAACTGTGGCATTTTCATTACAGAGTTTGCAATGTCAAAAAGAAAGAGAGAAAAAAAAAGCACAAACCACTTAAAGGGATCCGTATCTGGGTGACACAATCTATGCGCTGATATTGTTTAATTGTTAAAAGAACAAAGATTTTCAATGTACATTTCAGATGTCAGATACTGTAATTGATTTATTAAAGACTGGCTATCCAGTTCTAACACTGTTGTATAATGTTATGTACTTCAGAAAAGAAAAAAAGAAAAAAAAAGAAAAAGAAAAACAAACAAACAAAAGCTTGATAATTTAGTTTTTTGAATAAAGAAATTTAATAAAAGACTGCCTACATGTAGCATTTTAGAGCATTTTAGAACATTTTGATGAATTACATCTGTCCTGTAAGATTTTTTTCGAGAGCTAAATCCAGTCAAAAAAAATGTTTTTAAACAAAGTAATGTTTTACAAGGTGGCGGGTTAAAGAAGATTTATCTTAACTTCTAGCCTCATTGATTTTGAGTACTCCTTGAAAACAAGGGGTTTGGAGAGTGATATTAAACCAAACTTCAAGGGCTCCTAAATCTGCAGTCCTTACCCAAGCAAAATGCCTACCAAAACTCAACGGGTGTCTTTCCTGGGTAAAGAATCCTGTAGTGAGCCCTAAATCAGAGCTAAGGCAGCACAGTACTCAATCACTTTGCTGCCATGGTGTTTTTAATAGATGTTTGCTTGGCCTTTTTATCAAAAAATGTCCAATTTTAGGATGCATTTTGATGTTTAAAGAGACAGTGACTTGGAACTTAAAAATCCCAACATCTTCATACCTACCATATACAAGACAAATGAGCATTAGCATCCCTCACAAACTGCTAATAACATACCATGAGATTGCTTTGAATGCTTGTTAAATATATATATATGCATGTGTGTTTGTATATATATATTTAACACTGACAACTCTGGTCTTGTACTAAGACTTAAGAGGCAAAGTTCTTCTCACTTTCCTAGGCCTAAACACAGCATAACCCTACTGCTTTTGATGGGACTGAAAGGCTTTACAGTTGTGTAACTGAGTGGAATCTGGCCCCAACAAACTTGGCTCCAACCAGCAAGCTGCTTCTTGCAGGCAGCCCCTGGTGCCAGCTCGTGATGAAGCCGCTGCTACCGAGGCTGCTCTGGCTCTATACAGTAGCTGGTAGGATGCAGGTCTTAGTTTATTTCCTGGGGCTTTTTTTTTTCCTTTATTTTACTACCTCTTTCTCTCTCTCTCTTTTTTTTCTTCTTTTTCTTTTCTTTTCTTTTTTTTTTTTTTTTAATTTATTGAACATGCTTCAAATAGCAAGTCCGGGGAATTTTTTAATCATTCTTTTTACTTGAAACCTATGTGCTTTTTTTGGATATATATGAACAATTTAATGAACTGTTTCTTAAACTCATTTGGTTTTGTAATTTATATAGAATTCAGGAGATGATTAAAAGGGCTATTCTCTATTCCCTATGCAAATATTTTAACTGTTGTAGTGTTTGACAAAATGGGATCTAAAAAAAATCTGCAAAGTGGAAAACAAATCTGTTTACAGTGGCGTTGCTGACTATCCTACCATATTCAGCACTTTTAAATATTGTTATTTATGAAAATGTAGTTTAAAATGCAAGACAAAATATTTATAAATGTTTCTTTTAATAAATAACTGTTTTGTCTGAAAGTGTTATTGTGTTATGACAACTTTATTCATGTTGGTTAGCTACTTACCATTATGAATAAAATATTCAATTATTATACTGATAGAATAATAGCTACGATGTTTACAAATCCTGAGGGGGGGGGAAGTCAGTGAGAAAAGACTGCCTCCTTCTACTGTGAAATACTGTTAGAAAAAAATGATTTTTTTCTGGCTTCTTTTCTTAACTGGAATTTAACTATGGTCCTACATATGTCTAGTATCATTTGATTACAGTTGTATTTACTGTGGTACTAAACATATACAGCATCATATATGTATATATTTATATAGTGTAATTTCAAGTTTGTTGGTGTTTGAGGCACAAAACATTTAGTTCACACATCTAAACAATGTGTAAGAGACAAAACTGCATGCAAAAGTCTTTACAAATGTAGACTTGAATATTCTCAATGTTACTATTTGATGGTGACCTGCTAGTCATAAGCTATCTTTATAAGATACTTCACATAGGTAGAAGTTCTTGTCAGCACAGACAAGTCATCCTTTCAAGGACATTTTTAAAGCTAACCGTGTGGGCCCTAAAATATTATCTTGATTTATAGCAAAGGATTCCAAGACCTGTATTTGGAAACTGTTTCATTATTTTGATAAATATTACACCAATAATTCAGTGTAATACTGCAATGAAATCATGCTCAAATTTTCTTGTCTTAAATCCTCTAGTTGGAGGGATTTATAAATTGACCATAACCTGTATGAAGTTTCTTTCTTGGAGCAAATGCTCATATTTAAAATGGTTAATATACATTTCATCTATTAGTTTGGATTTCCAAAAATTTTATGAAAAAACGGATATAGTCCAAATGGACAACAAATCGTGCCATAACATGATCTCATTGCCTGTCATACAGTTCTTTGAACACAAAATGTAAAACAGTCAAGTTATTAAACTGATTTACTGTGCATGCAGTGTACAATACACTTTGAAAGACTGCCTAAATACACTTATTCTATAGCCTGGAATAAAATACGTATGTATTTAACTTGTATTTCAGTTTTTCATGAAAATGTATATAGCAAGCGCACTACAGAAAGCGAGTTATGTTTTTTCTCATTTTTGCCTGGTGTTTAATCTTTTCTGTCAAATAGAGCCTAATGCCAAATAGCCACAAATAAGCACTTGGGTACACTCCTGAGACTTAGGTTTTGAAGAAACTCAGTCTATGTTGTATTACGCATGCATTCAACTTAGCTGTTTGCAGTCAACTTTCAAATAACTGAGCTAAACATAGTTTGGGATACCTACAATAAAACAAAAACACAGATAAGATCAAGAATATTTAAATTAGCTTGAAGGCAAATATGGTATGGATGAGAATGAAGGTATGATGGAGAAAAGAGAAGTCAGTGACTGAGGTGACTGCAGTGCCTGTCAGCCAGCCCAGCCCAGGCAGGACACCCTGGAAGCGTGGCCATACGGTGTCCAGTGCCCCCAGCGGTACACAGCTCACCCGAGCACCTGCGGAATCCACGTGAGCCATCACAGGACCACCGAGAGCTGGCAGAAATCACACTTAAGCTAATAATACCCTCTCTTAAATTACAAGCGCGCAACGTGTCTGCTAGTTTGTGGTCTAAACCAACAATATACGGCAGACCCACACTATAACTTAACTAAGCAGGTTTGAGCCGTCACTCGATGCCAGACTCACTCCCCTTAGCATCAGATGCGAACATAAGGAGCACTTGAGCACGGAAATAGAATCTAAAAGAGGTAGGAAGCTCTTTCCGTGAGAGCAGTTTGCTGGACTGACCACACTATGAGCCCGCTAAGGAACGGGCAGTTTCCATATCCAGTGAGTGTTGCAAAAGCCATTTAGCATATGTATTGCACTGCACTGACTCAAAACCAAAGCTCATACAAGGAAGCCTCTTAACTTCAGCGGCTCCCTGCACCACCAGGAGTAAAGGTCACAGGTATACAATGCCTGTGAGCCTGCTCCTGACAGCCTTAACACAGTCTGCAGCAGCCTGAGTCCTCATCAAATCCAACAAAGCAAAGAGCTGTGGCTGCACGTACACAGCTGCAATGTCTGCCCCAAGCTGAATGGAACCAAGCCTAACTACCAACTTCAAAATGGGATTTTGCTCAACCCAAGTTGATATTTCTGGGGATACCCAAAAGTAGAGCTTTACAGCAGCCTAGGATGTGGCTGCAGTGACAAACTCCCAGCCCTGTCCACCTCTGTCCTGAACACACGTTGCAGTGATAGAACTTCATCCCCATTCACCTTGGTTCTGAATACTTCTGCCAGCAGATGTGACCTTTGCGGGATGAAAGAATGATGCGATCATGGTGCCAACATCAGATGGAAAAAGAACTTACATGAACATTGTCTGCACTTTTGGGAAACAATTACCTTAACGTTATGCCAAAAGCCAGATTTTGCCCCTTCCTTTATCCACAAACTATCACTCTCTGGAAATCCATTCTTCCAATTTAAAACAGAAATACAATAAAGGTGATTCAAAGGCTGACAATCAGTCATTGACTCACAAAAGCTTTTTTTCTTCCCAGAAGCTTTACATTAAATCACTTTTTATTCTGAATTTCCCAAGCTCTGTCTATTTCTCTCGCAAGCAGTGATCTCTACAGCAGTTAAAACTCTCAAGATTTCTTTCATTGTTCTCAGAACACTGAAGTATTTGGTGTATGAAAGGTATAAATTTGATTTTTTTTTTTTTAACTCTCTGAAAAGAAGGCGTACAGAGAGCGTCACAGGCAGGTGGCAGTGAGCGTAAGGGATGTCAGTGAGAAAGGAGTGAGAAAGTGAGCAGCAGTCTGGACTATTTATTGATGCCAAGCTAGCTGCAAACACTGCACATCCTCCACAGCGGTCTTCAAGTGTAATTTTACTTATAAAATATTGTTACAGCATAATTTGTCAGAGCCTTACTCAAAGCAGTGCATTTGCATCATAGGAAAACATTTTTATCCCACCATTTATTTTAATGTTTGCCATTCCAAATAACAAGCGTTCGTGTTGTCCATATTGCTTTGGGATGCCTGCAGTGGAACAAAACTCTCAGGCTTTCATTTCTGACTACAGGAACCACTTGGGTGCGCAAGCACTACCCTTACTTTTGATATTGCACCATTGGTATTATCACATGAAGATAACAATTTGCTGATTTAACATACTGAAGTTGCTGTTATTCCATCAGTGTAACTTAGCTGTAAAGTCTGACTGCCTCCTTCTGTTAAGACATGACCAAGAATGGGAGAGCGGCAAAGACCTGACTTTGATCCCTCCAGTGACTGTAATATAGACCGCCTAATAACTTTTATGGATAGTTGCACATTTTTATAATAAAGTATATTCTTCAAACCACGCTCTGAGTTTAGCTAAGGCTCTCATTGATGGCATTACCCAAACCAAGGTCACCTCGGCCAGGCAGCCCCAGCAGGCCGCCCCAGCCCCTCACCAGGCTGCCCCTCACCACCAGGCGGCCCCCACCAACCAGACCCTCCCCCGCTTGCTGAAGCGACACCCCCTCAGCACCCCCTTGGGCTCTCTTCCCAGAAGGCCTTTTATAAAGTCGCGATGCGGTGCGGGTCACTCGCCGATGTTTTATTTTTATATTTTATTTTGTTTTGCTCAGCACGACGACCAACCGCCCCGCCCCAGCCCCTCCGCCCACAAGAGCTCCTGGCACCACCCCCGCGGCTCACTGACCAATCAGAGCGCGCCCTCCCCTCCCCGAGGCTCGGCTCCGCGAGCCGAAGGGAGCCGAAGCCCTTCGGCCGTTTCCGCCAGCGGAGCGCCGACGGTTGGGCTCGGGGCCGAACCACTTCGGCAGTTTCCGGAAGCCCGGAAGGGAGGCGGCCGAGCGCCTTCGGGTGTCTCCGGCAGGGCCGGGGCTGGCGAGGGAGGACGTCCGGGGCTCCCGCCCGGCGGCTCGGGGCCGGCATGCGGCTGCTGTCGCGAGCCCTCCGCGCGGCGCACGGCTGCCGGGCGGCGGGGCTGCCCGCCCGGAGCTACCGAGCAGCGCCCGCCGGGGGCAGCGCGGCGGCGGGGCCGTGCCCGCCGCAGCCACGGCGCGGTCTGAGCGGCCGGCCCTGCTTGGACGGCCTGTTCGCCACCAACGCATTGAGCCGCCTCCTGGAGGCGCGGGCGAGCGGCGAGGCGGGGCCGGAGCTGGCGGCGCGGATCCAGCGGCTGCGCGACAAGGAGCAGGAGCTGCGCGACACGCGGCAGCTGGCGGGGCAAGGTGAGGTGAGGCCAAGCGAGGGGAGCCCAGCGGCCTGACCCGGCCCGGCCCCGCCTCAGGGGCCGCTGCGGGGGGGGGGGGGGGAGGAGGCGGGCCGTTGGGCCTCGTGGGCGAGCGGGGGCGATTTGCATAGAACGACGGGTGATTTGCATATCCCGGCGTGATTGGCTGAGCGACCCGCCGGCGGGGCGGGGGGGGGCGCCTGGCACCGCCCACCTCCGGCAGCGCCGGCTGCGCGTGCACGCGGAGGGCACGTCCCGGCGCGGGGGCGCGCCCCGGGGTGCGGGATGGGCTCCGCGCTGGCTGCAGGTGGCACCAGCAGAGCTCCCCAGGGGCGGAGTGAGAACTCACCTGTTTTTTTGGTTATACTTTTTTTTTTTCCCCTTTAAACACAGATCTGCACGTGTTCACTTCAGAAGTAATAGAATTTATTACCTATTTGTGCTACCTCCGTAAGCATTCGCCAGATTTGTTAATGCTTAACAAATGTTCAACAGAAGCGTTAACTACACTCCGTTACTATGGATGGTGGAGATGACAAACACTGTTGGAAAATAAATCGTATTTCTTATTTTCTTCCATCCCGCAGTGAAAATAGGAAATGCATCCTTTGAACAAACCAATGCTTGACCCAAACCTCTTAGTTTCCATTCCCATGAAATGGAATGAAAGATTTTTTTCTCCTTTCAGAACCTGCTGAAGATGCTGGTGTCATTAAAACCTGATGTAGAAGTTCAGCAAAGTGAAGTGAACATAAGGGTTTAGTCAGTAACTATAAGAAATTCTGTTGCTCATCCTTAAGAATATTTTTATTACTCTTAAATGATTTTAAAGCTTATATTGCTTTTATACGTTTAAATATGCAACTGGTATTAAATAGATTATTTCTTATTATTTACATAATAAATATCTGGTCTGACTGTAATAGACATACAATTCCTTAATTCTTTTCCTCATTTCTGTTGGCTTTAATATCTAGCCCTTGAACAGTCAGTAAAAAAAAATAAAAGTAGATAGTTGCAGGTGATCGAGTTTGCATGTGTGAAGTGTTACGGTTAGCTAGTCAACCATACATGCCTCTCACCAGCTGTAGGTAAGGCATGCTTGTTATATAAACAACTTACACATGCCTATTTTTTGCAGTTTCCTTCTTGCAGAGGTGATTTTGGGGAAAAAGTCAGATATTAAACTTGATCTGTAAATTCAAAAAAATATATTTTAAAATTGTGTTAGTGACTAAATACAATTACAGCGATAAAAAGGTGTAGGTTTACAGTGAGAGTGTACCTCCAGTCCTGGCTGAATTCATATAAAAGCTCACCATGGACAAAGAAGAAATGGTTAGCATCTTTCCCTTTCTTCTGCTGCAGTTACATGTCCCTGTGTTCCCCTACCTGCTCTTTAAATACAAGTGCCATTTTCTTATTTTTGGAGTTTATTTTTTTTCTGGGCACACGAGCTGAGTCAGTGCAGATCAGAGGCAGCTTAAGCTGAATTTTTATTTTTCCGTGTGAAGCTTGATCCGGACCAGAGAGGAAAAAAGAAAAAAAAAAAGAGAACATTTTAATTTATTGAAACCTTGGTGTAGAAAAACAAGTCTAATTCTAAAGTGTTAGTGTTGATCAGTCAAGTAAGATCTTAAAATTTCAAGTTCCTCTTATTATGTGAGGGTTCTTTCATACCTTTTTTCACCTTAGTGATAGAAGTTTTGCAGCTGCTCTGGAATTACTTGATGGAGATGGAATACTTGAAGTTACTGCTACTGACTGGAGATTTTTACATATGGCGATAGGCTAATAGTCTTTTTAATGAAGAGTGTTAATTGTGTGGCTTTTATGCTTTTTAAATCCTTGACGTTCCTATTGCAGGGAAATACAAAAAGCAATTCCTTAGAATCTCAGAGCAGTGGAGATGGGAAGACCTTTCTGGAGATCATCTAGCCCAACCCGCCTGCCCAGAGCAAGGTCACACACAGCGGGCTGCTCAGGGTCGTATCTGGTCAGGGTTTGGCTGTCTCCAAGGGCAGAGACTCCAGAACTTTTATGCGCAACCTGCTCCAGTGTTTGACCACCTCCACCATATAAAAAGTTTTTCTTGTGTCTAAGTGGAACTACCTGTACTTCAGATGTTCCTGCATCTCCCACTTGAACACTACCAGAAAACTGGTACATACTATTTATCTCCATTACAGATCGTAATATTAATCTAATTTTTAGATAGGTTTACTGTGTTTTTTGTTTGTTTAGTAGAGTAAGTTCTTTGTATGGTTATTTTTCAGAAGTTTTTCTGAGAGTGGCACTGATTTAAGTCTGAGGATTAACCATGCTCAAATATTCCAGATGAAAGTGAAGATTTGCAGAAGCTTGCAGAAAGGGAAATCATTTCCTGTGAAGAAGAGATAGCTGAACTGAAACACCAGGTTAGATTCCCTTTAAAAGTCTCTATTTCTTTGCCATTCTTAAACAAAGCCAAATTGTCATCATTGAAAGAAGATGTATGTGATGAACTTTTTTCTTACTCCCATCCCCACCCTCCTCCACTAACTATAATCCTTGACCAATGTCTATTATCTGCATTTTTCATTTTTCTTAGATGGTATATAGACATATATACTATCTGCAGATGGTATATAGATGGTATATAGGCCTGTAAGTGCCTACTTAAGTCTGAAATTCTTTGAATCAATACATCTTGGTAAGTAGGTGCTATGGGTTGTCTGGTCTGGATGTGCCTTTGTGGGTATTCAGCTTTTATCTTTTAGAAAAACTGAATTTATATGGTACCCCACACTAGTCTTTTGTAAAAAATAGTTTAATACTACGTAACTGCTGTAGCCCGCTACCTTATGTAGGTTCTACATAGTATCTATGGTATTTTGTATAAGATATGTAGCTTTATGTAAACAAACTGTTACATATTCCTAATCTTACAGATGAAGTAGAAGCTGGTATTCTCATATTTTTTTATTCCTTTGACAGCAATACAACAATCATCCTATATAATATATATATATATACACACACACACTGAAAGGAGTAAGAGAAGGCTGAAGTAGAAAGAAACATTACCTGATGCTAGTAAAAAAGGATGATTGAAAAGCATTCATAAATCATCCAGAATTTTGATCCAGTCTGCAAATTTACTATTTTTATGGGTCAGTAAAACTTCTTTTAAATACATAAAAATGATGCAGCAGAATTACTGTTGAAGGAATGCACTCCAGAGCATCCATACCTTCTTAGTTCTGAAGTGGATGTTGGGTTAAAAGGGAATTTGGTGGGAAGGGAAATGCTTAGTTGTCTTGCAAGAACAGTTGTGTATCCTATGGTGTCCAAACAGTGCAGTGTTTCTAATTTATGAAAGCTTCTAATGTATGAAAAGTTCTTTGAAGCTTTGTGGGTCTCGAAAGAAATCTTTTGTTACTGCAAACAGACACAGGGAGCCTTTCTGCAATGCAGCATCCTCCCCTCCCTCTTCCTGACTGTATTAGTGCAAGGGATGTCAGAAAGCACTGAGAGGCCAGCCCTCTGGAGAATCTGTGAGTTAACACAGGAGAATGCAGAGTAGATCAATTACAGACTTGCATGGCATTTTAGACAATCTCAGTGCTGGATTGAAGTGCCAGAGGGAAATCTTAGATGGGTGTTTTTGCATTCACAGATAGTATTGCTTTTGATTCCTTCAGAAGAAACAGACAACAGTGATCTTGTCATGGAAGTAACCGCTGGAGTTGGAGGACAGGAAGCCATGCTGTTCACGTCAGAGATATTCGATATGTATCAACGATATGCTGCCTATAAAAAGTGGAAATTCGAAACGTTAGAATACTTTCCCAGTGAAATAGGTCAGTAACAATAAAAAAAGTGTGTAACTTTTTAATTTAAGTTGAAATGTTTATTCCTAGGCCATTTGAATTTCCTAAGTGCAGGAAACTGAATTGTGTAACTTGTTTTCAGAAGCAGAGGTAGAATGTCAGGGTATAATTTTCCTCAGCTTCTGTATTTGAGAGTAAAATTACATTTGAGAAGTACTGCTGAAATATGAAGGGAAAAAATGTCATTCAGTAGTTTCAAAAACATATAAATAAAACTAAGTGTTTGGAGGAAGGAAATGCAGAAAGTCAAGTAGATGTGTTTTAGCTTTATATTAATTTTACAAATACAGGTTACATATTTCTTGTGTTTATAGATCAGTTTAGAGGCAGGCTGAAAGTCTGTTTATTATTTCTTGGCAGAGAAGCAAACAGTATAATTAAAACTAGTCTTGGTGTTTAATCCAAAACATCTTGATTTTTTTTGAAATGTCAACTTAGGGTTTATATAAGGAAATGGGATGTTTGGATAAAGCTTGTGAGCTAGTATAACAGCTAATGAATCTGCAAAGTGGAGGAACTGTTGAGACAGCGGAGAGCTAAGACATCTAATTATTTAAGAAGGCATTCGAGTAAAATTTCACAAGTAGTCAAATTTAGCAGCTTAATGATGCTTGTGAAAAGATATTTTTCTCCGTTCTCTCATTTACTGTCTCTCTGCCTGTCTAAGCAATCCTATCTCCATTAAATCCTCTTCTGATGTGCTTTCCCTTAAACTGGCAAAGACTGTGTTTTCTCAGACTAGATTTGTCTTTTGCCTAGTTTGAGTTGAGTCAAATTCTCAGCTAGCATAAAATAAGGAACAATGCATTTGAATGAAAGGAAATGGAAAACTGGTTCTTTTGGTGATGATGAGCTGTTAAGTTGGTCATCTCAGGTAGCAGTGTGTTTACAGAGATGGGATTGATAGGTTTACGTAACAAACAGAGGCAGTGATGTTTATTTATTAGTTGTAGCTTAATCCAGCTGGTGTGTAAGGTTGTATTACAGAAATCAGGCTTCTGTCTCTGTGCTGCTGCTGACACTTCTGCACTGGCACTTTCATCTGTGCAGAAAGTCTCATTACCAAGTTAATTCAATGCACAAGTAGCACACAAAAACCCAATTAATTTTCAGGTGATCCAACACAGGAGAAAAGGAAAAATGCTTATGGGGAGAATGGAAGCAGAAATGTGTGTCTGCGAGTGGTGGCAGTGAGAAATCAAGACCTTTCTGTCCAGCAGCAAGAGATTTGGTCAGCTCAACCTAACTGTGAAACAGCAGTCTGAAACATGGAGAAGTGCCCAAGTGATGACAGGGATTAGTGGTTTTTTTGTTGTTGTTGTTTTGTGTTTTTTCTTTTTGTTTTTTTTTTGACTGACAAATTGCTAGCCACAGTTCTCAGAAGGCCAGATCTGCTGACTCTGTGTTAACAGATCTGCAAGCTTGCTGTCATACCTGCTGCGGTGAGTAAAGCTAGCACATTCTGGTAACCTACATCGTGCTGTGGGTATGATTGGTAGGTGGATACTTACGCAGTTTACAATTTGTAGCTCAGATTGGCTGTGAAACTTTAACTGTGTTTGTACTTTCATCAGCATCCTTTTCTTCTTTTTTTATAACGGTGGACAGTTAATTCATAGTTTTAATTATGCTTTTGTTCTTAATTGTTCTGTTGAATAGGTGTCAATAGAAAGTAATGGGTAAAATGAAAAGTAATCCTTTAAAAATTGGATTTCATTGGAAAAAAAATGAAGAAAACAGTTTGCTTGTGAAACTTTGAAGATGGGAGAAGCCAGGATGTCAGAGTATGCAACCTGTAAAAAGAACTATCTCTTTTCAGTCAACAGTTAATTGCAGAAGTACTTTTAGCAAACTTTGAGAAACGTATAGCATCTTCCAGCTCTTCTGTTCACAGAGTCCAAAATGTGTCATAAGTAGTATTTTCAACTACTTTGAACCTTTTCTGTTCTTTTCATGTAGAAATTCACAAAAAATAAATATCCGTGACTCTCCTAATTGAACTTCTCGTGTCAGTGAGCTACTTTGCTCTTCTAATGAGGGTCTTTCCGTGCCTTAAGACCTTTCTTGCTTAAGTACAGTTTTTGATTCACTGTTAATGTAGTGAATAGATTACAAAAATTGGACTGAGTGGAGGAATATAGTCAGACATCATAAATTGGGAACTTGAAAGTCTAGCCACAGGCTTCATTTTGTTGTCTGTACTCATACTTCCAAAGAGGAAGGCCCATATCTTCACCTGTCAGATAATGCTGATATAATCTGTTACGGGATTTCACTTGCGTTTCTGAGTTCTTAAAATCATTAACAATTCAATTTTTAAAAATGTTATTTTGGTAAATATGTTCAAATGGGAACTCTTGTTTTAGAGTTCTAAGTAACTTACTTCAAATTCAAGCTCATGAACATGAACTCAGTTTTTCTGTTTCAGAATCTCCTAGAGTGGCTACTGTTAATTCAGTTAATATACAATCTTGAATTTCATGAGACTTGAATTCAGTATTTTCTATTATCTAGACATGTTATTATTAATACATTTTCGTATGGGCAAGAGTCCGTTTGCACAGTTCAGGTGATGGGAGGGGCAAGAAGTTGTTGCATGTTACAGCACAGCTCGCTGCTGAAAGAGGAAAGTTCTGTTTATCCCCATTTATCCCTAGGCAAACACTTCACCAGCAGCTCAGTCAGTTCAACCTTCTGAGCTGACAGAAATCTATTAACTTTCTTCTAAAATCAAGTTGAATCAATGTGGTGCAGGTTAGGTGAGTGTAAGTGCTATGGGGAAAAGGGATAGGCCTTCTCATGACGACTAGGGGACCGGAACATCTCTCTTATGAGGAAAGGCTGAAACAGTTGGCCATGTTTAGCCTGGAAAAGAGAAGGCTGAGAAGGGGATCTTATCAATGTATGCAAATATCTTAAAGGAGGGTGTCAAGGTGATGGGGCCAGACTGTTTTTGGTCGTTCCCGGTGATAGGATGAGAAGCAATGGGCACAAACACGGGAGGTTCCAGCTGAATATGAGAAAACGCTTCTTTATTGTGAGGGTGACAGAGCACTAGAACAGGTTGTCCAGAGAGGTTGTGGAGTCTCCTTGTCGAAACCTGCCTGGGCGTGATCCTGTGCAGTGTGCTCTAGTTGACTCTGCTTGAGCAGAAGGTTGGACCTGATGATCTCCAGGGTTCCCTTCCAACCTCAGCTATTCTGTGATTCTTCATTTTGTATGCCAAGAAGAGGATTTAAGGACGAAAAGAGATCTGTCCTTTCCAGTGAAGCAAAACTTGGATCAGGTGAACGCCAGCAGCCATATACAACCTTCAGAGCAGTTTCGTAGCTTTAACAGGGACAGTCCCACCTTCCATGTTCCTTCTATCTCAGCCCTCGCAGTTTTGAGACCACAGTGCTAATTGGATCGATCTGCTGATCCGGCATGAAAGCTACCTATTGTTACAGGGTAGTTTGGTCAGGTCTGACTCAACTAACACTCCTGTGATTGCAAGAGGAAGGGAGCTGTGCTCGACTACCCTTTCGGTGAAAGCTCAGATCTTAGATACTTAAACCACACCATCAGAGACATTCTTTTTAATGCCTTATACAGTAAATCAGTCATACATAAATCTAATAAATATCTAGCCATTTTTCCTTTTTGAAACTGTTAGTCTTTAATGGATATATATGTATATTTGAACTGTTTTGTCTTGCTGAGGACTTGCCTGTGTGATGAGATTAATATTTAGGAAGGTGGGATGTAAATTTACAGAAAAATAAAGGCAGCCCTATCCTTTATTTGCCTGTGTATGTGCAGTGCATTTTCAGATCTTGCTCATTTGTATGAACACACATCTTTCAAAGCTTGAGGGGCTGGGAATAAGTAGTAAGGTAGAGGCATTGTAGATGGCATTGCCACTACTTTCCCATACAAGTCCTCAGTTTCACTTTGTCCATGCTGTGTTGAGTAAGAACTGAGCTAAGGGTATTTGCTGGTATACCAGTGGGTTGCATCTCATCCATGCTTAATTCTTACAGACTGCGTGAGCAAAAGCAAGGTCCTATGTTAAAACATCAAGTTTCCTCATTTCAAAGAGTTCCAGAATTTGACTGAAGTTTGAAAGTGAGCATATGTAAATATGGTGCATGTTAAGCAAAGCTGCAATTAAGAATTAGTCTGAATCCACTCTTAACTGACATTATTGACCTACCCCCAAGGAATGACACTGTGCAAAATAGCACATTTGAGGTTTAACACATACGTTAAAGCACAAACCCACATGTCATTGTTTATCCGCTGCTGCTTGCTAGTGGCATGTGGAAACATATCAGACTTTGTCTCAGTCTGGTTATAAGGTGACACAAAAAATTGAGGGAGTGCAAACATGCACCCTTCTTCTGTGCACCTCACCTTTTCAGAACAGAAGGGAACACTTTTAGATAGAGGTAAACATAGAGCTAGTAAGGGCTAGCTGTGTTCGACAGGCCTGTGCTGTTTCTGCCACATTGAAGATTTTTGGGTAAATGGTTTGCTGAATTTTCATTGGTTTTGACTGTGTTTCATATTAAAACCTGAGTTTACCATGTGTTGGTAAATAGTTGATTTGAAGCAGTACGACCTAAATAAATGCCTGTCTTTCAAACCAGTTTCTTAGTCTTGGGTTAAGCCCCACGTTGCCACAGGCACACGATCATCTCCACGAACATAAACTCTCCTGAATAAGTCACATATGCAGCTGCAGCTCAAATATACAGGTTGTACCCATGATACCCATGATAGATGTACCAATCCCAGAACAAGTGAGGGAGAAAAGACAGAACATTAGCTTTTGCAATGAACTGCTTATTACGTAATTAATGCTTGTCAGGAGTGACATAGAACTGTGGACATTCAAGTTATTTTTACTCCTGATGTGGCTTGGTTTCTTCCTCATGTGTGGAAGTTACTATGTTTTTTTAGTACTTGTTTTTATATATATCGGGGGAAGTATGTTTTGATGCTAGCACTGCAGTCAACCTCTGTGAATTATTTAAGGCGTTATTTTAGGTTATATATAAGATTGTTTTACAGTAAAGAATTATTTTGTTCATTGGAGTACTGTTCGCATAATCAGGATTTCACAGTACCTGTTAGAATGCACCTTTCTCCTTTAAACTGAAGACTTTGAACAGGTATTCTTATTAAATTGTGTGCTTTAAGGTCGTATTTATTGTAAACATGATGGATTTATCTTACAGAATTACTAGTAGCTGATGGTTATAAATTGGGCTGCATACATTGAACAATGCGTTTGATTCTAAAGTGGTACAGATTTGTACAACTGGGAGCAAAATTTTAGAAGTCACAAGGACAAAAATGAGGTGAAAGAGAAAGGAAGAGGCCATGCAGGCTATTTTCCACAAACCTGACTGTAAAAGGAAATAATTTTTAGTAAAGTTATGAGGGAATGGTACATCTCTGTAGAACAAAAACATTTGCAAACCTCAGTAGTGGTGTAAAACCTGGCCTGCGTTCTGGCCAATGACTTTGTTCTGTGCTGTTACAGCATTATCAGATTCTTTGTTGTCTTCATCTTCCTTTTTTTATAAAGCTGTTATTTTGTCCCTGTGGTAGATTTCCTTAGTCTAGAGAGAGCCTAAAATGGTGTTTCTGAGAAGCATGTGTGGGCCCCTCATTTTCATTGACTGTGGTTTCATGTTGAAAGACTTCAACAGCAGTACTCTTCCAAGGTCTTTTGTTTCTAATGATTCCCTTTGCACATCGTTCCCTGTTCTGAGAATGGGATCTGAGAACTGATCTGGATTAAAAAACAAAGCAGGTTTCAAGGAAAAAATGAAAAAAATACATTCATTTGTAGTGCCATCAGTTCTTTAATCCTTCAAAAAGTTTTACTAGCAAAACTAAAGGGATTGCACACTGTCAAACAAAAAGGAGACAGAATGCCATCAGCTGGTATTGCAACAAACTTGTCTTGAAGCCATGATTATATTGGGTCTTACTTCCAAGTTCCAACTCTGATGGTTAGGTGCTAGCTTTCAGTACACTGCTGTCAAATGTTTTACTGGATATATGGGTAAGGGGGACAGGAGCTAGAGTTCTGCTCGTTCTGGAAGATTAAAAGAGTAAAATGAAATGAAAGAGCAAGGATGGGATGTGGGTAGGATGCATGAAAAAATGGGGGAAGAAGAAAGAGTAACATCAGTCATCACTAAATTAAAGACTTTGGGTATTATTTTTTTTCCAGTGAATGGTGAGGTTCTCAAATACCAGTCAAAAGAATTTGATGTAGTTTCTGAAGGTAGCTTTGCGTGCATGATTCAACCTTTATATGTATATAGAAAATAAAATGGACTTTGTAAAAAGAACTTGAGAGGCCTTTACTTGACATTTTGTGTGAGTATATACGGCTTTAGAGTTTTCTTACATTTTGGGTATAATTCTGCCTAAGCATTTAAATGGTAAACTAATAATTTTAAGAAACAAAGAAACAACTTAATAAATTTTAAGAAATAATAAATCAACAATGATGCTAAATAGAAAGTCTGAAATACAAAAGCATAGAATGAACAGTTTTTCTTAGTTTTACAACTGTTTTTCTTTTTTATTTAAGGTGGCCTAAGACGTGCGGTTGCCAGTATAGCAGGTATTGAGGCTTACAAGTACATGAAATTTGAAGGAGGAGTGCATCGCGTACAGCGCGTGCCAAAGACAGAAAAACAAGGGCGCATTCACACCAGCACAATGACTGTTGCAATATTACCCCAACCCAGTGAGGTAATGCTTTTTTAGTATAACAGACATTACCGTAAGCAATGCCATGTTGCTGATACCTACATCTGTTCTGTCAGTCTTACTATTCTCTCTTAATGTCTGGGGTTTTTTTGAATCTTAAAATTTTACATTGTATTTTTTTGTTTGTCTAGGGAAATAATTTTTGTTTTTTCCTCAAAGTCTTAATCTCAAAAAACTTACTGGCAGTTTACTTCACAATAACTTGAAAATTTGCTGTAACTGTGCCTTGCATGTTCAGTGGAAAATTTGACACAGTTGCAAAGGACTGAATTAGTTTAGAGAGCTCAAAGAGGTTTGTTTTAGCACTTTCTCTTCCACAATTTTATAGTATCCTCACTTTTCCCTTCCAAAATGTATGGGTGACAATTTTTTCTTACCATATTTGCTTGGCTAAAAACAACAAGCTAAGAATTAAAACTTTGTTTGGATCTTTGTTTCATGTTGACCTAGCAAACTGTCAAAAGATGTTATTCCCTCCTGTTCTCCCTAAGTTGTCTCGTTACTTCCTCACAGAGATCACCCCCTTCCATAACCAGAAAAATCAGTGTGTTCTGTTTTATCTGAAACCCATCTAGTCAAGTTCAAATATTGATTAACTTGTCTGGGAGAGGGTACAGAGCTTTCAGAAGAGGGGGAAGATTAATGCTAAGGGATGTTTGTATCTTAAACTCCTTTGTCTGATTTCCCAGCATTTAGTAAGTGGATCTGAGCTACCACTCATAAACCAGAAAAAAGGTTTGATCTTGCCTGAGTGTGACTTATAAAATAAACCAACTATGTGTATTTGACATCTTTTTCCTCTTATGACAGATGAAGCTGAAAATTAATCCGAAAGATCTGCGAATAGAAACAAAGAGAGCTAGTGGAGCTGGAGGGCAGCATGTCAATACTACAGATAGTGCTGTACGGATAGTTCATATTCCAACAGGTGCTTCCCTTTTTCCTTACCATAAGATTTACGTTGTAAAACTACTATCATAATTTCCTTTGAAACGACAGTTTCAAACATGGCTAACAGTAGAGCAGAGTTTTTGTAAAGGCTTTATGTGTGCAAAAATATCCCTAATATTGTGTTTAAAAAAAAGGGGGGGGGGGGTAAAAAAAAAAGTCTTGCGCCTACTCGTTTGTAATAGTGAAAGCTTTAGTAGGTAACTATCCATTTTGCCATTAAGCATGACACTCTTGAAGTATTCAAATCAATTTCTATGAAAAAAGTTATATTTAAGCTTTCAACTAATGAAAAAAGACACAGAAAAACAAATGTTAAAATCTGATGATTTGCCTTTTCTTGACTATTCTCTGAAAGAGAGGTTGGCTCTTTTTCTTTATTAAAACATTGGTTTAAGTATCATCTATTGCATTATGATGGCCAGCTTCCATTTGTCTTTTGGCTTCTTTCCAATAGATTACAGACATAATTAGGAAGTCCACCCCCAGGGCTCAGGTTAGGGAATGTAAGAGGACGGATAAGATACGCCCTCAACGACTACCTGATTTTAGCTATCATATCTTTTTTTATTGCCGTTTCTAAGCTTTTTACTTCCTTTTGAGCAATCCACAACAGCTGCCTTGACTTTCATTGCTTTTTAACTTTTCCTCTTCTCTACCACAAACATTAGTCAAGTTTTACAGCCTCAGGGTAATCCTGAGCGTGCTTATCTTCACATATCCAGATTTTTGCCACCCATTTCTTCATATTTATTGAAGACACAAATCCATTCTACACTTGTTGCATCACCTCAGTAAAGTAGAAGGTAAATAGTGGAGATGGTAGAATTCCGTTTAAGATACGGTGACAAAAAGTTACTTCAGATTACAAGAGTTTTGTATTGTCTCCATGTTTGGGGAAAAAAAAAAGACAGTTTTTGCTGGTGGCAGTTATTAGTTTTTGTTATATAAATCTTAAAATATATTGCTTTTTTGTGATTATACAATAGAGATGGTTCATAAGGTTTTTTGTATTTCACCTTATTTCCTGAACTTTTCTTGTTCCATCTTTTGAATCTTTGTTCTTCTTGATCTCTCTTCCTTTACAAACGTTCTTTTCCTTCTTCTGTGTCTCTCATCCTAATTTTGTTTACAAGCCTTCATTTTGACCCCAAAAGTTGTTTTTAAACAACTCTTTCATATATCATATATAAATAATCTTACCAGAGTTACTTAAAATAAATCCAAATAAAAACTTAGCTAGTACTGTCTTCTTCCTATATTTCTTCTCCCGACTGTTTTGTTAGGCTGTTCACTTCGTGTTTTAAGTCAAATTGTATATATATTTTGATGAGGAAAACCACACTTTTTAAATTTCATTTTAAGAATACTGTGCCCACTTTGGTCTGCTCTGTATACTCACTGCCTAGTGTATATTACTGCTATTTAAATCCTAAATTTTCTGGAACTGTGGCCAAAAACTACAGGTATTAAAGGAATCTTCTGTAAGTCAGATCACATTGTGTGTCTTATTTCATGTCTACCTGTTCAAATCAAATTTCCTGTCATCTGGCTTAAAGTTTGCACTCTTCCAAAATGTATCATTAGACACTAATGAGCCTGGACTTTTACATTCCTAGTCCAAAATAGGTGTTGGAAGAAAAAAAAATAAATGATTATTTTAATTTTTAACATAATAAAAATATTAAGAAAGGGTTTTGACATTTCTAGCGTGTGTTACAGTTAAGCGTTAAATCTCGTATTTTTGGCAGGGGTCACGTCTGAATGTCAGCAAGAAAGATCTCAAATTAGAAACAAAGAGAAGGCTATGCAAATGCTTTGTGCTAAATTATACAACATTAAACTGGAAGAAGAAACCAACAAGAGAAATAGTGTTCGAAAGATTCAAGTAAGTTTCACTTTATAAAGATAGAATTCTATATGTGCATATGTTTTGGGATGTTTTATGCTATGCTCAGCCACAAATCGTAAATGGAACAATAGAGGAACAGGAGTCCATTAAGGACTTATATGAGGGGGGAAAAAAGAAATTTACGTTCTTGTTCAGCGATAAAGGTTGTGCGTTAGCCAGACTTAACGTTTCAGTGGTATGTAAATTCTAGAGACTTAGTGAAACAAACTGGATTAGAGTGTGAAGAACTAGAATAGTATTAGAAAAAAATATAGTAAAATAGGTCTTTTACATGTTTAAGTGTAATTAGTGTGACTACTGAACTAGTCTAAGTACTATATATTTGTATTAAATATTTATGGGAGGAGAAGAAAGCTTTTCCTTTAAATGTTTAATCAACACTTCATCCTTTTTCTAAGAAGACTTTTAATCATTTTTATAAACTGATTCTCCTTGTTTGATAGATTGGGACTAAAGGAAGATCAGAGAAGATCAGAACATACAACTTTCCACAGGACCGGATTACTGACCACAGAATAAGCAGATCAGTGCATCATATTGAGAGTTTCATGTTAGGGGAAGAAATGCTAGATGAAATGATACAAACTCTGAGTGAATACGCTGATTATGAATCTTTGATGGAAATTATTTCAGAAAATGAAAAATGAACCTTTCTCTTTGACAAGCCATTTCAACAGATGTAGATGCTCGTCTGCCAAAAGAACTTTTTGGAGTACCATCCAGAGAATAGAACTGCTTTTCAGATCATGAAGGACACCACATCTTGTTTCCTCATGACTGATAAACAGTTTTCTTTCTTGCTGAGTAAAAGACTTTATTTATTGCTGCAGCAGTACAATTAAGTAAATTTGACTGGTCCAGAAGTAACTGCAGTTTTTAACTTTCTCCGCTGAGAAGATGTTGATACACCACTCCCAAAAGGTATGCATTAAAAACAAGCTATTTCTAGTTCCAGATTTCATTTAAACAGTAGTTTGAACATTGATACAGTGTCAAGTAGCTTACTTGAAATAACAAAAAATCCCTTTTTGTTTGAGTGACAGGAAGAAAGTGATAACTAAATGAAAACAATACTAATCTGAAGACTTGTTAATGGCTTAAAAGTGACACAGGAGAGGGAATTCTTCAAAGTGTATCTCTTTACGTGTTCATGGCCTGTTGGCCCTTATTAATCAAGCACAAAGAATTGTTTAAGAATATTGTTCCTTGTTCCACAAGAGCTCTGGAAGCAAAATGACAAGATGTGTGGAATCTTTTTTGAAAAGAATGGTTCTGTTCTTGAGTCGAAATTGAAAAGAACCAAACAATTTGTAATGTGTATCTTGAAGGCTGGTATGATTTCAATCTCCCCCCCGTTTCAGGAGTGCAATTTCTCCTTTGTTTTTAACTGGCTCCATTTTTTTTTGATTTTTCTGAAATTTACGTAACATGAGTGGCATCTTATTATTTTGACCTATTCAGTTTAACAACATCTTAAGACATTTGATCTGTGAAAGCAAAATAACACTTTTTCCTTTCTAATCTACTGATAAATGTGCACGTTTATATCTGCGGGTAAATACGTTTTTGCAATCCCAAATATATATATATATATATATAGTAACACAAAACCTCCTGCCTCCATCCCATGTTATCCCATCGTGCATCATGTATGCATGTGTGTATACATGCAGAATATATTTGAACTGTAGATACCAGTAAATAAGAAATCAGAACCTAAGGAAAGAATGTTACCATGAATACAGATGTTTACTTTGAGAATTCTAATTAAAATTACTGTAAGAAATCAGAGTAGGAACAAAGTAAATGCAGCACTTTGCTACAGATAGCTTACTGAAATGCATTATTGAAGGATGCTAGATAAAATTCGGGAAGGAATGCAAAAACAAAACTGGGTGTTATCAGTTTATCTTCTTTCATTATAAGACTGCAGTTGGAACAAAAGCACATTAAAAAAAATAAGTGATTCTACACTTTTTTTATTAATACCTTGGTCAGCTTTATTTTCTAGGAAATACTGCACGGTAACGATGATTAAATTCCAAATCTTCAAATTAAAGATGCATACGTTATTTTGGGATGTTGGAGTGCCTGTATGCGTGAGGTGAGGTAAATCTTGAGGCCTTTGTCTAGATTTACTAGAAGATTTACAACTCCAGCTGTTAACCTAAGAAAGTGAAAATATACAATGCGCTTCATGTGTAAAATGTTTAGGTATTGATTGGAGCAGAGTCCTGGACTGAGGTCTTCATTCCTACTAGAGCAGTGCTGCAAACGGAAAACTACGAAGCAATTGTCACACTCTTCCTGACTTAAAGCCAGGATTGATTGAAGGAATTTGAGATTCCTTCTCTCTAGCTTCATAGTTCTGTAAGCAAATAAAGGACATTAAGCTGGTCTAAGCACTGGCCTACTGCATAAAACCCAGGAGTGTTTGGGTCTTTGTCACCTCAAAACCTTCCCTGATGTTCCAGCTGGTGGCCTTGCTGGCCAGATCCTACCACACTCACAGCCTCCCTGTTCTAGTCTGCCTCCTCAACAGCCACGAGCTGCATCATTGCCTTGCGAGTGGCCACCCTTGGATCTGTGTGAGAAAAGCCAGATATCTAGTGGTCCTGGCAGGAGGCTGGCAGAGGTGTCTGAAAATGGATGTGGAACTGACAGTGTTGTACGAGGTGGACTTCCATACCCAGTGTCACACCTCCTTGGTCTGCCATGGCAGGCTTTGCACCACAAAGGCTGGAAGTCTCTTTTTGGCCCTGTATTCATTTTAATGCAAGACTTGTTTGTAGTCTCGGTGCAAGTGCGGCCTTCCTGAGCTGTGAGAGGATATTTTCAGGGTGGTAGGATCCCTTCCCTTACAGCCTGTTCTCCGTCTGCTGCCAGCTAGCAATGTTCATCATACTTCAGAGGAAACGCAGGCATTTCATTTCATTTCACTTCACCCACGTGCTAGCAGCAGCCTGTCAGCCAGGGGGAGGCAGGGAGATGTCAGCCCCGCCACCAGGCGCAATTCCCGGGGGGCGAGTGCACACTCGGTGCGTGCAGAGCCGAAGCGAACGCCCCAAACGCGTCCCTTTGAAAATGACCGTGGCTGCAGGAGGGCAGCATCGGGGAGCCTGATGCTCCCCGGGAGCGCAGAAGCCGCTCGCTCTTTGTGACCGCCGGGGAGGGAGCGGTGCTGCGGGGCCGAGCGGGAGGCAGTGCGGGCAGGACCGGAGCCGGGAGGCGCTCTCCTGCCTCTCCCTCCTCATCCCGCCGCCGGGCGCTCTGCGGGGGGCGAGCCCGTGCGGGCGGGGTGCGGGTGGGTGCGGGTGGCGGTGTCCGCGCCGTGCCGGGTGCCGGGTGCCGGGCGGGAGCCGGGCGGGAGCCGCGGCCCGGGCGGGAGATGCCCTCAGCCCCGCCCCCGGCGCGCGCGGCGCCGCGCCGCCACTCGGCTCGCTCCTCGCCTGCCAAGGAGGGAAAAATGGCAGCAGGGCCGGCGCCGCCCGCCGCGGCCCGGATTGGCCCCCGCCTCCTGCCGGCCTTCCCCATTGGCCGGGTCGGCAGGGCCGCCGGCCCCCGATTGGCCGGCGCGGTTTTGGATACCAAATTCAAAGTTTTTAAAAGTACCCGGCGAGGGCGGCCGCGCACTCACTGCCCGCGGGACGCAGCGGCCGCAGCCCTGCAGGTGAGCGCCCGCCGGGACGCGCCGCGAGGGGCATCCCCGCCGCTGCCGGGGGCTCGGGGCCGCTGCGGGGCTCCGAGGGGTTGCACCGGGGCTGTACGGGGCTCCGGCGGGGCTGGGGGGGGGGGGGGCTGAGGGTCTGGGGGCGCTGGGTGTGCTGCGAGGGGAGGCGGGCAGGGGGACCGCGGCTGGGCATCCCCCCGCGGGGCTGGATGGCGGCCGCCGGAGCCGAGCCGCATGCGGGGCACTGCTCGCCCCACGCCGGGCCGGCAAGCGCTGATCCCGCCGGCGGGCAGCGGGCGGGCGGGGAGGGGCCGCGCCGCACCGCACCGCACCGCGCTGTCTCTCTCCCGCGGGTCCGCGCCGCCGGAGGGGGGCATCCAGCCCTGCCCGCCCCGCCGCCACCATTTTGGGGGGAAACCCGCCGCCAACGGGACCCCTGACGGCCCTGAGGGGGCCGCGGCAGAGCCCGTCCGGAGGGGGTCGGGGCCGGTTTGGGAGCCCCCGGGGCTGGGCCGAGGAGGCACCATCGGCCGCACCGCGGTGGGGAGGGGGCTCCGGGGGGCTCCGCTGCCACCCGCCTCGCTCCGGGTGTACAAAGCCGTGGGCGCTTTCCGTCCTCTCTTCCCCCTCTTCCCCCAAACGTGGGCACGAAGAAGCGGGTATTTCCCTGGAGCATCATGAAACGCTTCCAGTTCTCCCCTGCTTTGCCCCACGCCACTGGGAGTGCTAAAATCCCCTCCCCAAAATACCTGCTCAGACTGGGGGGGTTATTTTTCGTGCCGATTGCGGAGCATATTGGCAATAATCCCCCATTAGGGCTAAGGCGGCAGCGATGGCTTCCCTCTCCCCTCCAGCCCTCGCCCATCCCCCGCGGTGGCGAATATAGATAGCACCACGCTCGGGGGGAGGGGAGCGGAGCAGGGCAAGAAGGGCTCCATTTCCTTATAGCAGCGACCAGTCCCCATGCCTTCGCCTCGCACCCGCTTAAAATCCTGCTCGTAAGCAAGACCCCCGCTTCACCTTGACCATTGTCTAAGGCTCCTTGCACTCCCCTGTAACTCACCCGGGCCTGTTAGCGCACACGTTTTTCCTGTGCCACCCACCCTCCTCCCCTTTAAAAATGCCAGGAACCTGCCCTGCACCAGTAGCATTGCTTCTGGCCATGCACACAGACCGTTCAGGCAGCTCCGGCCTGGCTCTGCCCCTTGCCTGGGCACTCTGCTGTCACTCAGTGAAGGCCTTTGGACTCCCTCCCACCAGCGTCCCTTGCATGGACTGCAAATGTCCTCATCATATCATTGCATCTAGGGCAGGAAGTGGAGGCACTGGTGTGTCTGAAACCAATCTGTACTGGTGGAATGGTGGCAATGTAAATCATCCACTCACTTTGCTCATCCCAGCTATATGCAGCATCAAGGTCAAATCCTGAGAAGAGAAGATCTCAGGCAGATCTAACGCGTGGCTGATCCAATCCTTAGTTCCACTGGTTTTATGTGTTTAGCCACTAGAGGCGTCATTAGATAATAGATTAAAATTCCTACTTTCAGAAGGAAGGCATGATCACTTCTTTGAAACAAAACCAGTTTGTGCTGCAGTTTATACTATGTTGTAATAATTTCCTTACTGTCACTTGCAGGATACAAATAAGACAATGAAATCAAATATTAGCCACTCTTTCAAAACGAAACGCGATTTTGGTTGTACGTCTCTTCGCACTGGGTTCGTGCCATCAGAGACTGCTGGAAAAACAAGACTGGAAGAGTCCTGCCCCTCGAATTATGAGGAAGGTTTGTATAAAAGCTGTGCTGAAGAGCATCAGAAAATACTCCTTAGTGAATCATATCCTGCAGCCCCCAGAAATCTAGATCTTGAAGATGAAGGAAGGCCTGTACGTAACAAAGAAAACAAACAAATAAACCAAAGATTTGATGAAGGGATCTATGAAGTGGAGGCACTGGAAAATAGTAAACTTAACGAGGACAGTGGTTATTCCTCTATGTTAAGTAATCAATTCAATGATGCAGTAGAACATGAAGATAGTATACCCTTGGCTGGAAATCTCTGTGGCACACCAGAGCATTGTCTCGTGAAGAACCAAGACCAAGTACAGTTTTCAAAGAAGACTTTGTTGCCAGTAAGCAATTATGAAAAAATGATTTGCTCAACTTTGAAAAAAAGTGGTAAAAGAAATCTCAAATCTTGGACTGCTGTAGACAGAATTGTTTTTAGGGGAAAGTCTGAATTTCACAACCTAATTGGAAAGAAAATGGGGTTAGATGGAATAGACATTCTTGCTGAACTCTTCCAAAAGAACCTGAAGCATATATTAGCAAACATCTTAAGGCATCTCAGTGACATGGACTTAATAAAGTAAGTATTTTGATCTTCAGGTATTTCATGGTGAAAGCAAACTACCTAATCAGATGGCCTAATGTTTTAGATACGTGATTTGTGACATTTTCTTAGGGGTTAGTATTATGTATTAATATACTAAAACAAGAACTGTTGATGTAATCCATAATATTTGTGGGCAATGTGTCTTTTCCCTAGAAAGTAAAGGCAATAATTGTGAACATTTCCCATTTCTGTATGAAAGAAAAAAAATGCATAAATAGTTATTCCCACTGCTAAATAACAAGTTTTCCGGCTTTCTTAAAAAGATAACTGACATGTTTGTATTGTCATTACAGTTTTGCCAAAATCAGCACAACGTGGAAGAATATTCTGCAAGAAGATATATGGGCTTTCCAAATGTATAGTAAAGCTGTGGAAAACCTTTCTGTAAGTTTCTGCACTCGTAGGATATTTTAAGCCTAAACCAGCTGTGTCTCTTCCCAGCCTCGCAGAAGAGATTCTTAGGTTGGGAAGAGTTAGTCACTGAGTGTCTGAGTTTGTCCTGTTAGGATGCCTTATCTCAACTGTTGCTAGTCAATTCATGATAGTTCCATAAACTGACTTTGAAGCCCAAGGAAGGTTGGCTGAGAAGATTATCCTACGTGATACAGATGTTCTTAAGAGCTTCCCCATGTCCTGTTTAAAGAGGAAGAAAGGACAGTGTCAGTTCCAGTGCTGCCCACTAAGCAAACCCTAGATCCTCTCAGCAGAGGCTTGCTTACTTCAGCATCTCCACTCATCCAGAAGGGAGAGAGACTCAAAGATACTAAGTGGTTGACTGTGAGACTCAGATTTTTTGCATATACTTTCTATCAACAGTCTCTGAAGTCCAACATGTTGGCTACAGACATCCGAAAAGCTTTTTGCTCTGTGAGCTACTGCTAATGCTTATTCACTGTGTGAAACAATAAATACAAGATCCAGCCACACTGGTGTTTTCACTTTACCAAGGCAGGACTCTTTCAGAACGTTAGGAGTACTTTTGTTCTTTGAGAGAGGGGAAGACAATGAAGCAAAGCTTGGCATCTGTCACAGAATGAGGTAGTTAATTAATTTGAGTTTTCACTAGTACTTCATGATACTAGGTAGTTGTAATGAAAACAATGGATGCCACCGATGTAAAAATTTGTGCCATAAAGTTTGATTTTCACCTTGCATTGTATCACTTTTTTAACCTGAAATGCAAACATAGGAAATCAGTGGAGGGGAGGGTGAAGTTTACTTTCTAGAAATAAAATGTACAAGCATTCCTATTCTCTGTAAGGATTTAGAAATACTGCTTTGTGCTTTAAAACATTGCAGTGTGGACATTCTGCTTAAATAATTAATGACGTGTTATTATGAAGTTAAATTGTATTAAGTAATATAAAATGGTTGCAAATGGTGGTCAGAAATAGGGGTCAATTCTATTTGTTTCTAACAGTAATGACTGAGAAAGCTAAGGTAAAATTGTTAGCATACTACCTGCTGTGACACTTTATTATTGGAAACCTAGCCAGAGGAGGGATCACAAAAATAAGTTCCTGATTTCTGCTAAACAAAAAGTCACTTTGTATCCTATAAACTGTTGCCAGATAAGTCTCTTCTCAAATTTTATTCTTGTTTTCTCTTTGTTAGGATGGTACTAAGACATCAGAACATGCTGCAACAAGGGAGTACGTTCTCTGCCGGGCAGCTTTAGCTTCAGTTCAGAAAGCAACCCCGTCAAACAGCCTAAGTAAAAAAGGCAGCAGATCCAAAGCATCTAAGAATCACAGTAGGCTCATGGAGTTTTCAGAGGTAACTGGTGGATTTCATTCATCTTTAATTTCTCACAGGTTGTCTGGCACACCATCAGCTTGTAAAGTGTATTTCTAAAAGTAGTATCTTCAATTTGAAGTGCTTGTAACTCTTTAAGTATAGCTGCCAGCTTTTGCTTATTGAGTATTTTAACACAGTGGTAGAAACAAAGTGGAGAACATATATTGTGAAGTTGTGCATCTTTTTTCTCTGAGTGTCTAGGTACCATCAAAATAGCTTAGCGCTTTTTTTTTGCTTAAATTTTGGCTTTCATCAGACATGAAAACTTTAAGTCATTTCCTTTTACTTCCTGTGGACTTATGATGAATCACGTGTTTTCCAGTTATACAGTCCCACAAAAACTGTCAATTTGCTTCAACACCAATAGGCAATTTCTTTTTTTAAAAAAAAAAAACTAAGAAAGTAGTTCTTATTTTTGAAAAATGAAACATCAATAATTCTCGTGTTCATTCTGTGCTTCTTTTTGAACTAATTATCTGACACTGAAATTACCTTTTTAATTACACATTTGTAGCGTGTCCTGTATTTGGAGTTTTGATTAAGACACTTGGTCAACAACTGCTAACAGATTTCCCTTCACCTTACTATTTTTTATAAATCAGACAAGATATAATGGCATTGAAAAGTATGATCAAAGTGCTCTAATACTAATATACAGCACTTAGTAGCATTAGAAACCTGAAAGTACAACTGTACACTAAAGCCATCTACATTTATTTTGCCTTGATAAGGAGATATATATGTTTATACACACTGATTATAAAAGCATTTTGTTTTTAACAATTGAGTGACATAAGCTCTAATATACATGTTGAGCTATTTTGAATGGAGGATCTATTTTTGTGTCAAAAACGAATTCTTTGGATAAATGTAGGAATTGTTTCCATTTGATGTCTCAAGCTGAGTACCCCACAGCTGAGATATCTGGACTCAATTGTTCTCTTTGCAAATGTTGTTAATTCAGTAGAATTCAGATTGCTTTATTTTTCAAAGCTGACTAAATCACCATCTTTGGATGAGATTTGAAGGATTCAGAAGTTTGATATTGGCTATTTTTCTTATTGGTTTGCATTTAGTCTGACTGTCCTTTAAACATAAGAATTATAAATTACTTATCTCTAATCCAGTCCAAAGTAACTGAAAACCGGTAACTTCTGTTCAATCTCCATCAGAACTTGATACAACCATAACTAGACTAAATTTGTACTTTCTAGAGTGAGAGAAGTTATAATTTGTTTTGTGGCACATGGTTAATACCAGAGGATGTTTGCAATGTGTTTACCCTCCACTTACGACTTTCTTTGTATACTTTTTTCTGATAGGCTGCCAAGACTTTGAAAAACACCGAAAGCCTTAAAGTCTGCCATCGGTGTGGCTCACCTGCAAAGTATGACTCCTATCTGCAAAGAGCAACATGCAATCGTGAAGGCTGTGGCTTTGACTTCTGCACAAGGTGTATGTGTTGCTACCACAGCTCCAGTGACTGTGTGAGCGGCAAGCCAATAAAATCGAACTCTAAGATAGGGCCACTTCCCGGGACTAAGAAAAGCAAGCAAAATCTGCGGCGATTGTGATCCATCCTGATACACTTTGTCAGATGTGCCATAAAAGATTTCTAGGATGTAAATTTTTCCACAAAGAAAACAAAGCCTAAAGATGCATTTGCATTCTGCCATTATTCTATATTTAAAAAAAAAAAAGTTAATTTTATAATTCCGTTTAGTCATTCTGAAATTCCTAGGAATTGCCACAAATAACCATTTTAAAATGTCTTACTAATTTCCAAGTTTTAAAAAAAAAATACAGGACATGGATTCTAGTAACATTTTAAATATTGTCTTGACAATTTTTGTCTGCCATGTTCCAGTCTCCAAAAACTTCACCACAAAAATATTGAACAAAAAGCTTTTGGCAAGTAATCAAGTAATCTTCTTGGCAATTCTTGGATGCCAACAGGAAAAAAGCTAAGCTGTGTTTTATTTAAATGTTTACTTTTGGTGTTCCAAAAGTCTTTTAAAAGCATTGATAATGAAAATGTCAAGAGAGGTGAATGAAGTCCCCTTTAAAATAAAATTGTGTGAGACTCTAGATTTTATTGTCTTGTTTAAGATTTTGCCTTAATTTTAAAATGTGAATGTTTGTAATGCCATTTTCTCTGATGGTTTATTTGAATCTTAAATTTTGTTGTTCTTCCTTCATTCTTCACTCATTCAGGAACTACATTTTTTCCCAGAACTGTGATTCCTAGCTTTTTCTCTTCCTAAGCTTTTCCTAGCTTTTCCTAGCTTTTCCTAGCTTTTTCCTAGCTTTTTCCTAAGCTTTTCCTAGCTTTTTTTTCTTTAAAAAAAGAAAGTACTGTATCTTGGCAATACTGCTAAAAAAAAACTGCCAATATTTTCCAAATTATAATATACATTTTTAATATCTGTATATATTTGTAAATACTTTAAATATTTTTTTGTTTGTCTTGTAAATGTGAAAATAAATTACTGTTTTCAACAATCTGGTTAGTAACTCTGAACTTCCTGTTTGTTGTCATAACAGATAACTTTATATACTCATTTCTCATCTTTGCTGGTAGTGCTGCTTAAAATTTCTGAGATTTACAATGGCCAAATCTCCTGGTTTTGTGTAAAACCTTCGGAATCCATTCTCATGTTGTGTTTCTGCAGCTCACCTAATGTGTGTTAGTGTAACTGCTTGTAGTTTCTGTTCTAACACATTGTAGCAGACGTTGCATTGACTGAATTTATGATGCTGTTGTAGAACTAGTTTGCTGCCGGTAAACTCATACTTGCTATTCCACAGCAAAAGAAAAAGGCAATCTTTCAAGAAAAGCCCTAATTATTTATTTATTTTTTTGGAAACAACTGTTATATGGCGTTTTTTTATTGTCTATTTGTCCTACTTGAACTTCTGGGATAGGAGTTATCAAATACTGCAGGGCAACATCTTCTGCACTTTAATTTTTCTTTTGTGACCACAGTGGTAGAAACAGGCAGAATCTCTAATTTCTGCATTTACATGGTAGACTGAGTCACCTAATCTAAATCTGAGACTTAAAATAAAAGGCTGACAGTTACACCAAGAACTTTCATTACATAAAACGTCCCTTAGTTGACTTAGAATGAAAACAGAAGTCTTCCATTCCATTATATCTTGTTCTAGTAATCAGGCCGTGACAGTTTTACTAGCTGGTCCTGTAGCATAGGCCAAAAGAAGAATCGTGCTTTTATTGGAGGGAACACTCCTCAAACAGCAGGTATCAGTCTACAGTTTTGTTTGACATGGGGGATAGGCAATTGTCAGTGACTTGATGCTTATGTAACCACAAAGACTGTTGGAAGGCTAAAGGCCTAGCGCCGATAGGTACGAAATAGTGTGAGCAAAAGTTTGTTACCAAGTATTCCTCTGTCTACTGAAATTCCTGTGTCCTGAATAGCACAGACAATTAAATGTGACCTGGACAGAATTCCCTTTTTTCTGTAGCTTTTGAGAAAGTCATCACCGGTGTCTACACTTAGACTGGTGTTGCACAATATAATACACCTTTAATTAAATGTGATTTAACTATCCTCTTTAATATCTTCATTGATGAGTTAGATGAGGGAATTGAGTGCACCCTCAGTAAGTTTGCAGATGACACCAAGTAGTGGGTAAGTGTCAGTCTGCTGGAGGGCAGGAAGGCCCTGCAGAAGGACCTGGACAGGGTGGATGAATGGGCAGAGGCCAGTGGGATGAGGTTCGATACGGCTAAGTGCCAGGCCCTGCACTTTGGTCACAAGAACCCCATGCAGTGCTACAGGCCTGGGGCAGAGTGGCTGGAAAGCTGTGCAGAGGAAAAGGACCTGGGGATGCTGGTCGACACTCACCTGAACATGAGCTGGCAGTGTGCCCAGGTGGTCTAGAAAGCCAATGGCATTCTGGCTTGTATCAGGAATAGCGTAGCCAGCAGGACCGTGGAGGTGATTGTCCCCTTGTACTCTGCTCTGGTGAGGCCGCACCTCGAGTACTGTGTTCAGCTTTGGGCTCCTCACTACAAGAAGGACATCGAGGCCCTGGAGCATGTCCAGAGAAGGGCTATGATGCTGGTGAAGGGCCTGAAACACAAGTCCTGTGAGGAGCGGCTGAGGGAACTGGGGTTGTTTAGTCTGGGGAACAGGAGGCTCAGGGGAGACCTCGTTGCTCTCTACAGGTACCTGAAAGGAAGGTGTGGGGAGCTGGGGGTCAGCCTCTTCTCACAGATAACTAGTGATAGGACTAGAGGGAATGGCCTCAAGTTGCACCAGGGGAGGTTCAGGTTGGGAATTAGGAGACATTTCTTCTCAGAAAGAGTGGTCAGGCATTGGAACAGGTTGCCCAGGGAGTGGAGTCACCGTCCCTGGGGATGTTAAAGGAAAGTTTGGCTGTGGTGCTTAGGGACATGGTTTAGTGTCTTTGGGTGACTTTGGTGTTAAGGTGACGGTTGGACCAGATGATCTTGGATGTTTTTTCCAAACGTTATGATTTGATTCTATGATTCTAAAGTTTGTGTCTGTTTTGAAGCTGAATGTGGATGGTACAAACTTAATAGCTTTACTTTTTCAGGTTTTGAACTTACTAATGTAAGCTGTATCTACTCTCCAATAAGAGTATTATCTCTAATAATTTGTATGCAGAGAAAGTGAAGGACAGCTTCATTTTCTTTTTCCCTCCTGTAGAAACTTATCTGTTTAAGCATTCTGCTTGCTCGTGCAGAATTTTGAGGAAAATTCCTCATTACTTGCAGCAAAGGGGAAGGAATTGGACTACGTGGCTTCAGTGATCATGGGGATATGAATAATATGAAGAAACAGACATTTTTCACTAACTTCAGGGTTGGGTGGGGGGATAGTCTACTGGAAAAAAAAAAAGAAAAAAAAAAGAAGTATAAATCCTATGATGAATCTATGAAAAGCATGAAACTATGAATCCTAAGCCAAAAGCATAAACTGTTGATCTGGAAAGCAATGCGTAAACTGCTTCTAATAAAAACCTGTGTTTGTAAATAAATGAAATGCAAAGTGTGATTGGTGATACCATACCTCACATATTGTGTACACTTTTGGGCCCCTCAGTACTCCAAAGATATTGAATATCTGGATTCAGTTCAGAGAAGAGCAAGAAAACTGATGAAAGGACTAGAAAACAAGGTATTTAGGGACAGCTGAGGGAACTGGGACTGTTTAGTTTGAAGAAGAGAAGGCTGAGGGGAGACCTCATAACACACTACAGCTACCTGAAAGGAAATTACAGCAACGAGGGTGTTGGTCCCTTTTCTTAGGTGACAAGTGGTAGTATGCAAGGAAACGGCCTCAGGTTGTGCCAGAAGAGGTTTAGATTGGGTGTCAAGAAGAATTTCTTTAAAGAGAGGGTGGATAGGCATTGGAACAGGTTGCCCAGGGAAATGGTGGAGTTCCCATCCCTGAAGGTACTTCAGTGTTGTGTGGATATGGCACTTAGGACATGATTCAGTGATGGGACTCAGTATGTCAGGTTAACAGTTGGACTTGATAATCCTAAGGGTCTTTTCCAACCTGTGGGTTCTGTGACTCCTAGCCCTTTTTTAGAAACTAGGAAAATCTTATAGGAAGTTCATGAACAGTACAGGAAACGCAGGGCCATGTCCAAGCAGCTTTAGAAGATCTCTAAGGAGGGAGTCTCCACAACCTCTACGAGTAACCTGTGACAGTGCTCCATCGTCCTCACAGTAAAGAATTGACTTTTGATGTCCAAAGGGAACTTGTACTCCAGTGAGTGCCCATTGCCTCTTGTCCTGTCTGTCACTGGGTACCACTGAAAAGAGCCTGGTTCTATCTTCACTGCATCTTCAGGTATTTATACACACTGATGAGAGTCCCTTTAACCAGCAGTCTTAACCACTGTTCTGGATTCATGACTTCGCTCTCTACTTGTCACTACATGGGCACAAGGTGAGCAAAAGAAATTTTATGTTTTAGTGCAGCCAATCACTGCTTGAAGAAGGAATTTGTATTTAGTAGATTTTATAGAAAGCACCTGTATTTGTTTAAGTGTAGCAAGCAAATATGTGTTCTTAGAAACTAGGAAAACCTTAGCATAAATTACTTTCTGGTAAGAGCAGGGAACTTCATACCCCAGAAGAGTCCATTTGTGATAACTCCTTAAGGATCTGGACCTGTTACCAATGCTTGTAATTTCCCTACGCAATTTTTTTAAGCGGAAGCACGGGGACCTATGGTGGCCACACTGCTATTTCTTTCTTTATGATAATCTCGCCCAACGGTTGAAATCTTTCCCAATGATGCATAGCACTGGAACCATATGAAAACCATATACATCTTCCTGAATGCCACGTAATCGTTGGTCTCCTCACAAATAGCTCCAGTGAATGGTGTACAGCAGAAAACAGTCAAACAAACAAACAAAAACCAGCAACAACAAAACAGAGTGGACAGTAAATCTCCATCCCCATACCAACATCTACCACTGAGTAAGAAAGCTGCTATTTTTAGAGGCACTACACATTAGTACTAGCTCGTGCCCCCACGAATGCTGAAGATTTAAGTGCCAAAAGTGGGAACACAGTAGCATATGCAGATTATTCTTAATGTCTGTGCTGAGCCCTTCTTGAACCTGCCTTTGATATCTAATCAACATAAGATTAATAACTAACATAGGAGAATGGCATGACAGTTGCCAAACAGAGATGAATAATGCCCAATTACTACAGTTGTGTTGTTAAAAATGCTTTCAGACTTGCCATCTCGTGGGCCCAGTAGTATGGCAGGTGCAAGGTAAGCAAGGTAAGCTTCTTAGCCAGAGTACTTGCACCATTCAGATCTACTAAGGGTGATAAATACCTGGTTGATGGTTGGACTTGATAATCTCAAGAGTCTTTTCCAACCTAAATGATTCTGTGACTCCTGGAAACTTGGAAAATTTTACAGGAAATTCAAGGACTTCTATGAACTTCTATGAAATTCAAGGACTTTTATGAACAGCACAGGAAACCCATAACACATGGGTTACCAGTGCAGGATGACAGAGTTCCCTGGCTGGTTGGTGCAATGCAAATTTCTCCCAGTTACTTGCTTATATCTTGGCATGGCTCTACATGGAAAGGAAGGGCAAGACATATCTCTGCTTTGTAAATTACCCCAGCTAGTAGCCATTCCCCAAGCCTGAAAAGCTTTGATACCAGAATGGTTCTTACCTTCACCCTGATTGCCTCTCCCTGTGAGGGAGGTAGAGGACAGGATTTAGGACTTCTTGTAAATCAAGAGTAAGTATCCACATTTGGCAACTCTTCTCTCCTGCACTGATGATGCTAATCTGAAGAAACCAAGGAGGTCATCTGTTGCTATTGAGCAGTTCAAAGAGGTGCTTACTTCTTTTTGGAAAACATTAAAGACATTCTCAGCTGTCCCACCACAGCAACCAGAAAAACTAGGGAAATGTCAAATGTTGATTAAACTGATGACATAATCACTTTTAAAAACAAGGATGACTTTGCATGCACCTATCAGTGTAATTTACCTTCCAGCAGCAGGTTTTGTGCCATGAGGACCATGAGACATGGAAGAACCAAGCCAAAAAAAAAAAAAAAAAAGAAAGCTTACTTCAACCATGCAACTGTTGGCACCTTAATTTGGTACACAACCTCTCTGTTTTCCTGGGAGACTCTGTTTTCCTGAGTCTAGCCCATGGCAAAACTGCTGGTATTCTGTCACTAGCTGAATGCTCCACTACAAACAAGCTACCTTTTATAATGCTGAATGTTTTGTTTGATTAAATGTTTAAAACTTAAAGTTCTGGCAGCAACCACTATCAAAAAAAAAAAAAAAAAAAACCCTCAGAATATTTAATAATAAAGACCAAAAATAGTAAAATAGTGTAGTCTTCCCTGACTCACAGAGTTTAAAAAAAAAAAAAAAAAGGGATCTAGATTAAGACGGCAATAAGAATTGCCTCATCAACTCACAGAACATATACTCCTAAGGCCAAGGGCTGACATCCCTATTGAGGAAATTGTGGTGTAGTATAGAGATTTAAAAAATATAAAATATGTTCTGGAAAGGGAAAACCACAAGATGGTGCTCTTGAAACACTGCATGAAGCCAGATTCATTGACTTCCTTCTTGCTCACTTCAGAGTATATTTCCTCCATTTCCGCTGACAATAGCTATCTATCCAGTTACTCTGGTCTAGGGTGATTACATTAAATCTGTGATTAAAAGAACAAATCCTAAACCTTGAATTCATTTACTTATTTTGACACTTGTTTGAAAAATATTTATCAGAATACGTATTTGTTTGTTACACTTAAACAAATATCAGCACTTTCTATAAAAGATTTATCCTGCTGCTATGTATTGTTTATTTACATGTCTTCTTCAAGCAGTGATTGTCTGACCTAAAACATAAAGTTTATTTTGTCGACCTTGTGCCCGTGTAGTGACAAGCAGAGAGCAAAGCCATGACTCCAAAGCAGTGGTTAAGAGCCATCCTACCAGTGTGGGTCTGAACAAAGTTGTCAGTAACGTGCCCTTGCTGCTGAGAAGGCTAATGATATTCTTGCTGCACTGGACAAAGTGCTTGCAGCAGGTCGAGGGAGGTGATTCTTCACCTCTACTCATCATTGGTGTGGCCACACCTGGAGCGTTGTGTCCAGTTCTGGGCTCCCTTGTGAAAAAGAGATGTGGACATTCAGGAAAAGGTCCAGCAAAGAGCCACAAAGATGTTGAAGGGGCTGGAGCACCTCTCCTGTGAGGAAAGACTGAGAGAGCTGGGACAGTTCAGCCTGGGAAAGAGAAAGGGGCTTGATGTCTGGTTTCTGAATAACTTAAGCATCAGCTGTATGACTGCTATAGAGTGACTTGGACTTGTCTTCTAGCAGAAGCTAACGCTGCCAACTTGCAAAATATCTAAAAGGCTTAGCAGGAATACATAAGACAACTTCCCAGACAGTGCCTTTCCTGTGTTTTGGAGGAGCTGGTGTCTTGAGCTGAAACACCATTACCGGAAATCAAAGGATGGACTGGGCAACTTCTGTGATACATGCTTGATTTTGGAATACACTTCCCATGACAGAAAAGGTTATCCCTCTAATGCATTTAATCTTTGGAATAGAGGATGAGGATTTACAGAGTTGGGGAACTGCTGGAGTGGAAGTCTTTACCTGAGAATGAACAAATTGTCATGTCAGGTCTACTTGATGCTAATATTACCTTGTTGGAGTTGTTTCTCCCCTGAAGAAGTCCAGGGGCAGACAAGGAGAGGTGGAAAACAAAGTGTTGATATTTCTAACATAAAACAAAAGCTACAAGGGTCTCCTTGAACTTGCAGGTACATACAGAAATACTCACAAGGTTCAAATGAAAGAATACATGTAATGGCCACTGAGATGGTTCAGCAGCTGAGGGTTTGTCCCCTAAGGTTTAGTCTTGCTCTACACTTTTTGTTCAGAAGTGTGTTCACTGTACTTCAGTACTATACTCGCACGAACCAAGGCTTGGGAGGTATTTTGAGAAATTAAGATGTAAAAATTAAAAACAAAACCCAACAACAAATAAAAAACCACAGTTCCTCATGTCTGCTGATTACTCTGCAGGTGTCTGTTTGGTGCTGGGGAGGGATACAAGCCAAGCTGAGCTCTCAGCCAGCTGTAGCGGCAGAACCAGCCTGTGGCCTCACGAATGGATGTCCTCTCGCTGAGCAGGGGCCTTACTGAGGACACAGAGGGAACCCTGGACACCCTCGGCTCCATTTCCCACTTCCTAAGTGCTGCTGGACTGGTTTTGGGGAGGTGCCAGAAGTGCTGCTGACCTTGGTCGACGCAGCTGTGCACGGCAAGGGGAAAAGGAGGAGGCTGATGTGGGACTTGGGGCAGGGGAAAAGCAGGGCCACGGAGCAGGACTAAGGGTAGGGGTGGGAGCCATGGAGCAAGGGGGCCTAGCTGGAGCAAGGGCCACTCTGGGGCACAGTGAGAAACAGAGGAAAGGTTTCCAGATGTTTGTGGTACCTTATAGCCAAACCTGGCTGGTAGTTTTGGATGCTGATGTTGCTCTAAATGGCCTAGTTACACCAAATTCCTCACAAACGAATCACCCACACCCAGAGCATCCTGAAGGTCAGCGTTGGCTCTAATCAAAAGTATTTAACCAAAAGTATGTGCAGTGGGCACATAAGGTTCAGGCAGCCCTCATCTGCTCTTCACAGTAGCCCTCTATATGCCGCGATGCTTGGCCCCTGTGAGACCTGGAGGAGGTGTGGGGATGGGCCCATGCCGGCACCTCTGGCCGAGAAGAGCACTGCAAAAGGAAGCTGCTCAGAAGCCCCTGGGTGTTTCAGGAGGAGGTAACGCACAGTGACTACAGCTTCACGAGAGACTTAATGTGGATCCAGCTATGGTTCTGGTGCTGCAACATTTACTGCCTCCCGACACGCTTGCTTTCTGCCTGTATCTCCTGTATTTCCACCAGGGTGCGCAGTGCACCTTCTCAAAAGTGGTGAAAGCTGCTTCAAAGGGCTTAGGTGGTAGCTTGCTCAGGCATGAATCATAATGCAAACACGATGACACAAGACCTCTGAGACTTACCTCTCATATTTAGTGTCATTTTATGAGGGTCTACCTCGGTTCAGTTAATTACATTGTGCAACAAATTTTCGTTAGTCATATGTAGATCTAATTTTCAAGATTGTCCCTGGGTACCAAATTAGCAGAGAAGACATCAATTGCAATTTGCTTACAAACATACTTTAAACACCAGCTGCTTGTAAAAATACACATAATGTTTTTAAATTAAAAAGCTCTGTGTTGCCAAAAGCAACAAAAAAAAAAAAAATCTCACAACAGGCAGCACAATAGCATTTAGTCTCTGCAATGCATTTACTTATGTACTGCTAGATTAAAATGAAATAAAATAAAATGAAATAAAATAAAATAAAATAAATAAAATAAAATAAAATAATAAAAATATGTATGCCAGAATAAAACCCAGGAAGTTTGTGGCTTGCTCACATGTCCTTATAATTCTTTATGGCGTATCACGATTATGTGATAAGTAATGAGAAGCTGTAGTGGGAAAAGCCTGTTGAAGTAGGGTAAAAAGCCATGTAAGATATCATATATTAAACATAAATAAATCAGAAAAAAATACTGCAGGACTTTCAGACTCACAGAATACATTTTATCGGAGTTTTGGAAAGCCAGGCTGTTCATATTTTTTCTGGTCTTTTGACCTCTATTAAATAGCTATTATATTTTCTGTATTTATATTTGTATATTAGTATATAAAATATATAATACATTATAAATTATTAAGATGTCTTAGTGCCCTACACCACTACCATTGTCCTCCCACTCTGCTATGAAATAGACATGAAATACGTAAGGAGTGCACTTCTTACATATTTCTATTTATACTCTCAGTATGTTAATAGTCAGAGTACTTATTTTCTTGTCAGAAATTGTAATGTTCTGCAGTGTTCTTGGTACTCTTGTAAACAGATTAAAATCTGAATGGTGTTTTGCTCAAAGGAATGAAAACAACTCCTTTGCTGTATATCAGATATCACGACAGAATAAAGGCTCTCTTCCATTGTAGCTTCAGTCAAGAGCAAGATTTTCATTGTTCCTACAGAGCAGCTCACTATAGTTAGGTTTTCCCAAATTTCTGGCATTTACAGTAATTTAGCATGTTGGGTTTTGTTTACATGCTACTTTTGAATATGATTAATGTTAAAAAAAAATTAATGTCCTATCTATACATATTGACACTGAAGCAAAATAGATCTCAGTATTTACTCTTTTGCATATTAATTTCATAAATCCTGGTGACCAAAATCAAAGGTGCTGGTTGTGTACATTTAAAAAAGTTAGATCATATGCCCTCCTTACTCAGGAAATACTCTAGGAGAAGAAAAATACAAAGTACTCAATAATATTAATAGTAATGAAAAATATTAACTTGTAAGGCAGGTAATGAGAAGTGAACAAGAAGTGCTGCAGTAAGAGCAACTTGATTTTTGAGAGATGTGTCTCAGTTTCATTCTTTGCCTATGTGTGATGTGAGAAAAATAACACTCAAGGACTCCAATTCCTTTCTTGAAAGTGATAGATCTTAATGAAACATTTTCTTCCTGAACGTTCATACTAAGCAAGGCAAATCCATGACCAACAACAATTTCAGAAATAGTTTTTTGAATGATCCTGGCTTATTTGAACATAAATCAAGGATAGAATAAGACATAACCACACCTAAATCACGTGTAATTTCCTTATGTGTAACTTGCAAAGAACTTCACAAGTGAGATGAATGTTGTTATTCTATTTTAAATGTAAAGAAACCAAGAGGTATGAAATGCTTAGTCCATTATCGTGAAGGGTTTCAGCTACAAATACATCCTGGAATTTCTGACTCCAAATTCTGGGGCTATATCTTCTCCTATCCAAACTGCTTTTCATAGTAATTAAAGTAGAAAATCAAAGGAGCATTTTCTATTTTATGGTACACAGTGCCCAAACAAGCAATGAAGCTTTTAGGGAACATGAATGTGGAGAAAGATTTCTGGTTTAAATTGGTTATATTTTGAAGTGGTTAACTTATATCAACAACAACAACAATAATACCAATAATAATAAAAGGTACAAAAAAACAAGTTGTCTGAAACGATAAAACCAGGCTCAGCTCATGCCTCAGACAGTTTTAAGATGAGGTGAAGATCAGAAGTAGCAAAATCTCAGTGTTTCTTTCTGATGTAGGATTCACCCTTTGATGTAACTTCTTACTGCAGGTGAGTGATGTATACATGTACAGCCCACTTAAGTCTACATCACATATTTATTGCTCATGTGACTGATAAAAACAGAAATTTATGCTCTTGTAAAAATACAGGATTAACTTTTAGCACTGCTAACTAGGCAGAAATGGTTTTGTTATTTTATAGTATGTAAGTGTAACTCACTGTGAAAAAAAAAAAATCAGTGGAAGAAATGCCTGTGACTTGGGCCTCCAGAGGTATGAAGAATAGTCAGAACTGTTAGCATCACTGATAAGCACCAGTCTTGGGCAAAGGGGAGTTGAGCAGCTTGCTCCTGTTTATCTCTTATGCAACCTTTGTGGATGGAGGTCTGCAAGTTTGGTATGAGAGGCTGCCGAAGGCAGGAATCTTGTGGTGGCAGGACAGCCCAGTTCTGGTGGCAGAAGAGTCTTGAAGGCCATAGTACCAAGAATGAAAACTTTTGCCTCATTATTTGTTAAATAAATATTAAAATGAACATCCTTGAATATGAAAATGAGATTAATGAAGTACATGCTAAACATATATGACATATATGACTTAACAGTACTTAACTCTTCACCCAAATCATGCTAAACATCACCCCAGAGGGGGAAAAGATAAGGTTAGGATATAAAAGAGTGTTAGGAGTTAGTGTTAAGAAAGTTAGTGTTAGGAAAAAAAAAAAAGAAAAAAAAAAAGAGTGAGGAAAAAGAAAGGCAGGGGGAAGAAAGAAGAAATTGGAAACCTAGAAAAGGCAGTTAATGGGCTGTGCTCCTTCTCCTCCACTGAGACAGGGAAGCCTCCCTGGTAAGCTCTGCGACTTCACCCTTTGGTGACAAATACCTGGGATAACATTTTTGCTAGCACTATTACCATATATTACTGCTACTGCATTAAGTGTATTTATCAATGCCTATTCTCTCGCCTTATTAATTACTTTAAATTTTGTGAAGCTGTCTCAGTGAAACCATTAGGAGGGCTCTTAAACAGGCTAATGTTGGACTATGGTAAGTTCCCTTTAACATGACAAGAGGGTAAAAAATATTAATTGTGGAGAGGATGGTAGAGGGTTACTGTAGCTTTTCCTCTTCTATCTGAACAAATTAAATATATCTTGCTATGGGTTTGCAAGGATTATAAACTAGAAAGAAAAAGCCATCACTTACATTATTACTTATTACTTATTACTGTTGCTTTGTTTTGACCTTAATAGATTTATCTTTCAAAGAAATCAACACATCACTCAATAAAATTGTAAAGTTCCAAAATATTTCTGAAAGTTCTCATTGTCACATTTACATAAATTCTTTGCTATAAACCAGTTAAATTTGTATTCAGCAAATAAGGTTTAAGAATACTTCTATTCCAGGGTTTTCTGTATATGTATTTATTGTATTTATCTATAGTTAATTTACCTAATCTTAATGCAAAGTATGTTAGACATAAAATACGAGTTTTTATTCTCTGCAACTATTGTGACAGGAGCTAGCTAAAAGTAGGCAGGTCGTATAAAAATTTCTGAAGTTGTTAATTTATTTTGGATTTACAGAGTTTTAAATTCCTTTCCCAAATTCCAATTTGTATTATGTATTTATAAAATATAAAATATTTATAATCTATAACTTTATTAAAATACTTTCAACTTGTCACAGGCAGTGCCCAAGAAGCTGAACCACCACAGTGCTTTGCCATACTGGCCACTTTCTCCCAGGTGGCAAGGGATGTACCATTATACCTTCACACATTTAACCCACGTACTGAGGCAGCTGGAGGCCACTTTCTTGAAAGGCTTGATATTTTAAAATAGTGTACATACAATCTTTTCTACTTAATATATATTATATATATATATTTTATATATATATATATATATATATATATATATATATATATATATATATCAGTCAGCACTTAGCCACCAGGGCAGAGAGACAAAGCCTTCTTCTTACCTGCTCTGCAAAGGTTTTTCAGACAGCAGTTTTGTTCATGCACATATGGTTCTTGATCTTGGGCCAGGGCAGTTTGAACGCAGTGATTTCATAGTATGCCTGTGCAGACCTCCCTTGATACAACCCTCACTGATACAGCCTTTCAGAAACAGTCACACTCGTGCAGTGATTCTGGATATTTTTTATTCCTGCTGCTGGGTTTGCTGTAATGAACATCAGAGTTCTTGTCATGGATGCCACCTCACATTCAGAGGACTAAACTTGGCCCTGATTTCAAGTTTGCTATCATATTAATCATCCAACTTTTGGCTAGCTTTATATTGATGTTCTTTTCTTTGCACTGCTATAAATGTGTATAAAATCATATCTAATCTCAGTAACTCTGACAGTTTCCATGATGCCAGCAACAATACCAGTACCCACGCATGCATCTAAAGTAAGGGTCCCCAGCTAAAGAAAAGAAGGCAAAGAGATCTTGAAATAAAGTAAGTACCAAAGATTTTTACCTTTCATCAGATATTTGTCATGCATAAAGATTTTAACTCCTACTTGCACTAAATTCCAGCACAGTGCTCCTATGTTGTTATCATTAATTTCCAAAAGTCATTTGAGAAAGATGTCAGAGCTCAAGATGAGAAAACATAATTGAGTTTATCTTTTTATTGATGTATTAACCAGTGCATTTTCAAACTTACATATTTCTTGAATTACCTTGTTTTATCACTGTTTAGTTTTAAATATTACTGCACTGAAAATATTTTTGAGTCTTTCAGTTTATAGTTATTCTTCTCTTAATAAGAATGTAAAGCTATTGCCCAGTATATAAGCTTGTAAGCATCATCATGTGGATTCAAAGTTAATAAATCTTCCTCTTAATTTTAATAAAGGAATGAATACAGCCATGACCTTCTGCTCCCACCGTGTTAAATTACAACGAGGTTGGGGGTGGTTTAATCTATTGAAGCAGTTGTCCATGATGACATTGCTGTATTATTGATTGAAGACAGACTACATGTGCATACTCATCCCTTTACTTGAAAAAGAAACAGTTTTAAAGCTTTATGTAACAGGCACATGTCCTTAGCTTTCAGCCATTTCAGCTCTGGCATTCTAACCAGTGTATGTGCTTATTTTTTCTTCATGAAATAATAATCACCTTAGTAGTAATATGTATTATGCTTTAAGGTATCCATAATGTAGGCTACAGTTTTAGACATCAAATGTTTGAGTGTGTTACAGAGGGTTAAGAAAGTATTGGTTATCTGCTGAGTGTGGCAACAGTTCCTGGACTCAATATTTGTCCTAGTTTTCATGCAAATGATTTATTTTATCTTAAAGCCCATCCAGTAGTGTTTAGGGTAAATTCTGCTTTGCAATATGCTAATGTGCTAAGAGTATACACAGTTTTAAGCCATGCTTAAGATGGCAAAATGAAAACATCCAGGAACATTCATAGTAATTGAGGCTTACAGCCAATGTCTATGCTGACAAACCCTCTCAGCCTCCCTAAGAGGTGGACTGTGTGCACATGACCCACTGAAGGTAATCTCCACCAACTGTAATAACTTTTGAACAGTACACAGCAATTATTTGGGAAAAAGCTAGTCAGCACAGCCTAATGGCTCTAACACTAGAGGATAAGGTATTTCAGTGCCCAGGAGTCTACTAATGTAACTTGTAATTTGCTTATGTAGAGGTAGCCACAGTGAACTGGCTAAGCTGCTCTAACACTACCAGTTGAACTTTTAGTAGAGAATGATCTTTACTGAAACTACAACATTTAAAACATGGTTAAAGTTTGGCCCATAATCTTAATTACCTTTATGGCAATGAGAATTTATTGGGTACCATTTGGTTCACATTCAGATCTCTAACCAAAGAAGTAAAGCTAAGGGAAATCACGGGAGGCTACGCAATACAACAGAGATAGTCCCAGATGGTGGTGTCAAGACATCTCTGGGCACTCTGTGGTGAACTGCCTCATCTTATTCCTGTCTAAAGTGACTGAAGCCTGTTTGAGAGAGAAGTAAAAATGCATTATTCACATTCCAAATGTTTTAAGCAATGTAAGCAATTTCTGTAGTTGCTCAAGGGACAGTATACCTACTTTCTAGATAGGTGGATTGTAGGAACTTAAAAAGTAATTATAGTGAATAAATTACCATATATTTATAGATCTGACCCATCTCTCAGGAAAGATGCACATCCCTAAAAATACCCAGGAAGAAAAGCACTGGAATGACAGACATCCTCTGATAACTGAGCTGAGTGTCCTGCTTTGTCCCAAACACATGGAAAGAAAGAGTTTTGTACTTCCAAGGTACTTTGGAAGGAAGAAACAGAGAGATTAAAAGGGTTGTGCACCATGACAGAAAGCCAGGGGTAAAGGCTTGCAGACATGAGCAATGCCATGGAGGTGGAAAGAAAGTCCCGTTTTGAAATCCCTGCTGCAGGTTGGGAAGGAAAGGGGAGATCTGAGAGCACGGCTCTGGTTATTGAACTTGTCCATGCATTACTTACGCATGAGTATAACGTGTGCTATTCAGCAACTAAAGATTTTGACTGATAATACACAGACTCAACACATTGAAACAGAACATAGATTCTATATCGGCTGAAGCTTCCCAGGGATTTTTCTCTCAGATGAAACCTATAATTTATATTTGGTAGGACAAATTTTTCAGCTGCTATAAATCAAAGCACCAATGTGATTTACAGAGTACGAAGATCAGTCCAAACTGTGTGTACATAATTTCTGGGCTATAAGACTGATTTTGGGGCCTGATTTTCCTGTGGTTTTCATTAGCATAATTTTGCAATAATTTCAATGAACATAGAAGTATTTGATCATTGAGTGAAAGGCATATTAGCTCCAACATCTGCATTGCAAAGGTGTAGATGCCAGTTTATGTCATGTTTCTTGCTATCACTGGCAAGTTTAAAACCCAGCAGTCACATATTTAAGTCCATGATAGTCATGTTAAATTGAGCCTATCATGTTGATCATCACACAATAGATTTGTGGCTAAAGAACAATAAATTATGTTGATTCTATCTTCTTAATGCTCTTCCAGGGAAAATATTGATTATTCAATTGAATTGATGATGCTGAAATATTGAAAGTAACATCATTTTTCAAGCAGAAAAGTAGATGAGCATATAATATTCTAAAAAAAATTATATTTAGATGTTATTGCTTTCGATAATTCAGTGATGAATTATCATCAAATCATCAAAATATTATAATTAGATGGTTCCTTAATAACAGTGTGTTTAGAACAGGTGTTCCTCTGCAGAGTATTTTTTGCAACTATCATACTGTTAACAGCTATTTTTTTCTGACTCTACAAGGGGAAGCATTTTCTACAACAGCACAGTCCAGCAGGTGACATATAAAATGGATTTAGACTCCGGGATACTCCTGCCTGGCACTTCAGCCTCTCCTCAGAAGTGTGGCTATTTGAGTAATGCAAATAGTCCTAGCAATCCACCCAGCAGTGCACCAGCACAGCAGAGGACAAGCCTCTGCCACATGTTTATGTGGGAGGGCAGGTAGGAATGAGGGCACATGTTGTCCTGCACTTCCATGAGCTCCACCATGTCGACCAGCTTCTAAAGCAAGGCAGCCCAGAGAGAAATACCTCAGCTAGGATGTGGCCCTGGTGCTGGTGAATTTCAGGCTGTTAGGTTGGAAATTCAATTCCCTTTAATATGTATAACTGAGTCTGGGAGGTTACTCTTTGAAGGTTGACTTTAAAGATGGTTATGAAGTGTTGACATGAGAAACCAGACCCAATAAAAAGAAGAGAGAAAGGTGAAAATAAAAGTTATAGCCACTTAGTCATTTGTGGAAGGCATTGGTCATCCTGCTTGTTAAGTGGTGACAATGATGACTGGTGACTCAGAACTGACCCTTAGGAGACTGCAGCCAGCTGACGTACTTCCATCCATCCCCTTCCCCTCAGCTCCTGCTAGACGCTCAGTGAAGAAGCAGTGGATTTGCCCATTCTACCCAAAATAGAAGCCTGGAGGCTAGGGAAGAAAAGCAGGATGTCAAGACTGTCTTTTTATTTTATTCCCCTCTTCCCTCACAGAAGCAACTTCCTCAGGTGATTGGAGGAGAAAAGGTGGCATGGAGGTTCTATGGGAGGCGATTTTTGGGAGCAGATCCTTGTCTGGAGCACTTCTAGAAAATGCTTACTCATCCATCACCCACTATGGGGCAGCTGATAACTCCAGGGTGAAGGGCCTGAGTTGCTCATTCTTCCTCAACAGGCATACTGAAGAAGTCTCAATAACTTCAGACACTTATGACCAACCACACAGTCTGGTGGCCTAGGATCATATTAGTGGCTGTTATTCAACATAAGATGAGGTCTGTTTTAAAATATGACAGGCAGATTTTTCAACACACTTGGAGGTGGAAGGTGGGGGAGTACAGGATGGGCATCATCCTTCAACAGGTAAAGAGAGAGAGTAGGGAGGTTCGTGACACTGAATCATACGTGCACTTCTTACAGTGAAAAATAGACCAAATAGAGGCTCTGGTCCTGACACAGGCCTTCTGCCAGATGGTATCTGCAGCTGCTTAGAGCCCACAAAATCACTTCACATAGGTTGCTACACCTAGGATCTTCATGTGGAGCTCTTCTTGCTAGGTATGTCTGTGTTGCTTTTTTATTTCTTTATTTATTTCTGTTTTAGAAACTGAGGTCAGTGAAGAGCAGCTGCACTTAATAGGCCCGTAGTGTACATGGTTGCCATGGGGCTTTGACGTGCAGCATCTCTTTGTGGCATTGGGTAGAGAACAGCACTTTTCTGCATATATATACTGATATTTTCTGATTTGGTCACATTTTCATCCTGCGTGTTTCTTTTCTGCAGAAATAGTTGTACGCTAGCTCAAAGTTACCCATCAGATTGCTAACAGTGTTGTAGGTGCTCACCATCATGTTTCTCTCCTCATGCACCCTCCACAGCTTTCACCTAGCTGTTGCTGTAGGTGTTGTTCATAGGTTAGATTAGCTGCTGCTGAGCTTGTATCATCCTCTGGGCTAAAGCTGGGTCTTTCAGCACATTTTGGGGTGCTGGAGTAAAATCATGAACTTCATTTTGTGAGTTGATCTATTTGCTAAAAGGACTGATGGTTTTCTGCCAGTCACAGCCAGTTCCAGCAGAGGATGGTATGCATTCATACTTTTTACAACATATTGATAAATGCCACTGGCCTTTGCAAAGACACAACTCTTCCTCTTGATTGTATTTAGCACTACACTGATATTCTTATTACTATCATTTCATTCAGGGGGATCTTTACATTTTCAGAGCTAATAATTTGGCACAGCAATCTTCAATTAAACAAACAAACAAACAGACACAAACCCCACTCCCCAAAAAAGCATTATCTATATTGCGGACTAATGTAAACTCACATAATGAAAAGGATATTTCAGTGAAGTACTGCAGCCACTAGTTTGGGAATGATGACAATTGAGCTCAAACTGCATATGAAATTACACTGTAAAGACTGTGTTATTCAAGAGAACAGCTCTCACTGCAGATGTCTTGGATGTTGCCTATTAAACCTCTGTAACCGCCTGGGGAAAGCCTACAATGCAGTGTAGGCAGGCAGATTCTCTTGCAAAATGTAATCCAGGAGATACTACAAGGGACCAGAAATCCTGCTGGATGGTGCTCTGGTTGATGTGGACATGGATAATCTGAAAGGGTTTGCAGGGTCAGGAGGGTACAATTACCTTACTGAAATTAAAATAGACAGCTTTTCCTCAGGAGCTCTGCACTGGAAGAAATGAAAACATTAATGCCACCTAAATCCTCCCCTTCCTAGATCTTGCCTGTGCAATTACCTTTCCCGTTCCATTCTTTAATGGATATGTCCTCTGCTTAAATTCACTTTATGAGTTTTAAAGCACTGTACAATCACACTAATTCTCATAAACCTATAATCTATTTACATTTCACAAATGAAAAATCAGAAGTAAGAACTTGTAGCTAGCTGAAAGCTCACTTCAGAATGTTTCAGAGCCAAGATTACAATGCAGGGGTGCTTGACTTCCACCCTCATTTTTGCTCATTATAAATCTCCACTCCCTTTATGTTTCTGTCTCCCATTTCTAGAGTCTAAACACTATTTCATAAAGGCTCCAAAAATTTACATACCTTTAAGCCCTTACAAAGCTTCAATCAGACATTAACGAACAAAATAACTTCCGATAGTGGAAAAGAGCTCTTCTCCCTCCCCAGTAACTCTGGAAAATGTTTCATTCATTTTAATGACTTAAAGGTTTAAAAATTACTCAGCTAATCTATTTTGGATTTTTAGTAAGAAAGAAGACAATCTGTAAGACATGAGATCATTTCCTACTTTGAAACCTTCTGTTTCTGACTTGCTTTACTGACTCTGCTTCAGATTTCCTGAGGAAAGTTTTATCCATTACATAAGACAACATTTCAGATAGAAAAGTTTGGCTACAAAAAGCTTATTTATATCTGTTTTACAAGAGGACTAGAATGATGCATTTGTGAATAATAAAGAATATTCATAACAATATTAAAAATCAACCAACTTTTGTTCGAAGTGATAAAATGTAAATTTTTTTTTCCTCCACCAGATTCTGCTGACCTCAGTGGAATTATTATAATTCACAATTATAAAAAAGTTCTAAAAAGTAGAAAGAACCAGACCTCTGATTTCCCTTTTTAATTATTGATTCTTCTCTTCTAATACTTGATTATCACATTATTTTTCATTGTGAATTGAGTACGAGGGAGTTCTGTTGCAGTGTCTGAGAAATTCTGCCCAACCTCTGCTGTTTGTCTGGAGCTTGTTGTGTACAGCTCTGCAATGTCAAACATCTTTGATTGGATTTAGACTGGACCAGATGTCAACAAATTGAAATTTAATGTTGTTGAGACAGATGACAACGTAGGAAGCATAAAGGGATTCATTACAAATTAGAATTAAAGAAAACATTCAGATGCAGTTGTGCAATTTTTATTCACCACAAGTTAGATCAATTAGGGAAAAAAAGAAAAAAGAAAAAAAAACTATTTTTCTCTCATTCCTTACAAAGAAGTAAATGGGAATTTAGGGCTTTATCATAATGCACCAGTATGCACTTTTTTTTTTTTTTTCCCCCCTCTGGACTGGTATTTTTCAAAGATCAGTTTGTGGTATGTGTTGTGACATTCTTCCCTGGCCCTCCAATTTGCCTGGCTGAAGATTAGACAGAAACTCTACAAATGCCCAGTGTTAAGGGGCAAAAAACCCACCTTAGAGTTCATCTGCAGAAGTAATAGGTATATAAAGCTGGTAGGGCTTTTTGCCTTCTTGCTGTTGACAACAGCAAATTTGTAAGCAATGACATTTTACTTGTACAGTTAATTGTAGAGCAGGTTTTAAAGTAAAAAAAAAAAAAAAAATGCACAGAAAATTACTGCTAAAACTGCCTGTGTGCTCATTTGCCTAAGAAGTGTTTGCAAATTCATCTGGTCAGTAAGCAAAACAAGCTGCCACAAACTCACTGGCCCAGTAAGCAGTGTGGGTCAGATGGTGATTAACTGTTGCCTATCTATCTAGCAGAAAATGCCAATGAATAAGACACTCAAAGACATGGCCCTCTGAGCAGAAGATGACAAAACAGAGGAGGTCAAGACTGAGGTGCCCAACACCACATCCAGCTTTTCTTTTGGAGCCTCTCCTGGTTGCCTGGCCAGCGACTGTCTCCTGCCCCTGGATCTTCTCTGCTGCCGTCTGCCAGGATTGCAGTGGGAGAACTTCCTCTGTAGCACAGGATCTGCAACCCTGAGGGACAAAGTCCTTTTTCTCCAGGAACTCAGTGGTAGTGCAGACGTTTCTTTTTCTCGCCTTGGCTTATCGGTACACCTAGCTGTGACCTCAGAGATGCCTTAGCTTTTGTGTCGGAAAGTAGGCCATTTGGGTTCCAAGGGAATGATTTCAGTGGTTTGTGGTAATGACTGGTAAAGCTTGGGAAATTCAGAGGAGTCAGAAAGTGAATGGGAGCAGTTTTCCTCAGTTTTGAGTAAAGACAGATCCCTTTCCCAATGCAGGCAGCACGGTGGAAATTGGCAGGTCCATATGGAGAGAGGAAAAGCCCCACAGGTGTATAATTTCCCTTTAGGTAGAACTCAGGTGGAAGCTCTGTGAAAAAAATAACTAAAAAAGATGGATCTGGTTCCACCTAACCCTGACTTCTATCCTGGACATATCTGATTGTGGTGATTTTAACCAGCTGGGCAGCTGAGCTCCGCTACAACCACAACCACTCTTGCTCTCCCACTTCTCAGAGGGAAAGGGGGAGAAAATACGATAAAAAGGACTCAAGGGTTGAAATAAGGACAGGGAGATCACTCAACAATTATCATCACAGGCAAAACAGACTCAGTATAGGGATATTAATGTAATTTATTACCTATTACTAACAAGCTAGAGCAGTAAGAAACTAAAATCAAACTAAAAACACCTTTCCCCCATCCCCCTTTTTCTACCTCCTCCCCCTGAGCAGCACAGGGGAATGACGAATGGGGGTTGTGGTAGTCCCTAATGCTTTGTCTCCTCTGCTCCTTCACGGTCACCCTCTACCCCTGCTCCATGTGGGGTCCCTCCCACGGGATGACGTCCTTCCTGAACTGATCCTGTGTGGGCTGCCCACAGGCAGCAGCTCTTCAGGAACTGCTCCCACACGGCTCCATACCATGGGGTCCATCCCCCAGGAGCAAACTGCTTCAGCACGGGTCCCCCACGGGCGGCAGCTCCCCCCAGACCCCCTGCTCCTGCGTGGGCTCCTCTCCACGGGCTGCAGCTCCGGCCCGGGGCCTGCTCCTGCGGGGGCTCTCCACGGGCCGCAGCCTCCTCCAGGCCACATCCACCTGCTCCACCGGGGGCTCCTCCACGGGCTGCAGCGTGGAGATCTGCTCCGTGTGGGACCCATGGGCTGCAGGGGGACAGCCTGCTCCACCAGGGGCCTCTCCACAGGCCGCAGGGGAACTGCTGCTGTGTGCCTGGAGCACCTCCTGCCCTCCTGCTGCACAGACCTTGGGGTCTGTAGGGCTGGTTCTCCTCTCTCCCAGCTGCTGTTATGCAGGAGGATTTTTTCCCCCTTTCTTCAATCTGCTCTCCCAGGGGCCCACCCAGCATCTCTCCCTGGCTCAGCTCTGGCCAGTGGCAGGTCCCTTTGGAGCCAACTGGAGCTGGCCCTTATCTAACATGGGGCAGCTTCTAGACTCTTCTCACAGACGACACCCCTGCAAACCCCCACTACCAAAACCTCACCATGTACCTCATCCAGTACACTGATTAAGATCAATATGGGCTCACTTGGGTCATACAAAAATCTGAGGTTTTGTCCTGGTTCTAGACAAGAGGGTGTGGCAGCCTTTTTTTTTTTAAATAAAGATTGAACGAATCCTTAGTAGCAGCTGAAGGTTTGACTTGAGGCTTAACTGACAGATTTTCATTCAACACATAGCAGAGGTCGCCTTAGGTTGTTCAGCCCAGAGCAGAGCAGGCTGAGGGGAGGCCTCATGGCGGCCTGCAGCTCCCTCACGAGGGGAGCGGAGGGGCAGGCGCTGAGCTCTGCTCTCTGGGGACAGCGACAGGACCCGAGGGAACGGCATGGAGCTGGGACAGGGGAGGGTCAGGCTGGGTGTTAGGGAAAGGTTCTGCACCCAGAGGGTGGTCGGGCACTGGGACAGGCTCCCCAGGGCACTGGTCACAGCACCGAGCCCACCAAGTACAAGAAGTGTTTGGATAATGCTGTCAAACACATAGTCTGATTTTTGGGTGTGCCTGTATGGAGCCAGAAGTTGGACTTGAGAATCCTTGTGGGTCCCTTCCAGCTCATGGTATTCTACGATTTACTTCTCTCCACCCCCCATCCCCTGTCATGGAGGAGAAGGCATTTGTCTTTTATGACCATTTTCTTTATAGGTACTGAAATATGGGTACCATGAAGAGGTTCATCACTTTTTCTGTCTTGATACAGCACGTCCTTCAATGAAAAACTATGATTCTTTCTCTGAGCAATGCTATTTGAATAATATACAGTGTACAAAATACAATTTATATAAAAATCCGCATTAACCATTGCAGAATAGGGATTCCATATAGAAAGTGATTTAAAAAACTTTACGGTAATAGTGTAAAATGACTAATTGTTCTATTATTTTTTTCTTTTTCTATCTTTTCCACTTTATGCAATGCGTATGAAATTTGTGTTTCTTAGTCCTTTCTGCAAAATGATGTTCCTTATTTTTATTTAGGTTTTATACTATTTATTAACTTAAATCTTAGTTATATCCCACTTTCATATGATAAAATATTTCCAGAGGTGTTTTTTTGTTTGTTTGTTTTGTTTTGTTTTGTTTTCATAAGGATGCATACAACTCAGATTGTGTTAGCTCTGGGCACTGTGTTAGATGTCCAAGGATCAAAATGTATTTTCTAGCCTTAGAAAAATCAAAAATTCATAGAATTATCCACTCTGTTCCCCATTGTAACTGATCAAGGTAGTAAGATATATTCCTTGTTTTAGAGAGCTCTCTGTAGGGATACTTCCTACCACATCTTCAAAAAGATTATGTTGCTGAAATAGAACTTAACTCTTTCCCTATTTTCTTTTAGATGACTGAAAAGGAAGACATCAGTTGATTATGTTTCTATTGTTCTTAACTCACCTTCTAGTTTTAACTAAAGGCTGCAAAGCAATTAATAAACTCATTAAGACTTTTGCCAAGAACACAAACTATGTCCAAGAGTGGTGTCCACTAAGTTTTTGCATGAAGTGAAGGATAAGTAAGATTACAAATTCAGCACAAATCTACCATATTTTCTTAGAGTGCCCACTTAGCAAGTTTTTTTTTTTTTTTTTCTCTACAATCATTCTATCTAGCTCTTCTGCTATCTAGAAATAGAAATCTGGTTTGAGAATGATCTTAAATGTTCATTAGACTAGTAAAAGCAGCTATTGAATGTTTCTGCTCTTGTGAAATCCAATAAAGATTGACTTCACATCAGATGGAAGTGATAAAATCAGCATTTTTTAGATCAAACCTGTTGAAGTACATGATTTTATTTAGTGACTGTAATCCTGATCCTAGGATCTGCAGTGCTTGCACTTGATTTTTCAAGAAAGAATAATGCCTCTAATGATCCACAGCTATTTTTCTTCCTCCTCGTTGTTTTTTGATTTTATGTAATGTATAACAGAAGTGTTTATCTTGACTTAATTAATTTTCTGGACATTTTTGAAATTACTTAAAGCATATTCTGTCAGTACCAAGGTACAGCAGCATGATAACTTTCCTTGCCAAGAAAAAACAAAACAAAACAAACAAACAAATAAATAAATAAATAAAAACAAAGCTTAAATTCTCCTCTTTTTCAGGCTCCTTTTCCTCTTCCCCCTCATCGCAATACATGTATTTTAGGGTAAAATAAATGCTTTTATTGTTATTGTTACTGTCTCAAGTGTCTGGAGGAGCAAACAGAATAGACAATATCAGAAAGAGAACACAGATAAAGAGAAAACAAGCAATAAATGAGGCTTTATAAATACTGCAGAATAGGGTATGGCTAAACAATATTTAAAAGGGGGAACACGTGGCTGTTGAATCTATTGCTAGAATTTAAGGTTATTCCTACTCGCGATTCAAGAAGAGGGCAAACTATTGGTTTCTTTTCTGCAGGAGTCTCATATGCATTTGAAGACAGGAGTCATCCCCACCATTCCATTTCCTTCTTAAGTAAACAGCCTAACGTCCTTTTGTGTAGCCAGTTTTCTACAACACTGATCATTCTTACTGCCCTGTGCCTAATCTTTATCTTTTGCAGAATGTGTTCTTCAAAGTCAGATATTTTGCAGGGTCAAGAAGCTGGTAGTTTTGCCTGAAGTTGAAACCATGCTCCAGCTCAGGAAGTAGCAATAGTAAAAGCAGAAAGATTATTTTAGTCTTGCAAATCTGCTCCTCTTTATACATCCCAGGATGATATTTGCTGCTTTGGCAACAGCAATACATTGTTGACTCGTGTTGGGTTGTGATCCTCTCTACTATTTGGCTTTTTTCTGGGAACAGGTAGGGTCATAGGATAAATCAAGCTGGAAGAGACATCAAGAGGTGTCTAGAACAACCTCCAGCTCAAGGCAGGGTCAGTTGTGTGCTCAAAATAAGTTGCTCAGGCTTATCTCTGGCCGTTATTTCTCATGCTCCTGCCATGCCTTTCTTTGAAGAGCGTGGATCCATCTTCTTGCTGACCTCCCCTATAGGTGCTGAGGGGCTGCTGTTAGGTGCCAAAAAAGGCATCTCTGCCCTAGGCTGAACCAACCCTAGTACCTCAGCACCTCCTCACAGGGTGAGTGCTCCAGCCTCTGACCATCCTGGTGGCCCTCCACTAACTCCACTCCAGTTTATTTCCTTTCCTTGGGAGTCCAAAACTGAACATGATACTCTAGGTATAGTACCATGAGTGGTGACTAAAGGGGAATGATCACTTTGCTCCATCTCTGGTTGTGCTCCTTGCCACGTAGTTTGGGATGTTGTTGGCTGTCTCTTTGCTGCCAGGACACACTGCTGGCTCATGCTCAACTCTCTGTCTGCCAGCACCCTCAGCACTTTTTCAGCAAAAGTGCTTCCCCCAGTCAAGCCCGACCTTGACTTCACTGCTGTAGGAGGGTCTTTCATGTGAGATGCAGGACTTTACATCAATGGGGCTTTAATATGTACTAAATGCCAGGGTGTTTATAAACCACATCTGCATCACTCAGGAAGCAGAACATCCTCCAGACCATAGAGATTTGGTAAAACTAGTTTGTTCAAAGGATTTTCCAATTGGGCAACAAACCTTTTCTTTATTCTCTCTAAGGAGAAAAAGCCTATTATGTGTTTGGAGAAATATAAATGCATAAATGGTCATGTATCCTTCAAGTAACAAAGCAAATCCCTCTTTGCTCTTCTCCTCAGTCACAGCAGTCAGAATTTTCAAAGGAACTAAGGTTAAATTTTAGAAATATGGTTCTCAATTCAGATGTTTTTTTCTTTCTGTGATTGATTTAAAAAACTATTATGTTAACTTTTCCCATGTAGCAGTCTACTATTACAAAGGAATGTTCACATTCCAAATCTAAGCATTGTCTACAATCACAGCTTAGAAACGGGATCTTGCAAAAAGACAGGGCAAACCCACAAGAGAGTCTTTCCTCTGACTTTAAAATACAATGCAAGTCTTTAGGGCTTTACTGAAGCATAAATTCAGTTCGCTGATGGATGCATGACTTTAACAGCACTTTATAGTTACTCACTAACTGTTACCTTGTAATAATGTGAGCTTCCTTTAGGAAATTCCTCTTTGCACATTCATGATTTTGCTGAGGTTTGGAAAGTGAAATTTACCAAATTGTCTAATATATTAATTTCTTTGTACCATGTTCATCACCACGATATCTACATATTTCTCTAATTATTGAAGCTTTATTGTGAAGCTTTCACCAGTGTACGATAGGAAGGAAACGAGTTATTTGTTATTATCCAAGCTTTAATCTTCAAACAGGATATTAAAAAAGGCTAACTGCCTATAAGAACTATAAAATGGTACTTCAGCTCTTGCACCTTTATGCAGTGTAATTATAATTGTATTACTGGAACCTGCACAAGTGCATGCTAACCTACTCAAGGTAACGAAAGCTTTAATCTTCAATTATTACTTCCTGTGCTTGTTGTCTTCATGTTCCTTCTGCAGAGTACATTGGATCATTCCAGCACAAAATTAATCTCTTGTAGAAAATAAATCACCCTTTTCTTTCTAGTTAAAATATGTTCTCGCTTTGCTATTCATAAACACACTCTTTTAAAGAGGTATATTTTTGTAGAATGGATGTGTCTTGGACACTTTCAAATAACTGCCCATTACTCAGATATGTTGAATGAAAACTGTTTTTGTTGGACCTGCTTTGAATAAGAAGTTGGACTAGATGAGCTCTTGAGGTACCTTCTAACCTACACAATTCTGTCCTTGCTTCAAGTGATCTCAACTTTCCCTTACATTTGGAGATTTCATTGTATTTTCAACATCCGTAGAAAAATAAATCTCTGGAATAATAGAGGAATAATTTTGATTCCAAGGGTTCAAAATTCATGTTGGAAAATGCAAATGTAGAAAAGTGGATGAACTTGTTCCACAGTGCAGCAGAAGTAGTTTTTAGTTGATCTTTCTGTAGTAGGATTGACTACATTATACCAGCTCAAAAAATGTGAAACAGCTGGGAATCAGAGCTATTATTACACTCTTTGATATAGAATGTCTGGAAGAGAGAATTGTGAACATATACTGAAGGACTAACGGTGCTTTGGAGCCATGTCTGTCTTACAAACACAATACAAAATGGGCACCTATGACTCAGCTTTGAAATTGTGGACCCATGCTGAGACATGCTTAATGAAGCTTTTGCTACTAAAAGTGGCCCAGAAACCTCCTTACACAGATAAATTCTAGAGGATCCTCCTCAAGGTTGTTGTTTTTGTTGTTATTATTATTATTATTATTATAAAAAAGGACTTCTGGTGGATTGTGTATATTGTCCTCTCAAGTGAACACACTGTCACTGGGAAAATACATTTGGATATGGAACGACACAGACATGAAATGTTGCCTTTTATTGATTTAAAATTGTATATTTATTTAAAAAGTAAAAGATCAGGTTTTTATTATCAGTTTTTTAGTTTTTCAGAATCTGCTCCTCGCTAAGTTTTAAGTTTGTGAAGGCTTCAGAAGAGTTTCTGAGATGACTGGAAAACATTTGAAAAAGAAGGTAGAAAAAAGGAAATCTAGGAGTCACAATTTATTTTTTGAGTCTATATTTTCAAAGTACTTAAGTCATAATTGTTATTTCTTCTGACTCATAAAAGAGTGAAAATGTAAATGAATAAAGGCCTTCAGGTTTGTTCTTTTCTGGACTTTCAGATATTTATTTGTTTCACACTTTTTTGTCAGATAGGTCATTATGGAAAAAACATCAACATAGTTTTATATATCCTGTTGTTAATAAGTAGTACCTTAATAAAGAATTCTAAATGAGGTCAATGGGAGCTCAGTGTGAATGATCTCTGCTTCTCTGCTTTTATTTTGGAAACTATGGGAATCCAAAAGCTATTATGTTGAAGATTTCCCTGTTAATTAAAAAAAAAAAAAAGTTTTATTAAAAAAGAGAAAAAAAGAAAAAAGCTTTCCAGTCTTTGTGGATAGTTTCTGGGAACAAATAGATTTTTAAATCTTGATTTAAAATGCAAAAGAAAGATAAAACATTAATATTTAATGTTAGTGGGTCAAATCTGTGTTAACCTTAGTACTTAGCAGACCTATAAGTTCAAATGTTATTGCAACAAAAAGAGAAAATTTCATATATTTGTCTCAAACTAAGTCCCTCTCACCTTTCCTCATCTCTCCTCTGACTAGCAGACAGAATAGGATTCCGAATACTGATAAGTACACCAGCTCATAATGTATTTAGTTTGCTCCCAAAATTGTAGATGATGTTTTTTTCTTATTATTTTCTTTGCACCTTATGTTTGCTCCAGTATACCCCTATTGTTGTAAAACAAAGCTACACATTCTTTGAAGTACAATTTATTGTGAGTTTGCAGAGGTCGTTTTAACAGAGCGTGATCTCAAAACGTGTTACACGCAGTAGGTATCAAGCAGCATTTTATATCTCCATTCTTGCTTTAAACACAAGGAGCTCAATTCATTTCTTTGGCTGTAAGCAAACAACTTGTCAGGCTCCAGGGTATCTCACACAGGACTTCAAGAAAACCCACATCTCATGTGGTGGCCAGAGGCTGGGAGGATGCCAGGCCATGCCAAAGGCGGCTGCTGATCACCACAAGAGTTCAGACACCGAGGGTGCGACGCGGTTCCCCATGAGATGCTGTCCATATCCAGAAGGGCACAGATCCATGAGAGAGAGATGCCTCTCTGTTTGCAGCAACTAGGCAAAAAGCAGGGTATTGTGGAATGGCTGAGAAGGCACTAAATTGATGAAAGAGCAACTGAATCCTGCCCCTAGTGCACATGCAGAGATATAAACCCTGCTCCTTAGTTCAGTCTGCTCTTTAATGAAGAAAAACCTGTAGAAAACATTGATTATACCTCTATGTTAACTTGGGATACCCATCAACTAATTTTCGTTCTGAGAAATGAGATGTTTTTTGATAATGACTTTTTGCCATGTGGAATTATAACAAATCAGGCTACAGAAACTCACCTGGTTTTTTTCCTTGTCTCCAAAGCAAACTCACCTGTACTTAAACTGCTCCTGACAGACATTTGTTCTTGTAATCCTTTAAATGATGGGGATGCTGTAGTTCCCATAGACTACTCATTCTATTAGAAAGCTAAATCTCTCCTGCTACAATTTAAGCCCATTTCTTATGCTATTCACAGCAAACACAGAAAACAATTTTTTCCTTTCTTCTTTGAAACAACAGTCTAAATACTTGAAAATCTTTCCTCATAGATAGCATCTTCCAGATGTTTTATTCTCTTCAGCTGGCCACATCTTTCAATACAGGAAAAAAAACATTTGCTGCACAAAAACTTTTCTCCCCTAATCCCCTATCCCACTAAAGAGAAAGAGCTTTATGATGGTGATGCATTCATCACTGATCATCTACATTTGAGATTTATTCTCCCTGTGTACCTTTGCTGTTGAGGAATGTTCACTGATATGCATTTCTGAGCCCCCTTCAAACTTCTCACAGCAATATTTTCAGGTATGCTGGGCCTTGGTTGTCTGAGAGGCCATCTTTTTCCTCGGGGGGGATAATGGTGCAGTCAGAGTTTTCAAGTTTCTGCCTTGTGATTTGACTTGGACTGAGTGATATTTGGTTTGAAACTATTCCTTCTGGAGGCACTCTAAGTCATAGTGTAGTAAGGGAGCAGTGGACTGTAACACAAGACCTTTGTAAGTGTTAAGTAGGTCACTAGCAATTTACTAGGTTTAACCCAGCTCTCTTCAGAGTATATAAAAGATAACTAGACTTGCCAATGTTATTGTTAGACAGCAAGTGATTTAGAAATTTAATAAAAATACTTTTCAAATTAAACAGAGACCTGATCAAATTCAGAAGTATGCCAGGTAACTACCAATGCATGATCCACAAAAATACAAGACAGTGAGGGACCTCAGAAGTCAAATACTGCTGCATTTTGTCTGGGTCATCAATTTTTTTTTTATTTTTTTTTTCTATGTGTGCTTCACTGGAGGTGGGAGACATAAGAGCTTTATCATGGAAGAGTTTTAATAAAGTACTGTAGCTTCATCCTGAAAAAGACTGGGTCACTCTCTCGATAACAAGATAAGCTACCCTAGTTTAGTGGGACATACATCACATTGACTCACACCAGCCATTGACCTGTCTCTTTGTGCCCAGAAAAACATTTTGGAGAATTATGCAAAACCTTTCTTAGTTATATAGTTTATATATATGTATTATGTCTCTTTCTCTTTCAGTCAGCGGAGCATAATGCAGTGAGTAGAAGGAAATCATGGTAGAACATGACTTTAAGAGCACAAAAATTGGGGGGATCTTGTCTGCAGGAATATGTTTGTCACTATTTTTAAGGTGATGAGATATTTCTAAACTGACTGGATTTCAGATTATGGTGTCAGTTAAACAAAAACAAAAAAGTGATTGGTGATTGGGTGAAGATAATGAATATGTCTGGTAAGCCTGGAATATATAAATTACAAGGAAATAGACACTTAAAAATAGTTTGTCAAATTATGGATGAACATCAGATGAAAGAAATAAAAAATAGAAACAGAACAGCCTTTGGGACGTCAGTGGGATCCATCAAAGTCTATTCATTATACAGCTCTGGCATTTTCCTTCAGTGTAGGGGGTGCCCCAAGCACTTCTGGTTGGTGGCTTGCTGAGTAAATGTCAATTTAACACAGTTTTCCTGTTTTTGCGAAAAATTCCTGTAGGGTCTCTCATCAGCTAACCAATTTTATTACGTCCTCACTGACTCTAGTCAAGCATAAATGTTAGATCTCTATGTATAGCTGCTTTCTTATCTTGTTTCTTTTTGCTCAGTGACGTCAGGGTTTTTAGCCATTTGAAGTCTAAGACCAGCTATTTTTGAACCATGAACTACTCGTATCTTTGATGCTTCTTGCAAATTGTATCCCTGGGTACACGTCACCGAATTCATTACAGGCAGCAGACATGCACACAGTTATGACAGTTGTTTTAAAATTATTATTTCCACTTTAAATGTGATCCATGGATAATACATCCCAGTGAGTGCACAGAAAATCAGTTCAGTTCTGTTTCTTTGTCATAAGCACTAAGATCAAGCAAAAAACTTGTGAGTGTTGAGAGAGCACTTGTCACTTTTCTTTTTAGTTTGCAGGGTGCGTGTCTGACCATGATTGTACGCTATGCTCATCTCCTCACTTAAAAACACTTCACACAAAATAGAGGAAAAATGTTAAGTGTATTAGATACCTTAGAAAAATATTATCACCTAATAATAGAGACATGCTGTTCTTTATTCTGACCTAAACACTGGAAGCATCCATAGTAACTTACAATGTGCTGTACAAAGAACATAATCCCTGCATCACAGGGACATCACAGTCTAAGTACGTGAGTGGGCATAGTATAGTGATCATTCCTTGTATGTTCATTTAATTGCTGTTTAATTACCAATTTATTTATAAAGTAAAATATATGCATATTGAATAAGTAATTCCATTGGAATTCATCAAAGCCGGGAGAGAGAGGCCTCATTTACTGAACTTCCTATAAAATTATTGTTTCATTTGGGGTCAGAATGGGAAAATTTTAATAGGGTAGAGCAACTTTGTCTGAGATGTGGCATAAAGATTGAAAAAAGTTTTAGTAATGTTGACAGATCTATTTGGAGAAGTTAAGGGCTGTTTTAAATTATCATTACTTTTATTATTATTATTATTATTTTATTTTTGCAAAGGACCTTGCTAAGGTGAGGTGCAGATGTGGCCATTATCTAGCTCATATGGCTATCTTCATTGTAGCTCCACTAACTGGGAAAGGTTCAACTGCAAAGCTCCAGAGCTGCGTCCATCTGTGAGTCACAGCAGGAGCAGAAACTCTCTTTTATAGACAAATAGCAAGTTAGAATTTCATTTATCTATCTGTCTATTTATTTATTTATTTATTTTTCACAGGAGATCCACTCACATAGTTCTGCTAATAGTCAGCAGAAGCTAAGGTAAATTTGCCATAAAATCTGTCCCAATGCCAGAGTGAATCTGTAGTCTTGTGACGGAGCAGCCTTGTGTTTTAATTTGCAGCCCCGTGTTCTCACCTGTAGATAACACTTTCTTAGCATAAAAGAGTAAGTTTTAGAGGAAATGAGAAGGCAACATTTCTTTGAGTAACTTTGATTTAGTGAAAGTGAGATTCTTATGATTTTTTTATGATGGGATTTTTGCACATAAAATATAAATGAAAGCAACTGTTAAGATTCTGCCTTTTTTTCTGCATCATAAAATGATGCTATTTTTAAATAATCATCCCTTAATGCATCACATGGTTCATTTTCATTAAATAAACATTTTAAATGTGTAAAAGCCATATTCATTAGGTTTTTTTTTTTTTTTTAATCTAGCCCAATGGATGTGGCTCCCTATGAATAATTGATATTTGTTTTATCTTCTGTTTCATACAAAGAATTAGTTAAATTAAAATGACATTTTTCCTCATTTGTTTAATTTTTCTTCTCTTTTAATCTTCCATTAGTGTTCAAGTAATTCAAATATATTTAGTCATTGTCCCATTCCCTCTGTTTCTTCTTGGCTGTAAGGCTCTAGCCCCAAAAGGTCAGCAAGCTGCAACCATCTACATAAGCCTTGCTTCAGTCACCACTCACAGGACATCCCACTTGCAGCTTTCCCTATTATACCTCCTCTGGACTTTTCTTTCTTTATGATAACAAATTTCAGCAAGCCTGGCCTACATCATCTGTGGTTCTGTAAAACCTGCTCATAGGTAGCATGCTGCCCATGGGTCTGAGCCAGATACCACTGTACTTATTGGAAAGACAATCGGATTTGTATGAAATCCCTCTGAGTCAGGCTTTACACATTTGTTTTTGCTATGTTGCTAGACACCCATCAGTCCTCACTGTGCACAACTCCTTTCACTAGCTTTATGCCCATTTCAGAGTCATTCCACTTCTGAGTTATTTCAGCTTTATGCCCATTTCAGACATTTCACCCCTTGACATTTATTTCTGAACTCTACATTACTGAAATTCCAGGAAATTTTGCTCGTCTTCAGTTTGCTTCCTTTTCTTGGCTGCTATTGTGTATAACTGATGGTTTGTAAATCACTCCTTGTTTGTCCTTAGATCTCACCTCACTATCAAGAGAAGTTTGCTCTTTTCTAGTTGGCCTGTGACCCCAGTCCTCTCTGCAATATAATAATCGAATCCTATTTTCATCATTTCATCTAAATTTCATCATTTTTCTACATTCAGTTATTCTACATGAAATCAATCCATTCTAATAGCATCCAGCTTTGAAATGATTTATTGTGCATTTCTTATGTTGTACATGCATAGGCTTTAATCAGCTCTTGTCTGTTAATAAGTTCTATTCCAGACATGGAAAGAGAGAATATTTTGTTCAGAATATATATGATTTATTAATCAGAAGAGGTGAACTTTCATTCTGGACGGACTAGAAATATGCCTTTTTTTATCAAGCCAAAGGTGAATTTACTAAGGAATAGCTCTGTCATTCATTTAGCTGGAATTGTAGATATGTTTGTGCCTCTGAACTTAAAACAACAACAACAACAAAAGTGAAACAACAACAACAACAGTTTAGGTTTTTTTAGAAATAGCAGCAGTCTGAGATGTTCTTTCTCTATGTGCTTCAGCTTAGTTTCTGTAAAAGTAAATCAGTCTTTTCAAACTGCTTAAAATTTGCAAGAAGGAACAGCCTCTTAAGGACAAAACACTTGTACTAGCTTTTCCAACCATCATCTTGGTAACATAGTTATGTTTTACCTACCACCCTCAGTGAATGAAATCACTTTAATCTCTCTTCCCACCTGTTCGCTCTTCAGAGCTGGTGTACCAGAGGAACGATGCATGAGAGCAAGCTGCAGCCTGTGTTTTGCTTGAATCCCAATGTAATTAAATCCAAATGAAGAAAATAGAGTAAGTACAGAGGTATCATTTGTGATACAACATAACCAACAGAAATACTGCTCCTGGACTGCAGAGCTTTTAGTGCAGTACTGATTATTTCAGTAGTGGCAGGAGGTAGGACAGGAGAGGAAGTTTTCAATCTCAGGCAAAGATTTGCGTATATTTCTTTTCTAAAGCAAGTATATTTCTTTCCTAAAAATAACGTATTTATATTGCATATGTAAAAGAACAAGATAATAAATTTAGAATCCTATTTTTGAAATTCCTGTGTTGAAATGTATGAACCGCTATAGCTTGTGTTTACTTTTGTCTTCCACCCACCATTATCTTCTTCGCAGGAAAAATTTTCCTCAGCCCACACAGGCGCATCAGTGACTGACATCAGCAAATGGTGCTTCTTCAGAGGAGGAACAGGCTAGAAGATCTGAGTTTCCAAAACAGAGGTTTTGGGGTTTTGGTGACTGTGGAGCTAAATTTCAGCTGAGAAATGTCACATAATCTCTAGTGTTCAACACCTCACTGTGTTAGATGACTTACAACAGGGACTTTGAAGAATCAGCTTACATGAGGAAAGAGGGTGCTAGGTGCTCTTCCAGAGAATGCCTCTTAGTGGACTTCTTGAACTCAAGGTCCTGCTGTGTGGTGTTGCCTTTGCTGGAAGGTAATGCCATAAAACCACCGCATACCAGAGACAAAGGTATGAGATAGTCTTCATAGCACACATATATGAAGCAGAAGCCCATTATTTGAGTTTGATATTCAGCACATGAGATGTCAGATATAGTGGTTTATATCTTGTATAAAAATCCAAGCTGATCATATGTATATATAAATGACTATTTAACCTGCTTTGTAGCAGAGATAAGGTAACGTCTCTTTTTTCCTTTCCCCTCATCAAACCAAGCTTCTGAGCAGCCTGGCAGGCTCAGATTCTGCCCCACTTAAATGTTACTCACTGGGAATGGTTTGCTGTGATGTACTTTTTATATGCATGTCTGTATTTGTCCTCTAGGGTAATATGGTCTGACTTCAGTCAGGGATTTAGCTATTAATTGAGCCTTGCCTCTTCTATACACCAACCTTTCATCTTTCCTCTGACAATTTGACACAAATTGTCAAAAGTTGTTGCCTCATTAAAGTAAATGCCTAAATCACCAGAGATCATCACAATCACTTTCCATAATCATTTTCTTCAAATGAGCTATGTTTATTAAGTGGTTTCTTTTACAAAGAATTACAGAATACCTGAGGTATGAAGGTTCCTCTGCAGATTGTCCAGTTCAATCCTCTGCTCAAGCAGGATCACCTACACCAGGTTGTTCAGGGTTGTATCCAGTCTAGATTTGAATATCTCCAAGGATGGAAACTTCACAGCCAATATTAGCTACCTGTCTGTGCCTCTGTTTGACTACCATCACAGTAGCAAAAACTTTTTTCACATGCTTAGACAGAATTTCTTGTTGTTCAGTTTGTACTCATTGCTCCTTGTCCTGTCGCTGGGCACCACTTTGTATGCATTGGCTCCTTGATGACCTGGTTGCCTGTATAATCCCTCAGGCTAATGCAGGTGAAGACCGGTGGATATGCAAAAAGAAGGTGGATTTTCAGTGTCAGGAAACCTCGGTTCTTATCTTAGTCCCATAATGTTTTCTTAAGCATGTTTCTTGTCTGTTCTAGATTTCAAGGGTACCATCTACATAATGAAAATTATAAATGTGAACAGCATTCTTTGGAGTTTTCCTGCAAAATTCTTTTTATAAAAATAACTGTTTGAATTTCACTTACTTTCTTGATATTTTATATTCCTTTAACATTTTTCTGCTTTGGAAACCAAAACTAATAGAGATTCTTTCTATTGTTCTGTATTTTATCAATAACAAAATAGAAGAAAAGGGAGGCAGAGGAAGGAAAGTTCAAGGAGCAGACTTCACATCAATATTGAGTTTGATTTTTTTTTAAAGCTAAATTTAGAAGAAACATTTATTTTAATATTTCTCTCCTCAGTTCAGTTCTGGTATTTGTCTTCCCTTGTGATGTACAGTTGGAAATCACCAAATCACAGATAAATAGGGTGCAGATACAGGAAGAAATGCAACTTCGTGTTATTCTGTATCCTTCCAATAAACAGGTAAGACTATTTTAAAAGGCAGAATAAACACCATTGTATGTAGTTCAGTAAAGTTGTACATAGATCTTGTAAATATCAGTGACAGACCATGACAGAACTCTGTGTCTAAATGTACACACCAAATGATATCAAATTATTAGTACTACTATATTAAAGTCTCACCATTTCCACATTAACACTACTTCCATGGCTTCTGCATCATCACAGGGAGAGATGGGAGAGGTCTCATTTTTCCTCTGCTTTCCCTTCTGCTTTGCAAAGTGTTGGAGCAGATCAGAGATTCAGTGTTTAAATTCAGAGGGATCTTAGGAAGAGTGATTGTGCTGGGATGGGTCTCAGTGGGGAGGAGCAGATCTCAGGGCCCCCAACGCAGCCCTCTCTTTACTCCTCCAGCACAGAATGAAAAGAACCTGGGACATGTGCCAGCTCTCTGGTGATGTCAGCTTGGTTGGAGAGCAGAGATCTGTAGAGGAAGAGAAAGAGAAAACCCCAGCAGCAGCCTCTGCTAACTCCTAGTTCAAAAACGTTCAATAGATGCTGTCAGTATCTTCATGGAGAAAAACTGAAATGGTAACTCTGTACTCTGGTACTAGGACAGGTTTTCCTAGAAAAATCTAAACAAATGTGGCAATATAACAGCTATTTATCAGCGAAAGAATTAAAAAAAGCTGTTTCTCTATTCCGTTTATTTGCACAAAATACATTATTTTCTAACTGTTTCAATTGATCAAATGGTGAAGAAATATGACTTAAAATGTAAGCAGGTTAAAAATCAGTCTCCTAATGAAGAAAGGGTCAGAACTTACAATGTTCTGATTTAATTTGTTCTTGCCATAGTACCTCCTTACTTCAGGCTTTTGGGAAACTCAAAAAAATAAACTTAATGAATATGCCTAACAGTGGATTAAATCAGAATTTTGTTTACTTCTGAATAACTGTGAGTTCTTATATGCATGTATGTTGTTATGCATTCTTACCTCAGGACACCTAGCCAAAATACCATGATACTCTAAAATTGTAAAAACATAATTCTCAAATCACACCTGCCAGGGGCTTAAAAACCCAGTTGTAGACCAAGCTTCATAGATTACTTGCAAGGAATTTGCCGGTGTAGTAGGTAACAACAACAGACAATAAAGGGGACTAGGTAGCTTCAACTTACAAATTGTCCATTGAAGCAATGAAGGATGTATTCTGCAGGGTTCAGGAGTGTTTTGGAGTAACAAAACTTTGCTGGTCAGAAGTTAAGGGGGAAAAGAATGTTTTCTATAGTCATGACTGTGGGACTGAGCTGGTAGATGCTCATATAAACCAATAAAAACCTGAGGAAAACACTGGAATTACAGTAGACAGTGGTCACAGCTTATGCATGAAAACAAACAAACAAACAAACAAGCAAAAAACCACCTTCCATTTATGCAGTATATAAACAGGGCCAATCCAATCAATCACTTCATTTGAATTCCCTCTAATTTCCCTGCTTAATGATTTCAAAGATGAGAGACATTAATTATTGTCAGATAGATTGTTTCTACTGTATTACTTTTGTTCTAGAGTTAATCCTAACACTGCACATTTTTCTTTTTCCTCTTCAGATTTAATGGCTTCAGTAATTTTATTGGATATAGGAGGTTTTTGAAACATTTTTTATTTTTAACTCCAGGGGGCAGACAGACACTTAACCCAAATCTCTCTGAAATGAGAATAGTGACTCTCAGTGCAAGAGTGACTAGGAATTAGACCAGGAGATTAGAAACACTGGGCTCTAAGATCGCTGGATTTGTAATTTCTGCTTTGCTTTGAGCAACTCACTTTCCTTCTCTATATTCTCTTTCTTTCCACCTAATGCCTACTTATACTTGATCACTATTTTACACTGTCTCCTATCGGGTTATAATAAATAAACTATAACTTAATTTTATGCTTATTTTCCTTTGCATAATTACAATTATTTTTATTTTGTGTGCATATGCATCGTAATAAATAAAGATATCATATATTATCCCATTGAATTATTGGGAAAATAACTAATGAACCAACAAAAAGTTGTTTCTATTTTCAGTCAAAGTGCTTAAAAGGGGAGAAGGAATTGTTTGCAAAAATAGCTCAAACTCTGAAAAAATAACTTTTCCAGTTCACAGGAATACTTTTAAAATCCAGTTAACAATAGATGCACCTTGCACCAAATCCAGCACGTGCTGATTGCAAGTCCCCATCAGCTGTTCAGAAATAGTGTGCTTTATTTTTTAAAAAAGTCTTGTCTGAATATCATCTAATCTTGATTATTGCATTAGTTTTGAAACCTCTTCTATTTACACGTAAAATGGGATATGCAAATGTAGAAAGCATTTCTGCTCTCCTCCAAAAAGAACATTTTTGCAAAGATCTATGTAGCTTTTTTGCTGTTATCTTTCTTGAGTTCTCCTCTTGCATTTTGATTACTGACCCTGATTAGCTCATTCCTTCTCATGTTCCTGAGAAGTCTTATTATTAATTTTTATTTCTTCAGCTAAGTTCTCCTCAAAATAAGTGTTTCTGTTTGACTAGATTTGGTGCTTGTAACTTCTACCTTTTGACAGATTTAGTATTAAAACTGGAAAAATAATCAGACCCCAAGCCACAGGAAGTATTATGGAATTGTGTTTAGAACTGATGTGCTGAACATTCACTGTAATTCTCTCTGGTGTAAAGTTAATTGTGATGCCTGGTTGCCCTGATCTGTATATCAGGTCTTATAGAATCACAGAAACATAAAACAGCTTGAGTTGGAAGGGACCTTAAAGACCATTTATTTACAACTCCCCTGACATAGTCAGGAACACGTTCCGCTACACCAGGTTGCTCAGAGCCCCATGCAAGTTGGCCTTAAACAATTCCAGGGATGGGGCATCCACAACTTCTTTGGCTAACCTGGTCCAGTGCCTCACCACCCTCTGAGTAAAAAAATTCTTCCTTACATGTAATCTAAATCAACCCTTTTGTAGTTTACTCCTTGTCCTATCCCTACAATTTCTGACACAGAGTCTCTTTGCTGCTTTCCCGTAGGCCCCCCTCTAGGTACTGGAAGGCTGCAATGAGGTCTGCCCAAAGCCTTTTCTTCTCCAGGCTGAACAATACCAGCTTTCTCAGCCTGTCTGTGTAGGAGAGCTGTTCCAGCCCTTTGATCATCTTTGTGGCCTTCCTCTGGACTCATTCTAACAGGTCCATGTCCTTATGCTGGGGGCCCCAGAACTGAATGTAGTACTCGAGGTGGGGTTGCAAGAGCAGAGTAGAGGGACACAGTCACCCACCCTTGACCTGCTGGCCACACTTCTTTTGGCACAGCCCAGGATGCCGTTGGCTTTCTGGGCTGCAAGTACACATTGCTGGTTCATGTTGAGCTTCTCATCTACCAACAACCCCAAGTCCTTCCCATCAGGGCTGCTCTCAATCCATTCTCCACCCAGCCTGTATTTGTGCTTGGGATTGCCCCGATGCAGGACCTTGCACTTGGCCTTTTTGAACTTTATGAGGTTTGCACAGGCCCACCTCTTAAGCCTGTCAAGGTCCATCTGGGTGGTCCATCCTTTCCCTCCAGCATTTCTCCAGCATAGCTCTGAAATAAAGCTTAGTAGAGCCAACCCAGCAAATGATTGACTATTTAAGAATTTAAAGTAAGATTGGATTTAAAGCTTGTCAGGGGTGAAATACTACTGGATTTGCCCTGTTCTTTTGTTGTTGTTGTTGTTTGTTTGTTTGTTTGTTTGTTTGTTGTGGAAAACTGTTTGTCAGGTCCTCTTTGTCAGCAAATCCATAGTCCTTATGTTCCAATAATGCTTATGGAGAACTTCACATTCTCAGACACTTATTCCATGCATATCTGTGATGAAGTAAACACTGGTAAGCCATGGACTCTAGACATTAACACTTACAGAACTGTAAATACATATACATATATACAAATTCCCTTATGAAGCAAGTGTAAGCATTATTATCAAAGACTTTGCAGATATTGCGTGATCTAGGCAAGAGAGGAACTCCAGAATATTTCACTGGTGACAAAAATGTGAGGTTAAGAATCAGAAATGGCAACAATATATACTTATGGAAAATTCCCATTCATTTTTTATAACCAAAAACTCAGAAAGATTTCATCAAACATGATACCAGTTAAGGAGAACATCAACTTTCTGCTGACTGTTGAATTAATAAATAAAGTCCTCAACTTATCAGTTTTTCTTAATTGCACCTCAGACAGTGATCTTGTTTTGCTGACACCTTCTACTCCATGCTGGCCATTGCTGTGCAAGCATGGCATCATTTACAGGTTCATTTTCACCTTTTTAAAGGGAAGGGGTGGCAGCAGCAGCTTGTTTAGGCACAGGTAAAGTATAAGCTGCCACAATTTGATTTCCTGAATTTGCTTGGAGAAAAATTCAAAGACTGGATCCAATCTGCAAGCCACCAGCAGCAACACATGTAAAATTATCAATGGAAAATTATAAGTTTAACATTAGGCTATATTAATTAATTTGTTAAAAATTACAGTAATTTGATTAGGACAGCATTTTTTTTTTGGTCCTGTCATTGCTTTCCTTCTTTCCTTATTTTGGTGTGCTGCATGAAATAAACACCTGCTTTGCTTGTTGTTTATCCTGTTCTGAAACAGGACACAGAGGAGGAAACCTCTCAAGATTCATTTCAGCTGTTTTCCAATTATTTTACTAGTACTATCAAGCTTTTCCATATAAAAGACAGAAAAAAAATGAGTTAACTAATATGATTTGATGAAATTCCATATGAAAAAGAATAAATTGTTAATACTATCTGAATGAAAAAAATGGAAGAAAAAAAAACAATAAAAATAATAATAAGAAGAATTAAGAAGCATGTAAGGCATTCAGATAGTGTTGAATGTGATACAAGGTCCTGTTTAGAATGGAATCTGGATAAAACCAAACGGTAAACCTACATAAAATGATCACAGCTCAGCATCACAGGACTCTGAAACAGACTTGTATCCTTGTGAAAGTTTGTTGAATTTATTTTTATTTACATGTGTAAATCCCAAGTGGACTCACCATAAAACTGCAGCACTTAGTTTGAATAGAGAGCTCAGTCAGCTATACCAGTTACTTGTTCTCAGTCAATCCTAAACAGGAATTGAATATTCAGCACACACTGATATCTAATGCAGTACAATAGAAGTAATTTGTGTGTGTATATTCACAGTCTCTCTGAAGTAACTAAATACTAAATGATTATTATATTTTTACAGAGCTTATTTTCTGAGACAAATCTGCCCATCTTATTTAGTTATATTAATTCCATTAAATTTAAAATCTTTTTACTATGAATGGTTCTATATCAAAAAATCTAATTATGTTTGTGAAATAGGTTATTTAGTTAATACTTTTATTATTGACCAATTTTGAATGATAATATTCAATTTTCAAAGACAAGATATTTCTCTTCTCTTTTTATATTGTAAAACGAATATCTACTTGATAAAAGAGATGTTACTAATCTGGAGAGACTGATAGACCATAACAACTCAGTTTTTCATTTTCAATTATTTGTTTATTTTGCTTATTTTTGCTTATTTTTTTTTGTTTGAAAGCTGCTGTTTCAGGTGTGAGTGGGGCATCTTTCATCTGACTCTATAAAAAATAGGTATCTTACGTGAACCATTCATTTAGTTACAATTTCAGCTGTTCCTCTAGCCAATCCCATTTAACAACAACAACAAGAAAAAGTCAGATTCCTTAGAGAGCAAATTCATCCCATAATGGGATCACAGTCACGTAGGATAAATGTTCTTTTCAATATGCCTGTGTCTCTTCATTAATGACTATTCAGACTACTTCTATCATTAATGAAGAGACATAGGCTTTAGTGCTTAACTTTCACAAGGCTAAAATTAAGTGGAAGAAGCTCATTCTATGGTTCTACACATCATTTGGGATGTACCCCTGACTTACATTTTATATTTTCCCCACTATCTCATTTTGTGTGACAATGAGTACAGCAGTGAATATACAATTATCCTTTTCCTCTTCTCTGCTCTCTAGGCATCCATATTTTTAATCTCTGCTCTTTTTCATGCAGCTAAGGGACAAGACTGCAGATTTTTAATTTTAGCTTTTTTTTTTTCTTTTTCTTTTTTTCTTTTCCCTTAAAAATAATATTTAAATAAGTTTATTTCTCAAAATCTAAGCTGCTTTTTGAAACTGAAAGATCTAAAATATTTCTCCAGAAAATGTTTAGTAGCACAACCAAGCTTTCCAGTAGTCAGAGTCAACCTTTGATCTGGTTACAGAGCTCCATTATTTTACGTAACCTTGTGTTGGAGGGTATGTTTTGCTCCCATTACTGGTAGTGAATAAGTGTCTGTTGATTTCTTCAATTGCTAAAAGTGAACATTTAGTTACAAAGAGGTAAATTATTTCTATGTGTTAAAATCATGATACATTGTATCATGAGTAATGCTTCATTTGAAAATGATTGATTTTATTATGCTATGATTAACAGTATAGATCTATTTTAGTTTAGAGAAGCATTTGTTCTCTTAACTATATGTGGTTAAGGCATACATGTCATATACTTTCCTTCTCTCTTCTTTCTCTCTCTCTTTTTTTTTTTTTTTAACTTGTATGGATTTCTTTATGTGGATGAATTTCTGTATATATAGAATGAGATTTGATGAAAAGTAGGAATAGCAGTGAAGGTCCTTTTTAATTTCTAACTTCTGTGAAGGTGAAGTTATGAAAAAGTACAGAAGGAGGAAGACGAAAAAGCAAAAAGCCGCAGATATTTTTTCACCCATCTTCGTTAGAAGATCTTTGGAAAGAGATGGTAAAAGTTCTATAAGTCTTTGCTTGCAAGTGTGCATTTGGGAACTGTCTCTGGCAAGACACACAGCTAAATTGTACACCTAAACTCAGCTATCTCTTTTTCCTTGTGTTTATTTGGCAATAATTAAGGCAACACTGGTCACACTAAAAGCAGCCAGTACATTTCTGCCTTTTTTTTTTTTCCACTTTTTAACTCTTTGGTCTCCTTGGTCTGCTGCAGGGACTACTGAACTGTTGAGAACATTTGTCTTCAGGAGAGGGAAGCCAGCTTTCTGGTAAGGCTGCTAATAGAAGGAATTGATTTCATAGTCAGAGCTAAATGGCACCTTTCTTACAGCGGACACGTTGAGTCACATCTGCTATGCATGTATCTCTATGCTGTTCTCTTGGAAACTCTTCTATATGGGGTCTGTCTGCCTCTCAGAGCTCAGGCAGAAAAATGTTCTCATTGAACAGTTCATTTCAATTAGGTTTTCTAGCTACTGAATGTCTGCAGTGCATACCCTGACAGCTAGTTTTGATGGGCTTCAGGTACACTGCCTTCAGATCAGCATCTCTACCGTATCTAGTAGGCTGAGCAGGATGTCAAATGCCACTGTAAACTCTGTGATGTTGATAATTTAAAACCACTAGAACCTATTCCCTATGCAGCTCTGTGACTCACTGCAGACATCAACTGATTTCCCCAAACTTTTTGAAGGAACTTTCTGTAATCAAGATACTGTTTTCCAAGGTGAGGCAATAGCCACTTTCAAAATTTAATGGGCACAGGCACAGAAAAAAAAAATGAAATTAGTCCATCAAGGATATTGAAACAGCAATTAGTTAGGAGAATCCCAAAAGCTGTCCTGAACAAGGAAAATCATTCCTCACATGACCCCTTCATGAAAGGTAAAAAATCATGGAATTCTGCCACTTACCATGATTTCTCTTCTAAGCAGTAGATGAATAATCATCATTTTGCCCTTTATTAGGTAGATGGAGCTCTGAATGAAATTACATGCTCATTAAACTAATCAGATCTGGAAAAAAACTTCACTTGACTTAACAAGTTATGTGGATCAGTACATAGCTTTACTTTTCAGATATTAAATGAAGCATAGTACTAAGAAATTGCAGGGTAATTAGCACCTATCTTTTCTTTTTCTTCATTCAGTAACTCTGTTCTTTGTCTTATCTCTGTTTTCTTTGTGTAATGGAGCTTCTCTGATCTTCCCAGAGAGATCTGTCAAATTGTTCCATATTCACTTCTTGACACAAATGTCAAATTATTTTTCCCAGGAGTACAAATAGTGATAACAAAAGAAAAAAAAAGAAAAAAAAAGAAAAAAAAAAGAAATTGTAGAGTGTCATGAAAGGAAGCAAAAGTAGCCCTCTAGAATTTTTAGTGATGAATTATATGAAATGACTTCATTCATATTAAGTGAGATTCCAAGTGGCATGGGAAATTATTTGGAGGTTTAAAAACAGCAGTGCAGAATTTCCTGTTATTCCCGTATTATTTCCTCTCTTCTTCAAATGTAATATTACTTAAATGCTAGTTTGTTTTTCTCATTATGTTCAGGAAATATGATTCAATATTTATGTAATATTTCTTGTAAATGGAAATAACTGTATACTTCTAGAAACTATAATGTTCAATATTAATCTATAAAAGTAAAAATTAATATGGGAAAGTAAATACAAATAGAAATGCAAAATACTTTCAACTGATTAGACATAATAAAAGTATAAGATAATTAATTCAAAATATAGTGTGTTTTTTTTTTGACAACAAATGAGATTAACATATGAGAAATATTTATTTTCTTCAAGTGCTCCAAAACCAAGAGCTTGTCTTCGTTTTAAGCACAGTACAAGCCTAGAATATTATTCAATTTTATGTTTGTTGAGATGGGTCATTTTTAAACAAAATCATACCTTTGCAGTAGTATTCAAACACTGAGAGATGAAAACAAAACTAAGTTTGTTTTAATATCTAGTCAGTATTACCATTTAAAATATGTTCCTTATTTCTCATTTTACTTTGATTAGCTTAAAATAGATGTTAGGCAGATTATTCAAGGCCTTGTTCAGCTGAGTCCACTCTGAATATCTCCAAGGAGAGTCAATAGTTTCCCTCAGTAGGTTGTTCCAGTGTTTCACCACGCTCATGGTGTCTGATGCCTGTTGTGGTTTCACTGTACATCTCTGGTAAGGGTTTGGTTCTGTCCTCACTGTTTCTTCTGATTAGGTAGTTGTAGACAGCAATAATGTCTCCTCCAAGACTTCTCCAGGCCGACAAATCTCAGTTTCCTCAGCTTCTTCTCACGCACCATATGCTCCAGCCCATGACCATGTTGGGGGATTCTGCTGGATTCTGGTGTGTCCATGTTTGCCTTGTACTTGGGAGCCCAAACTGGACACAGTACTCCAGCACTCACCAGCACTGAGCAGAGAGGAAGGATCACTTTCCCAGGCCTGCTGGCTCAACACTTGCTAGTACAGCCTAGAAGGTGGTTGGTCTTGGGATGCACTGTTGACTCGTGATCACCTTGTTGTCAGCACCCTCAAGTCTTTCTTTGTCAAATTGTTTCCCAGACAGTCAGTCCCAAGCCTGTACCAGCATACGGAGATATTCCTCTCCATATTCTGGACTCAGCATTTGCCTTTGCTGAACTTCAAGAGGTTCTGGTCAGCCTATTTCTCCAGCCTGTCAAGGTCCCTCTGAGAGTTTAGTGTCAATAACCATGGAGTTTATCAGACATCATAAAATGGAAAATCTTCCTTTGAATAAACCATATATGTTTTAGGGTAGCAAAACTGAGATCTCTGATAAAGGAACAAGAACTCAAAGAGCAAAAGAGAAGAACTGAGGCTACTAAGTTAAATTAATTTCTTAATATTTTTCTGGAACTCATAAAATTTATCCTCACATCATCAGTGAATGGAGTCACCCATTAATCTTTACACAAGACTGACGTTACTGTTTTTTTATTTTTGTGTTGTGTGGCTCTGCATCAGGGCAGGATCTGATGATGTACAAGATTTTTTATTTTTTATTTTTCTCAGTGTTTGCATAAGAACATAGCCTAGAAAGCCTGCTATGCTTTAGCTTTATGCTAAAGCACAAATAGTGCTGCTTACTATAGAGGAAGCCCCTGAAGGAAAGAGGGCAAATATAATGTTTATACTTAAGGGAAGTAGGAGGAAGGTAGGAAATAATGGACCAGTTATCTTAACTTCAGTTTCTGCAATAATGAAAATATGAAAATTATATTTTTGTAAACATCCCCAAAACAGCAAAAGGGTGAGCAACTACTAATAAAGATTTGTGAAAAACAAATCATACCTTCTGAATTTTCTTCCCTACTGATAAGAAGCATTGAATATACAGGATAATATACACCGTATATCTTGGCCCCACTATTGTTTTTGAACTGTTTTGTGTGACATTTCCATAAACAAAATAGGGAAGTTAAGCCTTCGCAAAATTGCTATTAGGCAGGTACAAAAATGGTTAGGAAGCCATGTTTAGTAGTTATGAATGGTTCTTTGTTGGCTAACATTACGTATTGAGTAGTGTTCTGCAGAATCAGTCTTGTGCCCGGTTCTCATCAATGTTCTCATTAGTGACTTGAATCATTGAGTAGGTAGTCAATGATTAAATAGTGTAGTGTGCTTATTAAATTTCCAATGACATCAAGCTGTGAGGGTCTGTAAACATATATGAGGACAGACTTAAAAAAGATTTTGACAAATTAAGGAAATCATTTAAATAAATTGGACAAAATTCAGCAAAGACAAACGCAGAACGCTAAGCTTAAATGATCAAACATTTTCAAACATTTTGAGAGAAGTCATGAAGGAAGCATTTTGCATATGAGGATCTGAAGTAAACTGAGCAGATTTTTTTATTTTTTTTTAACATTAGATATCCAAAAATGCAGACATCTGCATCTGAGACATACACTTTATTATTCCTTTGAAGTTATTGGGAAGAAATACCTCTTCAGGGAACCCAACTTTTTGAGATATCTGCTTAAGATACCTTAGAAATGCATATATATCTCTACTGATTAACAAAGAAGCCCAGGACAGAAGATCAGCTGTAGATGTCAATTCTGTAAAAAGACAAAAATCTGTGAGATTTTTCTACATCTGTCAGATCAGCATCATGTCAGAGCTGGCTAGATTTCTCTTAAACCAAATAAGAGTCCTATTTATTTGAAGTGTGCTATCATTATCAAGGATTCAAAGTCAGCCACAGAACAGGAATTCCTAGATGTAGTTTTACCAGGGACAAGGACATCACCTGGTACACACATTTATCCACTGGCTCCTCTTCCCTTGATGACCTCCACTGTGCAAATGAAGACTTAACAGAAGATTCCTATCCCCAAAAATCTTACAACCCAGGAAAGTCTGAACAGTGGATATTCAAAACTTAAAGCGTCAACACAAGTCAAACCTTATAGTGGTGCCATTACCTCTCTAAACTCTGGCTGTATTTATCAAAGTACTTCACACCTCTCTTGCCTAGAGCTTATGGCTGGATGCCTAGATATCAGTGTGATTATTTAGAGTATTAGAAATCATGCAGTTGTCACCCTGGCTACTTTACTGACTTTCACAAAATTCCCTGAAAAGTCTGTCCAAATTTTAGCATAAGCAGCAAGAGGTCAGGTTACTTGAACATACACAGCACAACTCTTATATATATATTTAATTATTTTTTATTTTTTTTTTTATCAGCTTTGGTTCTGATCTATGGAATTATTTCAGTTCTCCTCCACCAAAACCTAATGATACCTTCAAATACCATGGGTTATGATGATGAACAAGAGCTAATGATGTCTACATGCTAAAGACAGACTTTTCACATGTTCATTCATAAATACTAATCCAGTGTTCAACAGTCTAGTGAATGACATGAATGATCTTCCTGACTAGTGTTGTGATTTGGGGGAAACTTACATTGCTTTATAGAGGACTGAAGATCTGTAAATTAACAAAGCATAAAAATAAATAAATAAATAATAATAATAATAATAATAAAGAATAACAGATAAATCACTAAAAAGATTCAGCTCTACATTATATGTAACCTGGCTGATTTGGGATGACCAAAAATGTTTCAGCCCTTTTTGGCTGAAGGGCTTTGTAGGAAGAATGTGGCTCCCACCAGACAGATATTCTTTTAACACAATGTCAAAGGAGTTCTATGCATCTTAAAGAAATTTCTATATAGAGTCCTAGGACTCACTGTAGTATCTAGAAACCATAGCAACAGTTTGCTGCTCACAAAAGTTTAAGTCTCCATTGTTTTACCCAAAATAAAATTGATAATGTGTTGCAGCTACAACTGAAATACCCATATCTTTCTATGCTTTTTTTTTTTTTTTTTCTTTTTCACAGTATCAGTGGAGCCAGACAGAACCTGTCAGCAGGAGATTGCTTATACTATTTAGTCCCAGTAATAAATTGTTTTAAAAAAGAAAATACAGACTTAACAGAAATGAACAGTAAAAACAGTCAAAAGCACAGGATTTCTTTCTTTAATCTGATAGTATTTAGCTTTTGAAGATTTGAGCTTACACTAAGCAGTCATATGGACCTCAAGCCTGATACCTGCTGTCACTGTCTGAGTCAATCAAGTGGCAGTGTTATTTCCATCGAATTTATTAGAGCTGTGTGTCCCTGGACACTGGCTTTGAAAGCTGAACTGCCAGCAGCCTAAACCAGGAGAAGTTCAGTGACATTTTGATGAGAATGATTCAGCGCCTGTTTCTTGTTGAGAAAGGGGATAGGAACAAATACGTTTATGCATGCAAGGAGCTCTGTGCTCAAGGTCTGTAAACATTGAGAGTCCCTATTTCATAAATGTTCTGTGACACTTCTATTATGAAGTAGAAAGAACAAGGATGTCCATAAACTGATAGATATCGGCAAACATGACTCCCAGGGGTGTAGTGAGATCAGTAATAAGCAGAGAAGCTAGCTTCCTTATGACCTAACACCATCTGTCACAGCAAAAGCAGGTCTCAGCCAGCTGCCACAAGGCTGGTTCCTGCATGTTGTCTTCCCTCCATCCTATGCCCTAACGCGCTCTGGGGTCCTGACCCTATCACCTTGCATTGCAGCTCTGGTACCTGCTGTGCCCCCCTCATTGCCCTTGTTCTCAAGGGTATTTTTGATGGCCTTGTTCTCCTCAAAAGGGTAAGTTTTTACCTCCTAACTCTCACTCTCTCATAGTTTCCTGGAAATATCTTGTTAAAGCTGCAGATCATGGTAAGGTGGTGGAAGTATGGATTTTGCTGACCTTCGTGAGAAGAGCTGCCACAGTCTTGGTGAATGATCTTTACTAATGATAAAAAACTGCCTTTTCTATTTTTATTTTAAACTGACAAAGGAATACTTCTTTAAAGATGTCATTTCAGATGAATAAGAGTATTTCATTACATTAATATGCAAATTTAGGCCACAAAAATTAAAGCAAACACATCACTAGTATAAGAAGAGAGTGAAATGTTTGAACTACCTGTAGATGTGAACAAATCTGCAGAATGGTAACTTACTGCAGTGATAGCTGAGGCTAACTATCTAAACCATAGAAATCATTGTTCTTGTGATAGAATCTTGGAATGAGACATGTACTAGTCCTCGATCTACCTATTTTATATCTTAACTTACTAAAATGAAATAAAATCAACACCAGTTTGCTTTCCTATATATGTTCCTCTTTGGAAGTATTTGCGTTAACATACAAAGGACAGTGACTGCAGTGGGGTTTTTTTTGTTTGTTTGTTTTTGAACCTGTTGTTTGAATTGAAGAACATTAAAAAAAATAAAATACTGTAGGTCTGTTTGTTACCCAACGAGATCTGTACTGAGATGTCTATCTGCTCAGCTTGTATGTGCAGTGCCTATTTTCTCATGCATCTCCAACCTCACCCTCCCATCTTGCTGTGGAACATTATTTCATGCAACTGTAGGGCTCTGTATTATAAGTAAAATGTCCTCTGAATCCTCAGCTAGAATCCTCTCCTGCATCACTGCCATTTACTCTAGAATAACATTACCTAGTGCTTTGCACAGATGCAGCATAAATATGCCCTCAGAAGAGAATCGTTACATCTTACGCCCTTGATCTCAGATTCTCATTATGCAGTCCACCCCCTAATTCACTTGAGGACTTCCTTGATGGTAATTTGCACAATACTTCGTTTTGTTAACTGAATACACAGCATATCTCCTACAATTAAACAGAGACAGATACATGAAACAAGCTTTTCTGTGGAAAGAATATTATTTAAATCAGAATATTAACTTGGGCAAAACACAGCCTGAGTTAAAATTAGGTCTGTTTCTTTATGGCAGCAAATAGTCTGCTGATCAAGGTATAAAAAGACATTACTTTAGCCTGTGAATTTGGATAAGTCATACGGTGAGACAATTTTAAGATGTCCAATTTTTTTTTTATTATTTTTTTTTTCCTCCCAGACTTTAGAAGACTAAGTAGTAGTCTTAATTTAGCATTAAACTTAGTATTGAAACTCTGGTTTTCCAGGGATGCTAAAATGTTGCTGTTTTATAACGGAACAGTTGATTATTCCAAAAGTAAGTAGCCTCTTATAAATAGTGTATAACTAAAGAATCAAAGCGGTCCTGCTTTTCATACACATTGAGTGTGTTCTTCAGTGATGTAGCCCACATAAAATATGACATAAACTCCCCTCTATCTACTTCCAATGCTAAAACGTGTATAAGATGTGGAGTTTGCTTTTGTTAGTCACTACTCAATTTAGAAATGTTTATCACCAGAACTTTTAAAATGATCATAAAAATATAAACCCTGTTAGATGGCATGACCATATGAAATTACATTGTCCATGTTGCCAGGTTTAATACATATTTGATAGGTTTTTGATAGATTTAGTCTAAGTATGGAAATACATATTTTTCTCAATTGGTAAAAAAAAAAAAGAGACATTAGCACATACTTGCATCTTTTTTAATGGAAATAACCATAGGGAATCTTTTATTATACCTAGCTACATCCCATCATATTTTTTTTGTGGCAATATTTTATGATTCTTCCTAAAATAGGTCACCTTCCTTGAGACTTCTGTTTGGTGAAAACTAATAGGCAATAATTATACACTGAGTTTACATAAAATCAGCTGTCACTGTTAGTGATAGTTCAAAGTGTGATGGGCTTATTTGGACTTTTATTTCCTATTTCACAGTGCATTTTTTTCTTAACAGACAGCATACAGTGTACATTGGTGTGTACTGAAAGTTTTTCCGACTTTGAGAGTTGGGACTAAGGAGATGTGATGGTGGTTTTGCTAATCCATTCCCTCTTCCCTTGCTGCTCACTACTTTCTGAGTTACATTTTAAGGAACACATCTGCCTGAGTTTAATTCTAATGTGGACAAATTTTCTAAATAAAAAGTTGTATTAATTTAGATATTTCACTGAAGAATCCAGGTTATTTACCTAGAAGAATCACATTTCTGTGTCATGATTTCTTTGCTCACAATGGATGCCCCCTACTAGACTAAGAGATCTGAGATCTACCCACATTTTGCATTGGATTAAATGCTATTACAGGAAATTAACTGAGTTTTCCCTCAACATTTATTTTCTCTTTTTGTTTGTTTGTTTGTTTTCTCTTCTCTTTTGTTTTTGTTCTATTTTTATCTATCTCATTAATGTAGCAACCATCATATACTCATCTCTTTCATCTATAAATTACATAAGATCCTGTATTGGATGCTCAGATAGATACTGGATAGAGCTGTGTGAGTGAACTGTGCTCCTGCCTCCAGTTGAGAAAAGCACAAGGACATTAGCCATTTTATCCCAATTTAGCAAGCAACAAAGCACTATTCAGTGTCTAATATCCATGAACAGATCTGTCCTCATATGAATGATATTGCAGGCATCTGTCATGATAGACTATGGATCAGATGTGGATGATTTTTGTGTTTGTATTATTCTGCACAAAACGTAGTGGCTCTGCAGACAGGAAATGTTCTTTGGCAAGATTTTTAACAGTGCAGCCAGAAGCTTGTCATCTATCTTTAATACTAGAAGGATATGACATTAACCAATTTTTAGCAAATCTCTGTTTCATGTCTGAGCGTGAGAGTTTTACTCTTCCTGGTAGCTGTTCTAATTGCCTGGCTGAATGCAGCAAATCTATAGCCCTAGGATCAGTAACCCTTCACAGTAACCTCTCTTTCCACAGCTTTGAGTTACTCAGCGGTTGAACATACTAAATTTAAATGGCCAGATACTGTTCTCATTTGATCACTGTTTTTAGCCTGGCTTCCTAAGGAAATCAGGTTTATGTGAACATATTTTTTTCACTAGCCATCAGCATCCCCACTTTCCCTTTTTAAAGTAATTTTGGTCATTGTTAGCTACACATGTCAATGTCTCAAACTCACTGAGTTGCTTTGACTTTTGTGAAAGTAGATGGCTGTAATTCAACTTTATCCCTTCTGTATGGCTGACTAGCTGCACAGAAAAAGAGGATCTGAAGACAAATAGAAACTCATGTGAGTCAACCAGCCAACCTCCATCCCAGCAAGATTTGCTGACGCCCTCCTTGCTGACCAAACATGGACAGAGAAAGCAGAAGTGAGTGAGTGGCTCAGGAGGGTCATAGCTGAAAGGGGAAAGGTTTCAGGGAGGATTGCAGATGAAAAATGTGAGAACAGAGAGAAAGTTGAGTGTGCTTGTGAAAAGGCAAGGGTAGAGGTTGAACAGGCAGAGGGAATCTAAGAGCAATGTAGGAAGACTTACCCTTACTCCACTAGAAGACATGGGGCACATCAAGATATTGGAGCTGAAGAAGAAAATAAGGAAGTCTGTTGTCTTTACTGGTCCTGTTGTTGCATACAAAAACAAAAACAAACAAACGAAACAAAAAACACAAACAAACAAAAAAACCCACACAACTTCACATTTGTTTAACATAAAAGTTTTGAAACAACTCCAGGAAGATAGATACTTAGTTAAATCCAGTAAAAGTAATTTGTATCTTCAGTTATGGAAACTTGTGTCACTCACATTCTACAGACAAAAATGTTTCCTAAGCTGGAAAAATATTTTTTTTTCTCTTGCATCAGCCTAGAAATGAAAGATGGATTTTCTTCTGTCAGAAAGAGGAAATAATGATAGACCACATTACAAAAAATTACCATAGTTTCAAATTAATTTCTATTTTCATTTTCTCACTCAAATTTAAGTAGCTTTGGGGGTACTGTTATTCTATCTTTTCTCCTCTCTTTTCTCCTCTATCATAGCTGGAATAATGTAAAAGTATAGTTTAGGATATTGTCTCAGCTGCTACAAAGATCATGTTGTGAGTAAAAAGATGAAAAGCTCTAGATTTTCATAGGCTTATTTTCCAAATTATTCTAATTTGTCTCTTTTTCTGCTTGCTACTAATGCATGCAGATTTGTGACATGCTGTTAAGACTGTCCATGCATGTTCATACAGGTATGAGGAAGTTGCCTTTACTCATAGCAATTTACTTAAATTTAGCAGTGAGAGATCCACCAGTGGGAGACCCAAACTATGCTGCTTCTCTTCCAGGACTGTGCACTCAGCCTCTGTAACAATGAGGAATCATCAAGTTTTCTGCATTTATTGGAGTTCATAAAGAAAAGAAAATATAGTTTATTCTGATGCACAGTCTAGTAACAGAAGGTAGGTTTTGTTGCCCTCTGCTTTCTTTGCTAAATTTAATCATTTTAGATTTTGTATAAACTACTGCTACCTTCCTCTTTAATTTTCTTCAATTTTCTTTCTAGTGTTTTCTTTTTTCTGTGTCAGGGTGCAGCAACGGCCAGCTTCTCCCAGAGGGCAGGTGAGCTGGGAGCCAAGATCACCCCAGTGCAAACCATGCCGTCATCAATGGGTGCAGTCCCGTTGTTTCCAAACACAGGGACAGGTCTTAGGGCTGGGTCCTTCAACAGCCCAGACATACAAAGAGGTGAACTTGGGACCAGACTCATCCATGGGTCTAGCCCCAGGAGATGGGACTGGAGACAGGCCAGAAGATAAGGACATAGCATATATCCAAACAGTGCATTCAGGAGACCAGTTACCTGGACAAAAGTCATCCAGGGTCCAGGACCAGGGTTGGAGATCTGACAGCCCTGGGCTGGTCTGAAAACTTGAAATTTTCTGATAGTGTTGTCCTTCGCATAATCTAGGTTATTAATAAAGACATAAATCAGTATTTTCTCCAGTCTGCATCCCTGAGGGATGCTACTTGACTTTCTAAGTTGACTTTCTACTGCTGTCCATTACTAATTGGTAATGTCCAGCCAAGTAATTGGTAATGTCTTACCAATTGGTAAGTCCAGCCAATTTTCCACCCAATTGATTGTCCACCCCTTCAACCCACATCTCACTAATATGAATGTAGGAATGCTAGGGACAAGTATTAAAGGCTTTCTAAAGTCCAAGTGAGTAATATCCAATGCCAACCTCCACTGACCAAGTCCTCTCAACATGCAAGGCAATCACTTCATGATAAAAATTGCCACATGAATATGAAATGGCGTAATCAATTAGTCTGACCAGTCATTTTACTGGATATTGGATCAGGACTTGACTAAATAAACAGTTGTCATTTGCTATCTCATCTGAAAATTGATTTGTTTTGTCACATATTGGTGTTTATCTTTCACATCAGTCACCTTTCAGAATATGGGTGTATTAGACTTTATATCCTGAAAAAAGTGTATCAGTCCCCTACCTCAGGTTTTCAGGTCGTTGGTTTTCAACCATTGTCATTAGTTTGCTGAGTTACTAATTTGACATGTTGTCTTGAAAATTCTTTCACCAAAACCTTAAGACATATTCTGACTTCTCTTTGTTGCCTGAAATTCAGTAAATCACTTTTAAGACCGTATTTTCATCCATAAATCGTGATCACTACAGATATTAATTTTCATTTCTTTGTCCCTTCTTCATCCCTCATTGATTAGCATAAGGATACGATATAATTTCTATATATTCTTTGGATGGCTGAAAATATCAAGAATAAGTTTGGAGATGGAACACTTTCCTTATATGTATTCTCACAAGAAAATGTCAGAGCATAGTCTTATGCAGGAAACTTGTCTTAACTTCTGCAATTCAAGTGGTTACACTGGTATTCATTATATATTCATGGTACAAATGATAGACTCATGACAGAGTTCAGGATTTACATATTTCTAATTTTAATTATCCCAATAGAATACTGCAATTTATTAATTTGTCTCAAATAATTTGACAATCTATCCTTATTCTGCAAACTTTTTTAATTTCTTATGCTTTTGTCTCAAAAGAATAATTTTCACTTGACTGATTTCCTTTGTCTTGCCTTGCCTTGCCTTGCCATTCCTTCCTTTCTCTGGGTGGCTGTTTTTTTTTCTTTTTTTTTTTTTTCTTTTTCGTTTTTTTTTTTTTTTGTCTGTTAGTAGCTCCCTGCAATGGTCTGTTCTAATGTAGGCTCTGTAGTATGGGCCAGCCATTCAGCTAGCCATGGTAGCTATTAGAAACCCCCAAACAGCTAGCTTTGAGTTTTGAGCCAGAAAGGACATCTTTTGCTAATTATATTTTGATATTCCTGCAGACATATGAAAAAAAACAGTAATCTCAAAAGGCTCAAAATTGAAGAAGTGAAATGAAGAACATAATATTGAGAGTTTAATTGCATGGATGATGACAAAAGAATTTGCATTTTGAAAGAAATGCTATAAATATTCTTATTGTACTACTTTTTTTTTTTTTCCTTCTTCCCAGACTCAAAAAATATTAACTTTATTTCATTTATAAAAATAAGTAAGTAAATAAATAAATAAAGCCAAATAGGTTGACCAGAAGCCACAGAATCCATCTAGTTAGATGCCTCCTCAACCCACATCCAGCTGCAAGAATTTTGGCCTGCAGGGACAATATAAGTCTAATCAAGAAATTCTGTTTGGTAATTATTCCTTTTATAGTTAGATTGGAAAATAAATTATATATTACCTTTGTTAATTTCTCATTTACTTCTGAAGTGCCTCTGTCACTATTTTGAGGTTCTTTTCAACCCTCATCCTAGCACTAGCATTACAATTAATGCTGATTTTTTTGAGATCAATTAGATATTCCACTACTACAACCCAAATCTGATGTTAATAACACTTACATTGGGCTGAAAAATAGTTAACATGAAATAAAATTAACATTATTTGATCTTAAATAGTCAGTAGAATGTGAAACAATCAAAGATTGTTCCAGCTTTCTTTCTATAATATATATTTGTATTTACATAATAAACCTTGTTTAAATATCAGGTTCTAGCCACAGTTTTAAAGACTGCTGAGCTACAAACTTATGAGAAAGTAAATTATAAGCTTAGGGAGCTGGGGATTTTAATGCCATTTTAGCAGTCCTGAAGACTAAGAGCAGGTGGGATGGGTATGATTCCAACATTCTCTGATTATGCAGGAAAGATTTTCCAGTATTGCAGATACATTTTTTTTTCTCTTGAGTAACTGCTTGTTCTTTAAGGCATTTCTGAATTCATCTCCAGATAATGAAAACACATTTATCACATTACATATTACAAAAATTTACATTGCACTCTCTCCCCTACATTTCTATGCTTAGTTCTATGAGTTGTTTACAAAGTAAGATAAAATGGTTAAATTTTTAGATTAATTTAAACAAAATAAACAAAGATTTAAAATGTCCTAACCAAACCATTTTATTTTTTAAGGATTTGCACAAAACCACTGGGTCCCTCATACCCAGAAGGAAATTTGCCAATTTAAATACCTGTGATTCTGTGATCTCTCAATAAGTACCCATAAACAGATTACATTTATTCTAAATAAAAGCCTGTGATTAATTGATTAATTTTTTTTGAAATCAGTTTGCACTGTTTGATTGTATAGGATAATGTATTTGCATGAAAATATTATTTGTATGCTTGTGATATTTTCACGGATCTATTTTATCATGTTTCTATCGCTTTCGTATAAAATTAGTAAAGTTAACTAATTAGTAGTCTTTGCCAACCTTATTGTGACTCATAACAACAATGTGAGTCAGAACCTCTCAAGCTATTTCTGTAAAAAGCATCCATCCAGTCCCAAGATCCCCACACCCAAATGTATAAATTAGTAAAACCAGAATTGGATAAACATTGGACTATCTTTCAAACGTTGTTATATCTGTTTTCCTTTCCTCTCCTCTGCTCTCCTTGCAGCTGGGAGAGATCTATATCAAAATATCCCTGATGGAAAACTGTCACTATGAAACAATGAGCAAGTTTCCAAACAGTTCTTACTTTTAGTTATTTGACAGCTTCCATACTCAGTAAAACTCAAAGTACTTTTCATCTGTTGTTGTTAACAGAAGGCTATTCAGATAGATCCAAAGAATAATGAGCCCCCATAAATTGAGTTTCATCATGTTATTTATTAGTTAGGTATTGGTTTGAGACCCAAAGCATGTTTTAATATCTCTTCCAGAATATAATTTTAGTAATAACATTTATAACTCTGGAATTTTTGCTATCTATATATGTGTACAATTTCTTTTTAACTCCCACATGTTTTTTTTCCCTTCAGCATTTCCTTTGGCAATAAGTTATGCAGTCCAATTATGGGTATCATGAGAAAGTACTCGCTTTTATTGGTTTTGAATATGTTACCTCTTAATTTCATAGTGTGATTCTCTATTTTTGTGTTATGATTTAGGATAAACAGTAATTCCCAAAAGACATTCTTTATAATGTACAGTATCTTATACTTAAATATTTTTAAACTAGTTAATATATTCCTGGAGCGCCGATTACTATCTAAATTAAATTTATTTGAACATCCTCTTTATCCGTTTTCTGAGTAATTTCTTTCTCTGTTTTTTGGAGCCAAAAGCTGCAAAATAACTGGTAGGTTATTCTGTACAGAAATATTTTTGCTGTGAGATTTTCAAGTGCTGGATTAAAAAAAAAAAAAAAAAAGTAAAAATCAAAGACTCTTTTAATAAAAACCCCAAATCAATAGGTGTGTATTCAAATATTGGGCTTGCTCTAAACCATCTAAACCATTACAAGAGTAAGCAAAGGATTTATCTTTCACCAAGTTTTATAGAAATGGAAATGAGCCCCTTGTCAAAATTGCCTGTTAATAGTTTGCAGCATCATGACCGCAGGGAACCCATGCCACAGGTCACTTTTCCTTGACTTTATAAAGAACTCACATGTTTTCACAACCAAATACAGAGTCCTATATGTCCTTCCAAATAGGACACTCAAAGGTTAGATCATTCCACAAACTAAAAACCCTTTTGTTCCCTGTTCTAGCTGACTGATGAGATGTTTATCCTTTTTTTTTTTTTTTTTTTTTTTTACGGCAACATTTAAAAATACACCTGCAGTACAATCCATGTCCCTAAGGAGTATTTTAAGAAGTTTGTGGTGAGAAAGTACCATATGTGCAAACCATTGCAGTGAGTTAAGAAGATTCTTATTGAAGATTCAGTTGGGTCTTTTGAACTGAAAAAATATTTGTGGGTTTTGTTTTGAAACTTACTAAATTGCCTTCATTATATTTCTGCAGCTAACACAGATGTCTTTTGATATTGTGCTATTCATCTTTTATTAATTATCTACTTAGACATATGAACAGACCATTTGAAAATTATAAGCATTAGTGAGCTGAACTGTTCTCTACTGGATATACTTATAAACTACCTCTTAACAAAAATGCTCCTAATTAAAAGAAAATATTCAGGTATTGAGACAATATCCGCTGTATTCATAAACAGCTTAGAGCTGAACTTAATAAATACCTTATTTTTCAAATGAAAATCTATGTACATGTATGTTTGTTTGATGTTCCGAGTTTATTTGTCTTTCATGGAGAAATTAATTGATTGCTTTAGCTAGCTGCAAAAAAAATATTATATGTATAACATTTAATATATATAACAAAATAGATTTTAGTAGGGTGGTTTCACCTTAGGTGGGTTCATAGGTATTGGATTAGATATGCTATATCAATAAGTCATCTCTGTATCATCTGGATTTCAGACAAAATTTTGTGAGATTTGCAGTGCAGTTTAACAGGCCCAATAAGCATTTGAATCTGTGGTGCTTTCACTCCTTCAGAACTGCTGAAGCCAATTAATAAAATTTCTGAAACTTCCATGTACTTTGCTGATAGCAAGCAATCACTACTTCAACTCCAGCCTGTTGTCCATGAAAGGGAAAATCATGCTACTGAAAATCTGTCTCTATAGGAGAGAAAAATCCCACTATTCTTAAGAAGTATAATGGTATCCCTCACATTAGTACTTTAGGAAAAGTTGTCAGATGTATTCTGTATGGGAGGAATTCTGCCAATAATTGTTTTTTTAAATTGTCACATATGATATTTTAACCAAGCACAATTTATTTGTCTGAAATGCAATTTGCCCAAAGATAATATTTAAGGTGCATTGTGATAAGGAGGAAGAAGTTAAATCAGCTTTACTCACAAAATGGATGAAGTAGGTGGGACATTTAAAACCTGTGAGCCTGCATGAGAAAGTAATCTGTGTTTGAGAGAAAACTGGTGCTGCCTACTTATGCCCTTTGCCACTATATTTTCAAGTAAGAGAGACTTAAGATAATTGATATTGATTCATGTGTCTGTAAATGCAAAAACAAATTTCAGTTAACAAATTGTAGACCTTTTAAAGTTCTTCCTTTTTGCTCACTTACACTTATACCAGTGACTCTCACTACAAAACATCAGTGCCAATTATTAGCTGTACCTTAATCAGGAAACAAACAAAACAAACAAACAAAATACTATTTCCAAAACTTTTCTTGGCCTCTAGTAGGTTTCTGAGCCCAAAGTTTTGTAATTTTTTTTTTTCCCAGTCACCAGAACTTATAGTTAAAAAAAAAAAAAAAGCACAAAAGTTTCAAATCCCAATTATTTTATATGTGTATCAGAAAATAAGAATGCCTATACAGAGTTAGACCAAAGGTCCACCATTATCTGTTCTCTGAAAGTGCTTAAAACAGCTGCTTAAATTATAAAGCAAATTAACCACACAATTCTTCTCTGGACTTTGCCTCCAGCAACCTGCAGCTCAGATGATGTCTTTGCATTTCACAGCTTTAGTAGATTTTTATTCCATGAATTTGTCTGGCTTCCTCTTTAGGTTTTTAGCCATGGGAAAGAGTCTGACACCTTACTTATACATTGTGTAACAAATTCTTTCCTGATTATCTTGAATTGCTGTGTTTTAAGACTGTCCTGTGAATTCAAGATAATCAGCAACTTGTTACTTGTGCAGCACCTAAGGGCAAATGCAAGTGCGAGTGGTGAATAACATCAAGAGGTGTTGTTATTCACAGTCACAGGTGATACTAAGTAAGATTGTTAGATGGCAGAGTTTCTCAGATCTTGGAGATATGAATAGAGAAGGAAAGATCTCTCTTGTGTGGAAACCTTTGCTACAGGATGAAGTTCCTGGGAAAGAGCTTCTAGACTCGTACCCATTGGATCAGCTAGATGTGAGGGTGGTGCAAAAGGGCACTGGGTGAGAGGAAAACTGGCAAGGTGAGTGTGAGAAAGCACTTCAGATACCCCAAATCTCACTGAACCTATGCCAATCCAGCAAAACGAACTGGTAATGTCCAAATATCAGTTGGCTAGATTGACACCTTGTTATGAGCATAACATATCATGACATGATCAAGGTTCATTATCACTGCAAACGCAGGCCTGCAGAAGTGACAGGCTGGAGCAATTAGACATGTTGCCTAAGGGTCCAGAAATAATAGAACAGTGGGAGCTAGACAAGGAGTAAAGTTAAACATACTAAGCATAGATGGAAAGAAGGAGAGAAATAAAAGATACAAACGATAGAAATAGATATATCTATTTATGGTAACATTTGAGATGTTTGTTCCCATGTGTCCATTCTGAGATGTCCAGAAATCTGTGAGTCTCCGCTGTCTTTTGACTGAATATCAGACTTTTTCAGTGCAATTTCTTTGCAGTTTTCATGTATGCATTAGTAACTCATGTAACTGTAGTCACGTAATGGAATGGCATATGGTGTATTACTCAACAGACCCATAAGGAGATGGAATGACACAAGTATAGCTCAGATTTCATTTACAGCTGAACAGTATTTGGTTCATTAGCTTACTTCTTTACAATTGGATATGTGCAGAGATGTTTAAGAGGTGTTATTTCTTGTTTGCAAACACTCCACATCTGTTTGTGGACCTACAAACATTGGTGACCTACAGTTACATCCTTGGTGAACTGCTACTTAATGCTTGATGGACTTTCTCAATTATCCATTTGTAGTTGCAGCTTTGTTCTTGGTGCTGTTTCTTTTTCACACTAAGCAAGTTCAGAACACTTCCTATAAACACTGGCTGAAGGTAATAATCCTTTTCCCCCAAAATTCTCCTAGCTGGTCATGAAAAGGGGTACTAGGTCTTTCCTCATGCTGTGTATTCTGCTGCCATCATGTGGTTATTTCTTTTCATTCCCATCAAGATTTTTTTTTAAATAAACCATTGTTTTTGCACCTCATTTACATTGTAGGCACCACCCTCTGTAACATGTAACATTCCTGTAACAATTGTTCTTCAGATTCTTACTACTTAGTTCTTAGTATTTTTCATATCTATAGGTAAATGATGTATCTGGCCAACATTTGTATAATAAATACTTTAGAAGATTTATGTTTGAAGGAGAAAAATTATTGGGCCAAAAAAATGCATCATTTTGCACAACAAATAGGTGACAGTGAATGCACATACCATGTTAAAATTTACTAAACAACGTTGTTTACGCAATATTTGCCAGTCACCTGAAACAAAGGGAACAGCTTGTAATGTTTCTCCACAGCTTAGCACCTTGAGGTATTTCAGAAAATTCTTTTTTTTTTTTTTTCTGTATAGTCAGTTTGACTTTGATATCCAGCTATTGAAGATGTTCAATATATATATATATATATATATTTCCTGAATTACATATTTGGATACATGAAAGAATTTATTTTCTCTGAGCCTTTTCTTCTGGTTTTAGTCTCAAATGTCTATTGGAACATGAAGGAGGTGTGCTGAAGGTAGGAAAGTCTGCAACCTCTAGGGTGGATTCTGTAACTTGTAATATCATCAGTCTTACTATGATTGAAAAATAAATACATTAGTGTTTTTCATTCAATTTTGAATTCCCTTTCAGGTAGTTTTTTCTCCTCATCTGACCAGGATAAACTGGAAGTATAAGAGCTTCAGCAACTGAAACAAATGGACAAGCACTTCAGCTTTTGATAGTCTACCTGATAATGCTTCTCCATGTACGCACATGCATGTACAACACAGAAAACCTTGTATTATTTAGAATGTGCAGTTTCCATCGAGTCTGCTTCATCTAATTTAAACACATTGCTTTGTGTTTCTCTGTAGCTAACTGACCACTATACCTCATTAATTCAGCCAAGTAGTCTGACAAGCTGTACTGAGGATTATTATGTGGTTGACTTATCCAAGGATATAGAATTTATCCTCAAAGTGTAGTAGTTTTATTTAAGGGTATTGTTGGTGTTGGTGGTGGTGGTTAAACAGACTGTCTGCCCTTCTGCAGTTGTCAGATTTTTGGCTTAAACACCAAATGTTATATTGTATTTAAAAAGTCTGCCTGAAACATGTTGCTTTTTTTACCTAATATATCAGTTTTAAAGAGATAAATGATAGTGGTTTAAGCAAATAGTAAGGTACATACTGCTGTGTTAAGAACAATAGTGCATGTGAATGAAGATTAATAAAGTGCATATTAACAGAATTAATAGAACTCCAAGCTTCTGTCCAGCACATTTGGTCACGCTGTAGTGCCTAAATTTTAACTTATAAGTAGGCAGAAATGATGAAAAATCTGCTGTTTTATCTGCCCAGAAGCATTGCTATCTTGCTGGAATTGAAGACTGCAGCACCTACCTCATGCCTAACATCATCTGGGATTTACAAACTGCCTGATGCTCCCCAAGAGCATTGACTTCAGTACAGATCTAAAGGTGTGGAGGATGCTTTTCATGATATGGTAAGTAAAACTTTATAATTCTTACACATTTACATTTTCTGTATTAAGATATAAATACCCTGTTCCTTTACTCCATTTGAGATATCTGCAATGATAAGCATAATGAGTGTTATAGGTTAAAGTTGAGATGCCTTTTTCTGTTTTTGCAGCATAGCTCTTTTCCTCCTATTTGCTTATAACTCTATCAAATACTTAGCAGAAATTTTCCACATTTTATGTTAGCTTAGGTGACAACTTATTTTAAAAGTTTGATCTCACGCAGTTATGTATGTACATGTGCATGAGCCATGTGCATAAAGAGGATTTGTCCATTTATTGTCAGTCAGAAATTGTCCACATTTAATGCAAAAACAGCTGAACTAAATTTTGATAAACTGCTCTCTTCATAGTTTCAGCCTGAAATCTAAAGCTCAGCATGAAGAATAAAAGTTCAGCTGACAGAGTGAATATTAAAACTGTTTGTATGCATGTATATCAGAATTTTTCTCATTATGCCTGAGAATGAGAATGTTGCTGCCCAATGACACTGGAGAATTTTAGGTTTTTATGCTGAGTTTAAAGTGTATGCAAGTATTGGCTGCTCTGGGAAAGGTTTTAACTTCTAAGAGCTTCTAAGCAAAGAGTAAACAGAAGCAAGAAAGAGAAATAAAAATGCTCTTCAAATTTGAATTATAGGCCTCTCCAGCCTTTAGACACCCCAATAACAGTCGCACGAAGTATAGGTTATCCCACCTGTTTAATGAATATTGAATTCTCACTGACATGATGACCCAACTTTAAGAAGAGTAGAGTGGTCCATGTGGTCAGCATAAGCTTTTAGGATCTGTTAAAACATCATTTTATTCAACTTCATGAATTTTGCAGCAGCAGATTCCTGTGTTTTAGTTAGAATGACAAGCATTTACAGAAAGCCTAGCTATGATACTATAAAAATTGAAGAGACAGGGAATTAAGTTGTTAATTTTTCAAACATCTGCTTAGAAACAGATATCTTAAATTATTATTATTCATCCTGATTTGTTTTGTTTGCAAGTGCATATTTTGCAGTAATGAATCTCTTGGTACTTGGAATCCACCACTTAAAGAAAATGAAATCTTAGCATCCCGGAGATCACTGCAATCTGATTAATCTGGAGGGATGAGTAACAATCATCTAACTTGACATGGTACTTTACTAAAAAGAAATCTTTAAAAAAAAAAAAAGTGGTTTTCAATTGTGTAAATTATTTAGCTTTCTGCTAGGAATCAAATTGGAGGAGGAATAAGAAGATGGGAATTTTCCAGACAGCAGCTTTTTATAACCACTGTGTCTTGATAGATCACACACAGATGCTGTAATTACCTCAACTGTGGTATATTAATTTTCTAACTAGATACCAACACTGGCAATGCAGTATTATGATGTTTTTCTATCTTGGTCATAACTGCCTGGGCATATTTCTTTCTAGGATAACTCATGCCACCATAAATTATGCCTCCTATTTTTTACATTAATAAGCAACTAGGGAAGGCTAATGTTTGTGAAGATGAAAAGGTTCTCATTATGATTGCAGTTAAACAGAAAAGAGGTGAAAAACATTTTAAAACAAAACTGAGAAGGGGAAGCTGAAATATGAAGCATTTGAACAGGAAAAAAAAAAAAAAAGGAATTCCTATTACAGTAGTAAAGATATTTAAGAACAGCAAAGAAAAAAATGTGTTTGAGCAGGAAAAAAGAAGTCCTATTACATTAGTAAAGATATTTAAAAACTGCATAGAAAAAATGTCTGGCTAAGTTTATCATCTTTATGTAAAGAGCCATGTACCATGTGGGGAAAGCAGTATGTCTAATTTTCAGAAAGGACAACTCATCCTTTCCTCATCAACTGAAACAATAATTTACAGAGTAGGAGACAGAAGGGAAATCTCCAGTGAAGATTCTATTTGCAGAGGAGAACATGAATTTCACCCAAATTATTTACCACAGGCAGAAGTTCAATTATTAATTGAGCTACACTACAAGATTGTTTTGTGGTTGTCCTTGCATTTTTTAGTGATAGATGAGGAAAAGGCAGCAGATGGAGGCAGGTTGCCTGACCTTAGCACATCAATAAGGGAAGGGCTAGATTACCTCAGAATTAGGGCACATCAATCAAAGTCTCTTCAGAATGTTGTTCATGTGTACCCAGGTGCCTAAAGCTCCTGTTACAGTAAAAGTAGATCCAGTCCACAGCTGGTGAAGCATAGAGGGTGATCCACCATAGAGAGTATAATCACTTTGAATTCTCCAGGGGCAGGATTCAGTTGTCTGAATACTTGTTGCCATTTTACACACTTTTGCAATGATACCCCCAGATTTTTGACAAATGTAGAGCTGAGGCTTCAGGCCACCCAGTAATTCTGTAGGCTACCAAGAACTGAGCTTTAATTGCTGTGTCCTCATCATAAAACTCCTTACTTCCCACATTTAATTTAGGCTTAAGATGTTATTTTTCCTCAAAATTATTATTATTTTTTCCTTCTCCAAGAGTTCAGAAAAAGAGGGGTTATAGAGATTTTATGACAAAATATAGGTAAGTCTTGGAACTATAAACATGGACTTAAAAGAGCTCCATAGGATTATTAGACCTATTCCCATCTTCACAGGAAAGAAATCCAGCCTCACGTGGCTGAGACAGTACATTGTCTCTACAAACACTTGTGAAACACAGTTCTCTGTGGAGCGCACTGGAAACCTACAAGAAAAACCTGTCCTCATTGTACTCTGTAGAGTTCTCAAAGTTCATGTTACAGATGATGAGCCACCACTTAAGAATTAACATATTATATAAATCATGTTCAGTTATAAGGGTATATTCCCACTCCTTAACCAGCACAATGAAAATAGAACAGGAAAAAAGAGCTGCATGACTGTTTTATTTACGTAAAGAAATGTCATTAAAATTCTTTTGATTTTCCTGGAGGCAATTTTTTTACATTAGTAGGAATACAGATCTGGCCTAATTTCCTAACTGCAAATTAATGAGGATTGGAGATATTTAAATTACAGTCAGTGAACTCAGATACTTAGAAAAGAGAATATCTTTGGTGCAAAAGATGTGTGAGGAAAAATACTGCAGTAAAGTTGGAAAAGAAAACTTTGTAGATCAGTTGAAGGCTAATTTTCTATATATAGTGTTAAGATATTTACTTGGAGTAGCAAGTTGAAAGAGGTATTGCAAAAGGAACATACATAGATATTTGTCAGTGCTGGGGAGAGGTAAATTTTTCTTCAGAATGAAAAGCTATTTTAATTTTTCTCCTGTTTTGCCTTCGTTTATGTGGTTTTCAGTGAGGGCTACATATCCATGCTAACCTGAACTATCACAGACACTAAGTTGTATGCTTTGCTGCTTCGGTAGTGCGTTGAACCTATCTACTGCTCCCCAGAAGCAGAGCTACATGGTGACATGAGTGGGTTCCTGCAGACAGTACACCATGCCTAGTGGGATGTGGTGGGCAGCCCAAGTGCCTGCATAACCACTGCAGCTAGTGCAGCCTCACGCAGGCACAGGCCCCCCATCTATCAGCATCAATGTCCACAATTTCTTGAGCTCTGTAGGGAGTCACTGTGGAAATGCACTGTACCAGCACACTATTGTGGTTTGTGACATCTCTATGCTCTTTCCTTAGCATGTTATTGAATAGAAAATTGCATCCCAGATGCATTTTTTTCCCTCATTTTTTAAAATTGAGATTATTCCATGTGTTCCCTTCTTCTTTACATTTTTTTCACTTCTATTTCACAGGAAAAAAAAAAAGGAAATGTGGGTTTGTTGTTAATTTAAAACCTACAAATACTTGAAGTTGGAAAACTGACTTTTGAGGAAAACTCCCCTTTAAGATATAAATCAGAAATTTCGTAAAGAAAGCCTAAAGTTGACCATAAATAAATAGACTGTAATATTGATTTTGATGAATCCTTTCAGTTGCTGATTTTATTCATTTGATTTCTAACTCATATCAGTATATGTATGTTTCCCAGATATTTTTGTCTCTAGAGTTCCAGAGCAGTACCCTTCTGACAGCCCATTTCACCCAGTCCAGCATTCTCCCATTACATTCTTATGAAAGAATTATTACATTCTTTGAAATAGACTGAAAGAAAAGGATGACCAAGTGCAGCTTGAGGACTGGATTGGAAAAAAGTGGGGTGATGACAGAAAAAAGAAAGTGGGTAAGCTAACTTTTACTGTGTATACAACTAATAAACATTATTGAAATTTCTCAAATTCTGTTTACCTGCATTTAGCTTTGATTTCTCCACTACACCAGTAGAGACTCTAGAAACTAGACAGTTAAAAACCATTCTGAGGTGAATTTTCACTTGTAGTATACTCCATTAAAGAGGTTCATGAGAGACATTACCAAGATGGCTTCTGTATATAGGAATCAGTTAGGGTTTGAGCTGTGTAAAAGTTAGGGTACCAGTAATGGATAGAATTAATGTTCCCTGTGCTCTGTGCACAGAAATTTCTTCGTGCTCTGAAAGCTCTTGAATTACCTTACAGATTTCTTATTTTTGAGTAAGAAAAATTAATGATCTCTTTTTAAAATGCTCTTTATGTCACCAGCATAAAGCCAAATATTCAGGCTTTATACAGGGAATTGACAAAGTGTTTTCACCCACCCTATATTGGTTTGTCCTTTACTTAGCAGTTTGGAGCAGACTTGTATCTGCTCTCACTCCTTGATAGCTAATAACCACAGATCTAACTTGGGTATGAGAGCTAATTGCCTATAAATGTTCTGCTTATGCTGGGAAGTCGTCATACTGAAACACAAATTCAGACTATGTAGACTGATTATCTTCCCGAGAGCTAGAAGCCAGCCTCTGGTACAGGAGCTTCTGCCCAAGCATCTTGCAATCTGCTGACCCCTTTTCCCTCAGGACCCTGTGATTTGAGGCTGTTCCTTAAAGAGCCATTTACTGGAAACAGAGAGGATGATAACAAAGCTGAATTAATTCCAATGGGAGCTTAAAGCCCCATGGGTTAGAGGGGATGACTCTCTGGCAAGAAGAAGAAAAAATCCCACAATCCCTTGCAGACAGACTTCCAGCCCATGCATTCTGAGGTTTTAATGGAAGTTCTGCTACAGACAGCAAGGCATGTGTGAACACTCACTGATCTCACACTCTAGATTAGTGACTTCTGTCAAAGTTGTCATGAGGCACTGTAGTAGTTACCATTCCTGTGGAGATATGATGCTGCTTCAGTGCACAGGAATGGAGCAGATATTCTCTTGATATCTACATTTTATTTATTATTTTTTTAAATCCAGAAAGAGAGAGTGTCTTATAAGAGAAAGTCTATGTACAGGGTTTGTCCATGTGGCTCTTAAAAAAAGTGTTGTACAGCAACTCAACATTGGCAGATGGAAAGACTTTTACTGAAAACATGTAGGGAAGCTGGCAATGTTTTTCTGTTTTTAGGGCTGAACTCACAAATTAACTATGACCTTTTGTTACTGATGGCATGACATAAAGACTATGTGTGCTTATCAAAATCAGCAGAAATATTGTCTAGCAAGGATTATTTTTTTTTTAAACCAATACATGCCCAACCTACTAATGTCAGCCTACCAACATCCAAACAATACGGAACTGTTGCAAATATCATATCTTTCCAAACTTGGTCTTTAATCCAAACTGTTTCTCATAAACATTTTCCTTATGTCAAGCTGCAGTAACCCACTTAGCTGGTATCTTCTATAAAAGAATGAATTTGAAAACTACTGCAGAAATAATGCTTTATAGTTACTGAATGATACAAATGTTATCAAAAGATTTAAAAAAGAAAAACTAAATCAGTAGAAGTTGTATGATAGAGCTTTATATCTTTGTCACTTTTAGCTGTGGGAACTTTTTATTTTATTTTATTTTATTTTATTTTACCAAAACCAAATTGTGTTGAGCCAGTAGGACTGCCGAGAGAAGGGAGAAGGGGTAATGGGAAATTAATGCAAAAATGCATACTCCTATTCATGAGAATTTACCTTGAAGATCTAAAGTTTCCTCTAGAGAGAAGATGAACTAGCAAAAATATTTTTATAAACAAGATATACATCTATATCTTTCAGGAAAAAGAAAATCTTCCTCAAAACCCATAAATAATTATCAAATGAAAACTAAGTGCTGAGAAGTTCATTAATATTTTTGGGACAGCCTGCAATTGTCTATTCAGATAACCTTAAAATGATAACAAAATATTAAGCACTGCTGACAGCACAGTTCTCATCTACTTATACGCATGTGTTTATTTCATTTTTAAAATAAACTTATTCATAGGCACATAGTCTCTGATTCCCAAAAGCATTCAAAGTCAAGTCTATATTCATCCTCACCTGGGGAAATTCCTTACATACTTAAGATCCTCTGTTTCAAGAAAACAAATGCTAAAGTCTTGAAATGATGAACTAGAGATTTTTTACCCCAGGATGTTGTATGATAATTATTGAGGAGCTGTATAAATAAAAGATAATTAACTGAAGAATTAGCGAAAAGCCTGTAACAAAATGTGAGGATGTTCACTTTCACAAAAGGGAAAAACCACAGCCCAGCACAGCCAAGCCCATCTCCCTGTTCTACTTTTCTCCTGCCCTGGCCATGTCTCTGACTGCTCTTACAGCAGTTGATCCTTTGTGTTGAAAATGGGGGATCTAAAATCCTACATCTTACCTCCTGTTCCTCCCTATGGGAGGAAATCTGCCCAGGTCCAGGGCAGACAGACCCAGTTCCATCCATAGATGGAAACCACCCAGGTTTGGGCTGGATTAAGCTGATCTATGCTGCTCTGAAATTCACAGTTCCCAAAGTAGCACAAGGTGAGTGTAGAGGAGTCCCGTTTCTCCTCTCTTCCTGATAACATTAGTTCCCCTGAGCTGGAGAAACTGTGTTAAGGAATGGTTTCAGTTTGACCAAAAAGAGAAGGTGGTAGAGGAATGAAACTAAATCTTTCATGAAATCATTCACTTTTGTAGTGTTTGAGATAACAACAAGGACCAGAAGATTATCAAATCTATCTTTTTTTTTCATTTGCGAAGTAATCTATACAACATACATATCTATATATTTAGATATATAAAAGTTGTCCAGTTAAGTGCATTTCAGTCTGCATGCCTGTAGTCTCACAAGCTTGAGCTGAGTTCCAGGTTCATAACCAGACAATATTCAACACTTTTGGTTGCAGTTACCTATAATGCGTCAGTTTATTCTGGTGTTAAAATGCCATTAGTTCTTTGAAGAAATAAATAATGACTTTTAAGTGTCCTGTGAAGTTACAATGTGTTGAACTGCAAATGCTGGTAAGTAGAGATAATAATGTGTTCAAAAGATTTCAGAGTCAAGGTATAGGACAGGAAAAAAAAAAAAAAAAAAAAAGCTCAATCCTGCAGTCTTTCATTGTGTGAGAACTCTGAGCCTGGAGCAATAAAAGCTACTCCAAAGAGCCATGCAGAATAAAATCTGAGAGGAGAGGAGCCTGGAGGCACATCTCCTCCTACATGTGTGAACAGCTAAGTATGGAGTTCGTAAGGGTTGCTACTGTCCCAGCTTTTATTGGTTTTATTGTTCAGCATGATACCGTGTGGTAAGGGATATGTCTTTGGTCAGCCTGGGTCAGGTGTCCTTGTTCTGTCCCATCCCAGCTCCTGGTGCACCTCCAGCCTCCTTGCTGGCAGGGCAGCACAAGGAGGAGAAAAGTCCCTGGTTCTGTGTGAGCACTGCTCTGCAACAGCTAAAACATCCATGTGTTGTCAGTATTATTCTCTTCCTAAATCCAGACCACAGCACCATACCAGCTATTAGGAAGAAAATTAACCCTATTCCAGCCAACACCAGGACAGTCTTCCAGCTTCTCTATTTCATAACAGACCTTTTTCATCTAACTGGAGAGTGGAAAACAGGGACAGTCAGACCCTGTCTGTGGCTGTTGCCAGATGCTAATGGAGTTTCAGCACATACATTTGAAAATACTGGTCTTAATTCAAACAACTTAATAAAACTTTGTATAAAATGGGATGGGTAGTAAAGCATACTTTACAAAAAGTAAGAAGTTTACCTGTACAGGTAAATCTTACTGTTGTTAAAGGGATTTGCTATAACAGGTCAGCTTGTACTTGGTATTCATAGCTGTTGAGTCATTCACTGAGGTAGAAAGTAGAGTTAGAGCTATTCTTCACCAGCAGCCAGTCTCCCTTACCAGCTGATATTTCATATTAAATTGTAGTCTCGGTGTTTCACCAAAATGATTTGCAGTTTATATCCTACATTTACCTCATGTCCTTTAGTCAACTCATTGTAAAGTGCACAAAAGGAGGGTTAGGAAGCAGCTGTGATACCTCTGCTCTTCAATACAGAACAAAATATTTGCAAGCAATTATTTTTCAGCATCTTTTCTGAGTTCATATCCTCAATGCACATCAGAGATGGTAAATTAATTATTATAATTGGTAGTATAACGTAATAAGAAACAAAGTGCATTCAAATCTAGAGGTCAGTTTTAGGGATTTTCTGTTTACCTAAAGAAAAAAGAACAAAGCCTTGAAAGTTATTTCTCTCTTTTTAAGAAGCTCTTCCTAAATAAGGTGCCTCTTTCTTCAGCTTGTTTTCATTTCTAAGAGGTGGAGAGGCCAGATGTGCACCCTGGGTCAGAAGATGTCACTTACTGAATCATCAAAGCATCACAAGAGCAACTGATAGTGTCTATCCAAACTTTAGTACTTCCTTTCACAACTACTTCTGAATTTCATAAGCTCTTCCTGAAAACTTTGGTAGTAGGTCATCCTACTGGATGCGGCTTGCCATGCTGGGAAATAGAGGTTATATGGGAAAAGGGAGGCTATATAGCTACACAGATGTATGAGAAATCATAGCTTTCCATGCCATGAAGCATAGAGATTATGTATCTCATCATGTAAGTCTGGTGGAGAAACATACGTCAAGGCTGCTATTTTGGAAATTGCCTGGACAAGGACAAGTTTACATCACCTGAAGTAGAAAGTCACAAATTATTTCATAAAGCTACATTTATGTATAGCTAACTCTCGAATGCCTCAGTTTTTACTTGTTTCCTTTGGATTCTCTGAGAGTTTGCACCTTTGTACACAGTGAACAAAACTTCCTCTGTGATCCAAAATGGAACTGTTTTGAAGAAGCTTTGCTATGTAGAAAATATACTATAAATTGTATAGAAAGCATGAAGTAAAGCTATATAGCAAGTTTAACTAATATGTCTGCTTCTTTTTATCTGGTAATAAAAGATTCATTTTCTATCTAGCTATCTTTTCTGATAATTAAGTTTGAACCACAGGAACATTTGGTTTTGTCAGAAAGCTTGCATGAAACATTTTGAAATAGGAAGTTACAAACACTCCTTTCTGTAGGCAAAAAGTTGGTCAGCTATTCACCTAACATAAATTCAAATACTTTCACTGACTTCAGAAAATAAATAAATAAATATATATATATATAGCTAAATGAACTTGATTAGTTTGAACCCAATTATCTCCTTATTTATTATCACAGAAATTAGAGGGAACTCTCCTGAAATCTCTCAAGTTATACCAGTGTAAAACAAGTGCTATCAAGATTGGCCTTTAGAGTTTTCTCTTCCTGTGACAATTGATCTCTTTATTACTAGGAGTTTAGATATAATACTGTTAACCTGAAGAAAGAGAAGACTACAGGCCGTCTGTCGGGGCAGAGGTTAACTTAAAATAACAGTTCTGATATCTGCACAAGAAATGCAGCTATGGAAATGTCCTGTAGATCAGCACTTTCCATAAGTAGTTGGGTAGTCCATCTTTGAGTGACTGAACATCAAAAGGTGTTTTTTTAATGCACCTTAGGCAACTCCAAAAATCCTGGCTTGCAGCTGATTACTTATGAAACTCACCATGACCAGGATGGGCACCCTGGTTAATAGACACTTGTCTACTTGCTGATTTATTAGCAGATTTGTTAAATATATTTCTCAGCTATCTGATCAGAAACACAATAAGCCAAGAAAATTCAATGTCTTATTTCACGTTATAACAGAAAAAAAAAAAAAAGCATGTAAATTTTTATACGTACATATAACTTTTCTTCAAGCTCTCTCAAAAAATTTGACAACTAAGATGGAAAATCATGACAATGCTCTGTTTGGTCTTCCTTTAAAGTTCATATCATTTCATCAAGTTATCATGTCAGATCAATCAGTAAAGAAGCTGCAGGTGTAGGTTATAAGTAAGTTGTAAGAAAGTCTTAATAGGAATTCACCAGCCTTGGGCTTCTGTTAGAGTTAATGCCAAGGTTCTTTCTGACTCAGATGCTTTTTCTCAGCTAAGTTGTTAGCACATTTGCATTTTTCATTGATAACTGAATTTGTTTACCCAGAATAGTTGCAGTAACCAGAACAATGATCCCCTCCTTGTTAAACCATATAAATCACTAAAATCATCTACTCTATTCTATTCTATTCTATTCTATTCTATTCTATTCTATTCTATTCTATTCTATTCTATTCTATTCTATTCTATTCTATTCTATTCTATTCTATTCTATTCTATTCTATTCTATTTTATTTTATTTATTTTTTCTTGCTTCCTTTCTAATAAAGCTGTTAAGAAAATGCAATTTAATCAATGAAAAAATACCATCAAAACTTCTAAAAAGAAAACAAGGTACACAATCCCATAGATGTTGGATGGGCTTTTAATGAAATATCTTCTTTTGGTTTTGTGTAAAATCAGTAGGAAAGAAGAGTATGTAGGTCCTTTTCTCCCTAAGCTCTGCCCTCGGGGGAAGAATTTGAATTACAAAAAACTGAGGAGGTTTGATTTCATTTCCTTTCCACATCTGAAGAACAGTGTGGGGGTCAAGAATCTTTATTTGCTTAGTGAGCAATATAGAAGATGTGCTTTCTGAAGAACACGAACACTGCAGAAAAACAGAGATCCGTATAAACTGAATGAACTCCCTTTCCAAAAGAATCTCCACTCAGTGTTTTCCTCCTACTTGGATAAAAGTTTGAGTATGCCACACCAAATGTTGGAAGAGCAAGAAATCATTAGGCATTTATTACTGCTTTGCTCTATTATATGTTCTGCAGAATAAGTAAGAGATCTGCTTTATTTCCTGTAAATGCCCAACTTCATACTGACTCACTATTATACTGCCTGTAAATCAGAGGAAGCTGTTAGAGCAAAAACAACAGGAAACACTGCAAACATGGGGTCCTTGAAAGAGCAAAGGTGAACTGCTATTCATCCCTACGTGGCACCGGGGAGCACTGGGGACAAGAAGCAGAACAATATGCCTCCAAACAGGTTAGTGGTGTGCAACATCCCAGTCCCTGGTTTGAGCCTCAAAGCAAATTTTGAAATTCTACAGATGCTGAGGTAGGCAGAATGGAGAGAGAGTGGGTTTTGAATGTGCTGACAGAGATACTGGAAAGAAATGAAATTCTGAATAAGTTTGCAGCCAGATTTTCCAAGGCAGGGAAGCAGGTAACTGGGTGGGCAAGTCTTACAAAAAATGGCCTGGGAAGACTTGTGTGCAGGCTGAATAACTGTGTTTGAGCCTCTAAAATCAAAAGTTGGGTTTATTGGGTGTTTCTGTCAGTAACATGTTTTTATTTTGTTATAGATCTGGAAGGAGGGGTAGGAAGTAGAGCTGGCATCGCACAGCTCCTATACTGATGTGATCGGGCAGGGTTACCTACAACGAGACTGAAGTTCCACCTTTCACTTAAAGTATTCTTTTGAAGTAGACAAAAGACATAAAAACTAGTATAATTGCAACTGTGCCACTTTCTATACGATCTTTCAGAAGAGTGTCTGAATCCTCCCCCAGTCCTACATTTTCTGAGGTAACAGTACACCCCTTCAGCCACAGTTATGGATGTTCAACACTTCATCAGGCCTTTGATGAATGAAAATGCTGGAGTTAAACACCTGGAAATGCCCAGGGGAATGAACCTTGATTTCTAAAGGTTGTTTTAATTTGACAAAGTGTTGGTCATTATCATAGAAGTATTCTAGGCCCAGTTCTTTCATACCAAAGGTAAACTCTCAGTGATACTAATGGGCCTGTTTAAGTTAATTTTGAACCCCTTGAAGGCCTACAACTTTAATTCTAAAATGCTGTTTCTGTTTCTTCTTTCATTTGCAAGTTGAAAAGGTAAACTGCCCATAGACAAAATCAGGAAAATTGAGCTAGTTCACAATAGCTTCTCTGGATATATACGTTATGCTACTTTCAACTAGGAAACCATGTAACAGAGCACTCCAAATGCCATTCCTTTAACTATTTATATACAAAGTCTCTGGAGGAATTTGATGTATTTATTTCACTTAACCCAGTCATGATTAAATTTCTCGCATTCTGAACAGCAGGCATAGACCTATATTTCTTTTCTTTATTTCATTACTAGCTGATAATTTTATTGTATTTCCTTTCTGTGTTCATCTCATGAACACAGTGTGTTTTGCATTCAGCTAGATCTTTCTTATTTTTAGATCTTGCCTGATTCACAATAAGCTTTACAAGACAGAAAAAAAAAAAAAAAAGGCAGACAACCATCCGGCACCTTTTGTTCTTGGAACCATTTAAAATCAATTTGTGATCCTCTCTACTCAATATTTTTCTCCAAAACTGATAATATTTTCTGCATGAAAAGTTGCTGACTTGAGAACAATAATATATTCTAAAATCATATATGCATTTTTCTTTTTAATTGGTTTTATTATATCTGTACATTTTCTTATCCCTTTCTTTGAAGATGGTATTCTATTGTGAAAAACTCAGGACAAAAGTACAAGTAAAAGGCCCATTCATTCCTTCTGTGACTACACAAAATGGAAAAGATATCTCATCTAGGTTAGCCATGTGAAAAAGCTCTGCATCTTCCCTTTCTGAGGCTTGAAAAGGTCTTGGATTTTACTCTCTAAGGTTCTGGGAGAAATAGATGCAAGAAGCATTATTTTTTTCTTGTGATCTTGCCTTTCAAGAAAGTCTGTCCATTTTCTGTCTCATGCAGATTTCTCAGTCTTATCTACAGCAAGCGCTCTGAAAGATGGGGCTGGGGAACACCATATAGTAGTTCCTAAACTGAAGCATAAATAGCCCAACTGTAGCTTACTAACGACGGCCTGAGTATTGGTCTGAGGATGTCTCAAAACCCACATTTGCAGCAACCAGAGCAGCCAAGGATGTGTTTTGTATTGAGAATTACTTCCACCAGTACTACATCAGACTGCCTCTGATATTCATCTCAGTTTGATGCTCATTCAAATTCTCAAAGTCCAAAAAGTTTTGTTGCTGCAGCACAAGAAAAGCAAGATACAAGTTTAGGCGATGCCATGCTTGAGTTTTCCCCAATCTGTAAAGTAAAGAGATGATGTTTGGGACTGGCATAGAAAGTGAACTTTTATGTAAGTTTTTCAGACCCAGACTACAGCTTTTAGAGGTTTTTTTTGCTACCCTTCCTTGCTATGCAGATAGACTGACAGAATTTGAACTCTTTGGCACATAAATATATCCTGAAGAGAAAAGCTTTGCAGAATAATGTAAGAACTTAGCAATATGGACAATCAGTGATCTTATGTTCAAATTCTTTCTCTGTTTTATTTAGCAATATTGACACAACCTGTATGTACCAGAGAATTGGACAAATGATTTAGCAAACTTTCCAATTAGCTCTCCTGTGGGAAAAGACTGAAAATGTATTGTTTAGAGTTTGTGAATCTTTTCACTTTTTTCTCAAAGGGACAATTTCTCATCTACATAAAAGGATGAAAATGAATATTGTTTGCAGAAATACTAGCTAACCAATTGACTAACATATGAGTTTGATTACTCAATTGATTCTTTTACTGCAGGAAATCTAATGTTTAATGAAAAAAAAAAAGGAAAGAGAAAAAGAAAAGAAAGAAGATACAGTGAACTAACTAATGCAAGTTGTCACTTGTTCACTTGCTTTGCAGGTCTTAATCTCTACCAGCTGATGCCAGTGGCACTGTTCAGTAAGCACATCTGTAAACATTTTAAGATATAAGTAGTGTAGTTAGTTGTGTCCAAAAAGAAAGATAATTTTCCTTATCTTTCATATGATAGTTATTGGGGTCCACTGAGCTTAGGCTGTTTATATTGGTTAATCACACTTTACATGCTATACATGTTTGTTTTAAGCTTATAATCATTTCTTTTCCTGCACAGAGAAAAAGATGTTAAAAAGAATATTTGAACAAGTTGTGCATAACCAAGTTGTTATATAGCATTCAGCCATTTAAGGTTACACAGCTGTTAAAATGTTGAAAACCAAAAGTACAGATTATGTTTTATACACGATATGATTGATCTGATCTGCAACAAAGGAAGAAGAATTCACATACTCTGAGCTGCAACTGTGGCAGTTCTCACATTTTCATACAATCTTTGTTGCTGTGGTATCATGGCACTTCTCAGTGTTTCTTATTGGCTCTCAAGAGGATTTTCAAAGATGGAAAACCTTTGAAAGAAAGTTAAAGAAAGCTCTGGGATACATTTGTGTTAAGATATTTTTATACTAGTTGTATTTTATTGTAATAATATTAATGCAAGATCTCAGTAGAAATAATTTAAAACTAAAGACCATATTAAGGGGAAAAGTATTAGAAATATAAGAATAAGATGATAACTTAGAAGAAAAGAAGTGGAAGTTTTCCTAGGAAAGGAGACTCTGGAGCACTCAGGTCCTCAATATAACTTTTCTGCTTTCATTGATATTTCCCAATTAATGAATGTTAATGATATGATATTTCTAAATGAATACAAAAGGTGTAAAGCATCTGAAATGTGGCACAAACACATGCAGAATCCTGTCCATGAGCTGCCAATATCATTTTTTAATAATAATCTTAGCCAAGCCTACATTGTATCTGCAAGTATATTGTTCTAGGCAAGTAATTGCGGTCTTTTATACAAGACCCATTTTATGGTACTATTTTTTTATAACGTATATTTTTATTTTGACTTTGAAAGATCAAATCCCATTTCTCATGTAAATTCTGCCTTGTGAATGCTTCAGTGACTTAAAGAAACGTTGTAACTCCCAAGGAACTGAAATAGTAGTGTTTTTCATGTGATTGCCACATATAAAGTTTTCTTCCTAATCCCTCTTGCTAAAAAAAAGCTAGGGGTTGGGGTGGGGGTTATAAGAACATATAGCAAGCATGCCATATAGCCACAAATGAAACAAATTTAATAGACTGTATTTAGTTATACAAAGAAGAAAAAAAGAAGGAAAAAAAAAAGGCAGAGATACATGTTTGTGATATACAGGCCAAATCTCAGTTCAGGTAAACAATTCGATTGAGATCCTTCTCTCCTTTCTCATTCTGCTCAGTCTTCTGCTTGGGTAAACTTGAAGACAAGTAGCTTGCATGAGGGATCCTGTGGTAAGTCACTGGTTCAGATCTCCCTGCCAAGGGTCTTTTTGGCTTTTAGGCATGTTGCTTCAGTCCAGTTTGGATCAGCCAGGTATTTAAGGACTCAGCAGTACCAGGTACAAGAAAGCAGTATTTAAAGCAGTTGTTTCAGAAATCAAGCAAACTGAACTTCCGAAGTCATGCTACAAATAAATTGTGTAAGACAGCTGACTTCTTATCAGCTATGCCAGTTTTCACTAACTGCAATACCAGGCCAGCATATTTTTTGTTTGTTTGTTTTATATATATACTGGTGCAGATGCTGGGTATAATAGATCTTTAGCATATGTTCCGGTAACTTAATCTGTTTTCCTTCTACCCAGAGTACAGTTTCTGCTTGGAATGAAAAGATGCTACAATTGTAGTAGTCCTGGTCTTCGTAAGTTCAGCAGCTGTTTTGAAATGTATAGATGCTGTGTATTTTTAAACATACAAAACAACTGGGAGGAGAGCAATGGAAAATGCAGAATTCAAATTGATTACCAGACTATGTTATAAATAATGTGTAAAACAATAGTATGTAAATGTACTATGGTATCATATAGTTATGAGACATTGCAACAAAAACATTTTATTTAATTACAGACCACTGAAAATGAGTCTCCAAAGCTAGGCAAAATTTTGGAGAAGGCTAAATAGTTTCCCAGCGTTTCATACAAGGAACAACTGCATTCCTACTTACTTTCTATTTTGAAGGCCAACTTCAAGCTAATAAGAAACATTAAAGTAACAAAATTCTTCCACTTGTAAACAGCACAATGAATCTGGAAAAAATTGCGTTGCCAGGATTTAGGATCTGTCTCTCAGGTTTAAGACTGCCCAGTTCCACAAGTAAATGACTTTGTGTCACTTAAGTCTAAGGGATTCTGTGTGTTTATGTTTCAGGCCAATGGTAATGTCTTTATACTGATCATTCACCTGAAACTGTGCTGTTGAAAGTGGTCTGGTGAAGTGATAAAAAATGCTGAGATATCAGCAATTTCGCAAGTACATTTAAATGTTGTAGGCCAGGTACCTCAGAAAAATATGCCATACAAATACAAGAAACAAACAAGCAAACAAACAAACCCTTTGATATCATCTAAGTAAAGTAAAAAAAAAAAAAAAAAGTTTTAATAACTGTGTATGAATGAAAGTATCATTTTTTACCTTGTCGAATATGATTTACAAACAGATGCTTCTATTCAATACAAGCCTGTGATTTCTCTTCCAGTTTAGGAGAAGTGATTTGAAATATGAGAGAAACTACTTGGACACTTGAATATGTCTTTGAATTCACTGTTTGAGTTTCTATTTATGCAATTTTTTGTTGCAAAACAGTCACAGTGAGTTAGGTATTTCAGAAGATGAAATCCACATGTTGGTAAATTAGGCTGCTACATTTCCTACTTCTTCAGAGTGAATTAGTGTTTAATTCATATAGCAGAATTAAAACTAATATTGAAGTTGACACATTGGTTCCTCAGCTACTATGAATCAGTAGATTTGAAATGTAAGTTGCATTTTATATAAGTCTGTGGGAATAGGCATTGTGATGAGAACTTTTGGTATTTTTAGTATCACTCAGTAATTTATTTTGATGGCTAACCATTTTTTCCATCTTTTTTTTTTCTTTTTTTTTTTTCCTTTATTCTTCTTTATGGTAGGGAATGAAGAATACCATACATTGTGACTATTCAGTGAGTAATTGTACAGAAAAGCCTGTGTATGAAAGGGAGGAATCCTTTCAACCAGCTGATTTCAATATGGCCTTAAAGCAGTCAAAATATCCCTCTGTCACACTGGAACCTGGACAACATCTGAAACACCATATATGTTAAAATGATATCAAAACTATTTATTATTATTATTATTGTTAGTAATAATAATAATAATTAATAATAATAATAAAGAGCTCTACAAGCACAAGATTTCCTTGCTGTGCTCCGTTTTATCTTTACATGTTACATGTTATTTCAAAACAGAGCTGAGTCTCCTCAGCTCCTGAGGCACATCGGCGCCATGCTAGAGTGCAGCATTGACCTCTGCATTCTGGATGACTTCAACAGAATCGTTCAAGTCATTTGACATTAAAATAATGTTCAGTGACTCTGTCATTTTCAAGCAATTTCCTGAATAATTTCCAATCTATTAATATACAGGAAACTGCTGCTTAACAAAGGTTGAATTCAGTGAATCCAGGAGCACCATCTAATTATTAACTTCCTTTATTATCTGAAATGAAACCTGTTATGATACAGACTCATTTTAAATATCAGTTAGTGAAAAAGATAGAAGTGATGCACACAACTGACATCCTTGTCTGAAAACGTGTAACGCTCTTATATTTTCTTGTAGTCTATTATTTTACATGGAAAAAATAAGCTAAGCTAAATATATAATGCTACTGATGTACAAAGCAGGAAAGGAAATACCTGTTTAACTATGAATTTCTTCTTTACGTTTTCAGCTTGATATATTAATTGATCCTGTTGATTACAACCACAAAAAGCCCAAATAATATTTTCTTTCTTTGTCAGGCTTCTTGACCTGAATGAAAACAGAAGGCCTACCTAATCTATGACAGGCACAACTTAGATATTTTGACTACTTCTTTCAATTCTACCCTTGTCTTTTTATTTCTTGATGTGACTTAATAACAACTCTAAATAACAAAAAATAAGAAATACATATAGCCTGACTCTAGAAGTGCTGAACTTCTTTCAAAATCATACCCAATGGATTTTGTACTTACCTGTTACTTTTTAAGTAGCTAAAAATTTTAGCTGTGAAGTGTACACCTGATTATTTTTCCATGACTTCTTTGGGTATATGCATTAAAAGAGATCTGTGCCAAGCTGCTTTATGCCTCATGAAAAGAGCATTGCTTTGCTAAAGTGACTGACTATCTAGTGTAAGCCAGAAAGAACTGGATCATTAAAGAGTTATTTTCAGCAGCCAGAACAAGAAATGATGCTGGCAGATTGAAAGATATGACATATTTTTGTACCTTGATGAATATTGAAGATTGTCTCTTCGAGAAAAATTGAAGACCACAGTTGTTCTTGTGTCAAAAAATAGATAAGCCCAAGGCAAAAAAGGAAAAGGGAACCACGAGATAAAAATTGAACTGTTGAAGCATGGTGAGTGAAATGTGGTGATTATGTTAGTCATTATACTGTTGTCAATTTGATTAGCAAGTAGCTCTGGCAATGGTATTGGATGAAGAAGTAATGGAAACTTATTTTAACTGCAATCAATTGTCTCACAGCAAATTAGATAATGAGAGACTTGAGTTTTCAAGCTCAGAGGTGGTTTTGTTAAACCCTGAACTTTTGGATACTTACCTAAAATAAGCTAGATCATTCTCTTTTCACAAGGAATATATGGAAGGCAGAAAAAAACCCTCTCATTGAATTTTTTAAAAATGTTTCTGCTGAAATAATAGAAAATGGGCAAATGAATCTTTCTCTTCTCTCCTGATTCGGAATAACAATTCCAAATGCTAAATTTGGAATTTGTTCCTTTATAGCAATTCTCAGCACTCATAGAGAAACTCTTATAGAAAGGTATCAGGCTTCTGGTCAGGACACCATCTTCGGTTTGCATTTGGTGTAGGGAAGGGGAGACACTAGAGCAGGACAACTTAAGTGCAACCTCCTTGAGAAAGGTTGGTCTGAGTCCCCCATGGAACATGGGCCCAGGACCACATAATGAGAATGCGACCGTATGCAAAGACATGGCAAATCACACTGTGGGTGCTGAAAGAATGATATACCTCCTTCTTTCCCCTCTGTGCAGGCTGGGTGCAGCTTGGTTTCTGGTAGAAGCTAGAAATGCTTTATTTGACACCAACGTATGACATCTGGCAGTTCTTCAGTATGTGTAGTTAATGTTAGGTCTGCAAGAAAAATGTGCCAGCAATGTAGAAAAGCTATAAAAAACATAAATTCAGCTCCTCACCCGTATTCTTTTTTGACTCAGTCTAAAGATCTGATTTAATGGTATGATTTCAAACAAGATAGTACTCTTAGGAATATCCTTAGTCTATTCTCAATATGACAGATGTGAAAGTCCATTAGCTCAGTTGTTTATTTAAGATTAATTGATGTAAACTAGTCTGAAATTGAAATACAAATATCCATGCTGGCTTTGCATTTGCATATTTTTTTTTTTTTCAAGTAATATAAGTTAAACTGGTATTTCTTCTAATACAGGAGAGCTTGTAATTTAAAATAAGACTTTGAGTAGCAGGATTTCTGTTGTTTTAGTCTCACATAGAGTAAGAAAGGAAAGCAGTAATAATAGCTATGACTCAAAGCTGTGGTAGCAAGTTTCAAATGGGAGCATCTGTACTTGTTCACTGAAATTATGGCTCTAATAATTGCAAGATCATTGTGTCCAGTATTTATTATAGTGATGATATACTGATGACACAAGACAGTTTTATAAAATACTGACTCTTTAATCCATTTGTGTTTTCTCTATAGATGATGACCATACTTCAGATGCATTGCACTGCTGATAAATGAGTGGAGAATGCAGAATGCCTTTTCTATTAGTAGCTTCACAGCAGAATTTTCTATTCTTGCTGTAGCTAAAATATTTTGTATGCATGTGCAGCCAGGCTGGAGACAGGGAACCTGAAATGATACAGTCTTGCCTATGGCTTGAATAAGAGTAATTCAGTCAGGTGATATGGAGTTTTACATTTTATTTATCTCATCTTTGGAAATTCCATAAATTATTTCAAAATGTAAGGTTTAACATTGCACTGAAAATGGAGATAAGAAGAGTTTGGGCAGAATATAAGTCCATTTTAACTATATACAGCTTAAATAGTCCCCCACCCTCCTTTTCATCTCAGTTCCTTATTTCTTGTGGAAGAAATATCAAAGTCTGGAAGACTTCTCACTGCCCACTGTAAAATAAAGATATTTCTTAGGCCTCCATTAACAGGCAATTTGGCACAATAGGAACAGGTCAGTTATGTCTACCATTTGAAGAGTTTGAGAAGGGATGCTCTTCTGTAGTAGATTTAGTCATATTCCTTAGACCAAATATTCATTATACACAAGATGCAAGGGAGATGGTTTAGGCTTTTATGTCTCCATTGGTGATGGGTATGGAGCTGGGGTAAATTCCCCATGTATTTTCTGTGAACTGAGATGATGTCCGTTAAGTCAGGGTGACTGGAAGATTTGCTTCAAAATTGCACTACTGCTCTAAAGTAAAATGTTAATATAAATGCAGCCAGTAAGCACTTCTACTACTGGAGAAAAATAAATAAATAAATAAATAAATAAAAAGTAGAAGGGTCAGTATTTGATTTAATTGCAAGGCAGCATGACTATCCTATATTTTATTGACTTTTTATAACCACTTCTTTTGATTCTTATTTTACTTCTAATTTTATAATTTTAAGTTATGACTTTTGCTTATTTTTGTAGAAAACAATAAGGAAGTATATGATATAGCACACCGTATCTTAAAGTATCACCAAATCCTCAGTGGGGAAGAATTAGGTGCACTTAGATTAGCATTAGTCTTGCTGACTATCTTATTAATTTAACTATGTTGCCTGAGATTAAGGACTGTCTTTCTATTCTATATGCTTCTACATATTCCTATATATTCTATATACTTCTATATAATCTATATCTTTAATACAGACTGTCAGCACCTAGAAGAACAAACGTATAAAAAATAATTATTAAAACAGATAACGTATCACCTTATGGAGACAAAAAAAATGTTATGATCAGCTATAAAGCCATATTTTTTAAAATATGGTGAATATCTACACCTATGTCTTTATATCTTCATTATCTGTACAAATCAAAGATGTGATAATTATGCATACATTGGAAAGGCTGATAAAGAACACAACCTTTTTTCATTTTTGAATGTTACAGAATGAGAAACATCTCATCACATCTGTCATGTCAAAAAAAAAAAAAGGTCCTTCATAGGAGGACAGTAGTTGTTCTTCAGGAATAAATTGACAGAAAAACATTGCCCTTTATCTTAGATAGGAAGTCTTATATGAAAATTACTTTCTATTAAGTAATTCTGATCATATACCTTTCCCATGAGAACATAAACATACTAATAGGAAGGCAGTAAGTCATATACACTAACATCCAACCACAACTGAAAAGATTAGAAAGCTCCCACTAACTTATAAAGGATTCAGTCAAGCCATTAGGCAGGCAAGGCTCTTGAAGATCAAGTGGTTTGTTACTAGAATGAAATTTTCAAATCATTCCTAAATTAAAAATAAAAGAGAAAAAGAAAAATAAGAGAGAAAGGGAGAGAGAGAGAGAGAGAGAGAAAGAGAGGAGAGAGAAAGAAGAGAGGAAGAAAAAAAAACACAGTATTTAAGTAAACAAAAGAAAACCTGCAGCAAAGGCTGGTAATCTGAGTATAGTTGGGTAATCAAATTTTACTGCAGCAGATAACGCAATTGATGATACACAGCTCATGGTATAATTGTCTCCAATTACTGATATGACTGAAACAGAGCAGTAGCTATATACTTCTGCTGCTTGTTTGTCGAAACACCATTTCTAAAATAGTATGCACTTCTAACATAACACAGGACAGACTGATGGTTGTTTGTCAAAACACTGTTTCTAAAATACTATACACTTCTAACATAACAAAAGACAGACTACTTTTATTCTGCCTGTCAGTAGTGAAATGACTGATTTCTTAAATCATCAAATGATGCTGTATACAGTAACTAGCCAACCTCTAAAGTGGCAGGCAAATACAATTTACCATGCAAATATTTATTGACTAAACTTTTTAGACGGTGGGAGGCTTTCAGCAACATGAAATAGTACATGCCTGAAACTAAAAGTTTGCAAATACAGTTGCTGGTTCTGCAAAGATTGTGGGAAAGAGAAATTGCATCACAGAGAGGAGAAATACATTCAATTGTTTTGAATTTATATAGACCTGAAATATGTAAAATATGGAAAACTGAGTTCTTGCTGATGGCCATAACAGGACTTTGCTAATACCACCCCTTGATAGTAACTGTGAGTATGTTTAGTGTACAATCAAATAAATTGAATAGCCAATTCCATTAATGACACTGTTCACAGAAAATTCATCTGCTTTCAGGTATTCTGCATGTTTGATCTGTTGCATAAGAAGAGTAGGTCAACTCTGGATGGTTTCAGACTGTTACAGGGATGAAAGTGACATAGGTTTGGCATACTTACATTGTTAAACTTGACCTATAGCAGTTTTTCTATCACATAGTTTATACAGGCCAAGTAAGGTGGTTTTTTTTTGTTTTGTTTTGTTTTGTTTTTTTTTTCTTTTTTAATTATAAGTTGAGGACAATAGTTTTTAATTGACTAAACACTTCGTTTGATAATTAAAATTAGTTGAGGATTCAAATTTAGTAAGCATCACTGCAAAGTTTCTTTAGAAAAAGTGTTATGAATAAATCTGTATACCACCATTTGCTCAGTACTTCTGGCCTCTCTTTGCCAAATCCCGTCTGTGTGTTCAGCACTGTAAACTGATTATTCCCCAAATCATGCTAATTGACCAATTAGCTGAAAGTAAAGGTAAATTAGACTTTGTAAGTATTACATAATTACGTTTACTGTCAGTTAATCAACTACTGCAGATACAGCACATCCACAAAGGAATATCAGGAAGAGGAATAAAATAGACCTATAGCAAAGTATAAATTGATAAACATTATTCTGCTGAAAAGGGTCATTTTATTCCTTTTTTTTATTGCTATCAACATTGTTATATTGTTATCAGTAAATTGAATTTATGTGACATCAAGTACATAAGTCAAAAAAATTGTTTGTTCCAAAACAATGAATATAGGTTATCTTATTGAGCAACTGACCATTACTACCAATAACTTCAGGTGTAATAACAACATTCTATTGTCGCTACTAGGTCTATCTAGTACTTAACAGTCATCATGAAGGTCAAAGAGGAAAATAAGTATAACCAACAACAGGAATTTCAATGTACATCTAAGTCGTTCTGGATGTTTGTTGCTAAAAAAAACACTGAAAATCCTGGATGTTTAAACAAAGAGTAGAAAAAAACTATGAGATCATAATTCCTTCCTTTCATCCATTTCACTTTTCCACCTTCATTCCTCATAGCTTTTAGCAACCTATCCCACAAATATTCCAGTCATCTCCTTCTTATAGAACTGAATACTTACAATAGTTAAATTTTGTATCCCATCTTGGGTGGGATTCAAAAAACATAGAGATCTTGTCATTTGATCCAATCTCTAGTGTCACTTCAACCTTCTAAGAATATGAGCTGGAATCCAGTTTGAGGTTAAGATAGGATTAAAATTTGGCATCTGGATGTAGGGGTCTAGGAAAGTGCAAGGTGTCCACAATCCCATTCCCGTTAGTGGGCTTGATTTAGTTGCCAAAATGCCAGGTTCTTGTGCCATGTCAGGGACTATGAGGTCTAAGTCCTGGCCTCCATCTGCTGTTAAAATAGGCATGTATCTCTCGTAAGTCTGGCTGTGTTTAGTTGCCAACCCTGTGTGGCTGTATGGGACACCGCAGAATATTTCAAATGGTACTGGGTGGGTGTCTATGTGGGTAACCAATCCTGGCTCAAGGTGCCTTTTGACATATAAGTATGGTCAGATTAGTTATTCTGAAATTAATCCCACTGTTAGAGTCTGTATGAGATAACTAGACTTCTCCTTAAGTCAATGGGAAAAAAATCAGGACCTCCCAGAGAAGGGTTTATACTGAAAAAAAATCAAAATATCTTCAAAACATCCGCATTATCTCCCATTTGGAGAAGAATGCCAAACTGAAGCAGCCAACAGTTCCTGTGGCAGAGCTGACAGCCTGTATAGGTGTTTCAGATGGCACTAGGGAACATGACTCTGGATCTGTTGGCATGGGCAACTGAGCCATGGAGTACCCCACACCTAACACTGAGCAGACAGCAAGAGATGCTCACATAAGCAGTGACTGAGCCCAAGAGAAAGACCAAAGCCAATGGGAATATATAGGAAGCAGGATGAGGCTCCACTGATAATGTACTTCTCTGGCAGTCTTCAAGTCCTGCTGACTCAGCTTTCTACTGATAAGGGGCATAAATATATGTTTCTCATTACAGGGTATTTTGTAGATAAATACATTAAAGATTGTGAAATTATTCAATTTATTTCTTATAATTGGAATCATTATTGCCTGAATGCAAATTCATTTCCTTTAGAAATTCAGATTATCAGAGTACTCTTGTCATTTTCATATAGTTCAAATAGAAAACAAAACAAAACAGGAAAGGAACCCAGGCATTTTGGATGTAGATATTACATTGAAGAAAAACTGTTTATTGCTTTATTTAGTGACATTCACTAGTGCAAGAGTTAATGTATTTCCTAGTTAATTCAGAAGTTCTCATAACTATCATAGTGCTACTTTGAAATATATCGTAAAGTTGTATAAATGACTGTGTTCATATAGCTCAGCTCATACTGCTACTCTGTTAACGTAAGGCACTTATATTAGGTATGTTTTGGGATTCAGAAATAAATTCTATAACTAATGGTATGTTAGTGTCAAGGCCTCTTTCCCCAAAGACAAACTCCTGCCTATATTTAGTATTACCTGGAGATATCTGCAAATGTCATATACAGACCTTCTGTTTTCTCTTGACCACTCCAAGCTGCATACAAGGTAAATATTTAGCTAAATGCTTTTCCGCTTATATGAATCCAAACCATTTCCTGCCCAAAGCCCACCTCGTAGCCTCTGCAAATATTTCCCTGTCTGGCTGTGCAAAGAGCTTACCTGACTGCAGTTTAATAACTTTTTACTCACCTCTTTGAAAACATAAAGGTCATTAGCGTGCTCTTTCTTCTTCTCCCTTCCTAGATGAAAATTATTCTGAGGAAAAATTTAAAACAAAAATGAAAAGAATAGCACTACTTAGGGTTCTAATATTTAGCTAAGGCTATTAATGTCCTTTTGTCCCTTCCCCAGAATTTTAGGTATAGAACATATTCTACACAGCAGCAGGTGAACACTTGTCACTCTCTTAGTTTAAGAGGATTTTTAGGACCACAGGATCATATGAAAGTTCAAGCTGGAATGGATCTCAGAATGTCTGTAGTCCAATTTCCTCCTCTAAATAGGGTCAGCTGTTAGATTAAATCAAGTTACTCTGGACTTTATCAAGAAGAATCTTTAAAAGCTCAAAGGATGAAGCCTGAAAAATATTTCTGGGAAAGCTGGTCCAGTGTGAGACTATCCTCATGCAGAAAAGGATTTTTCTCATGAAGTCTGAACATCTCTTGTTTCAGCTTCTAAACTCCACCAGGCTTTGAAGAGCCTGGCTCCGTCTTTTGGGTGACCTTCCCGTTAGTATCAAGGAGCTACGATTGGGTCCTCCTGCATATCTCTGACCTCAGGCAGAGCCAGCCCTGGTACCTCAACACATCCTCACAGAGTAAATGTTCCAGCCCCTGACCATCTTGGTGGCACTCCACTAAACCCACTGCAGTTTATTTGTTCCTTTTCTGGGGAGTCCAGAACTGGACATAATGTTCTAAATGTAGTTTAACGAATGCTGAGTAAAGAGGGATCAATTTACTCCACCTCTGGCTATGCTCCTGGTCACACAGCCCAGGATGTTTTTGTCCCTTTTTGCTTCCAGGGCACGTTGCTGGCTCATGTTCAGTTCCCTGTTTGTCAGCAGTCATAGTGCCTTTTCAGCAAAGTTGCTCCCCACAAGTCAAGCCACAGCCAGCGTTGCCGCAGGGGTCTCTTCCTTCCCAGATGCAGGACCTTGCACCTGTCTTCACTGAACTTCATAACATTCATGTTGACCATTCCTAAAGCCCAAGCCCCCACAAAAGGCAGATCTGCCCTTGAGCATATTTTCCAGTGCCCTCCAAAATTTCTGCCGTCTGCAATCTTGATAAAGTCCATTCTGTTTCCCCTTAAATTTAATGACAAAAATGTTAAACAGAATAGGTCCCAAAAATAAAGCTTTGTGGTATTCTACTTGTTATTGCCTCAGCCACTACCCTTTCAGTCCAATCATCCAACCACTTTTTTTTTCCTATCTACTTGCCTATTCATCCAGACGGGAACATCCTACCTTAGATACAAGTATTGTAGGAGACAATTTCAAAATCTAAAGTCACAATAAAATCATCTCTCTTGCTTTCTCCTTGTTCACAAATCCAGTGATTCTATCATGCAAAACAATCAGGTTAGTCAGGCAAGATTTGCCCTTAGTAAATCCATTCTGATTAAACCTAACCACTTTCTTCTCCTTCATACCCAGAAAAGTCTTTGAAGGGGGCTAGCTCTATGATATTCTCAAGGCTGACCAACCTGTAGTTCGCTGGGTTGTCCTTTTGGATTTTTGGAATATTGGTGCAACATTTGTCTTTCACAAATCAGGGATTCCCCTGTGCCTAATACCTCCACAATCATTCAAAGATGATAAATATTGCAAAGATATTGGCCAGTTCACTCAACATCATTGGATGTAGACCATTGGCTCCCATGGTCTTGTATAGATCAAATTCTTGCAAGTAAACCCTGACTCAACCTCCATCCACTGCTGGTAGTTCTGTTTCACTAGGCACAGAAGCCTGGGAGACATAATCAATAAAGACTGAGGCAAAGATAACATTAAATACCTCAGCCTCATCTGTGCCTACTATCACTAAATCAACAATCCTGTAGGCTCATGTTTGCCTTTTTCAGCCTTTTACTATTAAGGTTGTGATGGAAGATCTATTAATTGCCTTTGACATCCATTGACAGACTCAACTCCAGTTCAGCTTTGGCTTTTCTGATACTTTTCCTACATGACCAGTCAATGTTCTTAAACTCATTCTCCAGAGCTGTTCTTGTTTTCACCTCCTTTTCATACATAAGATTTCCTATGATTTTCCTGTTGACACAAGGAAGACTCTTGGTACATCTGTTTGTCTTTCCCCATGGACTGTTCCAGCACTTGGAGGATTCTGTCTTCAAGACCTGCCAGACTTTCTGGGAACCTTTGCCTTCCATCAGCTCCCACCCACCTGTTTCCTGAGTAAACTGCAATCTGGTCTCTTAAACTCCAGTGTCTACTCTGCTACTGTTCTTCCTTACTCTTTCATCACCTTGAATTCCATTGTTACATGGCCACTACAGACAGGTCTGTCACCAATTACCACATCCCCAGATAATTATTCATTACGAGTGACTAGCAGATCCAGCTGTGTCACCTGTCTGGCTCATTCAGTATCTCTATCAAGAATTCATCCCTAATTGCAATCCAGAAAGAGAAATCTTCCTGACTGTCCTTCTCCTGTGATGTTTCCTGTTTAGCAGACATCAGGGAATCTATGATGCAGAGTTCAGTGAGTCGCTTAAAGAAGGTTTACTGTTTTCTTACCCTCACCGAGTGGTCTACAGTACTGGAGCAGTTACTTTTTTCCCCCAGCTGAAGGTCTCTTCCTCTGGACCATAGCTGACCCATTCAACAAGAGCACAGCCCTCTGAAGTTCCAAGTTTCTAAAATTCAAAAAAAAAAATAAAAATGGTGGGGAAGACTTCTAGCAACCCCCACATATTTGAATAGGGAATTAAAGTTACTGGTCTTAGCGGCTCAACCCAGATAAATAAATAAATAAATACATAAATTAAATTAAATAAATAAAGCATTTCATCTATAGAAGAGAAGATCCTTACCAAAAAAAAAACACTTTTTTTTTGTTTTAATTATTATTGTTTTAATTATTATTATTATTTTATATATATATATATATGTCCACATTCACTAGTTAGAGATCTCTCCCCTGGGCTACCAGAAGCACTGAAAATCTTGTGAGCCTGTGTCCTTTCAGCAAATGAAGAAATACATGGGGTCTTTTAACTTGCTCCAGAAAGACCAATCGATTTTAAAGTTAGTGAGTCATGAGCCCTTGCTGAATTTAGAGCAAGAACAAACAGTTGTTTCAAGAAAATAAACAGCACAATCAAAAGTACAAGCTTTAAATTGTTTCCTGAAGGGGGTCTGCATACAGATGGTTCAAAAAACCAAATCAAAACAAAAACAACAACAAAAAAGAATGTATACCGTCACCACAGCTAACTTTCCTTTTTGGATCTTTAAAAACGTAAGACTTAAGAGAACATTAATTGTTCCTCTGTGAGTTACACAGCTTCCAAGAATCTACCCAACCTTTGATCTAGTCCTCAGATAGAGTAACCCATCATGTTGTTTTGATTTCCCTGGAGCTAACCCTAGCAAAAACTAGTTATAATGACAAAGATATGACCCTTTCAGACCAGGTACCTCAGCACTAAGGCAGTTGAATAGAATAGTCCCCACATAGCCACCTTCACTTTGTAATGTAAAGAGAATATGGTTTTGTAGTCGTTAACTAATTTTGCTAGAAAATAAGGCAGTCAAAATGAATGTTACTACTAGGATAAATATATAAAATCCCGTTGAAAATTTCCTTCCTTAGGATAAGAAAAGAATATTCCCTTATGCCTTCCAGAATTCAATAAAATATTCATCAATGTTGAAAGGATGGAAGAGGAAATTTCATTTGTCTTTGCTCTTTTTCTTTAACTCTTACCTCACATACTCTTTTCTCAAAGATAAAGGTGATTTATAGTATTTTTATTATTATTTTGGCTTTAAAAACCTGAATCTATTTGCCATTTGTAAGAAGTGTAGTAAAGGAATTCCTACTTTTTAGATGGGCAGAGGACAATTATGATGCCTTCATACTCATTAATTACAGAGGAGAGACTTTGGAAATTAGAGAAGATAGTTTTGGAAAAAAGCAGTAGAGAGTAGCTGAATGGGTAGCTAGACCTCTAGCTGAGCTGGCAAGATATGCCTCAACACCACCTTTTGACATGATATAATAGAAAAATTATATAACTCCCTCCAAAACCACAACTAAACTGTTTTTATCTACAGTGAACTTGAAAGAAAAGATTATCTCTACCTAACTAGTCATCATCTTCATCTGAACAGCAGCACAATGGCACTTCATTTTAAATTTGAATTTGCTCTCACATTCCTCATAACTCATTTTTAGCCTTGTATTGATTCACTCTCACCCCAATCCCCATTCCTCAGCCCCCACCCCCCCACCCCCTTTAAATATAGTGCCGGTATCTAAATATTTACTGAGATGTGCTGTGTTAGATACGTCTCTTCATGATTGCTATCAAAATGAAAAACTCAGTCTCACAAATAGATCTGTGTGAGAAGATCCGTTTTAACTAGATATAGCCCAGATGAATCATAGAATCATTAAGGTTGGAAAAGACCTTCAAGATCATCAAGTCCAACCAATATCAACCACTAAACCATGTCCCTAAGCACCACGTCCAACCTTTCCTTGAACAACCCCCAGGGACAGTGACTCCACCACTTCCCTGGGAAACCCGTTTTTCCAATTCCTGACTACTCTTTCTGAGAAGAAATGTCTCCTAATTTCCAACCTGAACCTCCCCTGGCGCAACTTGAGGCCATTCCTCTAGTCCTATCACTAGTTATCTGTGAGAAGAAGCCGACCCCCAGCTCCCCACACCTTCCTTTCAGGTAGTTATAGAGAGCAATAAGGTCTCCCCCGAGCCTTCTCTTATCCAGACTAAACAACCCCAGTTCCCTCAGCCGCTCCTCACAGAACTTGTTTTCCAGGATCTTCACCAGCTTTGTAACCCTTCTTTGGACTCCAGGGCCCTGATGTCCTTGTACTGAGGGGTCCAAAACTGAACACAGTACTCAAGGTATGGCCTCACCAGAGATGAGTTGCCCTATTTCATCAAAGAAAAGCAGTTGTTACCAAGAGGATTATTATTTTCTGGATCAGATTTGTATAGGGTTTGGTGAGATAGGACACATACTTTCATCTGGAAAGCTTTTCTTTCCCTAGCTGGACTGATCTTGAATTTATGTACCTGTTGATTTCTTTATTTTTAATTCCCTGTTAGTGTAGAAGAGTACCAAATGACAGAGGGAAATATATGTCAGCAGGCATGAACGGACTAATATAGAGTTTTCCCCTGGAGAATATGTCCAGATATAATTCCCAAGCTAAAAAATTCCCTATATTTTACGTTTAGTCAACATGTGGACTAACTAAATATGTTCTGTTGGTGCTCCTATAAAATATTTGCTTTTCTTCCAGTTTTACTTTCTTTCCTTCACCACACAGCCATACAGAAATTTAAACTTGCTTCCAGGAAAGCCTGTAGAATTTCCACGTTACTTTTGCAATCAATAGTTGAGAAAATGTGACCACAAATTATTTGTTTGGGTTTTCCAGAATAAACACTTGTAGAAAGAGTTTTGAAAAGTCAGAATATTCTGAACTGAAAGAAGACAATCCCACTGTTAATAAGGAGGAAATCATGTAAAAAGAGTGCTTACAATGTGTGCAGGAGCTGGGAAAAGAAATTAAAGTATTTCAGACTGAAAATTAGAAAGGAATAGAACTTTTCAAACTTACTATGGAAAGCAAATCACTCATTTTATTGAGTTCTGATCTGTACACTGACAGCACAACGGTACCCCTTTGTGGTGCTCTTGTACATGAGTTCTGTTTTCTCAACATTTGGTTGTTGAGATTGTCTGGTCTACTCAGAACAAGACCGATTCCCTGGTTGGCTGTTATATATAAAACACATGTTGGAAAACCACATTGTAATAAAACTTTTCTATGATAATAGCTGGTTCAACATCTGATGCTTTTCCTATTTTATGGGATCTATGTAATTTTTCTTTGTTGTCTGAAAAGGAAATTACTTCTAATGTTATTTTACAATAAATAGACTAATATTAAGTATATAGTGTTAAAATTTATTCCTCTAATTCTAGGCACTGCAGAGGGTAAAAGTTTATATTTTTTCCATAAAAAACACTCAAAATATCTGACAGAATTTAGCTCCAACAGAATTAGTACAAATATAGCCCAGTTATAGACCCATATTATAGCCCATTACATTCTGAGGTTGTCTTAAATATATTTATAATTCTCTATGAATGTTCATATCGCACTACCATTTTATTTATTTTTTTTGATCTCCCTTACACTTTACCTTATATATGCTGGTGACCTTTCCCCTCATGTTAATGAAGTAACACAATGGTCTCAAGTTTTATCTATTTAGAAATTTATCAAATTTATTTCACTTGCTAGAGATATCAGGAAATATTTATAACTTTATATTAAGTATGAAAAACTGTCTTAATATTCCAAGCAAAGCTTATGTTTGCAGCTTTGGTGTTTCTATATATCTTTAAAGCTACCTCTTTTATCTGAGAGCTCTCTGTAGATTTTTACAACTTTCCCATTTATGTGTCATCAGAGCATTAGATGTATGAGAACATATCTCTTGTGGTCCACTGAAATACTTAAAGGAATATTGTCTTAGCCCCTAGTTGGATTGCAACTCTTTCTGTTTATTACTAGTTTAACTTATTGTATAAATAAACTGATCCTTCACATTTTTCTTCACTAGGAAGAAATTGTAAATGATATTTCTGTATTTTAATAGAGATATTTTGGTTAAACTTTTTCACAAGTCAACAACCAACCTTTTTTTCAGTTGGAATCCTTCACACTGAATTCTACTTCTACATTCTCAGTCTTCTCTGAATAAGCAAGAAATGAACACTTAGGTAATATTCTTCAAATGTTGGTCAAAAGCAGAAATTTTAGCAAACTTGCTATCTGCCCTACTCAAGGGGTAAAACAAGGTTTGAAACTGCTGAACGTATAACTCTTCTCAAGCTTTTAGAAATGCATCATGTGAAATTGGCAGGTCCTAAAACTATCTTATTACCTCTCATAGTTCAAATACAAACAATTGGATATGAAGATTTTAGGGAAAGATGTGTCATAAGAATGAAAAAATGTGATAAGTGCAAACATCATGAATAAGAAATAAGTTTAAATTTTATCTTCCCATAGAGATACCCTTCAGAAAGAGAATCTTTGGAGGACAGTAATGGATGAAGAAACTCTGCAAGACTCAGATAAGTTTACATGTTGAAGGAGGAACGAATCTTATGAATTTCATAGTACCAAATGCATTCTTCACTTTGTTTTGAAAATGACATAATTTCCCAGACTCCTTCCATTTCTTTTAACATCTAGTTAGCTCTTTGTGGTTTGACTTCGGATCTGTTACAATTGCTGACATATGTACAACTTTCCCTAGCTTCCTGTGTGATCTGAAAACAATCTTGGATTTTTCCATTCCAAGTATCTTGCTTCTTTTACAAAAATCATGTAAACAAATCTTTTTAAATTTACATTACAGAAATGAACCTTCCTACCTGTTAAAGCATTCATGTCTTCTTGTGCTATTGACTGATGGTCAGAGAAACAATGACCCATGTATCATTCATTACACATTATACATTATATATGACTGAGATCTGCCCTTTACATAGTGGTTGAAGGAGTCTCTTTCTGAGCTGCACAGTATAAAACTTTCATGTGAAGCATGTTTCATTCTGAAGGCAGGGATGCTCGCAGGGCTCACAGCAGGCTCTTCACATCACTATGATGTAACTGCAATTTAGGGCATGCTTAAATTAAGAAAACTCCTAAATTTGTTTCTGCATCAAACAGTTAGTGTTCTGTCAAATGCTCACAGAGTAACGGTTCCCTACAGGTCAGTCAGCTGATGAGTATTGTCAGTGGTGGAACATTGGGATTGAAGAGTGAACAGCTTAACTAGATAACACAACAACAACAACAACAAACTCAGAAGAAGAAAAGGGTTTCAAATTAATATTCCAACTGCCCTTTATTCTCTGTGCTCTTTCTGGCAGAACCTGAGAAGTATATATCTACTCTCACTTGGCTGTTGGTAATTGCAAGACATCTGAAGTCAAATCATTAACAGCTAACAATGTTTAGAGAAATAAAAAGATTGTTTCCTCTTAAGAAGACTCTGGCTGAGAAATTATGGTATCTTTAAATCTCAATGATCACTTTGACAAATTTTTGGAATGCAATAGAGCTGTAAGATGAACTGCAATGACTTAATGGAAATTGAGTTAAGCACAGGCACACGGACTGAAGGATCTAATTAAGCACCATTGGGAACACAAATAAAATAAAATGTAGAAGCTAGTGTTTTACAACAGTGTTTTTCCTATGAGAAATGCCTATATTATAACCTAAATTAGAGTAGTCTGTATATTCCAGAGAAGATGGTCTAACAAAAGAATTTCCCCCTTTTACTTAATATATACATTTGTAACAACAACAAAAAATGTCCTTAAGACTAAACCTTTGCTATATATTATTTCAATAGTGACTTATTAGGTGGCTTTATCAGAATTCTGGTAAGTAAGGTAAAAGGTAAAGAGCAAATCATTTATAATAATAATTAGTAGTAGTAGTAGTAGCAAACATTTTTTAGTATTTGAAACCTTACATATCAAAATAGTTTAGCTGAGCTTTGTAATAAAAGACTACAAAGAATAAAACATTTACTGCTTTTAAATTCTGCTAAATGAAAAGTGGAAATTGCAGTGTTAACAGAAGTGTTAAAGTTTTGTAATGAGTAGTCAGAACTGTGGAAAGGACATACTACCAAGCCTAATGAGTGACAATGTTAAGATATGTTTACTGTGCTATTGGAATGTGCAAACTCTAGTGGAAGTTAGCAAGCAGTATAAAGATGCAAGTTCCCTAACATTTGCATAACCCATCCTGAAAGTGGTGCCATGGCATTTATTCTGCTAGGACCTGCACAAGTTAATGAGCCAGTGCTCTTCTCATGCTACAATCATGCCTTCAGCTGCAGTGCTGGCATAGTCTCACTTCTCACTTCCTAAGATATGCTGGTTTACACATATCATGGTCACACCTCTCAATTGCACAGCATCTATGCCCTAATGTTGCCACTTAGAGTTTGCTGTAAGAGTCTGTCTTATGTGACCAGCGGCTTTTGTTTGCTGTGTATAAGCTGCCTGACTCAGGTGTTGCTCTGAACTTGATCCCTTTGGGCATCCTGGTTTTTTTTCTGCAGCTCCATGCATCTACTTACAGGCAGTGATTCCTAACAGTAGGATATGATCTCTTCTTACAATGGCAGACAATCTCATTACATTATTTGTACCATCTGGCTCCTTAGCTTTATCTAAAAAAGCATACAGGCAACTTCAGAACAAGTGAAAATAAAACATGATGTAAAACATGCTGAGGAAAAAGTCTGGGCAAGCTGTCAGAGCAGATTTTCTTTCCTACAGAGCACTACTAAATGCAGGGTTGTTTCTATTGCTGAAGAGTGTAAAGGAGGGGGTTAAAAACAAACTCTGGTAGCATAACTCAGCCTCCAGACAAATTCATCTGAACTGATAAAAAAGTGTTATCCAGGCTTATGCCTTAAGCCTATCTGTTGTGAAACTCACAGTGAAAAGTGAGATATTTGGCAACAGATAAATATTTGGTACAGTCTTGAGTAGTTTCTGAAAATCTCTGCTGAGGACAACATAGAAGAAGTGAAAGTGGAAACTCTCAACTTGGTTCTCACCTCTCAGAAAGCTTTACAGGCAAAAGAAGTGTTCAAGGTTCATATTTACATACACATTCACTTATAAAATTTATATCAAAGTAAGAATAATCACAAAGACAGATTACAAACAAGGAAACAAGGGCAAAAGTAGAGTCGTTTCTCCTTTCCTTAGAAGACAGACTGTTGCCAGCAGGATCTGAAGACACTTTGTAGATCTGCCCTTACAAGCTAAGACTTTGCAGAGTTTTCCCTCGGCATAGCGCTGTCAAAGTTGGGCAGTGCTGACCTGTTTTCTTGTTTTCCTGGCACAAGCCAGAGTTTAGAAACCCATTGGTCTGACTTCAAGGCACCAAATTTGGAGTCTTGTTAATTCCTGCTTTTGGTCTCAGGGACAGCAGCAATGCCTGAATTCCTTGCACTTCCTCATGAGCCTCTGGCACTTTAACATTTATTCAGACTTAGGTTGACCTCCGCTGCCTTTATGTATTTTTAAAGTTCATTCCTGTGCTACTGTCAATACATCTATTTTGCACCATGGAAATAAGAAGCTTTAGGGTGACTAAAATAACACTCAAACTGTTAAGTCAAGTGTGGTTGTGATTTTCAAGATTTTGCTGTTTTCGGTTGACTTTTAATAATATTGCATCTATTTTCATCTCCATCTTTGGGAAATATATTGCATTTTCTAACTAGATTGTCTTGTGATTCATGAAGGTAACTGTAAGGTAGAGACAGAAGCAGTTTTGGGGGACAAAATTTACCTCAAAGAAGGCTTTTCCGAACCAGTGTTTTGTTTACCCTTCAATCATTTATAATTATGTAGCCAGCCTTTCCCAGAATGATTAAAGTGGTATCATCCTAAAGCTGAAAGTAGACCTTAAGTACTGTGGAATAGCTTTAATATGATATTGGAATAGAAATAAGGCTTCCAACACAGACTATATAAAATGCAGAAATAATTGAGTTCTAGGATTGAGATTGAGTTCTAGGAGTGCTCCCAAGGAAATAAGTGAATACCATGAGTCAGTTTAATTCTCTGCTGAAAGGAGACATGACTGTTATCTAATTTGTCACATTATGTGTGACTTATATTCTCATCTGTATATAGCTGCAGGGGTTTAGCACAGTTCTGTCCCTGTTCTGGACATTACACATCACTATACCAGCACGATAAGTCTAATATAATGATTTCAGCATGTCTTTTCCACCTTAGAACCACACAAAAACCCGTGCTGTACTTTGTCTTCACCAGCCCCACCACCAGAAGTAAGCAGATTGGGGTGCAAACTCAATTGTCAACCTCAGTCAGGTTGCAATAAACACAGATATTGTAGCTCAAAGCAAGACCCATTCTGTCCTGCAGCTTACTGTACAGAAGGATACTTGCAGGCTTCACAGACAGCATGAAAAGAGCTGGAAAATAGCTTTTTTTTTTTTTTTTGTCTATTTTATCCTCAGAAATCCTTGCCTTTCAAAACAGAGTTTGCTCTGTAAAGCTGCTATCTGCTTCATCTCCCTAAATGTCTTCTCCACTGCCAAGGGGGGGAAAGGAGCAAATGTAGCCTGACCGGTATTCTCAGGAAGACCTTTTTTCCCAGTCTGGAAATGCAGCTCAGGTGTGGGGAGCTGTGTTCTGCAGCAGCAGAAGGTGTCTAGTGAGTATCTGGTGTGGTGTCTCATAGGAAACGTTGAGATAATTGAACCCAAACATTGAGATAATTGAACCCAAAGGCGGAAGAGTCACAAGACTCATTCTTAACCACAGTCTTCCTACTGAAATGCAAAAAAAAAAAAATCTTCAAGTCTTAAGCACTCATGCCAGCTGGGTGCCTGAAATCCCTGGGGACTGAGCAAGCAGCTCAGGGACTTCCCCAAACCTTCACCATGACACTCAGCTCTTCCTTTCAGCAAGGCACACTCCAGGGACATTTCCCATTGAACCAGGCTGTGCGGAGCACCAGTGTCTCAGCTATCTACCATCCAGTCATGGTTAAACCCCAACACCTCTACTGACATTCTCTTGCAAATATTTGGTTAGGTATGTGGCTTTTGCACCTCATCTGGCTGCTCATATTATCTGATGCCTTTTGCTTTCTATTGAGTTATATATATTTCTGGCATATACAAATTCCTTCATTATTTTCCCTTTATTCTAGGCACTTTTTGTGCCTATTCTTTTGTCCCTTATTTATTTATTTATTTATTTATTTTATTTTATTTTTACTTATGTTCACTTTTATTTTCTGTGTTGTGATACTTCCGTTTTCCTCTTTTCCTTTCTGTCTCTGACTCCTTACAAAAACTCCTTTCTCTCTTCTTCTCTTTCATGCTTCTTTACATTTACCTTATTTCTTTTTCAGAGGAACCAACAGATTTTGTGATCCTCAGCATTAATGATTTCTTGTGTCCTCAATCCTTCAGATTGATAGCACTACATCATGATGTTGGATTAATCTATTTTTTTTCAGTGACATTTTCAGGCTGAGGATTTAAATCAAACTAATTCATCCACTATTAATACAAAACTCTGATAGGAATTCTTTTGTATGAAGTTCTGACAAAAACAATCTTCAAATCCAAGTTCTTTAGTTAAAGCCAAACGCTGAATTTACAATTAATCCCCTCCTACGCATACATCTGAATTCATTAAACACCTTTCCTTGTCTTAAGGTCATCACAAGAGTTCTGTCTCTTAACATCACAATGTTGAGTCCAGAGCTACTGTTTTTCAGATTTTTTTCCTGCTCCTGAGGAGTTGTTTAGTTTGTGGGTGATATCCTTTTTCAAACTAACTGATGAAAGATATGATCATGCATTGTGTGGTAGATGCACAATCTGTCAGCAAGGATCCCTGACACAAAGCAGAAATGTAGAGTTTAAGTTCACTAAAATGTTTTCCACTTTTGAAGCTCCTTTACCAAACAGAATAACTAGAATAATAATGTTCCAAGGAATGCTTTTTCCTGTCTCTTGAAAGAAAACAAAACTAAAGCAAGCAACAATCAGGTAGATGTCAAAGTTTAATGTTTGTCCTTCAGTTTTCCGATGTCAATGATTTAAAGAGGACATTATGTTTCTGTAGTTTTAGTAAGATCTCTAAAGGACTTAGCAAAGAGATCCTGGTCAAAAAAGCTGTGTAATACAGCCTAAGCTCATGTGAATGACAAATCTGGGTGTCTGTGTCCTTTTGGAAACCCCCAGAGTCTTCTTCTGACAGGAGTGAGATTATCTGTCACCTTTAAATCATCGAAGCCTGAGATCAAACAAGGCTCCTAATCTTAACAATTCTTTTCTTGTGTATCTTGGTGTAGTTGTCAAGGTCAGCACCTGCAGCTCTAGTAGTGCTTCGTTACAATTGCTGAGACAGTAGTGAAAGAATTTGAAAATGGATAGTAAGTGCAGGTGGGGCAGTGGAGAGAAAAATCAGACTCCTTCAAACAAGGAGATGCAATTCATCAAATATTCCCTGTGTATTGCATATGGAAATTGATTTAAAACTACTTCAAAGTACTGAGTAACAAATCAATTCAACCTTTTTCCTTACGTCATCCTTTCTTAACACTTCCTCTGCCCTATGCTGGGTTATACCTATTTATGTTAGTCAAGGATCTTCTTTTATTCTTTTCTACAATGGAGGAGAACTAATGCTTAAGATATAATGGTTGTGCCAATACACTACTCTTTGAACAAAAAGTAACCTATCCCTTACATGCGTGTGTAATTCACTTTTCTCAATCTTTCCACAGAGACAAGCACTAAATTAACTATATAACAAAGGCACGTTTCCTGTGGCAGGGGACAGACCTGGCATGGCATTACTGTAATTTCTTTGTTGAATTGGTAGAGTATTGAATATTCTTTTGTTTCCTGTGGTCTGAATTCATAACAGTTCTTTAATACAGCCTTCTCAAAAAAAAAATCACGTCTATCAATAATAAAATTTTGAGAATGCACACCCAATATATGTATATTAATTTATTTATAAATTATACATATATATTACCATATTAATACACAATGAATATTATAAAATTTACACAAAAGTATAAATTTAACAGGATAAGATAAGGGTGAAATAAACATTTGTTGTTGTTGTTGTTGTTGAACTTATTTATTCAAATAAGTACAAAAAAAAAAAAATTCTTTTTGTAACCCAATGGATTGTTTTGCATATACCTTGGGGTACACACACACAATTTTGGAGACCACTGTTTTGATTAATGTGTTGCTGTGGATTGTACACCTTCTTAGTAGCAGTGGTAACAGTAGCAGTAACCAAACACAACCTATCCATATACCACACACTTAGGGATGACATCACATTCACACAAAAATTTTAAACTTTCAAGTCTAATTCATTTTCTGTTTTGAGTCTGCTAGAATATCTGTGGCTGGTTTGAATTAAAAATATTGTTATGGTATTAGGAAGTGATGAAGACATGACTGTAGCTGTCTGCTTATTTTCTTTTGAATAAAATCACAGAAATTAAATAAGATAGCGTTTGTCATTTATTTATTGTTTTGAAAGGACTGTTGATTAAAAAATACTGGGAGAAGGCTGGTGTAGCAGAATACAGAAGGAGGGCAACCTTTTCCAGAACTGTTCTTCCCCAAAGGAGGATTGTGATGTGCAGCCACAACACCATGAGAAAGGGTGGACTGAACTGCAAATGTTACATTTGTTACAGGGAGGACTTCAGACCTTTGACTTGTTGTTGACTTTGACTTGCTGACATACCAGCAACTACAGTATAAATCTCCCACAAAAGCTCTGATCTTAGAACCTTAACTATTTAGGAAAAAGAGCTGTAACAGTTACTCCAAAGAATTAAAATTTCTGTTCACAAGTTTTGGAAGTAGCAGTGACATTTAAGTTTTAAACTGATTTTTCTGTTTCCCCTCCATCAGAAAATCAACTGTGGTATTCAGTTTCTTATTTTTCTCACTGTAGTATCTCCAGCTCCTGTTATATGTACCTTGCCATGTTGTAAAGATCTGGGAGGAATTGCAGCTGTCCTTAGGCATTATTACAGAGATGCTGAAACACAACATATGGGAGAAAATGAATAGTGGAAAGTCCATTGAAAATCATTTGCCTTACTGTTTTGATTATGCCAAATTTCTACTACTGTTTTTTTTTTTTTTTTCTGCTGTTTAAAACCATTAAAGACATAGCCATATAGCCATACATCATCTCTGCTTTGCAATAACACTACCCCTCATTTAAAAGGTAGAAAGTCTTATCTTACAAAATTAAGACAAAATCCTACATATTGATACTAATGATGGAATGGATACTTATTTATTCCTCGTTAGATTTTTGCCAATGAAAAGGTATTCACACCTCTCTCAAGCCACTTAAACAACAGAGACCCCAATCCTGCTCATACTGAAGTAAGAAAATTCCTGCAGAGTTAATTGGAAATGGAGAGTAGACCATGGTCAAAAGTACTGTCATGTACAGATATCACAGAAGCACCTAGCTGGCAAGATGATTAGCAAGCACATCTGTTCTGAACCATTAAAATGATTTAAAGAAATTACCTTTGAAGCCACCCGCAGGACAGCAATTTTGTACAGTCATTACAGACTCGTTAAGAAAAGTTAATGTAGAAAAAAAAACTGCTATGGGAAATATAATCTTTTTCTCTGTTTACTAGATAGTCTAAAGATGTGAGCAGAGAAGAGTCTGAACACTGTTATTTTTGATGATTATGCCTTGTCTCCAGAGCATATTGGCTGACTTATTTCTCATGGTACAGGTTAGACTACTTTTAACATATTCAAACTGTGCCGAGAATTTCCGTGTTGGACATATAAGTATGGTCTAAAACAGGCCAGAAGGATTTGAGAAACCCTCTTAAGAAGATATTCTTGAATTCTACACTTGAATTCAGAACCCTACACTACATAGGCCTCTGAATGTCCGTTTTAAAATTTTATTCAAAGTAGACCTATCATTAGGTTGAGAATACACAATATGGATATAAAGAAAGAGGTACTAAGGTTGGGGAAGGGACTTAATAATTCATAATTCATACTAGGATCAAAGAAAGAACATGAAAAAATGTGATAAACTGAATATTGTAGATAAAAATAAGAATTACTCTTTAAATGGCATAACAGAACACAGTATGATTTACTACTGGAATATCTGCTTAATATCCTTTATTTCATATGTAATATATGAAGCAAATGTTGGGGAGAAAAAGAAGTGTTGCTTACAGAGGTGTTCTTCTGCTCTGAGGCATACAAAGTTCAGTTTGACTGGCAAGCTGGAGGATGTATATGGAAAGCACTAATTGGATATGGTAAAGCTTTGACATCATTTCACAAAACAGTCTCATGAACAAACTATGGAACTATAAGTTTGGACAAAACCACTGGGAGCAGACAGTCATAGTGAGCAAGAAACTAAAACTGTAAGAGATTAAAATTGACTGCGACCAGGAGTTAGTTCATACCCAGTGTAAAAGTGAGGCCAGCTCCCTTTGCTGAGGAGCCATCATCAAAGCAATCATTGCTGTTTGCCAGCCAGTGTGAGGTTTGTTGGAGGGTTTCAAGTCAACTCTGAAAGTGTTACTTAAATCACTACATATTGCTCTCTAAAACTGCCTGAAAGGAAGTTGTAGGGAGTTGGAGGTCGACCCCTTCTCGCAGGTAACTAGTGATAGAACTAGAGGGAATGGCCTCAACTTGCATCAGGGGAGGTTCAGGTTGGAAATTAGGAGAATTTTCTTCTCAGAAAGAGTGGTCAGACATTGGAATGGGTTGCTAAGGGAAGTGGTGTAGTCACCATCCCCAGGGGTGTTTAAGGAAAGGTTGGATGTGGTCTTTAGGAACATGGTTTAGTGGGTGATATTCTTGGTAAGGGGGTGGTTGGACTTCATGATCTTGAAGTTCTTTTCAAACCTTAATTATTCTATGATTCTACTTAAAAGGTACCTGCAGTATTGCTACTTACTGAAAAATGCTACTTACAATGGCACAGAAAATCTGTTCAGAAGACTACTCTTGTGATTGCAATATCTCTGGGAAACCTAGCAGAGCTGGGAAGCTGAGGAACATGAGATGGTAGAATGAAATTTAGCTTGTCAGATGTGACAAATTCAGGTGAGGCACTTTCTCAAGGCCATATGGCGTACCTTCCTGGTTCTGTTAATGTCAGTAGCCAAAGATCCTGCTAACATCTGGGAGCCACAGCTTTTCCACATTGCCAAAGAGAAGAAAGAAAATGGTCAATGCCAGTCTGGAAAGTAGAGTTCCAAATAAACAGAAGGACTTTGTTAAAAAAAAAAAAAAAGAAGTCAGCAAAAGGTAAAGTTACAAATGCAATAAAATAATAAAATAATCAAATAGATACTTCAGTAGCAATAATCTGGTTTTATGTCATTTAAATACACAAGCAAAAAGCCAACCAAGTATTCTATGAAGCCACAGAGGGATATACAGAAATTGGGAAGTTAGTTAATGACGTTAGTATTGCTCTGAGCCTGAATAAATTCTCTGCTTTCGTCTTCGTGAAATAAGCCAAAGGTCAGTTTCTGAGGACTGGGATATTTTCCCAAGTGGGAGGGAAGGGAATGGAAATGTTGAAAGACTTTATGAGTACATCAAAGCAGAAAGGCAATTAGAGCTGATAAAAGTTCACATACAACAAAATACAGATAAATTGCATTCTAGATTTTTTTTTTTTTAACCTAGCAAGAGAAAGTAAAAAGATGTAGAGATTTCCAACTCCTAAAAAAAAAAAATCATAATATATATAGGATCTCAGAGCACAGAGATTCGAGAATCAAACTGGGTCAGTCATGATACTGAAGTTTATTTTCTTGTTGATTTATGTGTTAATTTATTTATTGTCTCAATAGGACATAAGGGACAACCTGTGTTATGAGGCTCACTGGTGTGATTTACCCCATAAAGAAATGAGATAAGTAAGCATTGATCTAAAATATTCATTGTGGTGTTTTCCAAAGTAGTTTACACAGTCCCAGGTGCTTGTTGCTCTTAAGGTTGGTTTGATAATATCTTATACTTCCATAAAAGGTATCTTTCATGGATTATTTGCTGTGGAATTATAGCAAAAGATAATTAATTGAAATTATATTATGATGATTTCAAAAATAATTTCATGTATCTTTTTAGAACAAGGTGAAAAAAATCTCCCCAGGAGGTGTATCTCTAAAAACTGTTATGCTGAAAAGCAGTTTGAAGTGCAAAACTTGATGACCTAAGTAACAAATAACTCAGACTTTCTTAAATCTGTAAGGATGGTTTCATTTAGAACTGAGTTCAGACTGAATTCAATCTGTTCTTGTACCTTCAGGATGGCTGGCAAAAACTTGTAATTGAAAACAAATTGCTTTTGAAAAAATGTTTTTAATTTGAGAAAAAAAATATTTAAAATATTTAAAATTGACAAAAAAAACATTTTGAGGACCATTATAAATATAAAAATATGTTCTATGTGATTATGAAAAAATCATCTTAAAAAATAGTTTTAAAAGACTGAAATAGTTGGTAGATCTTTGTGTGTGACTCAACAGAAAAACATTATCTTTTAAAATGAAAAAAAAAAGTAAAAATAAAGATAATAAAGATTTTATTTGGAATACCATTCTGAAATGATGAAAACAAGCTTTTAGTTCTTAAATGCCTTTTCTGATAGATGTTTATTGGTTCTGATTGAAGGCATTAGGACCTAGTTTATTAAAAGGATAGTTTTGAACAGAAAACAAACAAACATGTAGAGTCATTTTCAAATAAATTGAGATATTAAAAAATTTGTTTTGAGGAACTCCTTTTAAGTCATGAATATCATGTCTACTTAAAACTTTAATCCACTGAGCTTTTATAAGATGTCTGTACAATCATTTCCTGTTAGGGTTTATCAGTGTCAGGGGGGTTCTGTAACATTTGCAAGTCGTCTTTAGACATGGAGAGCAGTTTATGGTCCGTTAAAATACATTGAGAATGCAGGTATTAGGTGACCCATTCTTACTGATTAGTTGCTAAATTCAGTATTTTCATAAGTGGACAGTGCCTTACATTTCAAATTATGATGCACCTATTGAATCCCGTCATTTTGCATTTTGCAACTTATTTTTGTCTTTTGTTCCAGCTAGAAGGGCAGATCTGTGTCACTGGATGCATATCTGGTATGTTGATGTCACATTGTGCTCTGCAATACCTTCCAATGTGTAACTCTTATTTAAGCAGTAAATAGGTTGGATTTTTCAGTATACGTTCTTGATCTTTTAACATATTTTAAATGTAAAAAGCTGGTTCCCAGTAACTACAATAGTGAATTGACAATGAGGATATTGGATTTAATTTCTGGCTTTGTGTGATGTTAGATATGTTGCTTACTTTCTCTTCTGCTTAGTTTCTTCTTATCTGACAGATGATTTTAATGATTCTAGTTCCGCTTCCCGGGAGTGTTGTGGATAAACTTTAATTAATATCTTTAAAAGTGTTCTAGCTCCTTACCTATGCATGTAATATAAATGTGAAGTATGATTAGATTTGAGAAACAATGAAATATCCTAAAGGTTAATAATAACAAGATTAACAGTATGTAGAATTTTATGCTTTCTGTTAGCAGCTTACATGTCAGGTATTACGGTTGTATGCCCACACCTGCCTAAAGGAAGAGTTTTTGACTGAAGAAGTTTTTCCACTCTATTTTTATCTATCATGCCTAAATCAGTTCTGGTAAAAAAAACATTTGTTCATTCTGGAGTTCTCAATAGTCATCAGAGATTTTCTTTTTAATAAGTAACATATTATTCATCACTGAGGTAGTGACCAATAAATAAATAAATAAAATTCCAACACCCACACAGGTAAATGTTATGAAAAGTGAATTTCATGGTTCTCACAAAATCTCACATCAGTTCAGGCCTTGTTATTATTTTTCAGGCAAGGGTGTTCAGTACAGCTTTCCCTGCTTCTAGATTTAAAATGTAACTAATCACTTTTGCAGTTTCCATTGGCTTCTCAGTTTGAGACTGACTTACATTCAAATTGGCCCAAAGTCTTGTTGAATGATCAGCCAATGGGACACTGAAAATGTTTAGATGGCTGTGGCTGGGGCCTTCAGCCTTCACAGAAGTGCCTGTTACACGTGGTAAATTCTCACTCCTAATAACCTCCCAGCAGAAATGATAGATTGATGAATGATCAGGGAAACACAAGTATCATTGTCACGCTTTAAATAAGCCTTCCTGCAAGAAGTATGCTGCTGGGTGGCTGCTGAAAGTTCTCTGCCCCCACTGTATCCCTTGAGCTGAAAACTAAGGCTCCCAGAACCTTCATATGGGAAAGGACACCCACGATTTGCCAGCACAGAGTGCTCGTACTCCCGTCTGTGCACATCAGAACTCTCAACAGAGACTCTACAAAACCTGCGTGCCCTGAGAAAGGAATTTCCTAATGCAGGGCATCCTTATTTAGGGGGATGTCTCAAGGGCTAAAACACCTTTCTGAACTCTATCAGGATTTATTTTTTTCTCTTGTATTCCAGAAAATAGATGACTGCGCAATTCCTTTTCTTACAAAGCTGAGTTAATATTTTAATTCAAACCACATGAAATAAAAAGTCTTTGTGACAAGACTCAGAATCCATGTTTCTCTCATCTTCATCCATTTTTGCTGTTCCCCTGTCACCAGGAAGTTTTTATTAGTTCATTCATAACAGAGCATTTTCAACGGGAGGACTCAGGAATGTTCCTTTTCCCCAACCATTGCTTGAAGGTATACATCCCACTGATTAGCACAATTTTCTACAAAACTGATCTTGAACCTGTGTTGGCAGTAGCTAAGGACCTCTACATGATTATCATACCCCTAGACAGTCAGTAAAGTGGGAATCCTCTCACTTCTTGCGAATGCAGGAAGAAACCTGGAACCCTGATGGGCAGGAGAGTTAAGAGAACAGCACACATACAGCACAGCCAGCTGTGATGTGTAGCAGCACCCCTGTTCTGCGGATGCTCATGAGACATAAGTGTCAAATCTGATGTCAATAATAACGTTTCTGGTCTCATCCAGCAGCAGAAATGAACTTTATATATTTAGGTTTTATTTAGGGTCAGGACAGAGGTGAAATGTGTTTTTGTTTATTTGTTTGTTTATTTGTTGCTGTTTTTTGTTTTGTTTTTATTTTTGAACTACAGTCTTGCGCATATTTTTTTTGGCCCAGATATCAGTGAAGTTTTTTGGACTTAGGCCTGGATTTAAAAGCTAGTGATTTAATGCATTGAGCTTAGTATTTGCCAGCATTGTTTCAGTTTCATCCGGTGTTAAGTATCTTATGATTTGTCTTTTGAATACTTATATAAGATTTTTAGTAATATTTATCTATTTTAATTTTATTTCCTATATTGTAGTGATATTTATATGTAATACATAATCATTATACACAAATATGTGAATAAATATTCTTGCAGGTAACCATTTTAAACTTAAAATAATTTAGTCTCACTATGTATAATCACATGCTTGTTTTTCTCTTACAATGGAAAATGTTAAGATGTCATTTATTTCAGCTTGTTTTCAGCAAGAGCATCATCATGCATCAGATTTCCAGCATCTATTGATAATTTCCTTGTTTGTTTTTAATTAATATTATTAGTCATTCAACATATGACACTCAAAGTAAATGTTAAACCCCTGGCAGCAAAAAATCTGATTGGCACTTTGTATGCCACAGTAAAATGGCACAGGACAGTTGTCGTTCAGGAACAGGAGCACTTTGCTGGGAAAACGGAGTATGACGATCAGTTATCCTGACCTTGAGAGACACTTGAGAGTCACTGGGCTCATAACACTGGTCTCAGAGAGCTGGAAAGTAAATGCTTCCACCAGGTGGTTGGCTTGTGGGGGCACCAGCAACACGCACAGCTCCCCCACTCCAGGAGAACCTCTGGGTCTGCCACCCTGCTCCCCCGTGATAAGCCAGGGTACAGGGTTCAGGCTATCGTTTTGGATCCACAGATGCACTACAAGCAGTGCTTTGGCCTTTCCTGAAGGAGGTTCCGGTCTCTTTAACAGAGCTTTCTTTTTTATTGAGAATCTAATAGTATTATTATCTGTCATTGCTATTAGCTTGTGTCACTTCAGGTTATAAAGTCAATTTGATGCTTATTATTACAATTATGATCTACCAATATTATAGGTTATACTGTAACATTATTATACAGTTAACTTAATGGTGAGGAGTATCTATCGTGAAAGAGCGATAGCAGAGTCCAGAAAACATAGGTTTCTTGTAGGCTAGCTCAGTCTGTCTTTTTTTCTTGACTTTGTCACTGCATCATATTTCTCCATTTTGCCTACGTAAATATCTGCATAGAAAACAATAAAAGCACACCCTACCAAGCACATCCACCTGAATTACAGGTTGTTGAGGTCCTGTACTGCTGTGGATAGGACACTAGTAATGCTAGAAGCGCTCAGCCCTGTCAGGTCCCTTAGGAGAAGAGTTATCCCCACAACCACCCCTGCCTTTGCAATGAGCACGTCTCCTTGCAGCATGTGGCCAGTTTACATCAGGCTCACTAATCTTTTGTTGTAAGTGTCACCAGTCACCACACACAATAGTGTTTGATTGAGATTTCTTCTCTTTTGAAGGAATCAAATTGCAGTTTTTTTTTTTTTTCTTCCATGAAATAAGGCTCACTGGTTTGTGATTAAGATACATTATACATCATAATTCATCTCCTTGTTTATATGCCTATATATATGATGTGCTCAGCTAACATTCTGATAAACAGATTTGTTTCAAGAAAAATCTCTCTTGCTTTGAGGTGATAGCTTCTTACATTGTCTTCTGGCAATTTGAATTAACAATACCTCTTTCATAAAATTTAATGATTCCCTTCCATACTGCTAATGACCAGCAGGTAACACTTGCTTAAATAGAAATCTGATTTCCATGCCAATAGCTCTTGTTTTTCTCTGCAAGCACAGCCCAAGATAGACAAAATACTAGAGAATGAATAGCTACAAAATGGATGTCTAGTGATGGGAAACAGGATCACAATAAGATTTTTTTATTTTTTATTACAACTGACTTCATAACTCAGAGCAAAATATTTTTGCTTATTTGAAGTTTATTTGAGATGGTACAATAACACCTCTTCACCATTTTCAAACTATTCTTCATTTTATAAACAAACAAATGAATGACTTCATGAAACCTGTTTATTTTAAGAGGAATGAAAATGTATATTTATATTAATTTAATAAACAACTTTATATTAAAAAGCCAACACACCCAAAACTTATAGACAACAGAACTACAATAAATATAAATCCCAGGAGGGATTTCATGTACTTAACCTTGTCTCACTTCATATGAAACTGACAGAGGAAATATATTCCAATCTATTAAAATAAATTATTTTTCTATATTGAAACTGACTGAAATTTCCCATATAAAATAGAATATCAAAGTCCAACCATCAACAGTGCTACTCCTATTCACTCTTTGACTTTTTAATGTCTTCCCTTTACAGCATCATACTGAAAATATAAAAGCAATTAGTTATGAATAATATAATCATAATTTTACAACATTTTAAATTTCTGTATTCCAAACCATGGGACAAAAACTCTTTTCATGGCTCATTCCCCAGCTGACTACACATTAAAAAACGGAATCGCATTTTACATTTGCAACACTATTTCATATTTATGAAGCCAGAAAGATAAACTTCACACTCATTATTTCAACTATATATATTATTGGTGTGTCCTTCACACTGTAAGTTTTTTGCCTGGAAAAACACATACAACATAAGATTGCCAGGAAAAAGAGATGAAATTTCCCAGCAACCCCGAGTTGCCTCTAATTTTTAAAGACTAAAAGGAACTAATTTCAAGCTTTATAAGAGATAAATTATATAAAAAATTCTGAAGCCATCCAGGTTATGTCAAGGATCCAACCCATTACTTCTAGTCATGAAGTGCATGGAGTATAATTTCAGGATTTGCAAACAGTGTGCTTAGTTCACTAGTACACTACTGCTATTTCACACAGATGCAATTCCTGTAAAATCCTTGGTGCTAAACCAGCATAAAACCAGAGTACCAAAGTTTTGATTGCAATACTGCATTGGAAATAGAAAAAAGAAAAAAAAAAAAGAAAGAAAAAAAAATGGGATGATTGATAGGAAGCCTCCTGTGGCAAGGCAACAGTTGGAAAGAAAGCTAATCAGACACAGTCAGAAACTCAGTGGTTTTTGATAAACTGTAAACAGTAAAAGTCATGATTTCTCTCTAAGACATCTGAAACCTTCATTACTGCAATTGCTTATTTAATCCCTCTCACTTCAAGAAGCAAATGAAGCTTTATTAGGCAGCTCATGTAAGCTTTTTTTTTTCCTTTATTCTTCACCAGTACTTACCAATTAACATTGTGCATCAATAACCTGACATTTGTAGCAGCTGCTGAGCCAAAAATGTATGCAGATAGTAGAACAATATTCAAAACTGTCATACTCCTTCTAGGAACAAGACCAAGCGAAGTTACTATTCATTCAGTTACAAAATACATGTTGAACTATGGCCACATGATATCTGAAAAGGAAAAGTTTATCTGCAGATTTTCCATAGGTGTCCATCTCAATGATCATTACACTCCATATTTAATTCTTTAAGCTCCTGATCCTACTTTATAGAAGTTCAACTAAATAAATATCTCAAATTTGGCCCAAGGGCACCTTAAAAATATTTAATTTTTAATATTGACTTCTTAGCCTAAACTGGTTAACTCATCTGCAAAATCTTGGTAGCAGAGCAACCAAAGCAGACAGAGGAAATAAAAGAAGCCAGGTTTGTAAGGAAAAGCAATATCTTTTAATAGAACAACCGTTACTCTATAAATGGAAAAGCATTTAAACTCAATGTTTTTTTTTAAAGTATGAAACCAAATAGCTAAGAAACATCTGGGATCATATAAGTACATTTTGAGAGAATACAAAATTCTTGGATTCTGGCCACAGAGATCTGATGATTTTCAAAGACATTGTTTCCACAGAGTTTTAAAACAGCTGTAGTTGTAGTAGCATTATTTAGCCAAAAATCTATGATACATGTTTCTTTCTTTTCCAACACTAAGTCAGATGTAAAAAGGAAAGTCTGGGGAAGTTTTTGTTGTTGTTGTTGTTTTGGTTTATTGAAACATTTTCTGTATTCCCTATTCTACTATCCTGGTGCAGGTAAGAATACTTTTCATAACATACAAAATACCACTGAAAAGTGAATTAATGGCTATAATTAGGAAGAATAGTTGATGCATTTGTTTATCAAAGGAAAATATCATCAGTGCATTTTAAAGTCATCATATATTTTAACATATTAAGGAAAGATTTTAATGGAGAATATACTACAGTTCATTCAAATTATATGTAGTATATCGTAAGAGAAAATAAATACTTACTTGTTTTGTTAGTTCCCCTCCTTTCTAGGCTCAGTGAAGCAAAACTAGATACTGTTGTTACAGAGCCAATAAGCGTTCCTCTGTCTGTCTTTCTACTATGTGAAAAGCACTGACCAATAATTTGAAATTGATGGAAATTGATGGCTCTCAGATGGAAATAAAGGCTTAAATAGATGCTTCAGAAAATGAAAGGCAACCCATCACTTTTTTCTTTTCTTTTTTTTTTTTTTTCCTGAGGACAATCTTAAATGTAAGGAATATAGAGCAGATTGTAAAATTCAAAATCTCAGTCTATCATATGCTGTTCCATTTTTTCTTTCATTTTCCACATTCCAGATAAACTTTAACAAAATCCATCTTACAGTGGAATTGTAGTAGGTGAATTTAGCAAGTAAAGTCAGGTGTTTCTGCAAAGAATTATCATGGAGTAGATAATATTAAGCATACAAAATGACTTGTAGTAATTTCTTTTGTACCTTGAAAGAATAAAACTTTTGTATTTTACAGTCTCAAAGGAGGCAAGCAGCCCTTGTGATCAAAGACAGCCTCCATTAAACTCTTGTAATGTGTACTAATGCAATTTTCCTAAGGGAATGCTGTGGTGATATTTATCCTCAGCCTGCCTGCTAAGACAACCACTGCCAAGGAGGAGAGCGGGCATCTGTATACATGGCTGAGTGGCATTTTTATGCTAGCAGATATTGGAAAGCTCTGAAAAGACTCAGTAGGAATCGAATATGAGAAACACCTGAGGAAAGGGCATTTGGCTTTTTTTTTTTTTTTTTGAGTTTGGAGACATAATTTGACATTTAATATAATAAAACCATCTGTAAAACCATGCCTTGTCCAGGAGTTCCATTATGACAAGTCAAACTCTTACAGATTAGATGAAAAAGCAAGTTAATTGTGATCTTAATAGATTTCCCAGGTGCTTGCTGTAATCAGACCTACCTTTTTAACAGCTTTCATTGCTCATTAATTACATTTCCTCTCTTAATTTCTCTATTTCTTTCCTATTCCCTGAGGAGTACGGAAACTGGTACAACTAATCACCTCTGAATTATGCATGTGAACCATCCCAGAAACATGTGGTTGAGATCTTTCTCTAGGTCAAGAGGCTACTTCCGATACAGAATAATTTCTCATCTTATGGTAGGAACTTACTGTGAACTTCAATACAGCCAGAGGCTGTGTGTAACAACTAGCTTTGAGGCAGGAATTTTCATTCTAAACTAATTAACATGTCCTAAATCCTAAAATACTGTAAATGAGAAATAATTTGAGATGACTGACTCACCTGATAATTCTTCTCTTTCTCATTAAATGTTCTGAAATTCTCTGAGAGCTCTGTCAACTGTCTGACTGTTATGATTAGGTACTATCTGGATATTGCTTTTCTCTATATTACCGCGTAAGTCTCAAGTTTAAACATTTTACTTGGCGCAATATATTATTCATATACGGTGTGATTGCAATGGAGTTGTGACATGCAAATGAGAATAAAATTAAAAGCAGAATGTATCTAAAACCGGTACCTGCTTTTTTTTAATATACTATTTCAATACAGGTTAGCAAATGTTTCATGCACAGCACCCTACTTTCGTCATGTCAAAACAGCACATTTATACATTTATGTCCTGATCCACAGGCTTTTTGTTGTTGTTGTTGTTTTGAATAAGATTTGGTTCATTTTTTCTCCCCATATAGGCCTTTCTTTGGCCTACCTGTGAAAACAGCGGTATATTCTATCTTCGTATCTATTCCCATTTCCTAACTGTGAGATTTTTTGGCCTAACAAGAACAATATCATGAGTGATCATGATATATCTTCATTTTACTAGACCTAAAGGGCCAGTCATACATTCTTTGTGTACCTACAACTGCGACCTTGCAAGAATGTGGGACTTGTGAAGTCTACAGAGAACCCAGGCCTTGACTGTTACTTTCTTTTATGTGGAACACAAAAGAAAAAGAAAAGGAAAAGGAAAAGGAAAAGGAAAAGGAAAAGGAAAAGGAAAAGGAAAAGGAAAGAAAAGGAAAGGAAAAGGAAAAGGAAAGAAAAGAAAAAGAATTGCATTTCTTTATAAGACATTTTCTAAAGAGTATTGAGAGGTGAATTTCAGTGATGTAGTAACCCTGAAGGAAGCAGAAAATAAAGGTTACATTAACAGTGTTTATATATTATGCTGCAGGGTTCTTATCTGAATGTCATTTCCACTGGAATGTCCAAGATTTGCCAAGAATTAGAAAAACAGTTTTGTATGCAAGTGTGGAGGGAAATATGCAAATGTGTGTTGTTATATACATTGAATGAGTTAATAATAAACATGCAATAAAGCACAATTTCCCAATGGTATTTGGTTTATCATGCAAGTAACGTAGAAAATGGTACTATCAGGAAATATAAGAAATCATTATGTCCACAATACTTATATGTACCTTCATACAATAATTTGCTACATAAACAATTACAGTGCCTTCCAACCAAGATGTGGCCACACAGATTGCGTGACTGAAGAAGGGGTCACATTTGTTTATTTTCTGTGTCCATAACAAAATTAATAACTCCAAAATTCTCTATGGTGTTCATTACAAGTTCTCAGATTGTGTCTTGCCTTGACGTATGTCAAAGGTAAAAATAGCTGCAACAACTATAGGCTGTGCATGATAAAAATTAAAATAAAGAAAAACAGTGTGCTTGTTGACATCACAGTCAAATTTGACCATATGGTAGAAAGAAGTCAAATTACAAAGATAAAAGTGGAGTTTTCTTTCCCTGCAGATAAAGGAATGATTGGGGTGAAGAAGAAAAAAAAAAAAAAGTAATAACAACAAATTGCTGACTCAAAGCCTATCTCTGAGAATAATCTCAGTTAATTTTGTTTCTAGCTTTTTATTCTACAGGGGAACATAGAGTCCACTTCCCTTCTTCCTCCTGCTTCCTTATTCTTGAATAAGTTCTTACTGCAGAAGACAGAAAGAAGGAAACACTGCATATACCCTGGCTCTTGTGTTGTCAACTACCTACATTTTAATAAGCTATTGAAAACAATGAGCCTAGAATCATCAGAGAAGTATCACATGCCCTTGACAATCTGTGAATGCAGTGTTTAAACGTGCATGCTACAATAATTCAGAGAAGTCATGGAAATGTATGGTCCTTCATTAAAGTAGAAAGAAAATGATGTATACGGAAAATACTTTGCTTGCAACATATTCACCAAATATTTTCTAGACTGGAGATGGGTGACTGAGTAATTAAATAAATCATCTCCTAACCAAATAGAGTTATTTTGTAGTTTTTGTTTTCTGGCAGTCAATACAAGCAAAGGAATAATAAAAATAAAAATAAAAATAAAAATAAAAATAAAAATAAAAATAAAAATAAAAATAAAAATAAAAATAAAAATAAAAATAAAAATAAAAATAAAAATAAAAATAAAAATAAAAATAAAAATAATAAAAATAAAATAAAATAAAATAAAATAAAAATCATTTCTTCTGGGTTTCCGTGCAACCAGCTTTAAGAAATCTAAATAAGTGTGTATGTGTTCGAACAACTTATTTTAAAATATTATGCCACTAACAAGTATAAATAAAGCATATGCTATTTTTCTGTTTACCTTTGTTTGTTTTTATGTTGTTTTCTTGTAAAAAATCATTAGCAGTTTGTTCCAGTTCAAGTTTTTATCAAAGCTGCAGACAGGTAAGGATAAATGACATCTAGACAAGCTATCCTTGTAACTTAATATTTGTATAATTTACTTAAAAATGAAATTCTTTAATCAATACAATTGTAAAAATCCATAATAGAAGATGCAGTTTAAAAAGCAATAATAAAATTATGGATTTTTTTCCTGTTAGTTTTGTCATATCTAGGTAATTACTCCAAAAGTTGTATGACGTGTATTTAACATTACTACATGTAAACATAAAAACAACAACAAAACACAGAAGCTTTTCTGCAACACTTGATCTGGAAACCTCAGAAAATTAGATGTGGACAAACCTCTGTTTCTGAAGATGATTATATGAAAACTGGATACAATATCTTAATGTTAAACAATTACTAAATTAAGTAACAAATTTTATTTATTTTTTTAAGGACTTGGATTACTCTTTTTTCTTCAATAGCAGATTCTCCCACAATGAATAACATTCCTCACATATTTTTGTTCCAACTACTGTAGTGTGATTTTATTCAGATAAATTGCAATGAGATACTCTTTTAAATTCCTTTCAAATTCCATTAATACAAAGAAGCCTAAAATAACAATAGGTACTGAGGGAGATCCCTGAATATAAAGAAGTTCTCAACCAGTGCAGAGCAAGCTAAAAAAAAAAAAATATCTTTATAAGCTTCAATACGTTTGTCATGTGGGCTGAATTTGGAAGACTGTAGTTCCCGAACCTCCTGGAGATCCTCTATTGATGCACAGCTCTTAAAAATTGCAATCCAACAACTTAGATTACTGCAGACTAAATCTGCTTTAAAGCCAGTGTAGAGGTCCTTGAAACCATAATCTTTTCCACTGTGGCTGACCATTGCCGCAATGGAGAGTAAAGCTAGGGCAGAAGACCTTCTCCTTCAATGATGGTTTTTCACTTTTTAATAGAAAATAATTTGATAATGTGTATGCATTGTAATTATGTAGCATGCTGTTTTTACACTAAAGCATATCATTCACCAAACATATTAGTATAAAACACCATGTTTTTGAAACCAAATTTCTGATAGATTTGCTTTAGAGAACTGTTAAGCAGTAATGTAATTAGAAATGTAAAAGAGCACATTTATGTGGATTAGTCCTTATTACAAAGATAACTTGTCTATTGTCTATGTACTTATTTATTAATCATACCCTGCAAACATATTTTAAACAAATAGCCAAGAAAAAGTCCTATTGAAATGTCATTCTGTTTGTACCAGGTGAAGTTCTGTTTGTTCCATCGTTGAAAAACAACCTAATTAACTCATGTATTATTCCATTCCACTTCAGAATGTCACAAACGTGCAAAAGCTATTCAACTGTGCTAAGGCCGGGGAAATGAAATTTTGAATTAGCCATTCTTTGGGAAAGTATGTTCAAATAGAGCCTGAAAGTTTGAGAACCTGCAATGCCCATTAAATTTGATCTTTACAGAATCAAACCCCTTCTCTATGAAAGAAGGGCACATTAAGCATTTGTATTCTCACCTGTACTGAACGAAGAATGAATCATAAATCAAAGAGCGATGGCCCAAGTAGTCCACCCAGACAGATTTCTTTATTCCTGCACAGCAGCAGACTAATAATACAGAAGGTAATCCCTGTAGTAATCCCTTTAGCTATGGATAAAAGGAGACCCTCAGCCCCTCGTCATCACTAGCACTGAACTTTGGCATAATATTTTTATACACATGACATAAACACACAAGTGAGTGCTTTCATGGCTCTCCTTCCTTCATCCTTTTGAAGCATTAACACTGATGAGAGGCCAGTGTGTCACCTATACCACACATTACTCACAGAACAAGTCAAAGAACATAGAGCTCTCTCTATATTAGTCTCCTTGATAACCTGATAGGGTTTTGCTGTGAATTGACATCTCCTCATTTCTCCTTCCTTAAGTTGGCAAAAGCCAGCAAAGGGCCATGGGTGCTCCTGCCCTTGGCCAGCTGCCCCATACTACAGATCATGGAATGGCAGCATAAGGGATGGAATGGCAGCATAAGGGTTGCATTCTTTGCCTCCTGAAACTGCAGGATGAAAAAAAAAAAAAAAAAAAAAAAAAAGTGGAATCAAAATGTAGGCTATAGCCACATAAAAAGATGCATTCAGAGATCTAGGTGAAACCACCTAACAACTTGGGCATCTGCCTGTTTAAGAATCCAGTTTTACTTTACAAGCATTTTAGGTTGGATTGAGTGTTTCTCCTTCTGCCTGTCCCAGAAAAGCTGTCATATTTCACACCACTGGTGATTCCATTTGGAAACCTGGAAGTGTTTGAGGAGCAGCAAAATTTCCCCAGTCTGAAAAATCAACTCTTCCACAGCCCTCAGGAGAGGCCCTGAGAATTGCTGGTCACATCAATAGAGAAGTGATATTCAAAGCCGTTTGATAACTTTGAAAGTGAAGCTTCATCTGTAAAACTGTATTTTAGGAGCTCCAGCCATGGGGCTCTGTGAAATGCAGAGCCAATTGCGAGATGAGACTAGGTGGACTTTGTTTCTTTAGCCCAACAAAGCAAAGGCTGGGAGGTGAATGCAGTCTATAAATTCATCAAGGAATAAAACTCTCTGAGAAGAGTAATGGTACTCTTATGATGAGGATGTTAGGATAGTAATAAATGGTTTGTAAGGCATTTGTCAAACATCCAGGCATTGATTGGAATGAGGTTGCTAACAAGTACAGCCACTAGAATCAGAAAAAGCAGAAGGATGAGACAAACAACTGAACTGTGTTCCTGGTGTAGTTTAGGTTAATGAATGGACTTGCGTGATCTAGGTCTTCTGACTGCAAAAGCTGACTCTCTTTATTCTTAAAGAGTCTTACAGAGTCTTATATCTACGGGAAGAGTCTTATATCTACGGGAAACAAAAAGCCATATATGAACTAGGTTTAATATTAGGTACGTTTTTGAAGAGACACTCTCTATATTGTCTGCGATATTTCAATACTTACTATGTCTTTTTTTCTCTTTTTTACATGGCTCAGTTCTCAAGAAGAAAGCACCTACCTTCTGGAACCTGTATGCTTTGCCCGCAAGCTTTCTAAGCAGACTGTGAGGTACTGCTCTCAAAGAAATCACCAGCCAAGACTGATATCACCAGCACCAAATCTAGAATTTTTCAAACCTTTTAACCAAGATTCATTCTTTTGCATAAATGGTATACCCTCAGCTTTGTCATGAAGAATCTTCCTAGAATATAGCAGTTTTCTTTCTATACTCCCTAATAAGAGGCAGAATAGCTTACTTAAAGCTGTGTGCAGATGTTCTGACTGTGATTAAGGGAAGGGGGGTTGGCTGAAAGACAATGATGAAGAGCTGTGTTAGAATAGCAGCAAATGGCAATAAGGCATCTGTTAAACATACTTGTGAACACTTCAAGTAAAAAACAGCTCAGTAGTATATGAAATAAGCAAACAGCTAGCAACCATCCAGACTCCATGCAGCTGATTTCTCCTCTATGAAAAGCTGATGTGCCTGACACCTCCTACTGTTTGGTAAGGCACTAACACTAACAGGTAATTTTACAAGCACAACTAGAGAAAATTCTGTCTTTGTCCTACCCAATGAATAGCCTGTCTATTTTATATGCCATTGGAAACAAAACAAAACAAAACAAAACAAAACAAAAAAACTGTTCTGTTTACGTAGAGAAGTTTTCACTGATCCAGTAATCTAATAATAGGAGAAAGTGACTGTTTCTAGCTTCAATTCTGCTTTGCCCCCATGACAAAAAGAGGATATGTGTTGTACAGGAACAAATTTCTAACTTGACAGCTATAAAACAGTAGGATCAACATTAAGATAATAATAATAATAATAATTTATATCCTGTGTTTGGAAGCAACTTAGTTTCCTAGGTGCTATCGTCTCACTGAAAGCAAATGTGAAATAAAGTTTTTAAATGTCCAGGCCAGTTCTGAAAATATATCTTAGACAACAAAATCATGCACAAATATCTTCATATTATCCTATGAAAAACTGCATCTATGATCAAATAGATCATTCACTCAGTGGGAGAGGACAAGATCTTTTTATTTTTTTTTCCTTCATTGTTAAATCATTCCCCACTTTTTTCCCCAAACCATGCTCTATGGAGGATATTATTCTCACCACAAAATTTTGATAAAAGAAACTTTTTTTTTTTCCACAGTAGAATAATGATGCATGCAACTTTCAGCTTAATTTTTGAATAACAGTATTTGTGTTCATATTTTTGTTTATAGATATGTATTTAATATTTTGAACAATTGTTATTGAAAATACTTATGATAATGAGGGAAAGTTTTTTCCCCCTTCCTAATAAGTGACCTGCATATATCTGTGTATAAAACTGAAGAAAAAAATCCCTCTTTGTTTACTTCAGAAGTAGAAGACACATCAAATTATTTTTCAAGCTTTTTAAAAGGCTGATGTAAACAAACTGTATCTAGTTTTCTACTTCTAATCCTAAACCAGCTTGTCAATCTGGCAAGTGATGTATTTGTGACTGTTCCAAAGCAGAATGGAGAAAAGTTGAAAATATTGCAGTTGCCTAAGCCAGCAGGAGAGGCAGGAGGCTACCCATCCTGTTTGATGTATCCAAGGAAAGGTCAGCCTTCTGCATCAGTCACAATCCAAATGGAAAATCTCCAGTGGGAAGTAAGGGCAAGCAAGTAAAGTGTTCCTGCATACACACACCTTTTCCCAAAAGAAATCCCATATGCATGAAGTCATATCTATGCTTAGGACCCAAGCTACACATTTTCACATTTTTAAACAGAAATTTTGTCTGAGATTTTCAGGTGTAGAAGAAATTTTCATTAGTCCCTCAAGTCCATTTAAAATATTGGAGGAGTTCTTAACATTACGTATATTTAAACAAAAATCTCTGTGTATGAAGAAATTGCCTAGGTGGTTTTTTTTCTTTTTCTTTTTTTTTTTTTGTCATTAAGATTTTATAATACATGTTAACACAGAAATCCTAACAAAGTTCAAACTACACCAAAGAAAATTCTCAGTTAAATACTACTACACCATCCATCTCTTAGTGTGCTTCAAGTATCTTCGGAGGCAATTTTCCACTCAAATTTTCATAATGAGATAGGAAGTGAGAGTGGACAACCATTAGAAGACCAGTTTTCAAGACAAGGCTTTAAAATTGTAAGTCTAACTTTTGAGAACCATTCACTGGTTTAAACTAAAATTAGTTCAGTCAACACTAGGTGGAAACAGCAATAATAATATCTGATCTGTACAAACTGGTTTTCACTTGATGTATATATGCCAATATTCAAAAAATTTGTAAACCAGAAGGCTGCAAATTTATGAGAACTAGTCTCCATAAATTTAAAATTTTATCATGTGTGAAGCTTCCTTTTAAATGAGAGCAGCAAACTTGTAAGTGAAACTTGTAAATCATTTTGATCACTATCTGTTCCATATGTGTGATATATAAATATACTTGAAAGTCCACATTGAACTTTGTAGGTAGGTCTGAATTTTTTTTACTTCAATTTTTGTCTCATTTTAGGATATGGGAGGGTGTTCATAGGAACTCTAGTATCATACGTGAATATGCATTTCATAACTTGTGTATGCAGTGCTGCAGTGCTGCTTTCCATACTGCAGGAAGTAAATAATTCTTTAGGAAATGATCCAACTACTTAAATCTAGAATCTTTACAAAATACAACTGAATTCTGATTCATCGCAACTGTGAATCAGCTTCAAATTTCCAGTTTCTTACTAAGATATGTTTCTATAAAGCTTACTTGCTTTGTGTTTTTAATTTAACAAAATAATATTTATAGCATACCTCACTGTATAAATATCTTCCTCTACTAATATAGTAGAGACAGAACTAACTGGGACCTCTACCCTTTTTCAGATAACTGTAGCACTGATTCAAACCAATAAGTTTGCCATGATAATAAAATGATTTATTGTCTGCATATTTTGTAAGTTACATTCATTCTGAAAAAATAGTAAAGTTTCTTCAGATATTTTTTTATATATAAGGAATAGTTCCATCATCAAAGCTACAAACAACCAAATGTAGAATAACCAGTGACTTTAGACATCAAACAAGAAAAGGGACTGTGTTTTTCTTTGTATGCTTTGGCAGTTCCAAAGTATTGCATTCAAAACACCACTAAAAATATGGGATACATTTCTGGTTCTAATATAAATTGTATATTGTGAACTATTAAAAATGTGAGTAAAAAGGAAAGATGCTGTCGAAGGTCAAAAAATTTGTAATACTTTTTTTAATTTATTTTCTCTGATTGGCAAGCTGTTATTAAAAAACACTCTTTTGCTCAGTAGTAAACTTCAGATTTTTTTATAATGCAGTTTTAGACCCTTCGTACATTCTTTTCCTCACATTTTCACACTTGTTTATGAAGCTGTCTGCACATGTATCCATCTTATCATACAGTCTTATCTGACTTTGTACCACACCTAAAATAAGCCAATTAATTAGTAATGATGGGCTCTTTTCAGCAGTGCGCTCTTTTTCAAATGAATTTATTGAAGTAAAGGATTTACAGCATATGGACTCACAGACTTCTTATGATTTTAACTGGCATCCATATGTACAGCTTTCAGTAGAGAACTCTAGAGTAGTATTTACAATGTAAATATCAACTTTTATTACATAAGAAACAAATATATCACAACTTTCACTTCACAACATATTTGTTCTGGTTTGATGACTAAAGTCGTCTCTTTGAAATACTATGTGGAACTCAAAAATAACGTGTTCTTGTTGTAGACTTTACCAGGTGCCTTTCAGAGGTCCTGAAATGCAAAGGAGAAATATGCTTTAAAAATCATTTTGGTAAGCAATTGCATCATGAGGTATATAAAAGCAGACAGGAGACAAGAATTAACAATGGTAAAAAACAGCTACTGTGTTTAGGACTGAGAAGGGGCTCTTCGCAGGAGCTTGATGGTCATTACAACTGGCAGACAAGGTTGTAGGACCAAGAATAAAGGCTGAAGATTTATTGTAAAATTGTTACTGCACATTGTCCTACAGTGCTAAACAGCTCACTTTGAAAATATCTGTATCCTTCAGACAGATTGAATTCAGGCTGCTTGATAAAGACTCTGTCAAGAACTGGGCACTATGATAAAATGACCAATAACAGCCAATATTAAGTAAACTTTTCATCTATAGGGAGATCTGCATCAGCAGTACAGTCGATAAAAAAGGAAAGGACCAAAAATATTTCCAAGTGAATATGATCAACCCACTGCATAATCCAGAAGCAGATATTTTTTGAATAATATTTTCCATTAAGATTCTTTTCTGAATCCCATCAAATAGAAATAATTCTGTTCCTTCAAGCATAAGCCATTATTGTTCTTTCTAATATTTGGGACCTTTGGAGGAATAGCCAAATTTGTGGAAAAGAAAAGAAAATTTTCTTTCATTCTATGAACTAAATAACAGTTTGGAGAAAAATTTTTTTTATTTCCCTGAAAACATTATCTTCAGAATTATAGTTTTCATCTTGTAGCTCTGACATAGCTGAATGGCAAAAAATAACACCCAAAACAACAACAACAAAACTATCAACAATTTCTTAATACAATTTTAAGAATAACAAGCCTGATAAGTTTTTACATTACCCTTTCAATTTTATGTCCCTGCAAGTGCTGTGATGTAAAAGGATTTACGTGTAAGTAAATCAAAGAAATGTTTGTGAATGAGCTTTGAAAAATAGTAACAGCTAAATGGAAAACAGTAACTGCAATATTTGCCTGCCCAGCGATCCATCTACACCACATTTCAGATGGGAGCCAAGAACTTCCTTAATGCTTAGGGTTCACATTGCTGATTCTCTTAGTTCTAGGGGCAACTGAGGTAGATGATGTTAAACAAAATGGGTAGCTTTTTTTTTTTTTTAATTAAAAGAAGTGTCACTGAGCTTGTTCTCTGAAGAAATAATAATCTTTATAATTAAAGATGAGTCAATTCTGATTTTATGCCACAGTGCATACAGGTTGAAACACCCAAGTGAGTTAGGTACATTATTAACAGTGCCATTTAATCAGGAACTTTCAATAACAGCAATCATGGGATAGTTTAATTATTCTTATTAAAATGATTATTATATTCACACATAATCCCTATAGAAAGAAGTAGCATTTTTTGGAACATGGCTTTTTCTGCTTTTCTGATGTGCCACATTTCATGTATGACTGATCTCGCTTTATGGGTAAAGTTAGCTAACAGCATAAGGAAAGAAAATCTGGGCATACCAGGGGGAGGTGGCTCAGCAGCTCATCTACAGAAACATCATCATAGTTTTCTGAAAAGGAAGGTTCAAGAATTTCTGCTTCATCACGAAGTTTAGAGGGGTTTAGCTCTTCCTGGCTGTTGTGGATCAAAAACAAGTTTTATTGGCTTCAGAAGAAAAAGCAAACAAGAAGCAAAGCCTTGTTCTGACTTTATCTATTGTACATTTTGTTAAACTTATACAGAAGTGTTATGAATAACATGAATTAGCACATTTAGAAGAGGTGAAGAGACAAGATATTTAGAAGAGGTTGTCTGAGTGAATATACAAGAGAATAAGCCCTAAAATACTGGTACTTCTCACCTATACTGGTTAGGACATATGATGTTTTGGGGACTTCTAAATTTTTTGTATTTACTTAAAGATAGATTTTCATCAAATAGTGTGTTTCCCTTAAAATAAATAAATAAATAAATAAAAATTTGTTGATGTTCCATAGCTCTGTGATTTCTTCCTTAAGAGGCTTTTTTTACACATAAAATCAATTTAAGAATATGTCAGAAGCTTTTTAAGATTACTAGATGCTATCTCCTCTTTATTCTTTTACTCTAATCTGATTGTAGCCTCTGTTTCAGAATTGAAGAAAATGTTGTATGTATTTGAAAGTCATCTTATAAACTATGTTAAAAAGTCATTAATGTTCATTGTCATTTGTTTGTCTTCTTTCCATATGTATATATAAGTGGTCATAAATTTTTTATGTTTAGTACTATACAGCTATGGAAAAAATATATTTTCTTTATTGTAGTACCTTCTTTTTCCAGTTAAAACTGAGTTTAAATATTTCTTCACAGCCATTTGCTTCCGAAAGCGGCTGTAGTTGTCGGTGAAGACAGCATCAGAGTGGCGTTTGACAGGACTGTCCTGGGAACTGGCAACATACAACAATCATGAAGGAAAAATTAATAGATAATAACAGTTTAAAAGAAGATAGTATTAAATAAGTAAAATAAACTTTACAATGTTGAGCTAAATAAAATCTAATTTTCATTTCGGCTTTCATTTACAGCTATGACTTTGGATCTTTCTGCACTTGAAAAGTCATTGCCTCTATTGCTTTATTTGTATCGTAATATCAAGGACCGATCTGTCAATTCTCAATGACTTCCAGAGCTCCTGTCATAGGAGGTCTGCAGGATAAAGTGGCTGTGCAAGAATTTTACAATTTTGTCCTATGTGTTCTCATAGCCCCCATTACTCTTTTTAATAAACCGACTTTATTCTGTTTTCTTTCATGTGCTTATATACATTTTAGTCCAATACCAAGATGAAGACTAGTTTAAGTCAGAGTAACCTCTTAAAAGGCCTGGTCTCTGTTCACATTTAACTCAGTGAGGACTGAGCCTGCCTCTGAGGAAAGGGAGAGCGTAACATTACATATATAGCTGCAAATGTTTGTTTTAAGAAAGTATCAGAAGACAAAACACAATTTGTGAAATCCAGACTTGAAGGTATATTTTTCATGCATGGTCTTGGGACACCTCAGGGTGTTCTGATTTCAGTGATCTGTTACTTTATAACATACGAGAAACTGGCCCTATAAGTTCTGGAACAAAGGCAGCATTGACATAAATAGGTCAAAATGGAGGACCTAATTTTCACTCAGCTTTTAAGCAGTAAGTAGGCACTAATAGGAACTGTCATATTAGTTCAGACCAAAGTACCTTATTATTCTGTTCCCAAGAGTGCCCAATAGCTGCTGCCTAGGGATATTGAAAGAAAGAGAAGTACAGAGTGATCCTTCTCAGCACCCTGAGACCATTCGTTCATGAGCTCCCTGCTCTGAAAATTGCATCCAGACCCCTTGCCTACAGATTTGCCTCATTCTTTTTTGAATCCTTCTACAATGCAGATCTCCCAAAGTGCTCTGGCAATGGTTTCTACAGCAGCAAAAATATCATCCCTTTTTGCTGTCACTGTAAACCAGTTGTTTCTTAACTTCATTGAATATCCCCCTGTTGTTACATAAGTAATGAGTAATCATTCAGCTTTTGTTTGCTTTTTCCAGTCATTCACCAAGCCAGTAAAATCATTATCAAAAAAAAAAAAAGGCAAATTTGGCATGGCAATCATTATACTATTACCAATATTTATTAACAGCTATGTGCAGTGCCTGTTGCTATATCCCTCACAGGTGTATCAGAAATAAATAGTAAAGTATGCATTCAGTAACAAAACCCACTAAGTTATCATATAGGATTTTTGACTCCCCCATTATTATACCAGTTGCCCTTTCATTACCTCTAAATTACAAAAATGAGAACTTAGGTGCAGAAGGGTGAAAAATTGCCAATGAAGCCAGCTAGGAAAAAACTCTACCTAATGCAAGTGTCACCTCACCTAACTCGTTTTCTAATAAGCGAATGCAGATATCTCTTCACAGCAAGTTTAGCCAAAAGATGGCTGTAGACACTGGTGAAAATTCCATCAGCATGCCTTGCATTTCTGAAATGGACAATAAATAAACTCTACAATACAACCTGGGTTTATATCATTTTGATAATGTTCATTTTGTAAACATACTGCTTTCCTTAAGTTATCTCTTGTACATATTAAATTAAGCTAGTTTCATAAAACATCTTCCAGATTTTCACAATATGTATATATATTTTTACCCTTCCTGGGAAGTGAATGAACTCATCATGCCAGAAAGGCAATGCAATCAACATTTCTGCAGACATTCCTACTGCTACAAGTATTCAACCAGAGGGCGTGTTCTTTTTTCAATACTTGATTCTTCCTTTCCTATATTTGTTTGAAAAATGTAACAGATCTTTTGACATAATTCAAGCAATGCATCACCATTTGCATTTATGACAATAAAGAAACTCACCTATCAATAATTCTGGACAGATCAAAATAGAATTTCTCATTTTCAGGTAGTGTGTTCTGCAAAATGTCTGATTCAGACTTTAAAGACCCATGGGCACGGTCAGGTTCACTGGCTGCATCAAATGGCATTCTGTTTCCCAATCTGTTGTAGAAGAAAACCACATGAAGTGCAGTTGACTGAGGATATGCAACATTTCATTGTAACTTAGCATTCTGTTTTGTGGTAAAATGCACCTCTACCTACTTCTTTAATCTGTAAGCCATTTTAAAGTAGTCTGGATAAAACAAAAATCACTTTCAGGTTTAATCCATGCTCAGTGATAAAGTAACTAGCCTAACAGATCTCCTTTCTCTGTAATGCATGCATTTGAGAAATATGTTGTCATTGCACACAATTAACTCCAGTGAACAGTGCATAATGTATGGCAATTCCAGCTCAAGTGGCAAACACTTTTCATAACAGCTATATTTTATATGAACAAGGAATGAAATTGCCCACTTTTGCCAATGCAAAGTGAAAAGAGTTCCTGTAAAGTACTTACCTTCCAATTAAACACTGAAGTGCATATGAAACAGTTCTTAGGCCTCTTCTATAGGATGGCAAACACACCCTCCAGAACTTCAAACCAAATACGAAGTGCAGTCACGTAACTCTAATGCTTTTTTATTGTCCTCCTTTTAAATTAATTTACTAGTTGCAAGTTAAAAACTGTTCACAAACCTTTCAAATGTATCACTGCAAGTGCTCTGTATAAACCGATTTACATTTACTTCCCATTTTCGTAAACTGCTGTTTCTTATGATGTGTCATATTTTATCGAGGACAACCTGACTGAACAGCAGTAGTTTGGCATCACATGTTTTGTCTATCTGCTGTTGTGTTCTGTGGCAGCCTACCATTCCTATGGTAAACCCTTGTGTGTGGTGATGTGAAAAAAGCACATGTGAAAAATGAAAAAGATAAATTTCCTCGCGAGCTTACAGTTATAGCTATTAGTAAGACTTACATTGAGGCTTGTAAGACCTCTCTGGTTAAAATAAATAAATAAATAAATGAATGAATGAATAAAGTTGTTGCTGTGTAAAGCAAACTAACTCAAGTCTTGGAAATAAATCACTGTGCTGTATTCATATATCTCTTTTCTGCATTGTTTTCACACTTATTCACACAATTCCTCCAACCCACATGTGAAACACTATAACACCTGATTTAATTTAGTTAGATAACTAATAAAAACTTCAGCAATTCAAAACATGTAGCAGTACAAAACCTATATATTGATCCATACACGCCACATCCCCTCATTCATGTTTTGGGAATTTTTAATCTATTTATTTATTTATTTATTTACTTTTCTCCTATGGATGTCTATGCTTTTGAAAAGAAAAAAGACAGCAGTTCAGCTATCCACTTAGCCGACCTGTGGAAATGAAGGGGCTTTCCCACAAGAAAAGCAGAGTGTTTTGCTGGACACCCACTATTCCCTAGAGCACATTTCAGCATATATCCTCTACGCCTTTCACAAGTACAGCGGTCACCGCTACTCGGTTCATGGGGCGGCATTGTCAATGGTGCCTCTGAGGGTGCGTGCGTGCCTCGGGGGGCTTTTAAAGACGGGGCGAGACCGGGCTTCCCCAGCCACGTTTTATCAAAGCCTCAGCTCCGAGCGCGCCCCCGGTGACCTCTCGGGGTCCCATCCCCGAGCAAGGAGAGCAGCCCCCCAGCCGCCCCCGGTCCTTACCGCGGCACGGCAGGGAAGGCGGCCCCCCGGGGGGGCAGCGCCCTTGCCCGCCAGCAGAGAGCGCTGAGGAGGGCGAGGGCGAGGAGGAGCGGGGAGGCTCCGCGGTGCTCCATGGCCGCCACCTGCGGAGGGAAGAGCGCAGCCGTCACCGCACCGCTCCGCACTGCGCGGGGTCCGCGAGGGGAGAGGGATGCTGCCAGCAGCGGCGTCGACGGGGCGGGGGAGATGCCTGAGGGGAAGGGAGAGGAAGAAGCCCTCGAAGCTGCAGAGGGCAGTGGTTCCCGGGACGTAGCAGTTAAAGCTTAAATATATATGGTGTATGGTAAAGAAAGAAGGGCACCTCCCCGGCTAACCAGGGAGGTCAGAGCCACTCTCCGCCGCTTCTCTAAAGGGCCGGGAGGGCAGAAGGAGACTGGTGCCGGGGCCACCCTCCTCACCCGCTGGGAAGTTGCCGCTGCGGCGGAGGGAAAGTTACTCACGGAGCCGCGAGTCCGTCGGTGGGGCTGGCTGGGCTGGCAAGGGGCGCTGCGCTGCGCTGCGCTGCTGAGGACGGCGGCCTGCGCCCTGCCCCGCTGCCGGGCTGAGAGGCTGCAGGGGACGGCGGCGGAGGGCGAGGAGGACGAGGAGGAGGAGAAGAGGAGAGCTCCGTCCCGCCGCACGATCTGAGCTGCCCGCCGCTCCGCCGCGTTTTATAGCGTTTACACGTTTCTGCTTCCGAAGAAGCAATCACGTTACTGGGGAGACGTCACCCTTCCCAAGGGGACGGTCGCTTTGTTCAGGACAGTCAGAGACTTATATTTAATTCATGAGGAGACGCGCACCCTGCCTCCCCCCCTCATCCCCCTCTTCCATTATTTGATTTATATTAATGAGTTAGTTTTGCGGGGAGCAGGGCCCCGTCGGCAGCCTGATTCCTCCTCGCAAGGCAGGAGAGCAGGCGGCCAGCGGCGGCTCCGGGAGGGGGGAACTGGGAACCGCCACCACCGGGGCTCTTCCCTCCCCGCCGAGTCTCCCCCTTGCCCCTCCATCCCATAGCCGGCGCTTTTAGGCTCACCCGGTCCCTTTCTGCCCCCAGCAGGTCCCCATCCCCGCCGGGGTGCGTGCCCGGGGCGCGCCGTCGGATGATCTTATTTATTTATTTATTTATTATTTATTTATTTATTTATTCATCGATTGATTTATTTTAAGCGGGCTGTTCGCCAGCCTTTGCTTTTTCGTTGAAGCTGTGTGTGTTCCCGGGGAAAAAATCGCCCCCCCATAAGCAAGCACCCAGGGTGCTTGCGACGATTCGGCGGCTCCCAGCGCGGGCACTCCAGGGGCTAATTCCCAGGGGCTGGGGTCACTGCCACAGCCGAGGGTTTCGACATGGAGCTCTCCCTGCCTCAAAGAGATCCGTGGGCAGCGGGGAAAGAAACGCGGGGAAGGTGGGCGTGGGACCCGCGGGTTCCTGCGAGCACCTCTTCGGTGTCTCAACAAGCCCTGCCCTGAAGTACCTGCCAAAGAATCACGGCAAAAACTGGATCGAAAAACGCCATTACCCTCTGTCCTCGCCCCTCCCCACCTATTTTTCTTTGGGCTTTTCTATGCCTCTGGTCCTCCTGCTCGAAGTTAACGATTGTACCCAGTCCTTGCAGAGGGTTTCACTATTTCCCCTTACTTCTAACAAGTTTCTTTGTTTCATGTTTCGCTAAAGGTTAGGCAGGCTCAATGGCGAAGATTCTGCGATGCTTAATCACATTTTCTAATCCAGTTACATAAAAATTAAGCGAATTAGATTAAAAATGCCTGGAAATTTGTTTCTCGGATGACAGCCGTGACTAAAACCAGAGTTCCTGCAGTAGTCTAATTTCAGGAAATTTTCCCCTTGTTACTACATAACTAGAGGTCGAGGAAGCAATTCAGTTCTGGAATGGCGAGATGAGCATCAATAGCACCGTAATCCCCTCACCCCCGAAATATCCATCCAAGGTGTTTCGGCGCCGTGCTGCGTGCACGACCTGCTGGACTTCACCGAAGTGCCTGAGAGACGAGAAGGGAGGCGAAATCTGTCTCCCGGGTGTTGGAGAGCAGAACAGAGAAGCGGAGCTCTGCCCCTGCAAAGGCTGCGGCTGCTCAGCCTCCCGGCTGGGGGGAGCGGGCGGGGGGCTCAGGGCACTCCCCAGCCCCGCTCCTTCACCCCGTCACTGCCGAGGATGAGGCCGCGCTCTGCCATGGGAAAAGCCCAAGGGCAGCCGGAGCCGGAGGGAAAAAAAAAAAATTAAAAAAAATTGCCTTTCAGCTTGTTCATTTTAGCTGATGCAGGAGAGCGGGGCGTAGTGGCGGGCTGTGGGCCCTGGGAAGGAGGGAGAGAGCTGCGGGCTGCTCGCTCCTAAAGGGGTGCGGGAAAAGCAAGCCTGCTCTCAGTCGCTACGTACGTGCTGTATGGGAGGCTGCACAGAAGACGTGTATAGTTTTCACTGCCAAAAAAATGAGGATCACTGGTGCTTTTTTAGTACTTTTTAACCATACCATACCATACCATACCATACCATACCATACCATACCATACCATACCATACCCACTTATTTACTGTGGTAAATCTGGTTTGTCATATTTTTTTTTCCTTTTTGACAGACAATAAAAATTCACCTGTTCACCGGAACAGGTTGCCCAGAGAAGCTGTGGATGCCCCATCCCTGGAGGTGTTCAATGCCAGGTTGTATGGGGCTTTGGGCAACATGATCTAGTGGGTGGCATCCCTGACCATGGCAGGGGGGTTGAAACTACATGATCTTTAAGGTGTCTTCCAAGCCAAGCCATTCTATGATTGTATGCATAAAATAGATTGGAGAAGTGAGAAACATTCTGCACGGTTGGATAAAATGGCCTTCAGAACCACTCTATAGGTGGCAGTATTCCTGAAAAAAATATATAAATAAAAATAAATAAAATAAAATAAAATAAAATAAAATAAAATAAAATAAAATAAAATAAAATAAAATAAAATAAAATAAAATAAAAAACACACCTCTGTAGCCTCTTTTTCATGATTTAAGCTGTCTTTAGCATATTCACTCTTAGCATATCATCTATTTTTGCTATTCTATAGACAGAAAATTGAGTCACAGGGAGATCAAGTGGATTTCCCATGTTTATGCAGGAAATCTGTAGCAGAGCCTTGGAATGACCCCAGACACTTTTCAATTGCAATAACAATTGTGTTCCTTCAACACCCTGTTGTACTTGCCATCTCCTCCTCCTCAGGAATCAAAGTAAGCTGAAGAGGAGGAGATGCTACCTCCTTCTTTTTCCTTAGTTCTCCATCTCATTTCCCAAGATGATTTTCACAGAAGGAGGTTTTGAGATGACTGAGAAGGGTGTGGGGTGACAATCCAAATTCTAGTCACTTCCTTTTTTTTTTTTTTTTAATGACATACTGTATTAGTTCTGCATCATTTTGAGATGTTTTGACAGGAGCAAGTCATTAAAAAGAAAATAAGATCTTCATAGAGAAACAGATGGAGGAAAGCCTACTTTCTAAAATAGTCCTAAGTGAATGCTCTAAGATCTAGGCGAACTTACCCTTTTACAATGGCAAATCTTACTGTCCTCTACTGAAAGAAAGTCTATCCTTTCAGAAAAGTGTCCCTTGGACAACAATACCATGTGGTAGCTTCTTAATTAGAATATTTATTAATATAATAAGACATAGGCATATGTATATATAAATATATATAAAACATAGGCAACTTTCAGATAGTCAAGTATTTTGCAGTGGCTGTTGCAGGAATCCTGATGTATAACAGCCGCACATTGACTGAACGTTTATCTTTAGTTTATGTTATCAAGCATCTTATAGTTATTCTTCCTTCAAACTTTATTTTCCACTTAAAAAATCCAAGATTATGACTGTAAAATGTGCAATACTTAGGAAAGATGGAAACTCCATTATACATGATTGAACAATGAGGAGTAGAAGCTGTCTGAAAACTCATCTTACTTACCATTTGTATACAAACTTGTGTGTTGCATGTTGTAGATCAAGTATGATCTAAAATAGCTACCTCATTCTGGGGAAGGAGATTTGGAAGTTTTTAGTTTTGATAGTTACATTTGATTATTATTATTATTATTTTTAACATATAAAACTGCGCTGAAATTGATGGACTAAATAACTCTTCAAGCCAAATCCTAGGTAAACCTGCTTAATTCCACTGAGGACCCACTTAACATTTACCAGATTTATCATGTAATTGTGTTTAAAAAAAAAAAAAAAAGAGAGAGAGGGGGAGAGAGAGAGAGAGAGAGAGAGAAATTACATCAGCAGTAGAAATATAGTTTTACTGTTAAAGAAAAGAAAAGAAAAGAAAAGAAAAGAAAAGAAGAGAAGAGAAGAGAAGAGAAGAGAAGAGAAGAGAAGAGAAGAGAAGAGAAGAGAAGAGAAGAGAAGAGAAGAGAAGAGAAGAGAAGAGAAGAGAAGAGAAGAGAAGAGAAGAGAAGAGAAGAGAAGAGAAGAGAAGAGAAGAGAAGAGAAGAGAAGAGAAAGAAAAGAAAAGAAAAGAAAAGAAAAGAAAAGAAAAGAAAAGAAAAGAAAAGAAAAGAAAAGAAAAGAAAAGAAAAGAAAAGAAAAGAAAAGAAAAGAAAAGAAAAGAAAAGAAAAGAAAAGAAAAGAAAAGAAAAGAAAAGAAAAGAAAAGAAAAGAAAAGAAAAGAAAAGAAAAGAAAAGAAAAGAAAAGAAAAGAAAAGAAAAGAAAAGAAAAGAAAAGAAAAGAAAAGAAAAGAAAAGAAAAGAAAAGAAAAGAAAAGAAAAGAAAAGAAAAGAAAAGAAAAAAGAAAAGGACAGTTGTCTAAGAGCTTGCATATTATATCAGAAAAAGAAATTACTGACTCATGAGCTCTGCCTCACGAATCATTGGGTCTGCAGAATCTCCCTTGTGCATTACAGCTCATGTTCCTGTAGACGAGTTCAGAAACTCTGCCTTTGATCCCATAGCCATATAACATTGATCCATGAGTTTTTAGAGCTTATAGAGCAGATTGATGGAGCACTACCATTCAGCTTTTCTGATTTCCACAAAAGAGATAACAGAAGAAATGTCAAGAAACTGTGCAGGCAGAATAAATGATTAAAATCAAAAGTAATACACTAATCTGCTCTTTTCTAACCCTTAAAAAACATGAGTGGCAGAACCCCCAGTTTATTCTCTCAGCATCGTTACCTTGCTTGGTCCCACTTTCCTGTAAACACTTATATTCCTCAACACCACCCGGTTCGAAAAAATGGATGGGGTCACATGCTGAAACTTGTCCCAGCTTCACTCTCTTTGACTTGTCCCAGCTTCACTCTTTGCAGATATCTCTGAATGCTTCTCTGGATAAATAAGAAAAATATTATTTCATTCTTTTAGATAAGTTTTATTTCAAAAGGACAGTTCCCATTCAATCATACCTTTATCATGAGTCAGTTTTACAACTCAGAAATGTGATAGTATATAGAATAAAACACTGACAAATATTTTGCAATTGAAAACTCATGACTTCCCTCCTGCAACAGAAACATTCATTGAAAGAGTGCTTGTGTCCTCAGTTCCCAGATCATAAGGAGATTACGCAAGCAGAACAGGGAAGCCTTCATTTCCTCTCATGCTCATCTTAAGTCCTGCTCTCAGGTCATAAGTGTGTATCCTCAAAGCAGAGCGACTGATTAACTGTAGTAAACTACTGCAACAAGTAAACTATAGTAACTATAGTAACAAATATGCTTACTCTGTACAACACTTGTACAAGTTTATCCTGTTCCAGGTGATGCCTTTGCATTATGACTCTGTGTGGGTTAACAGTTTTCAAAATCAGTTTTCAAAATCATTGGAACATTTGGATTACATTCATTACTTCTGAACACTCTTCTACCTCTTGCATTAGTAGTCCTGAAAAGCCATTCAAACAGACTTCTTTTCAATTAACATATTGAGCATGCTTGATTAAAACTGCCTGGTGGATACCATGATGAGCAAAAGGCATGTTGGAGACCTGTTGAATACAATAGTATTCCCAGGGGTCTTCTTCCCTTGTCTGTCATTCCATCTAGAAAAACTGTTATTGCTTGTAGTTTGATTTCATATATGCTGTTCCTCACTCCAAAATGCTATCTCAGCTTTTTATAACAGCTCAGAAATGTTTGGGGTAGATATTGTGATCTCCAGTTGTTTATGCTGTTTGGCGTGTGTTTGAACTACTGGTTCTTGTTTGGTTCATGGTATGCATCTATCCTAGAAGCGTCTATCCAAACTCCTTCTCGTTCTTTAAAGAGGATATGATGTTTTTGCCAACCCTCTCTCAATGTTGGACACGTGTTCTACACTCATTCCCCACGAAGATCTGTGACTATACAAGCTTTAACAGTAGCTTTAACATTTCTGGCTTTCTTTCAAAACAATCTCCTTTTAATGTTTCAGCCTAAATTGTTTGAATGATTTAATTTACCTCAAAACCTGGCATAGTATGTGGTAACACAAAGCTTGTCAGGAAGGCAGAGTAGTTTGTGGTCTGGTCATGTTGTGTGTTCTTTGTTTTTAACTAGCTATCTGAAATACGTCCTATTCATATATATATATATATATATATATATATACACACACATATATATAACTCTCTTGTAAACTTCAACTTTCAGAAAAGGATCAAATGATATTTTAATCACCAGAAATATGATTCCCCTCACTGCAGCTACCCCAGCCCATTCCTCTTCTCTGAAAATCTAAAATTACCTCTGTATATGTCATGAATGTGTCTCCAAAATGCTACAAAATTCAGATTCAGCTTCTCATCCATACGCAGCTAACTCAAAACAACACTCTTTGATTTCGTAGAGTTTAGAGATTTTTTTTTTCTATAAATTGATTTGTCTGTACAAAACTGGATTTTCTACAGTAAACCTTTGAAAAATCACTTTATTTTAATGATATTTTGACATACGTCAGTTTAGAGCTGGATATTAAGAACTACTTTTCAGGCTTATGTTCCAACATTTTCCTCATGCTTTCCTGCTTGTCACCTGTATTATATGATGTCCTTTTGCTTCTAACTGTACAAATCAATACAAAATGGAAAAAAATAAGTCCATAATCCCTTCAGGTTACTTGTTCAAAGTAAAACCCAAATAACAGCACCACATTGGAGCTCATAAGGCAGAGGAAAATCCAGAGAGCAAAGGATTGTCAGGGACATGTTATCTTACTCTAAATCACTGTTGCCTCTAACCTTCTGAAGTAGGTCTGTAAGTTCATCAGAAGCTTCATGAACAAACTATTGATGCTACTGGCTTGGAACACATCTCCAGATGCAGCACAGCTGTTGAAAGTAACTTTGCCTTCCTTCTTGCTTCCTATGCTAAATGAAAAAAAAATAATAAATAAATAAATAAGACAAGAAATATCACAGAATTTAGTCCATTTGTAACTAAATGATTGGAGACTTTCATGGGCTGAATAGAACGACACCTGTGGGATGACTGGGATGCTTCTCTGATTTTGCATAGATTGCATTTCCTGTGTCTAGTACAAAATCCTGGTTCTAGACTGTGTACATGGCCAAATTCCTTCTGTATTCCCCAGTGAATATTGTTATTATTGCACTGTCTGGAAGCTTGTGGGAGCAGACATATCATCTTGGGATACAGAAAAACCCATGTCAGTTGTGTTGGAAGGCACATTTTAAGATGCTAATTATGCCAGGATAACTTTATCCCTTGAACTGACCTAATCATCACAAGTTCTTTATTTACTGAGCTGAAAAAAGCAACAATCTAAAAGCTACGGCAGAAAAAAAAAAAAAAAAAAAAGAGAGAGAGAGAAAAATAAGCTAAAAATGCTTCAGTCTCAAGCAATTACCACTATTGTCTTTATGGAAAAAGAGCTGAGAGAAGTTTTCTAAAATTGTCCATGTGCATAAAGGGCATAGTGTAACGTGCTGTCTCTGAGCACTATTCTAAGCCTAGTGTACGTGATAATGGCTGAGAAAATCTACATTCATATTTAGTTTCCATAAAGAAGTCATATAGAAAGAAGAAAGTATCAACCTACAGTTTACTGTCCTTACACGTACTGATATAAAATATATAATTTGGACTCAACTGCTTTCAATATTAGTTAAGGAAGAACCGTATTATTGTTCATGGACAGGAGAGATACACTTCCAACATAGCTTATCATTTAGTTCGACTCCACAGGTCACTGGAACAAATAATAAACTCCTACATTTTGTTAAATTTGCTTCTTGGCCAATACATCAATGGCTCATTATTCTTTTTGTCCTAAGTAAAGCATGAAGAACATTCCAGTGAATGTAACACCACAGTCAATATATTCCACTTTATTAAGTACACATAAATAGATGATCTAATACCAATAGGATTTTAAGGGATTTGGGGAGGCTGTGGAGATCATCACAGAGATAGAAAAGATTGATAGGACAGCAACACTTTTGATAGCCATCATGCGTACCGTCATCATATGCGTGATGCGTGTATCATTACATTCAACTTTTTTTTTTTAAGTTAACAGATGAATAAAAGTGTTTTCTTCAGAAACTAATGAAACATTCAGCACCTGTGCTAAAAGGACTGACACTTTTCAGTTCTATTGAATGATATTAAAAAGTTGCTAGCTGTTGGTTAGTGACAAGTTGAACATAAACCTTGGACCTTAGCACTTTAAATTTGCTAAATGTCATACTCAAATTATAATAAAGTCTGAATTTATAAATTATCAATCTAGATGTAAATCTTGTTCCTGGTGACTATTGGTAAATCATGCAGTTACATCAATAGCTGCTCATTAAAAACAAATGTATTTCTACTACAACTTTATTTCAGCATGTAACTAGATTAATATATATACATATTTTTAATTTCATGGCAGCAGTTTTTTTTCCTATTATCTTTAAGTATTATTGTATCTCTCCAAGTCACATATAATTGTTTTGTTTTATTTAAACCATTTTCTGTTTCAATAGAAAAAAATATTTCAGTGCTGATTTGAATCCTCTGTAGATACATGTAAAGAATTCCAGTGAAATTCTCTACAACCATGTCTTCCAGTGTGTTATCAACTGCATCGCTATTCTTTGGTGACACATTGACCCATTCTGACATTGCTCAAAGAAAAGACACAAATGAGAAACACTGTTATTCAAACTTGCACTTACTGTTTATTCATAGAAGCCATTTTCTCTCATTCATCTGAGCACTCCATGCACGTGTTCAGCAAGTGTATCACGAGATGAGTAGCCACAGACAATTCTAGAGTATTTCTGAAAATTATCTGGAATTAACTAGAAGATAACTAGAGCAACAGGCAGGATGATCCATATAGGATGTGGAAAAGAACTTTGTGTTCATTGCCTTCGTGAGAAAGGACTGATCTGTAAGTACTTTGGAGGCTACTTTTATCAGCATCATTGCACTATATAGCCTTCTCAATGTTTTTTTTAATGACACAAAATTATGTTTTATTATGGAGTGGTTTAGAGTTCCATTTTTTATTTTATTTTATTTTTTTCCCCTAGGAAAATTTGAATATAGGTATTGATGAAATCTTGAGGCACAGGTGAAGATTTCTTGTAGGTCCCTATAGACCTACGAGACCTTTTTTTTAAGACAGTAAATCCTTCTGAAGTAAGGAGATAAGGAGACACCAGGAAGAATATGAGGTTGTTCTGGCTCATTTGTGTTGCAGAAAGCCTCTTAATTGTTCATTGGCTCAGAACTGGGTTTTATTGACCATTACTAGCTGAGAAACTTAATTTAAATCAAACTCAAGTGTTCTGCAACAAAAGAATGGGCCACGCTGATAATATGGAGATATGTAATGATTTAACCAATCTGATTGGTTCAATATTCTGAAAGTGAACTTTTTGTAGTAAAGGTTAAAATGCTCCTATCAACAAATAAAACAAAATCATCTGTCTGTTTTTATTGTCAAGGATGCTAAACTTGAACTAATTGGATATCCACAGAGAACTTAAGTTGACTGCCATGAAACACCAACCAGTGCAAATTGTGTTAGTGATTTACAAAGGTGTAACTTTTGTTGTTTTTGTTGATGGAGGAATCAGCTTGATGTTGATTGAAGGCATAAGGGAGCTATGGAAGATTTAACTTGCAGACTTGAACTCAGAAAACCTTTCCGCAGAGGCTCATTCTTCATTCTTTATCTACTGCCATTTGCATGATAATAAATAAATAAATAAATAATAAAAATGTTATTACCAGCAAAAACTCTTAGGCTAAGGACATAGTTTACAAAATCATGCTAAGCAGTTAGAAGCTTCATGTAACTAAACATTGTGTGTGGAAAGGACAACAAAGTTCACCTGTCACAGGTATACTTTCTTACTCTTCTTCCAAAAGATATTCTCGGTTTGCTTCCAGTTGCACCAATTCATGTGGGAGAATAAAATAACATTTAATTCTCTATTGACGTTACTCAATGAGTATTGACATTTTTAACACTGAGTTCAAAGAAAGCCTTCAGAATGAAGAGGTAACAGAACAGTTGACTCAAGCAGGTTTATCCTACTCTCAGCTCTTGGAAGATATAGGTGTCAGATAACACCAAGGTGAGTGGTGTAGTCAACATGTTGGAGGGAAGGGATGCCAACCACAGGGACCTCAACAGACTTGGCAGATAGGCCCATGCAAATCTCATAAAATTCAACAAATCCAAGTGCAAAGTCCTGCACCTGGGTTGGGGCAATCCCAAACATGAATAAAAAATACCATGAGTGGATTGAGAGCAGCCCTGAGGAGAAGGACTTGGGGGTATTTGTGGAAAAAAGACACAGAATGTGAGCCAGCAGAGCACACTTGCATCCCAGAAAGCCAATCATATCCTGGGCTACATCAAAAGAAGTGACCAGCAGGTCAAGGAAGGTGATTATCCCCCTCTATTCCATTCTCATGAGACACCCAACTAGAATACTTTGTTCAGCTCTAGATCCCCCAGCATAAGAAAGACATAGACCTGTTAGAGAATGTCCAGAGGATGGCCAAAAAGATGATCAGAGGGCTTGAGCACCTGTCCTACGAAGACACGCTGAGGGAGATGGGGTTGTTAAGTTTAGAGAAGTGAAGGCTCCAGGGAGATGTTTTAGTGCTCTTCCAATACTAAAAAAGGGTCTACAGGAAAGACAGGGAGGGATTATATTAGGGAGTGTAATGATAGGACAAGGGGTCATGGTTTTAAGAGAGGGTAGATTTAGATTAGATATTAGGAAGAAATTCTCTACTATGAGTGTGGCGAGGCACAGGGACAGGGTTCCCAGAGGATCTGTGGATGCCTCATCTCTGGAAGTGTTCAAGGCCAGGTTGGATGGGGCTTTGAGCATCATAACTGATAGCATGAACTGAGGCCAAATCCATAGCCCTATCTTGGCCTCTGTTCCCTGACCCATGACACTTCATTCAGAGTTTAATGGCTCAGAAAGCTCATACTCAGAACAACCTGTGGTCCTGTGGCGCTGTTGCCCATGAGTGAGAAATGTTAAGGATCAGCCTTTCCTGAGAACAAACAAGTGCATCTCCCCTCTCGGCTTGACTGACAATTACTTATCTAAGAGAAATTCCCTGATTTTCTACTTGAGAGCTGAATATCTTTTTCATGCTTAACTTAGTCATCTTTTAGTCCTAGCTATCTATTATGTATACTACCTGGTTAAAAAAAAAAAAAAAAAAGTGTACTCATCTTGTTTCATAAAATTCTGCTTGCAGACTTCGTGCACAAAGTATGATATGCTAATAAAAGTTCCCTAATAGTGGAAAGGTTACAAGGTCGCTCAGCAATGAATGTCATGTACAAATTTAAGAATCTGAAAATAAATCATTAACAGAAGTCACCAAAACAATTCCAGATTCCTTTCTGCCTCATCTTCCTGTCAGCTTAAGACAAAGGTGAATCCAAAGTGAGATCTCTTGGGATCTACCACAATAAAAGGCATTTTGTCAATTCCTTAGGTAGTCTAGAGGCAGAAGAGATTGGCGGCAATGTTTCTCTAAGTCTGTAAGAGATTGTCCTGCTGGGGACTCTTTGTCTTCAGACAGTCTTGATTACAAGCAAGATTAACGCAATGTTGGCCTCAACTGCCAGAGGAGACTGATTTCCCGATTCCAGAACTGTCTTTGCTCAGTTTTGTTTTCCAACCCCACTTCTACAACACCCCACACCACACCAAATGGTGCCCAGAAGTATCTGTAAAAACTTCTCTTTACTCTTTCCTGATGTTTCCCATTTCATAGGCACATCATCTAGATAGGCAAGATGAGATGATGAGGTATTCTGCAAAAAAAACATCGCTGTCAACAGAAGTGCTGAGACTCGAGCAAAGATGTGATTCAGGATTTCCTAGCACTACATCAAATAACAGATAGGAGTGGCCAACGAGTGATTCACCATGCCCTCCATGGTCAGTCCCTCATGTGTCTTCACAAGGACATAAGGATCACCATTACATTCTCACAGAACATTTTATGTGCTCAAGAAATGACTGGGGAGGTGAGATGAGCAGAGTAGGCATCTGTTTTCACAAAGAGGAATCTTTCAACAAAGAGAAATCACTTAGCAAATACAAAATATGCTCTTAAATTAGGCACTAGAATGGTGTGGCATATGGAATTATATTCTGATTCAACAGTTATTAAGCATATGAGTAATCTCTCTGCAGTGAATAATAAAGCAATAGAGATTAAATCATCAATGGTCAGTCAATGCATTCAGAGAATTAAGGTAATTGTGAAGCAATATGTTTTTCTGGATTGATCTTGGATAGCAAGACCCTCACTTGTATGACTAGCTTACCCCATTTGCAAATATACCTCTAAAGAACAGCAATATATAACATGGTATAACTTTCATATTCTTTTGATTCACCATTTTGATTACTAATAACTGAACAGTTAACCTTGAAAGTCTTTTTATCAGTAATAACTCAGATTTTGAGTACAATGTCAAGCTAAGAAAGATTGCCTGAAACATTCTCAGTCTGTTTTTATATCTTTTGTAATGTCCAAAACTGGAAGAAACCTTATAATCATCTAGCCATTCAGTGTCTTACAGATGCTTTGAAAGAAGCAGAAACACCTGCTTATATCCTCTGTGATCCTAGTAAATGCTTTTAAATGTATTTAAGGATATCTAGGATATCTCTGTGCAATGCTAACAATTTATCTGAAAATGTGTCAAAGAATATGTAACACTTGTGAATTGTCTTATGTGAAGATTTTGATTTGCTATTGTCCTTATCATTGCACTCCAAAGCTCTCCTCATCTAAAACCAAAAAGTGGGCAATAGATACCTGTTGAATAGGTGGATGAAATGTCAGTTCTAGAAGGAGATATAGGGCATGTTATTTACTTTCTGACTCCATACCTTTTATTAAAACAGAAACTGATAAATGTTCTGTACCCATAAAATGTCTGTGAGAGGGCATGTAGATGCATGGGCCTTGTTACAGGTTAGGGAACACCGAATCAGGAGAAACCCTTTCAGGCATATTTCAAGAACACTATTAGGACAATAAACACAATCACACTTTCACTAACTTTGCAAAGTCATAAATCAGCTATTCTCTAACTGATTTATATTAGTAGAAGCCCATCTTTACCTACACTGAGCTTTCTCAGTCCTTCTTTCTCTCTTCAATATTTCTAGTTTTACTGGGAATATTTCTGTCCTAGAACAGGTTCCTTCAAGTGAAAGAGATTAAAATCTACAAATGCCTAACTTTAATGCTTCAGGAATAATTTTTTGTTGTTGTTGTTGTTTGTTTGTTTGTTTTAAGTTCATATATTTCAGTCATGGTTAGATGCAGTAGGAATGTGTTAGTGTTCAACTTCCTTTTCAGAAGTGATTCAATGTCTAGGAGCACTATCACCTTTAGAAGAGTTTATTTAATATTTATATAAGCACTCAAACATCTATATATTTCTTGAGCATGTGGGAATTTTTATGAGTCAGTTTTATGCTACTCAAAATTTTCAAAAGTATCAGCATCATGGATTAGTGTATTGTAGATTTATAAGAATTTTGCAAGGCAATTCTGAGTTTCACTAAATGATACCTGTTATTCAGTATGGACAAAAAGGTGTTTGTCTTTTTCATGACATCTACTTGAGGGATTAAAGGGGAAAAAAAAAAAGACAAAAAAAAAAACACAAAAAAAACATGCTTTGATGCTGGCAAACTAGTGCTGGAGAGCTTATCTCATACAACCCAATCAATTCATCGGAGTGATTCTCTGGATAACAAAGTCATCTTTTCTGTTACTTGGCAGAACAACAAAAGAATGGGATAGACCTGTGTACTTTTATACTTGATCCATAGAGAGAGAGATGGAACTTACTATGGAACTAAATAGATGAGCACTGAATGAGAAAAAACAAATTTTACTACCCATCTAGTAATTATCTTGTAATCTAAAAGAAGTTATTCCCTCCTCCAAAAATAACTTCAAAAGGTCACCAAGATATACAGCACAGGAGCAGAGCATAGTCATAGAATGAGTCTCTCCCATTCTTTGCTTCAATGGAGCTCTAATTTGCTTCAAGTCAAGCCCTGGACTGGTCAGCCCTGAGGTTGAAGTTTCATGCTGTTTCAGTGCACATCTGATCGTTGGCAACTTCTCCATGTATGTCCAAAAGAACGCAACTTACTGCCAGCTGTGATATGCACTCTTGTCTGTTTGAAACAAGAGGGTGGCATCAGCTGTCCTGTGTAGTCATCAATATGCCATTGTAAACTAGTGGATTGATGTTGATGCAGATCATCCCTGAACAAGATATGGATGATTTCACATTCCAGTGCCTTTCCATACTGTCTGTACACACAAGACAGTTATGTCCTAAATTAGCAAATCCAATTTCTTGCTATCTTGGGGACATCACTTTGTGTAGCCCCTTTCACAATTAATTGTCTCTTATTTGAAATAACTCCTTGATCTAAAATTGTGCAATTGCTCTTTCTCAGCCCTCAAAGCACAGTCGCTTGATTTTGCTACTTAACAGATGAAAAAAAAACGTCTCTTTTGAAGAATGTCACAGAGAAAGCAGACAGGAAACATGTTTGTAGAATTAACTCCATGATCCAGTCCATGCCTATCAGACACTGCAACCCTCATGCAGTTACATTGTCATAAATCTGATGGGAGCCAAAAGCTTCCATAAAAAATTAAAAAGAGAAATGAGACACACAAACCAGATTCCTCTGTCGAGTTGTGTCCGCAGACTCTAAACTGTTTGGAAGCAAAAGCACAGGATGAGATACAGCCACCACTTATCATAGTGAGACCAGAGATCCTCAGTGGGGTCACTGGTCCAATTTCTAATATTCTGCTCTCTGCTTTGTGAACTTGTATCAGCAGTGTTTTCTCTATTCTGCTCTGAACTTGACAGATGTAAATTTTCAACTACTGTTTTCTTTCTATTTTTTTCCAGAAGCTGCACTGCATCAGAGACATCACCTAATTTTATCAAGTGCCTATAGGTCAGGGATCTGGCATGTGTCATTTCATCTCTGAGAGGTTATTTCCAGTAAATGGGGTTTTCAGTTTATGCTTAAGAATGAATGTTGAGATGACTCAAAAACTTCATGGTAAATTGCAACTGAACTTTAAAAATTTAATTTGGCAAGGATTCTGCAAGCTCAGTGTTTTATAGTACGAAAATCAGTAGCTGTCTGAAGAGGTGATCAAAAATTCTTCAGTAAGGAAAGGTCAAGAAATATAGCAAAAGCTACTTTTGTAAATACGTTGGAACATAACTAGTCTCAGACAGAGCTGGTAAGTTTTGTCTTCTGTATGAAGCTAGAACTGGAGCAATATTTGTTGTGCATATTGGCAGTAATAAACAGGTTTTTTTATGAAAAGAATTAGCTCTCTTCACTTCAGGACAGAAGGTCAGGATATCTAGAGGATGATTGGAGTTTTGCATACCTCACCTTGTGTGATTCTGGTCATATCCTTTAATCACTGCCTCTCACCATTAAAAAGTATTATATGCAAAACTGTTGTAAAGTTTAATTCATTGCTTGTAAATGCTTTGAAATAAGAAAAAATACATTTTTTTTTTTAGAAATCAACTTTTCCTCCCAGTATTTTAAATTAAAACCAAAGGTATAAAAGACCACTACAATGAGCAATTATAATTTTTTGCTTATCAAACACCTGTTGATCCCTGAATCCTACAATTGAATTTGAAGTTTGATCATATGCAATGTGTTTTGGTCCTAGTTCAATTAAATGTGCATGAGCCCATTTTAGCATGAATTCTATAATGATTGCCCATGTGCTTAAAGCAAACATTTTCTCACTTTTTGGATTGAAGTCAAATTACTGGGAAAACACTGAATTTTAAATCTGTAATCACATTATTTGTAAGAGAAATTTATAGTGCTCATAAGTGGTGGAAAATCTGCTATATCATCTGATGACCACTCGTACTACAAAAATATTTAATTCCTGTTAGCATAAGTAAGCAAAGCAATTTCCTAATAATACCTGGTTTAGTTTCTACTTCTAATCTCTGGAAGGTGGTCTCATATGGCACATTCCAATGAGGACTTCATGTAAGATCATCAGCCATGGTCTGTCTCCTCACAGGGCAGAGGAGGGGCCAAGCCTTTATTCACACTCCCAACTATATCACCTTGAAGAATTAAAGATAATGCTCTTCCATTTAAAGCATTATTTTTATACAAGTCAACATATTTATCTTTCAAAAGAGAGAAAGAGAGAGAGAGAGGGAGAGAGAGAGATTGTAACATCTATCTTTATTTCACATTCTGAAGCCTCTAGAGAGCTTGCAAAACATTCATTTCAGACATTGCTTAAACTGGTATCTGACAGCCAAACTGACTATGCACCAAACAACCTGTGTTTTTAATCCCCCTAATCTGGGGGACATAAAAAATATTTTGATATCCAGTGCAGATTTCAGGAAGAAAAAAATACAGTACATTTAAGCTTCCCTTTCTATTGTTTACTAAATATAGTATAATAAAAGCAATAATGTGCTGTGGAAAGTTCTACTATAATGTAACGTGCATTTATAAACTGGGAGTAAAAAATCACTCATCTAAAATGATTTCTTTCAAGGAGTAAGCAATTTTGGCCTCCTGGGTACACACTGTAGGCCAAGTTGTCTCTTCAAACAGTCCACCAAACTCGGTAAGGAAAGGGAGCAGGCTTGGACTCTGCTCTTTGTAGGCATGTCAGAATAGGTGTCTTCACCTATTCTAGATCCAGCACACTGTGAAAGCCCTTGTGAATGCAATGAAATTCACCAGACTCAATAACTGTAAATGAAAAAAATATTATTAAGGAACAAAACAACACAGCTTTCTTTCTCCATAGCACTACTGTTTTAAGTCCATAGTCTGTGACCAGACAAATGCAGTTTTACAGTCTTATCAGTAAGTCTTCAGTGTACTAGAACCCATAGTGTCTGCAGTGAAACTATGTAAACGCTGTAAGTAGTTGTTCTAGCAATCACATACATCCCTCTAGAAGGGAAAATGTTGTACGCTAAAGATAAAGCAGCAAAAAAACAGTAAATAAATGCAAAACAATTTGACATTACAATAAAGAATAATTGTAGTTTATAATAACTAATGCTTGCAAGCTCAGGTTTTGTAACAATATTTGCAAGTGGAAAGGTATGGAGCTGGAAGATTGCAGTTAAGAGATCAGTAGTGGTGCTGCATGAGGGATGCTGAACTCTGTAGAGAGATGCATTCTGCTAGTCACCAAAAGCCTGCAAAGTAAAATACTAAACATTTTGCCTCTTCTAGAAAGCTGCTGAATCCTTGTCCCACCCAGAGGAAAGGTGAGGACTCAGGCTCTCTGCTGAAGCATAGGAGTCAGGGGTCCTGCAACTGGTAATTGCCCAACACTTTTAGGAATAAAAGACTTATTTCTAAGCAAGGAGAAGGACTGTTCTTCTACTTATGGAAATTCTCTTCCCTTTATTTGAACATGAAATACTTATCAGGAAACTGATATAATAAAACCTAAAACAGTCCCTATCTGCCTGTGCTATTTCTAAATCCTGAACTTCTCACATTGGTGCAATTAGCCTCTACTAAACGAGGGGTTAGCTTGACATAATATGTGTATAACAGTCAAGTTAACCTCAAGTAAATATTCCATCTTTATCTTAATATTCTAGCTAATTGTACAATCCCAGTATTCAGCTATAGATGTCTAAAATCTTGTGTTAGCGAAATACAACATTTCAGTGAATAACTTGCCAGGAAGAATTGAACTATGGTACAATCTGAGAAATACAATTTGAAATAAGGAAATGAGCAATCCCATAGCAAAACAGGTAACTTAATTAAAAAAGAAAAAAAATGTCATTTATGCAATGCTTATCTTGATAACCAGAACTAGAAAATGAAACATCAGGATTTCTGCTCTCATACAACCTTACTGGTTTTTAAAATGTTAAAATAACTACATGTTTTGCAGACTACAGACAGAAATATCTTTATAATTGTTACCAAGCATTTACTATGCCGTTCAAAACTTTTTACATGAAGCATAGTATATCTCACCATCTTTCCCATATTGTGGGGAATTTCATACAAACAGCCCTAATATGGAGTGTTTTAAGGTCCTTTACAGTAAGCAGAACAGGATACCTATTACCACGGACTGGACTGTGATGTTAAATCTCCTATGAGGTCTTTGTATAAAGTTTCTTCCTTAGAAGCTGTTCTGAGGTTACAGCACGAATTTGGTTAAATGGAGGTTTTCACTGAAAGTTTAATATACTTGGAAAAATGCATACAGCTAGAACATGTTTTTTGTTTGTTTGCTTGTTTTGTTTGTTTGTTTGTTTTTAAAGGAATAGAATAGTGAATTTTGCAGAAATCTGTATATGAGTAATTCCTAACATTATATTTCTCGAAGAAATTATCTTTTTTATTTTATTTATTTATTTATTTTTAATGCGGCAGCATTTTCTTTCCTCTAAAGTAAAAGATAAAATGGTTATAATACAGTGATAGAAATATGTAAGCATGTTGCAAGGCAGTAAATCAGAGCAGGCAACACAAAGACAAGTGATTCCTTGGACAGTGGGACATAGTGCTCTAAAAAATCAGCACTACCCGCCTCCTGGCAATGTACATCCCCTCTGCAATGTGTCACAGCAGCTGGAGACTTCTTAGAGATTTTCAGCATGCACAGAAAATTGAGACATTTGCGGTTCCTCCTAAAATGTCCATGTGCCTTTGCAACAAGGACCTGACTCAAGAGTCAGGGAACGCTTTTATGATGGTTTCATAGGCAGGAGGAGGGGTTTGTGTGGAGTGGCAGATGCGGAGGCTGTTGTTAGACCAGTGGAATTCGGGTCGACTTAAGCTGTTGGTGGTGCTTCCCACAAAGGTTGTGGTCGTGTTGGTGGGAGTGAGGGTGATCAGCTGACTGTTCATCTCCACAGGGAGGGGAGGGCACTGCAGAAAAGGGTGGAAGGTGGACCCACGGAAGCTTGACTTCCTGGGGAAAGAGTTGGCTTGCTCCAAGGAGGCTTGCCGCTGGAAGGTGAGGCTGGCCAGGCTGAGGTTGCTCCGACGTTCACAGCTGCTGTTACGGTAAAATCCAGTCCTGCCAGTAGTTTGGCTGTGGGAGGCAGGTCTGGACCGACGGCTGAAAGCTGAAGAGCTCCCCTGGGAAATGTGGGCACTAGCTCTGCGACGCGACAAGCAAGTGAACAAGGCCCAGATGACCCCTCCAATCACCAGTCCGATCACCATGGACACTGTGAAGGCTATTGTTATCTGTTCTGAAATACAGCAAAAATACACAGCAGAGTTAATTTATCAGTCCTGAAGAATATCCCTGCTTGAAGATGATTTGAACATGGCAACCTCCTTAAAAGATGAGCACACTCTAAGATTTTTGTTTGTAAGACATGAGTCTTACAGCATAAACACAGCAATTCATACTGTTATAGTATGATAAAATCATAGAATGTCTTGGGTTGCAAGGGACATTATAGATCATCTAGTTCCAACACCCCTGCCATAGGCAGGGATGCCACCCACTAGATCAGGTTGCTCAGGGCCTCATCCAACCTGGCCTTGAATACCTCCAGGGATGAGGCATCCACAGCTTCTCTGGGCAACCTGAGCCAGTGCCCCACCACCCTTATCGTGAAGAATTTCCTCCTAATCTGTAATCTAAATCTCCCCTCTTTTAGTTTAAGACCATTCCCCCTTGTCCTGTCACTACATGACTGAGCAAAAAGTTGTTCTTCATCTTTTTTATAATCCCCTTTTAAGTATTGAAAAGCTGCAATACAGTCACCCTGGAGCCTTCTCTTCTCTGGGCTGAACAGCCACATGTTTCTCTGCCTTTCTTCATAAGAGTGGTGCTCCAACCCTCTGATCAACTTCGTGGCCCTCCCCTGAACTTTTTCTAAGAGATCAACATCCTTCTTGTGCTGTGCTATTTTTTTTTCTTTAATTTGCTTAATTCAACAACATCCAGAAAGTAGACTGCACTTCCTACCAGTCTCTGGTATGATGCAAAGATTTTAGTCTATCCCAGAAATGGCCACCCAGTAACACCAAGGTGTGCTGTAAAACTGCCAAACATTTACTTCTGTGAACACTATAAAGTATGGATTAATGAAGACTCGAGGACTTTTTAATAGATATTTTTATTCTACATGTACGTGTTTGCTAACTCACCTATTACAACTGAGATGTAGCTTCTGCCATGTTCTTAATGGATTAAGTCTTGTATTTATTACAACATGAAAACACGTCCCAGCCTTTTACTGCTGAGTAAAAGACACTTTAAATCCTCTTAGTAATTAATGTGAATTACCATATCCTAAATGATTTAGGTCAGAGATAACCATTAGTAATACTAAGTCCCTTATGTATTTCCCATCCCCCACAACTAATTTGAAGATGCATTAATCTGCCATTAGGAAAAGTATATTTATAGCTCTTTTATACCTGTTTTCTAGCATTAAGAGATCAGAAAGTAAAAAAAAAAAAAAAAAAAAAAAAAGGAGCATGACTAGGGTCATTTTCTCCCCCACACGGTATCACCAGGTAGAAGAATAAGAATTTTTCCTCACATATTTCTAAGAATAGGTTAGTTGCTTCAGAAAACTTGTCATTTACAACTCAGCACCAGCTTTTTTTGGCATACTAAAAAATTTAGACGCATATTTTTGATCATGGATGAGGCCTGAAATGAATGCAAAACCTTTATATATTCCCTAAAAATACAAATAGTGGTTGGATCACAAACAAGATGAAACTCTGTGTTGACTACCCATGGAGCAAAGAGGAAACGAGTGAAAAAGAACCATGAAAATATTTGAAACATTTATTCTGTTTGTGGTGTTGTCTCTGTTATGTTATGATGTTTGTGAAACATTCCTGTTAAAAAGGAAATTGGAAAGGAATAAGGAAAGGAATTCCTTATCTACCTTCTTTCTTCTTTTCACCCTTCAGTGAAGGGTTTTAGACAGAATAACGTTATCACATACTATTGACATAATTGTGAATCTCCTACCCAAGTTTATTCACTCTGTATTTTTCACGAAAGATATGAAGTTTCAGGATGCCCAGAAAATTTAAGTTCTAATTAAGCCACTGGCATTTTGGATGCCTATAGAACACTATTGTTGCTGGTGTCTGACCACTAGACTTTGCAAAAGGCAGAATAAAGTAAAGGCTGGGGGCATAAAGCATTGGGTATTGTTGCAGAGCACAGCTCGCTGTTAGGAACACTTTATTGTCCCTCAGATCAGAGGTGGACCAGACTTGACCCAAAATACATTTTTTTTCTTTAATCCCTCATTTTTTACAACTAAGAAACTCTTGATTGGGTATTCTGCAGGCAAAGGTCAATTGTCTGGTCTGCTTTTTGCAGGAACCCACAGGCAGCAGCATCCTGTACTACAACTCTGGACCACAGATCAGAGCCCCATCACCATCAGCAGTCTTCTGATAAATGCATAATGATTCTGCCCTTTATTAAAACATCTTCAGAGACACAGCAGGCCTTACTGTGCCACTTTTTTTTTTTTTTTTTTTTTTTTGGTCAGGAGCAGGCTATTATGTTTTAATGTGTTTAACACCTGTTACTGCAAATTCCTCCTCATACTGGGAGGAAAAGAGAGACAGATTTCGGTGGCCTCCAGTGAGGAGAGCCCAGGAGTTGTCCTAATGACAGCACTTTGCAAGGGCCTGAGCTGCTGTATGAATGCCCCTACTTCCATCCTTCTATGGCCATGAGAAAGTGGAGCAAGAGCTAATCCTTTCTTAGGTTGATTTATTTCACACCTTGACTAGAATGCTAGGTACATTGTTATATTTTGAGACTGCCAAGGAATCCCCCAGGCACAGGGGGCTGTGCTGCTTCCAAGTATCCCCGCTCCTGCTTGGTATCTTGACTCCAGCAGGGAGGAAGAGAAGGGGCCCTCTATGAGACTCAGCATCCTCCAGTGTAAGCAGAAGCGCAGCAAGCTGCACCAGCATACCTGACTCTGGGGCTGCTGTGCACCATGGTGAGAATTTGTCTCTGCATCCCTCTAGGTATAATTTTCACCACCTGCACGGTCAAATTGGCATTTCACACTGTTAAAAGCAGATGAGGGAATTGACAAAAGTATTGAGTGTAGCTCTTCAGTCCTTCCCACGTGCTCTTCCCCTGTGCTGGTGGTACAGCACAAACAATTATCCCTTTTCATAATGTCTTCATTTACTTTAACTTCTTTGATTCTTTTAGTTTTCTACCTCTGTATTTGAATGCAAAAATAGAGGGTCAAATTATTCCCTGGGGAAACTCAGCTGGGTTGACACTGATTATTGCAGTCCCCATGCAGTACTCCATATGCTCTCATTTCAGTTTGTACCTACATTTAATCCTTCTGGTTCCTATTATAGAAATATCACTAGACCCATGGGTTACAGGCACTTTATTCTTTCTATTCCCAGACTCTCCCTGACATCAGTGGGAACTGTGGGGGCACACTAATAAGCCAAACTTACTTTTTGTTGACTCCCTGCAGAGGATGAATTTCACTGAAATGTAATTCAGGTTTAAAAACTTACACTGAAGAATTGTAAATCTATGCCCATTGATTTCCTCTTTAGAACGTCCAGTGATCACAGCCCTGAGGTGCATTGGAGAAAATACTACAAAACAGAGGAAAAGATCAAAGGCAGGGAGGGACTTGCTGCACCTGGGATTTTGAGGGGAACAGCTGGCTTCCACAGAGTTGTTTTTCTCTTCCTTAATCGGGGCAGTGCCAGGACAGAACCAGTCTTTCAAGAAAGTCAGAGCAATACTACCAGGATGTATCTCCTAGGGAGCCATTATAATACCCTATAGTTTGCTAAGAGCTTTGCAAGTCATTCTGTCCCCTTCTTTTTAGAAGAAAAGGGAGGAAAAAAAAATAGGGATGAGGTAGGAATGCTGACAATAACTCCTTTGGTGCTGGTCCCCTAAATATATTTTGATCTGTATGTTTCTCAGGCTGCTCACACTTTCCACTTTATTTGCTTATGTTACAATTGAAAATATTGGGTACATCATCTCACCAATTTTACAACTCTGACCCCTAACACCTGACCCCTAACACCAGCTGAAGTGAAGAATAAAGATATATATATATATATATTTAGCAATAAGAAAGGACAGACTTTGAGGTACAAAGCCAGAAATAAAAAGATAAAAAGAAATAAACATAACACAAGCCTGCTGCATGTTTAACAATTGAATATCTGAGCTACATCACTTTTCTTATCTGTGGTCCTTTCAATATGTCCATGTCAAAAGGTGAAAGGTTTGGAACCCACAGCCTCCCATGTCTCCTAAAGGTTACCCCTAGATCTGAATGCCAAGCTAGCATGTGTCCATCAGGCCAACTTTTGTCCACATTGGGCAACTCCTGAATTCCTTCTGTTCTCTCCTCGTGAATTTCTACATGCAGAATCAAAGGGAGTACTACATATTTGCAAGGCTTTTTTTTTTTTTCTTCTCTCTCTCTCTATTTTTTTTTTCTTTTTCTTTTTCTATACAATGCAAGGTATTTCTATGCAAAGTTTTTTCTTGGTTGTTGTAGCTGGCTTTAAGCCCTTTATAAAATTCCATGACCTGTATGTATGAAGTGTTAGTATACATCCTATGCAGTTGATAATCTTTAACAATCTGTAGAACCACACAGAAGAAATTTGGACATGTTATTAGTAAAGATGATAGACTGGCTGATAAGGTGCTTTTCCTCGTTATGGCCCTGAAATAAGTTCTTTCCATCCAATTTGGGCATCAGTAGCAAGGCCAGCCAAAGAGGGCTTATACTGATCAGTAAATCTTCTGAGAAGGTATACCTTGGGGTATACCTCACCAAAAATTAACATAATCCCTACTTTGACTTGTCAGTCCCTGGATCAGCTAAACTCTTCATGAAATAGATTTTCTTTTCATGATGGAGGATCCTGCCTCTATCATGGAGCTTAACAGGATCCTTGCATATGTACTCAGGTCAATATCTTGTTTCTGTGAGGCTTTCGTTTTCCTTTCATTTTCATGAACCACAACAGATAGCAAGACATCCCTTTGAGTTTAAAACACATTTGCATTGAGGATTCATTCAAATTTCACTCTGGATTTTGCTCCACTAAAATGTAAGAATTTTCCCAAGGAAAATTTTCTCTTGTCATTATCTCTGGCTGTATAGAGGCTGGAGCAACATGCTGCTCCCTGAACTCAGGAAATCCCCTGGACCTGCATATTTCCTATAGCCTTATTATGATCAATTAACCAGTGTGAAAAGTTAAGGCAGACACAAGATTTTCCTTACCCTGCAAGGAAATACACATTTGCAAATTTTTCAACTGGACAAGTACATGAAGGGTTAAGTAGTATCTTTCAAAATCATGAAAGCAGCAACTTCAGTGAGAGCTTCCAAGGGTAAGAATCATCGGGGAGGGGGAAGGGGGGTGGGGGGGGAGCAAAAGGTATTGAATGCAGGGAGCAGAGAGATAGAAACCATTTAGCCAGGCTGTGTATGTATGACTTGAATCTGAACTGCATCATTGCCAATAATAACTAATAAAGAACCAGCCAGCCTTCCTAGCATCTGTTCTGCTCATGCTATTGCTAAGCACAAGGATGTAGAAAACACCCCTACAGTGAGATGATGCCTACACATTTGATGTCTAGTAGATGTCTAGTAGATCATTAATTTCTAGTAGATGGCTTACAAATATTGCAATCTACTTTATGTTTCGGGGCTATTAATATTTTGATGTTGTTGTTGCTTTATTAAAGCTGAAATAATTAAGTAGATTTATCTTAAAGTTATGATACCTGGTAAGGTAGTTTGTCAGTCAAGTATGGCATTGTTCTGCATCCAAACTCAGGTTTTTATAGAGATGCTTTACTCATATTATGTTAGCGCAAGATCCTTTCTATTTACTTCAGCAACTGAGAGTAGTTTTCCCATTTGCTTTTTCTTCCACCTACTTAAAACTAGGATGAGGCATTTTATACATGACATGCAAACTTTATTTTATGGGGACACCAGCAAGTTTGTTTACAGAACACATCACATACAAGCTGCTTGATTTCAACTCTATAAGACATTATAGAATCATAGTATGGCTTGGGTTGGAAGGGACCTCATCTAGGGATCATCTAGTTCCAACACCCCCAACATGGTCAGGGATGCCACCCACTAGATCAAGTTATCCAGGGCCCCAGCCAACCTGGCCTTAAACACCTTTAGGGACAGAGCATCCACAACCACTCTGGGAAACCTGGTCCAGCACCTTACTGGTACACGGAGGGTGCTCTGAGTAAAGAATTTCTTCCTGATATCTAACCTAAATTTCTCCTCTTTTAGTTTAAAACCATTCCCTTTTGTCCTATCACTATCTGCCTGTGTAAAAAGATCATTCTCCATCTTTTCTATAAGCCCCCTTTAAGTACCGAAAGACCACAGTGAGGTCTCCCCAGAGCTCTCTCTTTTCCAAGCTGAACATCCCCAGCTCTCTCAGCTTGTCTTCACAGAAGAGGTGCCCCAGCTCTCTGATCAACTTCGTGGCCCTCCTCTGGACCCGCTCTAACAGGTCCACATCCTTCTTGTGCTGGGGGCCCCAGACCTGGATGTAATACTCCAAGAGGGACCTCACAAGATGCAGAGCAGAGTGGGACAATCCCCTTCTTCAACCTGCTGGCCACTCTGTTGATGCAGTGACATGAGATGCCTGACTGCCATTGATTGCCAAGAATGGCAAGAGGCAAAGAATTAGTTGAGCACCTCAGCCTCCTCCATGTCTGTTGTTACCAGTACTCCCTTCTCATTTATCTGAAGGGGTACACTCTCCTTGGCCTTTCTTTTTTGACCCATGTAACTATAGAATTCTTTCCTGTTACTCTTTGAATCCCACATAAATTTTAGTTCCTTCTATACCTTGGTTTTCCTGATCCCATCTCTGCACATCCAGACAGCATCCCTGTACTCTTCCCAGGCCACATGTCCCTGCTTCTACTGCCTGTGCATTTCCTTCTTGTACCTCAGTTTGACCAGCAGGTCCCTGCTCAGCCATCCCGGGTTCCTGCCCTCCCTGTCCACTTTCTTATGCAGGGGGATGGAGAGTTCTTGTGCTCTAAGAAAAGCATCCTTAAAGAGTTACTAGCTCTTACCAGTTCCCCTGTCTGTAAGGACAGTGTCTGGGGGGATCTCATCCACTATTCCTAAAGCATCTGGAAGTTCTCTCTTTAGAAATTGTGGGCGCTGACTTTGCTCTTTGACAGGTATATATTCCTTGAGATCAAAAATTCAACCAGGGTGTAGGTGCTGCAGCCTAGACAGCCGCCAGTCTTAAACTCTTTCATGACTTTATTTGCACTGGTGAGCACTGGGTCCAGTAACACTTCTCCTCTGATCAGTTTGTCAATTCCTGGCCCAGGAAGCTATCCTCAACGCACTCCAGGAGTCTCCTGGATTGCTTGCAGCCTGCTGCGCTGCTTTCCCAGCAGACATCCAGGTGGCTGAAATCCCCCACCAGGATGAGAGCGTGTGAGTATGGTGCTTCTTGTAGCTGAAGCAGGAAGGCCTCAGCAACAGGGTTCCCTTGATCAGGCAGCCTGTAATAGACCCCAACCACATGGTATCCTTTATTGGTCCAGTCCTTAACTTTTATCCCTAGGCTCTCAACCTGTTTGTGGTTGTTTCTGAGGTAGCTCTTTGCAATCTACCCACTCCTTAACATAGGGGGAAACAGCCTTATCTCTTGTTTCCTCTCTGTTATGAAAAGTTTGTAGCCCTCAATTACAGTGCTGCAGTTGTGTGATTTGTCCCACCACATTTCTGTGATACCAATTAGGTCACAGTTTCGTGAGCACACTGGTTTCCAACTCCTCCTGCTCATTTTCCATGCTGCGTGCATTGGTATAGAGACACTTCAGCTGAGTTAATGGCTTCATCACCTTTTTAGAGGAGCCCTCCCTAATTCTTCTGGGACAATTCACAGGTATTTTCTTGTTGCTTCGTAAAGTGTCAATGTTTCTCAGTTCTTTTCTGTCCCTCAGAAGTGACAGAGAAGTGATAAACATGAAAAGTATCAGAACATACTACCATGTTGTATGGTGGAAATGAGATATTTTTATATTTTCCATCCAAACAGGAGAATTCTAAATTTTGTTCCATTTTAATTCTTTCCATCTCACATTTTTATGAACTCCTTCCTTTATGCCATGCCACATGCCAGTGACTCAAAACATGTCCAAATAATTAAGCAGTCATTCCCCTACATGCACACATGCTTACACACACACGCACTGCCTTGTCCCTGAGGTGAAAGACCTTGACAACTGGCAGAGGCTTTGACGTCAGGCATGGAGAAATCCAGCTCAGCTTTTGTCTCACCCTATGTTTTTTTTTTTTCCCAAATGAACACTTAGTGACAAAAAATGGTATAAAAACTTACAAACCAGAATTGGAATACATTCCTGACCATTGCACAGCTTAGCATTGAGCACCAGCTAGTGTATTTAGGTATGAATTGCACTTACTTATGAATGACAAATCTAGTAACCTGACTAGTAAGAATGGTTGAGATACTGTTTTACTGGAGTCTTGGTGACTTTTGAAGTGAAGTTCATCACAGTGAACAGCGCATGTTTGTAACTTAGCCCAGTTGGTGCAAAACCTAACAGCAGGAGCCAAGATCTGTCAAAATTTTAACAAACTCATAGAATCTTCCTGCAGCTATAGAAAATCACAGAATCATAGAATGACTTGGCTTGGAAGGGACCTTAAAGATCATCTAGTTCCAGCCCCCCTGCCACAGGTAGACACCTCCCACTAGATCAGGTTGCTCAAAGTCCCATCCAACCTGGTCTTGAACACCTCCAGGGATGGGGCATCCACAGCTTCTCCGGGCAACCTGTGCCAGTGTCTCAACACCCTCTGAGTAAAGAACTTCCCCCTAAAATAAAATCTAAACCACACCTCCCTTAGTTTAAAACCATTCCCTTTTGTCCTATCACTAGCTGCCTATGTAAAAAGTCACTCTCCATCTTTTTTTGTAAGCCCCCTTTAAATGTGCAGGTGTAAGCTGGAGAGGCTGCAGCTATTCCTCCTCATGCATCCCAGACAGTGAGTGTGGAAAGGGAGAATACCCTACACCCGAAGAGCCACCATTTTTTCCCAGCACAGAAGATCTCAACTGATTTGAAGTACCGAAGATTTTATACTGGCTCTAGGAACTCCAAGAAAATTTAACTTGAGGCTGGGGCTGGCAGTAGAAACCAACTCTTGTGCTGCTGTTGTCATGCTGAGTTCAGAAAAAAACAATTTCTCTGTAACTGACAAGTGTTGACATTACTATCTTCCTGATCGTTGTCACTAATTGTATTAGCAAACCAGCCTCTCATTAATCATTTGTAGGCAGCCCATGATTCAGATGGGTGGGCGAATCACTTGCTTTGTGAAAGCAGCCAGCTGTGATCTTAGTCATGGCAAATGTTAAGAAAGGTCACACAGCACATGTGAAAAGAGGGAGAGGAATTGTCTACAGCACAGGCTGATTCAGGTAACTGTGATATCCAGAAAGCAACCAGATGAAGATAGTGAGGTTTAGAAAACAGAATTTGTGGGGGAAAAAAAAAAAAAAAAGCTGAAACGCAGACTGTGTGGGACACAAGAACTAATAAAACAAGATAGTTAGGCTGTCAGAATGTCAGAAATTTCAGCTCGTGCTATTGCTAGATCCTTTTCTGCAGCAAGTAAAAGTAATTCTCCCACTTCTATTAAATGAACTGTTGCTGCAAATAAAGTTTCTATGTCTTCTACAGATCACGTAAAAAGTACTGGGTTTAAAATAAAGCAAAGGATATTCAGATTAAAAGTGCAAAATGTGTTTCTATCTATAAGGACAGGTAAGAACTATTCCAGGTGGGTAACACATCTACACATATTAAAGATTTTAAAAATATATATTAATCAAGGGTTTTTGTAATGTAGTTAATCCTGTCTTGGAGAAACAAAACAAAACAACAAAAGTAATATAGACGACAGCTCAAGGCCCATAGAGATGTTATTTTTTTTTCAGTTTCTAAAACATTCTTTGAGAAGTTGAGATAAGTTCTAGAAGTTTCTGAAAATTTATTAAGTAAATGACAAGGAAAAAAAATTGCATAGCCTATGCCCTTGGATTAATCCCCCTTTTGAATTGCAGAAGGAACAGCTGTTTACTAGTAGGTTTATTTCTCAAATGAGCCACCAACGTAGGAACAAGATTGCCCTCTGCTGGAAATTCATGGTGGAAATCTAAACAGTACGTAAAATACCTTAACTCTAATAAAATAGGGTGTCAGAAAACCTAACAATGAGCATTTGATGAAGGGTAGAGGAGAACTTAATAGTATCTGAAAACTCAGACTCTGAATTATGCTGCCATAAGCACTTTAGAACTAGCATTTTGCAGAGGCATTGAAAGTAGGGTGTACTGTGGCACAACAGAAATAAATATTTATAAGCCTAGTGAAGTACAGTTTGTACAGATTTGTTTTTCTTTGCAAATATATGTACTTATTGTGAAACATGATGTTAATTCTGTTCTTAAATTCCTCTTTCTTGCTATCCAGCTATGTCCAGAATGAACTCCATGCATTAGAGGACATCTTCTTTGTTTACTAATACCGTCATTCATCATGATAAAAATCCAGAACACTGGGATATGCTATCTCAAAATCCTATAAACCAACTCAGAGTTAATAATGGTCCATTGATATTACTGGCAGTTGAATTTTACTGGAATGATAAATAAAGAGTAACTCTAATAATCAGAAGGAAACATCTAAGATGGAGATGTCGGCATATTTAATTTCATACCTTTGGCATAACTATATAAAACAAAGCAAAGATTTCTTTGTGCAGAGATAGAAACTTTGTTACCATGTGGTTTCATTATAATTCCTAATGCACTACAAAGACAGTAATGTAATTGCGATCTTTTTTGCTTGTGCAGCAAACAGTATTCTGGCAAGGCATTCTTATCATACCCACAAAACCAGAGCATAGGCCTAAGCTATATGTCCTCTGCATAAACCTAAGCTAAACAGTAAAACACAATTTGCCAGAGTGCAATATGATTTTATAGTTATTATGTAATTGATAAGATTATTTTACAGATCCTGAGAATAAAATCTTTTCCTATATGGTCAGAGCATGAGTGGCTAGAGTGATATCCTAATATTATAAGGACAATTTCTTGAAATTCCTAAAGTTAAGGAGGAAACATAAAAGAAAAGAAAGCTACATTCAAGAAAGCAGAAGAAATCCAAAGTTAGAACAGAGTTCTTATTTTTTTTTCCAAGTTACTAGGAAGTCTGTAGCGCAAGGAATAATTTATAATCATCCTCAGTCCCACCACAGCAATTCTGCTGCATGTGGTCTGAGACCAAAGAAACACAAATCAGGACACACTTGTTCTTACTGTGAAAATACACAAAAAGATAAGAAGTGTTCATACTGATAACTTAAGTCTTACCAGAACATAAAGTAGAATATTTTAAAAGGGAGAAAACTCAGAGTGACAAGGTGCGTTCAAAAAAAACCACTAACATAACCACATTTCAGCTTGTCTCATAAATCCTACAAACAGTGGTTCTCAATGCGGGATGTTTTCAAAGTGCTGCAACCTCTACACGTTTGCTGCTGGGGCATAAGTGCCTCCTTCTTTTGGCAAGAAGCCTTGTTTCTGCTCCTTGTTGCCCAGGGCTGCCCAGCTGCTTCCAGGAGTATAGTACTCTCCTTTTTACAGTTCCATCTCTTTTAGTCTCTATTGTAAATGTCCATCATATATGCTAGTGCTGACAAAATGAAAGAAACAGATACATATGTGCATCTTGGCAGAAGCTGTAGGAAATCTAATGAGGCCCAAAATGGTAAAGTTTCTCAAAAGCAGCTCTTCTCACTCAAAACTCTACTGTCTTTGAGATACTGGCACAGAATATTCTGCTTTCTGCTGACAGCTTTAACTTGTGTATTGCTTGTTCAAAAGTAGCCTTTAATGAAAAAATGAAAATAGTATTTATTGTTCTATTTGTAGTCGCTCTCCTTTTTTTTTTTTTTTTTTTTTTTTTGAGAGAGAGAGTTTGCTAAAACTATGTCCTTCTTTGGGTGGAAATGAAGAAAGTTGTACAAAGTTGAAGAATGGAAGGAAGAGGAGCTGTTTGTGAACTTTGATGAGTAATAATCTAAAGTATCCTAAAGTATTCAATAAACCTGTGTTCAAGCAGCAGGAAGAGGGATCTCTATTTAAATAATATTTTCCTACATTTTTCATTACAGAAATACTTAAACTGTATCCAGTAATGCAAAATAAATAAAAAAATAAACCTCCTGCTTATCTTCCTGCTTATTTATCTTCCTCAGGGAACAAATATTGCCGTGAATATGTAATTTTGAGAATACCTAAGTGTGTTCATATGTGGTAGTACTGTACTCTGCAGTTACCTATCCGTAGTTCAGAAATTTGAGCTTTATTTCTCCCAGTACTTCCTGTGTGACAATATGGTTCTGAAATTTCTCCTTTATCAAGTATGGATATGAGTATCTACTTCAGTTTGGTCTAGGAGATCTAGTTAAGTGGTACTGACAAAAATCTGTGCAACCACAAGCTGATAAATGTTGGTGTGATTTCTAAGTGGGATTATTATTGATCTGGACTTTTAGTCAACTCTTGATGATCCAGGGCAGATGATTCAGGATGGAGTTTTGGTATGCAGTGGGACAATGACATTTGTCTCACATGAGCCAGCAGTGTCTGGAAGGCTATGCTTGCACTGGGCTCTGTTTGCTCCAGGTGCAGGGTCTGGTCCAAGCTTTGCTTACCAGAGACTCCTGCACATCTCAATCAGCTGAGCCATCAATGGTCTCCTTCTTCATTTGTATTCTGCCTGCATTACTCTGGGTAACTGAGAGATGGCATCAATATAAGATAACTTTTAAAACAAAGGGTTTAAAATGAGGAGAGGACAGTTAAATGGTCAAATATCACAAGTGTGTGTTAAGACATCGGATTGGGAATTCAAATCTCTGAGTCAGTGAATTTATTTTCTTCAGCAAATAAGATGACTGAATAAAGTAGAGGCCTCTGTTGAGAAGCAGAAAATGCCTTGGTTGTTTCCTTTAGCAAACATGTGCACAACCCTTAAGAAGTTTTTGCATTGCATTGAACAGTCTGTTTGTTTTGTTTGTTTGTTTGTTTTCCTTTTCTTTTTCTCTCTCAACTATTTTGCTGAAAATTTTCTAGCCATCATTTCATAACAATGCTGTATATATTTGTATTGTTGATACAGTTTTGATTGAAGCTATGTAACAAATAAGTGAAGTTAAAACTGTCCTGTTTTTCAATACATAAAAATCAAACTCTCCTAACTCTCTTTTCTGTTTCCTCAGACAAAAAGGGATTTATTAATCATATTGGAAACAAATCTACTACATCCCAAGAATGCAATAAATTACATTTATATTGGTTAAGAGTTTTTAGGAGCACAACCTTGAATTGGTTGTTAAAACTTAAGTATTTTATAGTATATGTACCTTTTATTAAGGCTGTGTAGAAAGTGAAACTTCTGCTTTGAAAAGTAAGAAAATGTGCCATAGCCAGTATGAACCGCAATGTATAGGCTTTTTTTTATTATTATTATTTTTTCCCAGCCAAAGGCATAAGGTTATAAAATGAAGATGATCCTACAAAGACAAAAAGGGTCATTCTTGAATCTTGGTTTTATTTTGTGCTCTTTTTTTGATTGTGGACCTCTCATGCCATCTGCAAACTTCATATTAATCTCTTGTGCAAGGAAAATGACACCACTCAAACCATTCATTTGGCTCAAAAAGGTTTTCAGCTCCTGGTTGAATGAGCTACAATGGCAAAATGGGAAATTGAGTATAAAATACAAATAAAGAGTATTTGCCTCTAACAGTTTCTACAAGAAGAACTGAGACAGAGTCTCAGCATACCCAGAATTTGCTGAGATTAACACTTCTGAATCAAAATCTTGCTATGCTCTAACAGCTGAGCATACAGCTACGTGGGGTTTGTCTTTAGCAAAAAGTTCACAAGGAAGATACTTTTATTATGTCTTTGCTGATATCAACTCATTCACTGCCGTGGTGGTTGGAAGAAGGAATATACATAATTTCCTGAAAATGAGATTTCTGGGTTCAGTGGATAAATAAAACATGATTTTCTTGGCAGCTAGCTCATGTGACAACAAGCAGCAATACACAGTCAACACAGTGGGTGTACCTGCCAAAATGTGTATACACTTTGTGTTTGATTAATTAAATAATACTATGAAGAAACTTTGCCTCTTAACTCAACTACCTTAGATCTATATCCTTCCTGCCAAACATAGTTAAGCATTTGATAAATCAGTGGTTGTATAGTGGGGGGAGAGGAAAGGAGGAAAGAAGCAGTAATTAGGAGGCAGCAAAACACAGCCTGAGGATGACAGATTCACTTTAAAAGAATAATTTATACACAGGGAAGAAATCGTGCTCTGAATAGACAGCATGTACGTATAAGACTGGTCTCATCTCCTCAGTTTGTTTCTTTTATTCATCTGCAGTAATACGTATTTCTTTGGGCTTGCCAGAAGAATGACAAGGAAAAAAATCGGTCCCTCATTAATATATACTTTTATCTCTCTGACAAGCCTGCACATAAGATCTTGGAATGGATTTACATATTAGCTCCCTGAATGCAAGGACTGATTATTGATATAAAACCTTACCTTCAGTAATGTGAGGGATTAAGTTTCACATGCTTGTCAAAACTTTTACTTAACTGACAGCAAAATAAATGTAATTATATTAAAATTGGAATAGTGTGGTCAGCCTGAACCTTGTGAAGAAAGTATATGATTTATCTGATAAATTCTTATATGGGGTTTATATAAAATGGTAATGGTCCAGTAGTCGATTGAAAACAGTAACTTCAGAATATAGCCAGATAGCCAAAAAATAAAACATGGCATAAGGCTAAGACATAGTTCTGTTTCCTAGAGAAATTATTGTGGGAAGAGTACATTTAGATTTGGTGTATGACCTTGACTCCTGTCCCTGATGAAACAGAGAGGAAGTGTTGGCTTCCTGCAGTAGTCTGGCACCAGCATAAACATTAGAAGGTACAGCAGAACATCTCTGGCCTAGTTGTTTTAGGTGTTTTTCAACAACACTGGAAGACAACGAAGCACGAAAGCACAGCAGTTCCGGCAAAATTGCCACATGAATAAGAAATCTAGTTGAAAATCTGTCATTCAAATCATTTATTCTCAAATAAAGCTGAGGAAGACAGAGACATGCTATATTCTGAAGATGAAATGGGGAAGATGAGCAACAGCTTCCTTTTTATTACATAATACCTCATAGATTATTTTCTCATTTTTTATGGGCATATTCCTTGAGAACTTCACAGAAGGAGCTGGAGACCCCAAGTGTTACAGAACAGAAGGATTAATTGCTGTCATTGTTGCCGCTGAAGGACTGATGTTCACACAATGCTATGTTTGCTATTATTGCTAATGCCTCACCATCACATGCTATACTTTTTCTTCCTTCAGTTAAACCCACAACCTTGTTGCCATTTCTCTCAGCATTAGCACTATTTATATGAAAGCTTTGTCCTGTCTGAGTCACTATCCCAGGCTGCTCTGCTGATGCCTCATAACACATCCCAAGTCAGCTCAGGCTGTGGTCAGGCTAACCAGAAACAGGAAGATCTGCTAATGACCTTGACCTGGTAGATCCCTCTTTCTTACAGAGATCTTAACAGCTTCAGCCAGAGGAGAGAGGAGAGGTGGCACATTTGGGTCTTCCTTGCCCCAGTAGTCCTCTAGTTACCATGATCATTATCAAATTTGTGTGGACTACTTAAATCAGCTTCTGGCCGCTTGAGTACTTGAGAAGTACCAGGGGTTTTAGTTATGTGACTTTTTCTACATTTCTATCAGAGGATTTTCATGATTTAGTATTTAGTCAACCACAATGAAAGGGGAAAAATTTTTTTTTTAAAAAAATGCCATTAGTCCAGGGAAATCTCTGTTGCTCCCAAAGCCATTCAGCATAAATTATTCTGAAACTTCTGGGTGTGGGAGGATGCACAACCCTACAGCCCTTTCCAAGGGGAGAAAAAGAAGCCTGTCGTGGTTTCTATACAGATGAAGCTGAGATTTATCCATGTTACCATTATTTATTCATTTCTGTGTTCTGTGTTCTTGGAGTCTGACTGAGGTCCCACTGTGTGGCATTTGTGATGGACAAAAAATAAAACTGGTCCATGTCATGATGAGCTATATAGGATTTTCACAGTCCTGATTTCTGCAATTTCACCATGCAAATATATTGCAATTATTCTTCATCAGTATGAAAAAAATGTTACTCATTGAAATGAAATCTCTGGTTAAATGATCTGAAAATAAGACACCACTATTAAATTTCTGGTATCATAATGTTTCACTGAGGAGCTGGAGAAAGACCTTGTAGGCACATTCAATTTAAGACTGGTAATAAGAAACAAAAAATTAAAAAGATGTAACTAATATTAATATAGAGATCTCATTGTCTTTCACAGAATTGTTTAAATGTGTCATATTTTATATCTGTGTTGTACACCTAGTCCTCAGACAAATGTACTTGAAAAAATATATGTATTTACAGGAAACATTTACAAAAACAGAATCAGCTTTCTGTCTGATTCTGTGTCACACTTTGCCTCAATGTCTTATCTTCACAACTTTCATGCAAAGCAGCACAGGGTAGTTTTCTCTACTTTTTCAAATAAGCACCCAAAATGTGAAAAAAATAGCTGTATTATCTTCCAGAAACCCTACTAAAAATCTGCCTCCAATTATGCTTATTTTCAGTAATGTCTTTTGGAGGTGCCACTCTGCTCTATGTTCAAGCTAATCATAGGAAAATAAAGCAGTTCTAGTTTCTCAGTGAATTTGGGAAGAATCAATGTATTCTACTCCATGTTAGGATAGCTACCTCAGGAGTCTAAACACAATTTGAAATGGATACAAATTTAGGGCAGCAAATTTAGGGCACTTTCTTGGTGGAGGAAGAGGAAGATGCTACGTGTCACAGTTACCTTTACTCTGCACAGCTAAGCAAACACTTAACCAGGTATGTTTGCAGACATGCTATTTGATAGAGCCAGGGAAATCTGCATACACAAGGACTGGTCTGTCCATACCAGACTGTAACAAAGGGCTGTAAGCATACTCTACATTTTTCGGTACTGTAGGCAATGTTATGCAATTATACCATTCACACAAACAACAGAATTTTCTAGTGCAGACAATATTTTGCACATATTTTAGAGGAATAATGCTCTAATTAGAGCACCTGATCAATACTTTCTGGGCTGAAAACAGGGGAAAGATTTCAAGGGTATAATTTTCCACCAGTTTAATTTTTCAGCCATTTAAAGCAGAGAATTTTGAGACCTTTCTGACTAAGATAGAAATTGAAACACTCTTTTTATTTATAATTTTATGTATTAGACTACATTTATATTAGGTTGTCCAAGTTCACATGCCACTGACATATACCAGAACCAATCAATGGCATCACTGGATTCCATGCTATTCGAAACAAGCTCTTTTTTCTGCAGTTAGAATATATACTTTGCTTTGAAATGGGACTGAAAGAAAAGCTGCCATTTGCTACTAGAGGTCTTAAGCGTATGTCTATGGAAAGGTAGCTTTGGAGATGTACAACTTTTGCTTTTTCAAGTCTTCAGATTGAATAAATAAAGGAGAAAACATTAGCCAGAAGACAGAGAGTTAGGTAAACAATAAACACACAGCAGGACCCTGGAAAATCTATAATAAAAAACCTGGAAGTTTGAGCCTTTTATTTGATTTGAAAAGATAAGTGGGAGAGGTGGATGGAGTGGTTGTTTACATGCAATTGTGTCTTATACTAACACCATCAGGAAATCAGAAATCTGCTCATGAGTTGAGTTTTTTACTGTCACACATCATGTGACAAGTAAATGTTGCAAGCCCTGAGTGCAAGTCCTAAGCAACAGTTCAGTATTCCTGATGAGCCAGATATCAGGTTCTGAAATTCAAGTCTTAAGTAAACCACAGACTCATTAAGGCAGTGCATGATAGGGTACTCTGGGAAGTCTGAGTGGCAAAGTTGTCACTCTAGACTTAGTCATTGTTTGCCAGGAGGGGGGATGCAGACTCAGTATGAAAACTGCTTTTTCTTTATATATGTCTTTCTGTGATGTAAATGAGGCATCAGTACAAACTCCTTGATCTGACTTGTATTCTTTCAGATATGTTTGACTTCACCAAATCAATATGGAATAATCATTCTTCTGATAACACTTAACGGTACCATTCTGCTCATTTCCCTCTCACTCAAGCTATATTGAAGAGTTTGGCTTTTAGTTTTTATCCTCACTGGATATTTTTCTCTACTATTTCTATATTGTCTTAACTAAATGAAAAGAAAAAAAAAAAGAAAAAAAGGGAAAAGAAAAAAGACAACGACAGTAAAGAAATTCAGAACTGACAAAGTCTGCAAAGTCATCCTGCAAGTCTGCAATGCCCAGTCTTCCAGGATATAAACTCTCTGGAATTCTCTATTTTATGCTGGTCTTTTCCAGCCATCAGATTAGGAAGAAGCTACCTGTTGAAGCTACTTCTGCCAAATCTGCTGTCAAGTGCTCCATGGCTAGCCTCAAATTCTATCTTTGCCTGTCCACATCTCCAGCAGGGCAGTTAAGGCAGCTCCTGGAGTTTTTAGCTGGTGCTTCTCAGGCAAGACTAGAGGGATACTTGTCAAAGGGAGCACAGAGAATGAGGTGAGAACACCCATTAAGTATGTTGGAAATGCCCTGTCACACCAGTCAGAGAGGAAGCCAGCAGGCTTAACCTGGTCACCACAATTATCCAAATGCTACTTTTCACACTTGCAACTTGAACTTGCTACTGTTACTTCTAGTCCACCACTGCTACAGACTCTGAAGGGATACTGGCACAGAAATCATGTCCCATGGCCACTTAGGTTGGAATTCTCAGAGTTTGAGAGCTGTATCAATGCTGCCCTTTCACAAGTAGTATTTCAATTCATGAAGAGAATGACTCGAAGTCCTTAACCACCATTATTGCTAGACCAGTAACACAACACGGTATATTATAATATGCTCACTAATAGGTTGCCCAGAGGTGTTGTGGCATCTCCCAACTTGTCAGTCTTCATAACGTGCCTGGACACAGTCCAGGGCAAGCAACTCTGGGTGTCCCTACTTGAGCAGGGAGGTGAAACAGATGACTTCCAGAGGTCCCTTCCAATCTCAACCATTCTGTGATTCTGTGAACTATTGTCCATATTTTCCAGCAGAGTATATAGACTGACTTCTTTAGAGCAAACAAACACATGTTAATAGAGGGAAGACCATTGGGTAAAGACAAGGGAGAGAAAAGGCAAAATTTGGCATTATATTTAAAACCATGAGTGTGTTTGTAGCTTACAAAAGTCAAGTGATAATGCTTAAATTGACAATACCAGACAGTTCTCAATCTTAAAATGTTGAAAGCCAGCTGGCATACAATATTTTTCCATATACCAGACAAATAACATCCTGGATTCTGATTCAGGGGGGAAAAAGTACTGGCTTAATGTTTTTAAGGTATTAAATTGTAATGTTGCATTTCTTAAATAGATACTTGAGTAAAACTAGACTGAAGGATTGTCTAGGGATCCATGTTTATGCTGATTAATACCTGCTCACACTTTTTCTCTCTGCTGTTGTCGTATTCATCAAATGTAATATTTAAATTGAATTTCCTGATCTGAAAGTATTTTACCACTTAAACTGGAGGAACAGTATTGTCTAAAAGCCATTTATTGTATTTAATTCTGTGTGACTGAAAATGCTTTTAGGAATTACAAGAAATGCACTGCTGGTTGAAATGGAAATATCTTTGTTTCCTCTGTTAACTTACAAATCAAAACGAACTCTATAAAGACTATATTAAAACAGTAAAAAATGAGATTAGTAGCTGATGGATGGATACCAAACCCTGAATTTCTCACTGAGCTAATGCCAAAACAAATCTCCCTTTGAGACTACCAATAAAAAATTAAAAAAAAAAAAAAAAGCAGATTCTCTGTCTACATTGCCATGAGATACCAATGGTGCTGAAGCTCAGCAGAGGCTGCCTTTAAAAGCTTCTACCTCTGCCTAAGTAATGTACTATGGGAAAGCAGAGGTTACACAGCTTCATAAAAGCTGGCACCTGAAAGAGGTGTTCTGCATTCTCCAGTAGCTCAGCCAACTTCTCCGAAAAAAAAATAGGTATGTGTTAGTAGACTGTGCAACCTCTGTAGTAGGGAACAATGGCTAACAAAGCAGGAATCAGAATCCCAGGGGCTGCAACAACCTACATGAACTCCAGCATGTCTGCCTTTATGCTCGCTGCATATTACACAGAAGATATTTGCTCACAAGGTCAGGAGTTCTATCATGAAACTCATTAACTTAAACTAGAAGAAAACATTAACACTTTAACATTCCTTTTTTTATTTCTTTCCCACAACATTTATTTTAGGCCAGCAAAAGTGCTGCTTCTGTTTTACATTGCTGCATAATTTAGCATTTCAAAAATGTAACAGAATGATGACAGTGAAGCCTGAATTTAACAGAAGAGTTAAGACTCCTTGGCCTGCAGGATCTAAAACTAAGTAAAACTAAGCATGCTATTGACTCTCCAGGCCTCTAAAATGAACCTGCAAAAAAAAAGTGTTCAATTGTTTAGTTTTTGTTTGTGTTTTTTTTTTTTTTATTATTTATTTTTTTTAATTAATGTGTTAAGGAATCGGTATGAATTGAGATAGAAGATTTAGACTACTTAGGCAATTCACATAGTATGATTTATGCTATGTTATCTTACATATGAATATATATATATTTTTTCCTTTTCTATGCAGCTTTATTCATACAAATTTTTAACATGAGATAGTGGCCTGGGGCAGTTGTAAAATGATTTATGTGTGTAAATTTATGATTTACATAATTAGAGGACAAATTAATTTGTTTAAAAAATTCTTAGATGCTTTGTGTGAAGTTACCATTGGAAACCAGACAGCTTTAGAAAACAGGATGCCTGTATATTTTCCAGAGTAGGGAACCAGTTGTTAGACAATAGGTGGTTCAGGAAATTATAAGAAATTAAATATCATTATGAATATCTTCTCTAACAATTTTTACAGCACCTAGTTTTTCTCCACAAAGTAATTTTCTCTCAGCAAGCTGTTACATACATGCTAAAATTTACACATTGGCTGAGTCCAGGAGAGCTACTGAGAAGTCACCCACACAAGGAAAAGGATCTACATCTCTGTAATGTATTCATACATGGTGGGTGGCTTAGAAAAACAATGTAACAGACTGGAAAACATATTCTGAAAAACAAAACAAAACAAAAAAAAACAACCATAGTTTCAAACCCTATCCTGAAATATCAGAGTTTCAAATATTGCATTCTCATTTAATAAAAAATATATATTTATATCTATTATGCACAGTTTTATTTTTACCTCATGTATCTCCAAGGATGTCAACAAATACTAGAACTGTAGTTCTAGTAGTTACAAAGATAGAACTTCTTTGTAAGAGATGTTTTCTTACAGTGAGGTTACATCAGTCATTTTGTTCTGATGTTGATTATATACTTAACTAGATTGTGTTCCTCCCTAGTCTAATGTATATGATATATCTAAAGGAAAGGAAGGATAAATGTTATTAACTCTTCTAACTATATCAGAAAATACAAGAAGAACCCAAGAGATCTCTACTTCCCAGGATGGTGTGAGCTCTTTACAAAGCTTCATCTGCTGTTAGAGCGCAGGCAAATGGGAGGTAATCAGGGCTAGGGACAATATTTATCCCTGGCAAGCCAGGTGGGTAATACTGGTGAGAGGTGATACTGGCCTTTTCAACATTAAGGTGCTCATGCATGTGTTGCTTTGTGTTGTCAAATACAGCTCTTCATATTGAAAGACCAGTGTTTGGCACACTGAGAGGTACCTTAAAGTGTGTAACAGCAGCACCAATGGAGCCAGTTCCATGCTCTGCATGCTGTGAAAATTAAATATTCACTTTTTAAGTACCTTTTGTATACTTCTTTTTTTTTGACTGTTCACGAAAATGGAGAACACCTTGCCCACAATCTGAGTGGTATAGCTCATTCTTAGAGTTTCTTATAACTTTGCTGTTTCATGTGAATATTTACTTGAGAGTGAAAGAATAATTTATCTCAGAATAAAATTAAGTCTGCATTAACAAGGGACAGAAAACTTTACACAAAGATTCTTAACATACAGATGAAAGCCCTTCAATTTTTTGTTCTGAAAGAAACATTTTAGAATTATATGTAGTTCCACTCTACAAAAATTATAGTTATTCTTCAAATTCCATCAGACAATAAGAAACTAAACATTAATAACAGTATTTTTTTCTTCAGTTAATCTCTAAGTATTTCTCAAAGATATTCAGTATGATTATCCCACTTTCTTGCCCAAGACACAAAAATGAAATGAGTTGCTCATGGTCTCCCAAAAGGAAAATATATGTGTCAGTGCAGGAAACATGTGGCTGGCATTCCACAGACTCTTGCTTCATATGCTAAGGAAATAAAGGAACTTCTTTAAATCTTCTTGTATTGTTATTTTCCACTGTTTTCCCAGGACGCTTCTATGTAACAAAAGCCCCGTTTTGCTAATGAATATTATTTTTTAGCTTTAGATATCGCACAGATTCTTGAAAGGGTCACTGCTCAATAACAATAATAAAATAGACATAAATATGATCCACATAATATATAATATGATCCACACTAACAATACCCACTAATTGTAAATGGTAATACATATTAATGCTAAATATATCTTGATAGAGCATTTTGAATGGAAATAGTCTCCACAGAATCTGGATTCCACAGAATCCACAGATCAGGTCACCAAATCTGATTACCTCAAATGAATTTCAGTATAAAATATCTTACCAGTACACACTCTATACATATCAGTTAATGCACCATTTCCAGGTCTGGGTGAAGGAAAACAGTCATAATAGAGGATTATCAAAATATGCACAGAGGAAAAAGTAAGGCAAATCTGATCACGAGACACCACAAAAATTACCACTCATTTTACATTCTGGAAGATTAAGAGTGTATTCCAGAGGTTGCAACATGTTTAGTGTTTGCCATTTCTTTTTTGTCAGAAGATGAAACAAATCATGTCTACCATTTAAGGACATCTATTAAACAGTTGAGAATGTCTTCCTGATCTGAAACACACTGAAGTCAATAGATACCTTTTCACTGATTTCAGTAATGGACTTTGTCAAACAATTAGTTCTGTCCTGGAGGTTTCTGCTGTCTTGATTTGTCAAAAATCATGATAAAACCTTGTCAAATAAATATTTGGAAAACAACCTTTCACATTGCAAGAAATACTGACAAAATTTATTCATTACCTTTTGTTTCAAACTTAAGGCTTGCAGTCTCTAGATGTATTTCTTAAGGCAATTAACAGTGAAACTCAGCATCTACTTTAATGATATTCTACAAAAAGAAACAGAAAGCTTACCCCAAAACTTTGGTGGCCATGTGGTCAGAGAGTAAGTACTGTTTTTATCCATAACATCCAAATGATAGATACAAAACAATATCTCCACAGTGTAGCAATGAGTTTCTGAATGTTTTGAGATTTAGCGGTAGAAGCAGTGCTTTTGTGCTGCCAGGGAACTGTTTTGTTTGTCTGAAAGGAAATAGATGTATCACATTTCCTGCTTGTGGACTCAAATTAGCAATTGCTTGTCTTATCTTAGAGCCCCACATGGTTCCTGAGACAGAGGAATAGTTTCCTTCTCGTCATTTCCTCAGCCTGAGTGAATTGACTTAGAACAATACCAAATCTGCTCCTGCCCCAAAATATTTTGAGCCCCAAAACTGTTGGAGATGGAGAGATGCAAATTCTTTTTTCTACTCTTTACTGATTTTTTGTCTTAAAGATGTTCTTTAAAAAAATCAGAAGTACTTATATTCAGTGGGAATTTTCTATAAGGAATAAATATTTGAAAGAAGTTTCTAATAAACGCCGTTTCACTAGTGTACTGATACAGGGTATGAACATTTTTAAGTATTTCCCATTGTTCCTCAGCTAGTCTGAGGAACTAGCTAGGCCTGACAGTGTAACTGTAGGTATTGCTATTTTAATGAGTGTACTTCAAATTTCCTCTGCTGATTCTTTTCCTTTCCACACCCCATTCTAAATTATGAACTCTCTGGAACACAAACAGGCTTTGAGCTAACTGTTTGAATAGTTTTAATAAAATGTACTGGTAAATCTCAGATGGAATTTGTAGGCAATACTTCTAAATATAACATATAGCAATAGTAACATTCCTTAATAATAATAATATTAAAAAAAAAAAAAAGCACCCAAGATATTTGAGGATACAGACACATAATTAATATAAAATGTATGGGAATCAATTAAAAGTATGGCTTTGTATATACGTGAAAAAATCTGTAGAACCTGATTTTAACTACCTCCCTCTTAAATATATTGCTGATAATAGATGCAAGTCTCTAGATGTATCTTTAAGGCAATTAACAAACTTTTTGTGGTGAATTTCAAAACTTTGTTTTCTGAAAAGTTGTGTGAGGTTTTGGTTTGCTCATTATTAAAAAACAGAATCAGCTACATCTGATTTTCACCACAAATATCACGAAACTCAAAAATTTAGGGATATTCTAATCTTAAGATTTGGATCTAGCATAATTTTATTACTGACTTTTTTTTTTTCATTTAATATATATATAAATACTTAGCAAAAATACAGTGATGATTAATGGAAGACTAACAGTTTTAAAGTTGGTGCTTAAAATGACATATCCAAGTATTGATTTAATCTAGTTGAAAAGCATCTGGAAAGACATGGACACTTATGCAAATAATTAAATCTTCCACATTATCAAATGTATGAAATATCAAACTTAGTACTTTGTGAGAAAGTCAACAACAATGAAAAGGATGACAGTTTTACTCTGGACAGGGTATTCCAAATAGAAATTTTTTCTTTTTCCTCAGAAACACACAGCTGATATTGGCAGTTGTTAACAACAGTAGATCAGAGAAGAACCACTGAAAGTTATTTGGAGCATAACCCTGCAATGCTTATCATCAAGTTACATCAAAGAAAATTTTAAATGAATCAAGATAATGTGGGCTTACAATGATTTGCTAAGCAAGAGGCTCTCTCAGATCAGTTTCACAATCTTTCCAATGTATATTCTTGCCTTAAAAGAGAACTAAGTTTGTACAACAGAACTTGCCAAAAACAGATAAAATGCCTGATCAGATGTCTTAATTAAAATGATAGGTTTTTTTTCCCAAAAAGCTAAAGCAGATTGATGTATAATAAATAAATCTTGCCTTAATTTATTATTTCAAATATTACATTAATTATTTTATTTTATGCTTGAGAGTACTGCAAGAATCTATTCTCACTGTCCCTATTAGTTCTTTCATTTTTCTCCCTTGAGAAGTATCTTTTTCTGAAAAAATAATTGCTGCAACCCAAGATACCCTTATGGATAAAAATGTTCCTCACCATGCATTATAATGACAAGTATAACACACTGTCACTTCTGACTGGTGGGAGACAGAGGTATGTAGAGGACAAGCTGTCAAATGCATTACTGATGTGAGTTCAAATGAGCAGTCTTTTTTACCCCTTGAAAAAGAGGAGCTGAATTCTGTTTTTAAACTTTTTGAATTTATTGATTAAATGAGGGGAGATGCTTTGAATTTACATCAGCACAAATATTAATCAGTGAAGAAAGAGAAGAACTTCCAGGGGATATAAATGTGATGTGTATCTTCATGCGTTAAATAAATAAATAAATTAATTAATAATAATAATAAAAAAATCATGGGTAAACCAACAGTAGGTACACAATGTAGTTCTGGCAGGTAAAGAATCACTTTCTGGCTTGCAAGCTAGTGTGAGGAAATGTAGAAAAAAGAAAGTTTTAAGGGGTTTCTGAAGCCTGGAGTAGTCTCTTCCTGCCTCAGGGCTGTGTAGTCCCTTCCTGCAGGTCTGGTGGGGCAAAGATTTCTGAGAGGCATTCATGCTTTCCCCACTGGTATATTGTGACTCCTCTCTTTTTCTTTGCCCTCCAGTGATTGGCTATATGTTTTTCATTTAACAAAAATACATACAGAGGAGAGATACTTTACTGGGTGTGTAAATATTAATTTAATTGAATTAGATTAATTGAATTAGATTAATTGAATGTAGATATTAATTTAATTGAAACCTTTTTTTTAAAAAAAAAAAAAAAAAGCTGGCCAGGGCTCGTGGTGATGATGGTCAAATATGATCTGAAACAAACAGAACCCAGATCTTAGCTAGAGTCAGTCAGTGCCAGACAAGAGTCATACCACTGTCATTGGCAGCAGAAAATGATCACTCTGTCAGAATTTTAAAGCAACTTTCTGTAAACAACTTTTCAGTTTTTCAGTTGCTTTAGTGTTACTGGCATTTCTCAAGAAAACAAGATATATATGTTGAATTCTCCTGAGTGAACCCACAAAAAAAATTTATTTCAAATGTAAACAGAGTTCACCAAAAACAGACAATGAAAAAGTGGAATGAACATCCAGTGAAACTTCTTTTTTTGACACTTTCCATTTGGAGATTATGATTTAGGCTGGGATTTCCTTTAATTGTTTCATGTTTCAGCAGCCTCATATTTGTCCTTGGTTAGTTTTACAGTTCTCCGGATGCATGAATTAAAACTCAGGAATTCTTTGACCACTGATGAAAAATATTCCTGTCCCCCATCAAACTACCCCTTTTAAGGGCTGCTCACAATGTGACAAAAGACAGAAACTACTGCCTGAATTTAGTCTTTAATGACTCACTTTCATCTTCATCAATATTAAACTGTGGAATTCTTCAGTTTTCCTGCTACAGATCACAGTCTCCAGTGAAAGGGTTAGCCTACTTCCGAGTGCTGACTGTATCAGAATACACCTTTTGATATGATATACCTGCTATGATATGGCTTCAGTAGTGTCAATATTTGGAGGAGGCAAAGATGAGCTTTTGGGGGCTAATAGAAAGTCAGGCACTGTTCTTCTGGCACTGTTTTGTATCTAACAGCGTAATGCTTTGTGTACATGTGTAGCCCATATGGAGCTAGCAGCTTGGACTCCAACTTAAAAACTCCAGACTTAAACTTTTATTTTGTCAGAAGACAAAATTGTGAATAAGCAACTCAGAACAGAAAACAAAGTACTGTCATTGTCTGAGGTTTCCTCACTCACAAGGAATTCATTGGATAAAATGGAGGCACAAACCCACCTGGCTTCAGCCCTAAAGTTGAAGCTTGATAAATTACAGAATAGGATTACATAACATGGTTGCTTACTAGGGGTAGAGATCAACAGCCAGAGTAATCCTCCTTCGTTCTTCGTTCTCCTACAAAAGCATCCTGTGAACCACTTCTCATTCAGCCGATGAAGATGAAATCCCCCATATGTTTTCCAAAAAGTGAAAACTTTCATCCAATGGCCAAATTTGCCATTTGTACACAAATTTACAATCTAAGAAAGAGACTTGGCATTATGTCTTCAGAGTACAACTTCTCCTTGTGTTAGAGGTAAAAGGGGTAGTGCAACAATAGACCTCCATCTGCCCAGTTGTACATCCCTGAATCTCCTGAGACATGAAGTACTGAAGCATGACATTTAGTAGACTCATTATCTTAATTCAGATTAACATCCTATTCTTTCTAGTATTCATTAAGAAAGGGACCAAGTAAGGGGACAGAAAGAATCAACATCCATAGTTCAATATAACCACAAAATTAAATTGTTTTAACATTTTCGTAGTAACTGATAGAGCTCCACAACTGAGCTGTAAATTTTGCATCATATATCAGCATTGGATAAAAAGTCTTCCCTTGACATTATATTCTCTCCTGCCTGCTGTTAAAAAGATCGAATGAAACTGCATCTGTTCTTCTCACTCCCTAAGGAGGTCTGAAATTTTAAATTGCATTGACAAATAACATTCACAGATATATTTATATTTGTTCACACTGAGAATGTTTATTGTCTTTCACAGACATCAGTTTGTTGATATGATCAGCAGGTGTCTGACTTACTTTTAAAGTGCATGAACTATTTAGGAGCAGAATTGTATTTGTCCCAAGTTGCCAACATAACATTTAATGGACTTGACACGACGTATGACATTGTTTTAGAACAGGCAAAAATATTCCAGTGTGTTACCGTGTGCATGTGGACTTTTACATCAATGTACCCTTGTGGACACCAGTACCTCTGCAGAGTGTTGCTGTTCTTAGATGGGCAAAGACTATTATTTGTAGATAATCTTTTATTGAGTTGTAAACTATGACTTACCATTGAAATTGTCTTCATCTTATCACACTGTTAACAATACCAAGATATACAGCACACTGGATTCAAAGTACTTTTCTGAGACCCAGTTTTATTTTTATTTTAACGGAAGCAGGACCCTACTGTCATTTCATTACATGTGGAAGAAAAAAGCCTAATCAAAACACATGGAAGCGAGTGAAAACATCCCTATATATACTGAGATAGGTGCAGCTTGGGCAGATAAATATTTAGAAAGTATTTATATCTCCTGTATATCTGAAATCTCTTCCAGAAATGAGATGGGAAGCTTGGTAAGAACGAAATCTTTAGAGTCCATAGGGTTTTATGACTGTTTCCAAAACTAATACTTCTATAGATTCCAATACTAAAAAATAATAATATAAATATAAATATAAATATAAATATAAATATAAATATAAATATAAATATAAATATAAATATAAATATAAATATAAATATAAATATAAATATAAATATAAATATAAATATAAATATAGATATAAATATAAATATAAATATATATATATATATAAAAAATCCAGAACCACTTTATAACATGGCTTGTCCCAGTCTAATGCAATACACCTGGATTACTTCATTATTCTTTCCAGACTATATCCAGTCTACCAGGCTTGTCACAAAAATAAAATAAAATAAAATAAAATAAAATAAAATAAAATAAAATAAAATAAAATAAAATAAAATAAAATAAAATAAAATAAAATAAAATAAAATAAAATAAAATAAAATAATAATTAAAAAAATCTTTGTGGAATTAAATGTTAGAAGACACACCATTTTGGTCTGACTTATTTAGGGTTCTTGTGAGTATACTGCTTAATTTTCATGACTGTATTTGTTTGATAGGAGAGCAAATTGAAAATTCTTCTTTCATTTTCCAAGGCAAATGTCTTGTGACAGTAAATGTCTGGTTTCCATGTCACACCAGAGACAAGGAAGTAATGTGAAGTGAAATAATGACAAACATTTGATAATTATGGCCAGGTCCATCAGTTTACTAACACTAAAAAAATAATAATCTAGGAAAACAAAACCTTTTCTGTATTTTTTAGGGAGAGGAAATCCTATAGGGAAGGTTAAGAATGAAGACATGATAAACAATTGAAGGAAATTGCCTTTCATCAGTTCTGAATGTTTAATTTCTTCCTCTGATTGACAGTTTTTTGATCACACTGCTGTCATGGAGTATTCATTGATTTTTACAAATCAAACAAGCCCGGAATGCAATTAATGAGAAAATTAACTGGATTTGTATCTCCCTGTTATTATAGCTTAGATTTACCCAAGGAAAATTAAACTATACATGATGTCATAATGTTTTAAAGTATGTAAAGCCTTGATTAATCACCCAGAAAAGTACAAAGATTGCCACAATACTTTGTAACACTGTAAGCAATGTTTTAAGGGACTATAAAGTCCATAGGTAATGCCTTGTATGCTAACTTAGCTTATTATTATTTATCATTCTTCGTACAGTTTCCCCGAGGCATCCCATCTGGATCACAGCTCTGTTGTACATAATCACTGTACAAACAGGTTACGTTAAGACTAGGTGATTTGCATTCCTTCTTTGTTGTGCAAATGATTGATTCCTGTACTCCTAGAAGAATATCATATTGAAAAGAAAAGAGCCAAGCCTCCTCTCATGGACTGGTATTTTTCCAGATGTGTCTTTGGCAGGTCTGTCATCCTCACCTTGCATGTCAAGATGCAGTTCCATAGGGCAGGCCCATTAACAACTGCAGTGAAGACAAGATACTGGCAGCAAGCTCCTGGTCTGTCCTACCTCTGCTAAAGTAGAGAAGTAGGCAAAAGGTTTTTAGTGGGAAAAAGATAACAGTGGTCTGTCAAGGAAACTGTATTTCTCTTAGCATACCCAAGAGTCCCAGTAGTTGTTGCTTGCACATATCTCTTCCTTCTTATTGAAGCAATTCTAGGCATCTTATCACTCTTCAGAGGCACTAAATGTTCAAACCTTTGCCATCATCCTTACCCATACGGACACCTGAGCCACTGACAATTCCTGCTACTCTCTTTGTAACTCCATGTAGCTAAGCCCTCAACAAGCTAAGAGAGCTTCACAGAGAATGAAGATGCAGTAACAATCCTTTGGAAAATGATGAATAATTAATGTAACCATTTTCTATTACAGGTCATTCATTTTTACTGCTCTCAGATGGCTTGCTATTATAGATACTAAGCTTAATAAATCTTGAGCCAAAAAGGGCAGAAATTCTGGACAAAGGCATCCAACACAGAGTGACTGCAGAAACTCCAGATGTAGAAAATCACTTACTGGTAAGTTCGAGAAGCTTAATACTACTTTCATGTACACTTTTATGAACGCTTTCAGTTTTACTTTCTTGAAAAGGAAAAGACCGGGGGACAAGCACTTCTAAGACATAAGATTTCTGAAACAGATTTTTAGCTTATAGAAATCCATGACAGTAAACCTTGACTTATAATGATGATCTGAACAATTAAAAATATCAGGAAATAAAATGATGAGAGATGATGAAAATGTGAGGGTACACACAGTTTACAAAAGTAAAGCAGAAAACAACATTACTATTTGATATGGGCCATTCAAAATTAAGAAAGCAAACATTTGTTAAGACTAAAATGTGGAATTGAGGGACACAGAGTAGAAATGATTGCTGACCCTTGCAATTATGATCACCTAATCTTAACAAAAGAGTTCTGGACTAATCCAGGAATAGTCCTAAGGCATATATAAGACTGGCATAAAAAGGCATGGATTGAGATATAAAAAAAGTAGGCAGTTCTGTGGAGAATTCTGACTAGACAGCAGTCAAAGATGATAAGGGGAAACAGTAATGGGAAGTTAGTGCCAACAGAAATGTTTCTACTTGAAGATGAAGATGGTATAGACAAAGATAGTCATATGTCTTTTGAAAGAAATGCAGCTGGATCTCAGAAATATGAAAGATTCTGGTTTGATGATGTCAACTTACATCTGGTCTTCATATAGTATCAGAGAAAATATATCAGAGAAAATATCTGCTCTGACTGGCTGATTTATCAGTTACTGTGGCCTTGTTTAGAACAGCAGTCAGTAAACTAAACAGAAAGACTTCAAATTCCTACTGAATGACCAAAATAAATCTGTATGGATTTTTCTTGGGATGTGTTGGGTTGACTGGAGCTGGGCTTGGGAATTTTGAGATGAGAGAAGAGAAAAAAATGGGAAGCATATAATATGATTTTTGTCAGGAGACGACAGAAAAAAAAATCCCAAGGATGTAGGGGCTCAACTCTCTGTCCTCCCTAGTCTACTCTGAAAACTCTCAGGTGGCTCATCTCTAAAGCTGCAAGCTAAGAAATAGATTAGGGGCCAGAAGAACATGGTAGGATTCAGAGTTCAGGTTCAGCTGGATCAACAGAGATGTATGTTGGACTACAGAGGGTGCAAGATTGTTGGACTGCTGGACACATTGTCTGTTTTGTGGTTAAAAATTCAGTGTAGTTTCAAAGCCTTGTACTCATGTAACCCATGTTCTTCCAGAAACTGGCAAAACAAAAATATTTTGGAGTTGGTCAGGAGAGCATCTGAATCAAAATGTAGACAAAATCAATTAATTAATTAATTAAAAATACCTCAATGACATTTTATTCTGCATCATATTCAAAGGCCTGCTGCTTATAAGATTGAAAAACAGAAGAACAGAAAGTCACAGAGTGACTTGGAATTATCAAAACCTCACCAGAAACAAAATGACCAGAAAGAGTTCATTGAAAAAGGTAGAGATTTCCAGCTCTAGGTAACACGCTCCCACTTGTGTAAGCCTCTACTGGTTTTACTGATAGTTCTTTGCTGTGTGCAGAAGGCAGAAGCCTGTAGCAAGTCTTCACTGCATAGTACTGGTGTTCCAGATAAATCTGCAGCAGGTTACCCTTTTATTTCTGGAGTGCTTCACTTCACACTCAGAGGTGTTAATCAAATCAATCACTATTATAGCCATCCACATCAATGTAAACTGTACACAAAATCAGGCCATTCTGATGTGGTCATTTTATACCCACCCTGAAGTTCCTTTGTACTGACAAAGGTGTGTAAGAAACATCAACAATGAAATATCCATCTCTGGAGAACTCACAGACAATTTATGAAATCTCCAGAGGAGCCAGAAACTGTAATCCCTATAGATTTGACTCAGACTTTGCCAGATATCTGTAAATAGTACTACTGAAATCAATGTGTGTAGGCCTCCCCATAATATAGAGGACCAGTTTTTAAAAGGTGCATTTGCTGAGTTTAAGTAAAACATTGTAAGGATATGAAACATCAGTGAGTTTTCTGGGTTTCTCTTGCAGTTATACATCTTAATTTTTTGGAGTTTGGAGAGACACAAAAAAGTTGAGGTACTTTTGGCAAGAGAAGCACTTTTACAAAATCTTATTCATCCTCCCAAGCACATCATTTAGCAATGGTTTTCTCTAGAAAGAAGACATTAACTCAAAGCCTTGAGATAGATAGAAAGACTTCCCCTTAGGGATTTTTTTGTCCTATTAGAGGAGCATACTTACTAAATAATTACTATGAGGAATTTTAACTATATTCTGTATTGTAGCACAGTATTTTCCTGAAATAAACATTGCAGTACAAAACAGCTGCAGCGTTGAAACTGCCTAATTTACTCCTACTCAGGGTTGAACATAGGAAACTTGCAGAGAAAAAAAAAAAAGAAAAAAAAACACATTGCAGAGATGAATGAGTCACAATTTGCAAGATTGCATATGCATATGAAATACAGCCACCTTCAGGATAAAGCACAACACTGTAAAACAGTGCACAGTTAAAGCCAAAAGATGAGTAACATGTAATTTTGGAAAGCAAAGAAAGAAATTTTGTAGGCATGTTAACTTATTCTTTCAATGATTATTGGCCTTTCTATGGACCAATTACAAATCTTATAATTTCATCCTTAGATTTGATCTATCAATTCAAAAAGTGTTCTTAGTCAAATACCTGTCTTTTTGTTTGTATATGATGTTTGTGCAACATTATTTTTATCTACCTTTCTATTCTGCTGTATTCATTTTTGTTAAAACATTTATGAAATAAGCATTATTTTTACAAGTTTTAATTTAAAAAGTCTATATACGTTGCAGCTTCTCATAGAAAATTTAAAACTTCTTCATTGTGATAATTGAAAAGACGGACAGTTTCACATTGTTGAATGAAAATATTCATGATGAAAAGTATGGATTTCTCATAGAAAAATCCTAATGTTGTTCAGAAGAACTTCTGGTGCTACCTGTCAACATCAAAAGGTAGAAAAAAAATATATCAGTAAGATTAATTGCACAGCAGTCACAGATTTCTGATCTTGGAAGTTCTCATGAATACCAAGATGTTATTCTTATCTAAGGAGTTTAAGAAATATTCAAAATGATGTCAGGAAAAACTAGATAAATTCTTCCTCTTACACATAGCATGCAGTGGCTCAGATACATGCCTTGACTTTTGAAATATTTAACATATTTTAAATATTTAAATTTATTTTTATAGTTCTTTGATGCATTTCATAACAAGACTAATATAGAAGTCAGAAAATGAAGATTTGGAACCTCAAGTATAACAACAGTGGCAGGGGACATCGTGGCAACACCACGGAACCAGTGGTTCCTCTGGGTAGACACTGGATGATCAGAGAGATAAGCTTCACATTCTAGACCTGTACACGGCTTTTTTGGGAAATCCACATTTGTAAGGTCACAAAAAATGGAGCACTCATATAAAAGATATCCTTATGGAGGGTGACTCTTTGCAAATGACATAAAGATTGAATAAGTAATACGAAATGAAGGGAATGTGAGAAGATGAGGAGGGGTTGGAGGTTAGAGAGTACCTGCATCCTGTTCACTTAGGAGTTGCATTTCAAAAATACCTCAAAACTTGGAGCAAGTTTTAATTGAATTTTTGCTAAGTGTACCTGGATTAGTAAGAGAGAGAGACTTTTCTACACTCCTCTCTTTTCCTCCCACATGAGGTAGAGTGAAGGGAACAATAGATACATTAGAAGTTGAGGAGGTATCTCGTAAGGTCTAATCTAAAATAAACTGAAGAGGAAGCATGGGATTTAATAAGGGGCAGGAGGCTTGCTGTGTCACCTGAGGCAGCTACAGCACCTGACAGGAACAAACCTGATGTTTCCTAGACATAAGAAGGAAGATGAAATCAATGACTATTCCTTGGGAAAATACTATTATTTTAGAATAATTGGTTTTTGAACCTCTTGGTTTTTTGTTCACTTGTTCCTCATCCATAAGTGACAGAATCAAGAAGATCAATGCTAACTTCATGTTCCAAAAGTGCATTTCGAATTCTCATTTTTCACAGAAAAGCTTCAAAGCATGTCACACAAGTGTGTGTAGAGGAGTGAAATACAAATAATTTGATCAGTCATATCTATAAAAATGAATTATGTTGGAAGATTTATTTAAGGTTCTTGAACATCTGAGGTTGACAGCAACACCTCTTGTTCCTCCTTTTTCCATCTCCTACAAATGTGTCTCTTATCCCAGTTGTTTTCTAGCCTCCTATATATTTCATTTCCCCGAATCTCTTTCCTGTTCATTCCCTTCCTCCTCTCATGCTTACTGCCCATTACCTCCTGCAATGCCATGTTCTAGGAATATTCCTCTGGCAGTGCTGCTTTCTTGTGTTCTTTTTAGTCCTTTGTGTTACGCACTAGTGTCACTGCACAACCTAGCTCGAGAAACACAATAACCCCAGCTGTCAGGACTTTACAAAAGCAGCTCCCATGCCTATTTGAGCTAATTAACATGACAGCTGATGCAGAAGCAGCAGAGAGTAGGGGGTTACAGTTTGCTCAGAGGCACTGGTGGATTACCCTGTGGTGTATCTCTTCTCTGTACTTCCTCATTTTACAATAACGAGGAAAGAGGAAATGTATCTATTGCACCCTTCTCTCTACCTCACATGGGAGGAGAAGAGAGGAGTGTAGAAAAGTCTCCCTCTTGCTAGTTCAACATGTCTCTAACATGCCTGTCAGCCCTTTCTTCCTAACAAGTTACACTTTTCTTTCAGTGTCCAGATCATGTTTTACTGTCTGTGGTTTCACTGTTGTTTATTATTTTTACAAGGATGAATGGATGTTTGACTGTAATATTTTACTTCAGAGAAATAGTTATTTAAATGTCTGACTTATTTTAAGCTAAATAATTTTTCTGTTCCTGAATGTAGTTCCAAATAGGTAAGTAAAATGAATTATTCCACAAATAAACCCAGAAGGATTAGTTCCTCTGCCTAATAAGAAGCTAATTCACCAAAGTTTTTATATATTGTTTTTTCTGATAGTATATTTGTTCATTTTTGAGTTTGGTGCTAAGTTTTTCAGCTGAAACTCTGCCTAGTATTGTTCAAAGACATCCTGTCTCTACCAGAGTGTAAACAAATTCAGAATAACTTCAGATTTGCTAGTTGAAAGTTTCTTGTTCTGTTCTGCAGCTTTTTAGTCTAGCACTAAAGAACTTTGTGATACAGTCCATGTGGTGGCACTATCTGATCATGTTTGCTTTGTACTACTAGTTCAAGTTAAACAAGAGTTAACATCTTTGATATGAATTTTTAATACATATATATATGTATATATGTAAATGTAATCAACATATATAAATACCTGAGGGAGAATGCAGTGAAGATGTATCCAGGCTCTTTTCAGTGGTGCTCAGAGCCAGGACAAGAGGCAATGGGTACAAACTGGAATACAGGATATTCCCTCTGAACATCAGGAAGCACTCCTGTGCTGTGCAGGTGACTGAGCGCTGGCACAATTACCCAGAGAGGTTGTCGGGTCTCCCTCCTTGGAAGTCTTCAAAAGCTGCCTGGACATTGCTCTGGGCACCCTGCGCTGGGTGTCCCTGCTTGAGCAGGGGTTTGGACCAGGTGACCTCCAGAAGTCCCTGCCAACTACAACCATTCTGTGATTCTGTTATATATATAATTATATATAAAGCTGAGGCATTGAAAAATGTGTTAAACAAGAGTAGGCAGGGGAACCCCAGTAAAAGCTCAGTACCCATGGGCTGACTGGGGAGTCAATGGGAAAGGCCCTCCAACAGATCACTCTATAGACAGAGAGGGGGGTGTCATGGAATAGATTTTACACAACTTTAATCTCAGGTTTATGGGAGGTAGGGAAAGAGCACCTTGGGATTGTTCAAGATTTATTAAAGGATGTTTAGAATAGGAAGCAAAGGTGGGGAAAGTGAGTAATCATGGTGGATTGTGAGGAACAAGGATGGGAAAGTAGAGGGATAAGGGGACAACAGGTTGTAAGCAGGATATTGGTCAGTATACTTCTCTGCACCTGATCAGCACAGTCTGTCCTGGCTTCTCATTAAACTCCATTTCTATCTCTTTTCATGGGTGAGGGGCTTCCTATCCTGTGTGCATGGGTGTGTAAGGAAGTCTGCATGTTTTGGAGTGTGAAGAACATTTGTACTGATCAGCAGGTAGAATGGGGCTCTGGCCTTGGGATCTCACAATGCACATGGACCTGTGTCATCCTAGCCACTATTTGACCGATGAATCTGACAGCTCCTGAAAGAATGGAAATGTTTTTTAGATTTGAAGAACTTTTGTTTGCATGTGACCTTTATATAACACAATTTTTAGTCTTACTTTAAACAGTAGCAGGGTGTCCACTTTTCATTGCTATTTTGTATTTTGAGTTTTTAGAAATGTTTTCTGATTTAGTATAATGTGTGAAGCACAAATGAGGAAAAATTGGCACAACAATACATTCCAAACAGATATGAATCTCAACAATAATGAGGTGACTGACGTTAGAAATAAATGCCATTTGCTTTAGCTCAGCTCTTGCCATATGCTACACTGATCTCGTTCTGTACATGTACATGGTTTTAAGTCCTAATTAGGCATCTCTAAACCATTGGAAGTTTGATAACTTCATTTACAAGAACATACCATATACCATGGTATTATATACTAGTTTAGAAGATGATTTTTGTTTATTTATTTATTTTTAATGTCTACTCCCAGTTCATTTTTCTGTAATGTCATCCTGTTATTTTCATGCCTTTCAACACAAGTAAAGTTAAGTGGTCTGTTGCAACACTTCATGTAATTTGGTACAGCTCGAGTTGGAGGGGGTATAGTCTCTGGCTTCTATTGTTATTCTTAAGTTACTGTCATAGTTTGCTCAAGCTTTGTCACATTTAAATATAAAGTATAAGCTGTAGAAAAATTAATTCGGTTTACAGTTTATACATTTATGCTTTACAGCGTACATGAAAAGGGTATGTAGAAATGCACATATCTCTCACGAGGTGTGTGGCAATTTTTAAAGTTGCATATTGATACTGTGTGGCAGTTTAGGACAGGAAGGAAGTGGTAGCTACTGCTTGCTGCAAAACCTGCAGAAAGAAGGGTATGCTCTGTTGCTCAGAGCAGTCTTGATTTTCACAGAATCACAGCAAATAGACTTGGAAGAGATCAAGATACTGAAAGAGATATCCTGTTCTGCACTCCAACAGTACATCAAAAAATAAAAATGCTTTCCAGGAAGAGGACTGACTAGTCTGTACTTTAATACCTTCCATTATGCAGATTTTACTTCCTCCTTATGTTATCTGGTACAAAGCTTTATTTCCTCCTAACATTTTCTGTTCTGATACAGCAATCTCACCTGCTGCAGGACAGGGACATTGCTTCTTGTCTTCTGCAACTGTGGACACTAAGAGGTTATTCCTTTCCTTTAATAGTGCTCCTTTACTGTTTTGAATGCTTTTATACATACTTTCACTTTCTGTTCCTTTCTATTCTCTAGGTTAAACAGCTATTTATTTATTTATTTATTTATTTATTGGGGGGGGGGGGGAGTGGAGGGTGTCTTACTTTCTCAGTCTTCCTTCAATCACTCTCACAGTTCTCCTCTGGATTCTCTCCAGCTAGTTTAGGTCTTTCTTGGAGTCTGGTGACCAGAATAGGACCAAGCTCAGAGTGATACAATGAGGCAAAGAGGCAAATCAAAACATTATCTTACTTTCTGAGGAAGGGTGCTCAGAACTCTTCAGTGCCAACAACTTTACATCTCAGCTAAAAGCAACAGCACTCAGTGATTGATGCTGTGTCATCCATTAGACAGAACCAGGACACTTACATGTCAGCATTTGTTATATTGTCTGTATTTCTTTGCAATTTGTAATACTTTATCAGATTACTCAAGAGAAGGATTTCTTGGAGGATGGTTAGTATCCTTCAGCACACACCTGGGCTGTTCATCTGGCTGCCATTTGTCCTTAGCTGAGGTCTTCTTACATAAGATCTCTTGGAAGCATGCTGCATGCTAAATAATTTCCTTTGGAAATGGTATGTTACTATACATCTTGTTATTTTCTTTATTTCTCTATGATGGAATTAATATTTGCTTCTCACCTTAATTAGTGTATACATCTAGTAAAGGATCCTTATTTAGTATAACCATTTAATATTAAACATGTTTAACATCATAGTGGAATAAAGTATAAGCTTAGAGTAAGGATTGTTTTCAGTGAATCTGAATATGCTTCTAGATTGTCCTTTCCAAAAATTCCCAGTCATGGTTACAGAGTATACATGGTAAATTAGGTGACCCCTTTTTCAGAAATGCTATCTATTAGAAAATATAATCTCTACTCTTTCCAGATAGGCTACCCACAAACATCATAGTGGCAAGAGTTTAGTTTGTAATTTTTTTTAACAATTAAAAGAAAAATAAGATGGTGATACATTGTCCCTACAACAGCGAAAATAATTTTCTTCTAGGAAAAACAAAACAATAAATAAATAAATAAATAACCTGGATACGTGCAGTAAAGCTTACAATGACTACCACCTTTGTTTGGAATATATTTTTGTACAAGGTGGCTTCCAGCTCTGTCCACAGCTGGAGTTGGTAATTTCTGTAAGAACAAACAAGAAGAATTAGGGTGATATTATATTCTCGATTAATATGCAAAGATAAAGAGATTTAAATAAGCCAGATCTTCTTTTTAGCATGTTAAATTCAGAGTGACTATACAGAAATCAGTAAGGTTTTTTGGGGTTTCCTGATATAACTGATAGACAAAATATATCTTGGTCAATTTAACTGAATATTTGAAATATATAGTGCAGCATACAGTGCTGCAGTTTTCCGGACGAAGAAAGCTTACTCTGGCAAGTACTTTCATTGTTAAATTGCTTCAAATGAGAGTATTATTATTATACAAAGTCTAAGCTTTAGTTGTGAAAAAGATGTTCTCTCTCATGTCAGTACTGTTAACCTAAGAAGCTAACATAAAATGTCATTTTCTGAAAGAGACAGCAAAATGGGGAATTTATTCAGCAAATAGGTGTGTGTGGAAAGGGGAAACTTGGAAGCATGTCAGCATCTACTTCCTTTGTCATCTTTGATGCTGCAACGGGCATGCAGTAAGACAAAGAAGAAGGAAAATCAATAAAGATAAAAAGCATCAGATGCAAAAGTCTTTGTAGTTCTCCTGCACAAAACAAGCAAGGAAGCAAACAAACAAATTAAAAAAAAATCAAAAAGAAAAAAAAAACACAAGAGGAGGAAAATTTCAGGGCCAGTATGCCTGGCTACACCCATTGTGAGGAAGAGAGAATTTTTGTGGATGGATGGAGGTGACCTACATACATACACTCCTGTTTCACAGTAAATCTTGCTTAGCTCCTGCTATGTCTTCTACACAGCAACCTGACTCCAAGAGTGTGATTTGAACTGCCTGTTGTGTTGGGAGAGGTGCCACAAGTGTAAATGTTCATATTGCAAGGGTAGCACCAATTTTAACATGACTAGCACTAAAGGAAGGGATGATGCTGAGTAATCTCTGCTGCTTAACTCAGATTTCTTCCATCCCCTCAGTAAACACCCTGCATGCTAATGTTGCAGGCTCACTGCAGCACTGCCAGAAAAGGCGAAAACTAGGAGGTGCAGTGGCACCTTTTCTTCCAACTTCTCAATTTTGGCTCTAGACGAATACTTTGCTCTCCCAGTGATTCCAAGCAGAGATGACCAGTCTAAAGAGAAAAAAAAATATCCCACCACCTACTGCACGATGTTAACCTTAACTGTACCAGTAAAAACGAAGGAGGGAAAAAGCATAACCAAGCGTCAGAGCTTGTGTAACGTCCTTTGAACAAACAGAAACCCATTTCACCCTGGTGACATAAACACTGCTGCCCAGCCAGCGAGGTTTGAGCTCAGGAGCGGCAGACCGTCCTGCTGGTTCCTCTGAGTATTTCTGTCCTGCCGGTGTTATGTAAGCGCCGGTGTCCCACTTTGCTTGCACAGCTCCCCGGCTTACTCGCGACGCTCCGGAGCCCACACCAGAGACGATGCTCTCCAATACGCCAGGTAATGCAACAACAACCGTAGTAGTAACGCGAACGGCGACGGCGACTGGCAGCCACAGCTCGCCGCAGTCATCCTCGGCGCTATTTCTGCTGGCAGCCAGCGCGCACTTCGCGGGGGTTTGGGCTCGGGGCGGCGGCCGGTGCCCCAACTCCGATGGTGTCCTAACCCCGATGTTGCCTCAACCCCGATGGTGCCGGTGCAGGGCCCGGAGCAGCCCCCCGGGGCCGTGCTGCTGCGGCGGGGCGGGGCGGGGCCCCCCGCGAGGCGTGCAAGGGCAGCGGGTCCCGGGCACGGTGGGGAGGGGGAGGAAGAGGAGGAGGAGGAGGAGGAGGCGGCCCGGGAAACGTCGCAAGGGCACGGCACCCCCGCGGCCGCCCGGCCGCCCTCCCTCCCACATCCCAGCAGCCGCCCCCGGTTGGTGGCCGCGGGGCTGCGCCGTGCCGGTAACCAGGGAGCCGCACGGAGGCGGCGCGGAGCAGCAGCGCGGCGGGCGGAGGTAGGGCGCTGAGCAGGGACGGGGGCGCGGGGGAGCCGGGTCTGGAGGGGGGACCCCCATGGGGCAGCCCCCCCCAGCATCTCTCCTCAGCCCAAAAGTGCTTTGGGGTCGATCCGGAGCTCGCTGCCGGCGTTAAGCAGGCTTCTCCTTCTTGCTCAGAGGGTTTGGGATTGTGTCCTTTCGAAGGACGGGGGTAGAAAATCCCGCAGGAGGGGAGAGGTTTGCCTCCTAAAGTGCCCATGGGTGTGTTACGGAGGTACACGGGTATTATGCTTGGTCACGCGGTGCAGGCTGAAATGTACTTAATCAAGGGAGACGTGACTATCTGCGTATGCTCCCAAGAAGCTGCTTTTAGGCTGGGTTGCATGCAGTGATGGTGCAGAAAGGACGAGTGCATTGCAACTGAGATGCATAGAGTCCATATGCTCCCTGGTATGTGTGGAAACACCCCAAAGGTAAGACCTGCTGGGATATCTAACAGACACGGCTGTTCCTAGGATTTTGACAACCGTGTCTTCAACCATGTTCCTACTGGGGAAAAGTGCTTGTAAGGACTACTACTACTCTGCTATTATAAACCAGATTTCACAAATTCACGAGAAATTAGCTACATAAGTTATCTACCTGATGCTGAGGGAAACTCCAGTGCTCATCACTATGAGGGATTTATTTTGTATGGTTTTAGGGAAATAGTACGTGCTATTTCTGGCTGCTTGCCAACGCTTTTCAAATGCTGAGCCTGTTGAAAGACTCTTAACAGGCATACGTTTTCCTGCCGTAGTACTAGCGATGGACTGCCTGCTTTCTCTGGCGTCTGATAACTATTGTCGCAATTTTTGTGTGCACTTCAACACTTACATGGAGCCCAAGTTTTAAATGCTGGTGAGCTATACCAAATTATGGACAGTTGACAGGTAATATCAGGATGCCATGTTGTTGTAATTGGTAATCAGAAAGGCTTTTTTTTTTCGTTTGTTTGGTTGTCATACTGACCTTCATGTGGCAGATTACATGACAAAAATGGTTTACGAGGTACAGTGTTAAAATCTGCAGAGCGACTCACTTTTTAACATTTTTTTTTTCTGGTTGGAATCCATACCTAATCTATACGGAATGCATGAAAAACTCTGTAAAGCACAGAAGTTTCCACTGAGAAGAGGAGCTATCCAGAAGGAGCATGGTGCTGCATCTTGCAGTAATCTGTACAAACTCTGTAGATATGTGAAAGAAATAATAATCTCTCCACTTTCCTCATTTTCTTTTACTTCCTGGTCCAAGGTGTTGTATTGTTTTTTTTGTTTGTTTGTTTAGTTTTTGTTTGTTTTTGTTTTTAATGTTACCTTCAGAGTGGCAATTCTGTGCTGCTGAGTATGGATAGGTATTAATCACTGATGAAACCTAATAAATTCATGAGTACTTAATTTTTTTTTCTCTTTTACTTGAAGTTACATAATTCTGATAAATGCCAGTAGTGACTTGGACTACTTCACTTAATGGAAACACAAGAATCTCATCATAGCAGTATACCTGTATGCTTTGCTACTTTCCATTTATTAAAATAGGAGAATCATCCAATGATTTTGGATTTTTAAAATATATATATTTTTTATTTTTTACTTTGGGACCTTGGGAGCACCTTCCTGTGAACTTCAGTGGAGTTACTCTGAGTTACATAGCCTGCCAGCATGCACGTTGCTCAAGGACAGCAACCCTTTGGTTTTGGGTAAGAGAGGACAGAGGCACTCAGGGAAGGAGGAGCAGCATCTGAATGCATTTGGGGAGCATATAGGAGTGCCAGGCCCCAGGGAGGATCTGACCCAGTGAGGTACTGAACAAGATGTGGGTCCTAGGGGAACTTCCAGGATCGGCACAGTGAGGGGGTCTCTGTGGGTGATCACTGAGGGTCTGCAGGGTGAATCCTGTGGATCAGGCCCCAAGAGACACCTGTATATATCCACCATTCAGACAGGCACCATGCTAATCTTTCTCGGTTACACTTTGTTAAAGGAAGTCAGCTGTGTCTCAAGTAGTGACTGTAGTTATTAAGAAAGTACATACATCAAACACAGACAATTCTTTCTGTACTTCCTTGTTACCATGGCTAGTGGTGGAGACTCTGTGTGTCCTTAAAGGTCATAAAAATAACAGCAGCAGTGTACCTCTGAAACAACTGAACTTCTACTTTCATTTCACTCGAAGGCACAGATTTAATGAGGAAAGCAGTTGGGTTTTTTTTCTGCTTTTCCATTCACATGGCAGCCATGCTGCCCCTTGCTCACATATTCTACTCCAGATGAGGTTTCTTGTTTGGGAGATGTGCAGAAAAATACAAGGGATTATTACTTGCTTATCTTAAATTCAGTTTGACCCACCCTTTCCTGAGATGCTTCAGTGTTTTCTATGTTGGTGTTTTCTTTTTGTTTTTGTTTTGTTTTCCTCCTATAATTGTATCTCTGCAGGCACCTTATGCTATAGGTGCTGTTATGCCACAGAAATCCTAAGTGCCATATCAATATGAAAGTAGAAAAATTAGAACAGCTCTCCTACCATTAAACAGCTTACAAATTATATCCTAATTTCACACTGTCTTATTTGCTTGCATATTGTGACCTCTGATCTTAATCTTAGTCTGTCTTTGTCTGTGCAGATAGTAAGCTCTTTGAGACAAGGATTATATCCTGTGTTTGTAGAAGGTAATGAGTTACTGATCCCAGTCTGCTGCTATTACCAACATCTATATAAACTATAATACATTTTTGTAGAATTTCAGTAGCAGGATTACCAAACTGCAGTATACGATGTATTTAACTTCTCATATTAGAAAGACAGGGAATGACCTTTCTTTGAATATGTCTCTCTATATTCTGCTAATTTTTCTGGAAAAAAAAAAAGTCTCTGTCTTATATTTTCTTCTGGAACATTTTGCATTTTTGGTTCAAACTGAATAACTGCAAGACAGGAGTCACAGTTTCATAATGCCACTGGAATTTTGCAGCCTCCTTCCCCCCCCCCCCCCAAAAAACAAACAAACAAACAAACAAAAAACATAATCACAAGTAAAAAAATAATAATAAAAAACCTATTAATGTGCATAGGTGTGTGAATGACTGTGGTACTACAAATAATTTTTAATACCAGAGTATAGTTGTAGGTGAAGCACAGAAAAATCGTAAGCCACATATGCCACAGTTTTAAATGTCAGATTTGCAAATTACCTTGACTCTTCAAAATTATTAGCTGGTGTTGCAGGCTTTCTGTAAAAAGAAGAACTTCTGTTCAGTGCCAAACATTACTGAAGCACAACTAGAGGAACTGAAATAATCTGGAGCTCCAGAAGGTGTCCAAACTTTTTTTTTTCCCCTATGAAAAGCAAGTTTAAATACATCTTGCAAACCTCTAGGTAACTACTGCATATCAAATCAGTTTGGAGTTGAATAGTCAGTGAGAACATCCTATTTCAGTGTTTCCGTTTCAGTGTGTTCTTAGTGAAAGGTTGCAATCCATCTCTTCTTCCACCTTTTTTCTTTTTGAAAGCAATTCATGCAGTAGAGAAAGGAAGCACAGAGTGACAGTGTTGGGATTTGGGGACCGTACTATCAAAAACACTTTTCAGAGCCAAAATTACATTTTTCCATGATCTTATGCAGTGCATCGTTATGTCCCATTCGACTTGGGAAAGTTCCAGTGTACACTGACTTGTGGTGCTACGTTGTGCTTAAGCAAACAAGTGTATGATTGCAGTTCAACTATCTGTAACAATTACCAAAGTCATTCTTCTGTTGGACTGAATTTTGGAAAAACAGTGAGGAGATACTACTTTTTTTGAAGATAGCATAAGAATCATTTTGGATCACTCTAATCTCCTTCTTTATACTAACTCCTAAGTGGGCATTATCTGCAGCTTGATTTATTCAAATATGTTTAGAAATGGGTTCTCAATTCATCAGCTACAAGCTTTCAGTACTCTGGGATGAATTTTATCAAAAGTTCTTCCATTTTTAATTTTGATTTTATTTCAAATGGTGCTCTTTCCACTTCTGTTGCACTTCTGTCCCTGTATTTATCATAGTTTTATCATCATTATCTTCACTGGAAATAGCAATATAATATTCACTGAGGTAAATTAAGCTCAACTTTATCATATTTTCTACTTTATTTCTACTTGTCTGGCTATGAACCGTTTGCTCGCTGTCTTTACTTCTCCAGTCTAACTCAGCTGGACTTTCAGCAAGTCTCTCTTCAACCCCACAGATAACATACATTGTGTCAGAGATCTTCACTTCTCATCCTTCATTTCTGCACTCTTAATGTAAATATGATAAATAATATAGCTGGTTCTGTGATTATTTGATGTAGAAAACTGCAAGGATGATCTCTAAAAAATTCTGGTTCCTACCTTTATGCGAATCATTTCTTCTTGGTTAGCATGAGGGTCACTGCTCCCTGACACAATCACATCACTTTCAGTAGCATTTATCTCCCTGTCAGAATTCTGAAGACCTCTACTGTTTCAGGAACTGAACCTGCGGATCAAAGTAGACCTTTAGCACTACAGCAGTAAACTGTGTTTGGTAAGGCACTGGTACAGGTTGTCCAGAGAAGCTGTGGATGTCCCATCCCTGGAAGGGTTTAAGGCCTGGCTGGCTGGGGCCCTGGGCAATCTGAGGTAGTGGAAGGTGTCCCTGCCAGTGGAGGTTTGGGAACTAGGTGACCTTTAGGTCCGTTCCAACCTAAGCCTTTCTATGATTCTATGATCCTTTCCTGGAAATGATATTTGATTTAATCAGTTCTATACCAGTTTCTTTCTTCAGGGAAGTCTGCCTCTTCTTTAACGTGTAGTGCTGCTCTGACAATTGGTCTTATCTCTGTCTTTCCTGAGACTTTGTTCAGTTCTTGTGTTATAGTTACTCCAGTTATTCCATATTTCTCGTATTTATGTAGTATTTGTCAATTACTTCTAGTTGCAGTAGTTCCTTGAGTTTATTAGTCTTTTTTTTTTTCCCCTCAATTCTCTTTTTTGATATACTCCAGATATTTTAGACAAGTTAGAACCAGTCTGCCACCTGTGTCTTGCTCTCACCAATAACTGTACTGTGTTTACCCTTTTTTACCTGGACTTTCTTTACCCATTGCTACTATAATTGGAGATTAGAGAAATCTAAAACTCTACTTTCAGGTACAACCGTCTATCTGAGACATGCATTTGGAATTCATTCTATGAGGAATAAGTACAATTCCAGTGAATGCTTCTTTGTAGCTGTGCATCCCAAGCCTCTTTTCAGTCCAAGTCTCTCTATAACCGGCTCTTTGTTCACCTTTTGCTGTCGTTTTCTAAGAACTGGGAGAGTCACTGTGGAGACTGTCCATGCCTTCAGCAGGAATCTTCCTCAGGTTGCTATATGCTGCATCATCCTGGTGTAGTGGAAATCTGCAATTTCTGATGGCATGAAGAATTCAGAGAATTTTTTACACTTATTTTCATCAGGTTTATCTTCAGCCATTACTCCACATCTTATAAGCTGTCTGCTTTTCTCTTTGGTTTTCTGGAACCACTTCACTGATTGGCTTGTCTGTCAACACTAACATGTCTTATACACTTTAATAACTTAAAGATAAAATATGACCTGCTTTTGCCAATGGTACTGTAGGTTCACCAATAAAAGGAAAATATGTTCTCTTTTTTTTTTTTTTTTTTTTTTAATTACAGATATTTCAAAGCATTCCCAAAGCACTATGAAAAAATGAGAATTACACCAGGGATCCATAGAACTTAACCCACAGTAGATCTAGGGTTTTTCTTCTCCATAGAAGAGACATCTTACTTTTCTGAAAGTTGAAGAGAGAAACAATATGCTGTTTTAAAATCTCTGTATTTTATTACTATAGCAGATTGATAGGCCTTGTGTTTTTAATATGAGAAAAGAAGTAGATAGTTCTCTTTACTCATCTAAAATCACACTACCAGAATAATCATACAAGAAGGCTGTGTCAGTGTAACTTTATCCATTAAATGCAGATAGATGGCAAATGTAATAAAATTTTTTTCATATACTTGCAAAACTTCTCCTTTTCACTCTTGTGTATTCATTCTCTGTATGTTCAAACCAAACAATTAATTATTTAAAATAAGGAATAACCACTTTTTCCGTGTTAAAGCGCGTTAAAGTTCACATAGTCCTTCAGGTCTATTTCAGGCTGAGATTTATGACATTTAGGCAGTATACTTGTCTTAAAACTTGTGTATTTTGAGAATGCATATTTGAAGATATATCCTTGTCTGGTACTAAAACAAAAATGTCATTCCTCTTATTACAAATGATTTTCTGTAACAGATATGAGTATATTTAACGTTATGAAGATTTAACGTTATAAAGATTTTTTTTTTTTTAATGTTTACAAATCTGAAAAATATAATGTTTCTGTTGGGATAGTTTGCTGCAGGCATTAAACATTTGTTGAAGTCAGGAAAAAAATCCCTTTGTATTACATTGAATAGCTGACTGTGCATGTAGGTTTTCTTGTATGGAGTTTTAGATGCTGGCTGAAGACAGGCGAGAAGGATACATGAAACTTACTTTAATCCATTTCCCTGATGTCTTTGCTGTGCTCTGAGCTGTGGTTTTCTGACTGTGGAGGTGACTGCAGTTGCATGCGTGAATCTTTCTTCCCTGTCTGTAGTAACTTAGTTCCTTCTTTAAATGAGTTAATTTCCATTACGTGCAAAAGATTTTTTGAATGAGCAACTGCAGATTCTTATTATGTAACATATAATTTAATATCAGCTAGATAAATTATTAATTGCTAGTCTACCATTTATTACTATGCAGTGACTCAGCCTGCTGTATGAGTAGATTGAACATATATCTTGATTGCAATTTCCCAGACACTTTTAGCTTGAAGTTGGAGTCAGCATCTTCCACAGCTCCTCTAAATCAGCTCGTTTACAACTGATTTCCACTGATTTAAAGCCAGCTTGGGTCTGCTGAGCTGAGTAGTTCTCATTTTGTTTCCAAAATACAAGGTAAACATCTCATAAAACCAGCAGCAAGAGGGGAAACAGGGAGTTCCTTAGGTCAGGCAGGGTTGGAAGGATCAGAAAAGGAAATGTTAAAATGTTAATTTCTCTTACATGGTGACAATTTCTTTGGGAACGTTTTGTGTGCCTAAAGCAGGGCAGCCTAAAGGCTCCTCTGTTGTATGCTGGGAGACCATGTGCTCTGACAGACCCTCGGGCCAAGAGGAGGGGGTGGTGCACAATTCCCATAATCCTATTCATACCTGTGATGCTGATCACCTTCTTTTCATCTCGAATTTGGGGTGAACCCAGGGTATGTAGTATGAATGCAGTTATTGCTGGTGTCTATGTGGTCAGTTATTTCTTAATGGAGAACCAGATGCATATATACACAACATGTACTGGCTTCTCAGATAAAGATGCTAAATGACTCAAAATATAACATCATCATACACTGTAAAACAGAATGTAAATATAACTTTATTTAATAGTAAGGTATGCGAATCTCAGTGTTTCAGATTAGAGCACGCAGTTCAGTGGTGTTATGGATTGTCATGATCAATAATTTGTTATTATGCATTCCCTTCTAGCATGATAAAATACAATGAGAGTTGGGCACTTGGTATTTACAAGTGATTTCAGTTTTCCTCCTTTATGCATAATATTATTTACATTAGAAAGAATTACAGTATTACTTTTAATATATATAACTATCATTGTTTCTAAAACAACATCCACAAGCATGCTTTTGAAAGCATCGATGTCTGGTGCATTGCCAATTGTTTTTAATGATTTGTTTTTGCCATTTCCGCGGATGATGGCCAGGCAAGCTTTCAGCATTAATTGTGTCTCTGGCTGGAGGGTACAGCATGCACAAGACACATCAATCCTTATGGGTTAAAATAGCTTTTGAGGCTCAGAATTCTTAGTTTTGCAGAGCTTGTAGATGTTTCTTCTAGATCTTGGTACTTTCTTTTTCAGGTGCTGGGGTTGCTTGCGAGAACAGTGCTGCTGCTGGACCCTGTGAGTGCCCACGTGGGCTGTGGGTGGCTGTGACTCAGCCAGACAGGCTCTGCTGAGGCTGAATGCTGGAAGGAAGCAGTCAGAGGTCGGCACCTCACCAAGGCTGGCGGCTTGGAGGGTGTCTTCTGAGTCTTCTGTCAGTGGAAAGGGACTTACTGCAAAGAGACCATGGCCTCATCCCGACCTGTGGCAAGGTCTAGGGATATAACCAATGTCATGCAACGACTTCAAGGTAGGAGATGGACTCTGGTTGGTGCTCACCGTTATCCATTCATAAATGGAGGTTCCTACTTTTTACTATTTTACACAGGATGGTATTTCTGAATTCTAGTAACTATTCTAAACTTATCTACTAGAAAATATGCACAGTATATCTGAAGGGTTCTGATTATATGAGTATTTTGGTATAGGATTAGTTGCAATGTTTAGAAAGCAGCTGACATTATGAACCTGGATGCAAGGGATTGAACACTGAAGTGAAGATAAGACTTTGGTGCTGTTTCTCCCACCTGACCAATTGTACGTTGGTTTTCTCGTAGAGAAGAGAATAGAAACTATATCTATCCTTTTCTCAGCTGTGAAGTCTACTGGTAGATCTGCTTTACTGGTAGACTAGCATTTATTAATTTGGTAATACTTCTTGTCTCCAAACAAGGACAGGACCTCATTGCATTGTTAAGCATTGAAAAATTCATAACTCAGTGAGCTAATTATTTGTGTTGAAGTTGGTAGCCTTTTAGATATTGTATCATAGGAATACTTTGTAGTATTTGAGTATTCTTTTTTTTAATGTTCTTATAGTAAAGTATGATTAAATGAAGTTATTGTGTTTTTTTTTTTTTTGAATTAACACCTAAATGCTGCAGCTAAAAACTTGCATTCAGAACATACGTTTTTGAGAGTGATGCTAATGACTAGAAACAAACTATTGTCTGTGCTGCTGTATGCTTCATTCCTCTTAACTTTCAAACTTAAGCATAAATCACTAAAGTAGTGCTTTCTTTACACACTAGCTTCTACTTTAACAACAACTTGTATGCACAGAATCCTTGCAACCCTTTTCTTTATCCTCTAAATCTGGAAACTTTATCTTCCCATGACTTTGCCTTCCATTTATTGTTTTTTAGTTGTGATGGGATATCTGAATTCAGCTTCCCAGTCACCAGATACAACTAGCATGCATGATTTCCATGTAACCTTAGTAGAGAAACATAAGAATAAAGAAAGAAGCAAGTTCTGTTCTATTTAAGCCTAGTAAAGTACTTCTCCAGCTCCAAAATACTTCTGCCTTATGTTCTACAGACTTTTGTGTGGTTACTTTTTTCTCCTTACTATTTTATTTGCCTACTGTTTCTTAGGCTGCTATCTTGGACAATTGTTCAAAGTGCCCACAAATGTAGAAGAAAAATATTCCCTGCCCAGAGAATTTGTAGTTTAAACATTAGGATTAGACCCTCAAGGCAGACACAAATGAGTGTGCAATGCAAAAATGAAGCCACCCTGGCCACAAATGAGGCAGTGGTCCTAGTACACACACACACATGCATGTGTATATATAAATCTCTCTCTCACACTCTCTCTTTATATATCAATCTATAATATACTTAAAAGAAGTCAGGTTTTTAATAAGGATCCCAGGGTGAGGGAAAAAAAAAAGATGCAAAGTAAGAAATGAAATAAGTATGAAACCGTGAACCCTTCTGAGGAAAATAAAGAAGTGCACGTGGTAAATGACAGAGGTGCTTGAAGCTTATGAAGACACATTGCAAAGGAAAAGGTCAGAGAGCTGAGCAGCATTCCGGGAAGGTTATCTGGGCTTGTACTCTGAAGCAATGAGCCAGGAGGATGCTGAGGAATTTACAGAACATGTGGAGTTTTAATTGTCAGGCGTATGAGTACTACCTTTCTTAATAACTATGAAGTTGTTACTGACAAAATGGCTGTTCCGTTTACTTGCATCTTGTTTTTTTATCTTTTTTTTTCATTTTTTAATGTTTTGTTCTATTGAAATCCAATATAGGATTCAGAATGCTATATTTGTTTTATTTCTTTTTGGACATCAAAAGTAATTAAGTGACCTCTTAAGTGAGAATCATTTAAAAGAAAATGTATGAAGCAAAAAACATTTGGCATTGTATGTTAGTTTGAACTTATAGATGTAACTGGGTTCTTTGCTCCTCAGATGAAATCAGTTCAGCTTGTTATTGCTGGGATCTGGGTTTTGCTGCAGAAGCTATACTTCAATAAATGTTTCACCTTTGCCAAGAATGGAGAGCTTGGAACCGAAGTCTTTTTTTAGTCTGTAGTTCTGCATTATGGATGAGCAGACAATCTGCACTGCGACTATCTTAGCCTTTGTGAATTAAGGTTACTCTACCGGGTCCTGTACTTGGGGCACAACAACCCCATGCAATGTTATAGGCTGGGGGAAGAGTAGCTGGAAGGCTGCCAGTAGACCTGGGGGTATTGGTTGATAGTTGGCTGAATATAAGCCAGCAGTATGCTCAGGTGGCCAAGAAGGCCAACAGCATCCTGGCTTGTATTAGAAACAGTGTGGCCAGCAGGACTAGGGAAGTGATTGTCCCTATGTACTTGCCTCTGGTGAGGCTATACCTTGAGTAATATGTCCAGCTCTGAAGCCCCCAGTATAAGAAAGACATCGACCTATCAGAACGATTCCAGAGGAGGGCTATGAGGATGATCAAGGGGCTGAAGCACTTCTTCTGTGAAGATAGGCTGAGGAAGTTGGGGTTGTTCGGCTTGGAGAAGAGAAGAATTCGGGGAGACCTTATAGTGGCTTTCCAATACCTAAAGGGGGCCTGCAGGAAAGCTGGGGAGGGATTCTTCATCAAAGAGTGTAGTGATAGAACTCGGGGCAATGGTTTTAAACTGAAAGAGGGTGAAATTAGATATTAGAAAGAAGTTCTTTAGTCAGAGGGTAGTGAAGCACTGAAAGACATTGCCAAGAGAAGTTGTGGATGCCCCATCCCTGGAATTGTCCAAGGCCAGATTGGATGGGGCTTTGAGCAACCTGGTCTAGTGGAAGGTATGCCTGTCCATGGCAGGGGTGTTGGAATTATATGATTTTTAAGGTCCTTTCCAACCCAAACTGTTCTATGATTGTGTGGTAGTGATACCTTTCAGGAATTGAAATCAACTGGAAAAGAAGCAGGTATGGACATAGGAACAAAAGGATATTTCTTGGCGTGTGTGCATGGCTTCCCAGGATCCATGAAGGTGTAGCTGGGTGTGTAACCCCAGCTGACAGTGGACTTGACAGTATTCATGGTATGACAGGAACTGAGGTGGTTTGGGGGATCCTCCATTACTACAGAGCTGCAGTTCTGCTGTGCAACACCTTCTTTTGTACCTGGCTATGAGCTAAGGCAGGAGAGAATTTATTGTGTGATGTTGCTGGAGAGTGCTGCAACATGTCAGTGCTGGGAAGTCATTGGGATTGAGGGCCAGAGGTAAAGCAAGTCATTCTCCACATACGACATTGTTGGCTCATATTTGCCTCACAAACTTCCAATAAGTGCTTGTGGTGGGAGGGTGTAGGAAAGATCAGAAAAATGCCTCTCGTCCCTGGGATTATCAACACCAGTTTTGAAATCTCTCCTAAACATCCTGTAAGTTAACGGATTTCTGTCAACTCTACTAAATACTGTGAGAGAGAAATAAATACAAAACAAACTATTGGTTTTTAACAGTGATTATGACACTTGCAGCAGCAAACATAAATGTTAGAGTTTTTTTGTTTGTTTTTGTTTGTTTTTCTCTTTTTTTTTTTCAAAAAGATTGCATATCACTGCCTCAGAAGCCCACTTGGGACAAGCAGTCATAATGATGTGCTGTGTGCTAGGCTGCCAGTGTGTAGCAACCTGTCACATGCTGGTGCCCACGCAAAGGACACCTGTGGTTCTGCTTTTCCTACTCAGGAGAATGAGGGACCTACCCTGTTAGGCCAGGGCTGGTGGGTCATAGGAGGGAGGTGGACAGTGCGAGTATGATTTGTCTTGTCTAATTTCATCATCCTTGTCATGCTAATAAAAAGTGCCACATATGGCTTTTCATTATAGCTCAGTCTGCAGTCGAGAGAGAGAAAGGCATCTCCAGAAGGTGCATGACCCCCATCACTTGAAATTTAATTAATGAAGGCATGTTTTTGAAGCAGAAATGTATCATAGCATATTTTTATTCTGGGAAATTTATAACATTTATAATGGCTGCAGGGAAGAATGCTTATCCCTTTACAAGGAGGAGAGGAGGGTCTGAGGAGGGGCTAGCCGTAGGTGGGAATGTGCAGATAAATCCACAGAAGCCATAGTTGTCCTCCATTTCTACTCTTTTGCTAGATACATACCCTTCGGGGTATGTGGCATCTTTCTACTAGTCTCTACATACTGCTTACCCTTCCTTCAGTGCTAGCTCCAACAGTGTTGCCCTGCAAAAGTGGTTACAGAGAGAGACAACAGAGCATAGAGGAGATACCTGATTTTTTGGTTGCTGAATTTACGCATGAGGAAGCCCAGCCTTGAGTTACTACAGAAAATACTTGACATCCTTTAGTATGATCGTCTTTGCATAATTTATTCCTTGCTAGCATAGTTCAAAGCTTTTTACTCTATGTTTCCTAGTTTACTTTTTCACATTACAAAAGCACTCATAAAGTTTGAGCAGAACTGGTGCTAACCATCAGTTGGAGTTGCATTCCTGGGATTCTTTAAGGTTATTCAGGGAAGTAAATGCCAGTTGGCACAAAGATACTGCTCCTTTGCCTATGGGGAGTGCAAGCTTCTCTAGCGTTATTGCTGGTTATACACTAAAGGTTCTCATAACACTTTTAATATGTGCAAAAATCAAAGCAGGCAGTGCTGGAAAACAAGTCAGTAAAAACTTGTCTTTTTGATCTTTGGTGTTGTGAAATTCAGTCTTTTCCTAAAGTAGTACACTTACAGACAAACTACAGTCATGCTTATGCTGTTCTTCTGAAGAAAATAATAAGACAACATCCAATTCTTTAGGACATTTTCCCATATGTTGACTTGCTGTGTTTGGCTTGTAAGGTGTTATCAAAGAGTCACTATATCATACTAGTGCTGCAGGCTTTCTTTCCACTTTTCTCTTCCTCTATCCAGTTCTTCTAATTTCTCAGTTAGTAGCCTGTGCCAGGTAGAGATGTGGTATTGCATTTATTATGGGGTGGTCCATTCAGTCAAGCAGGACATTTTTGTCTTTGTCTATAGTGGATCACAAAAATTCAGTCTACATTGCAATATAAGCCACCCAAATGAAGTTGCTGTGGTATCATTAATATTTTGAGGCTGTTATCTATTTGAACCCTGTTCAGTAAAACCAGTTCTATAGTGTACAAAGTACAGCAATTTAAACAATATTCTATTATAAGACACATACTTTGTGGTCTTAAAGACACCCTCACCCTGCAAATGATATGAAAGCTTAAAAAAATTCTTAATCTTCTGTTTGGTTCTGGGTTGCACCACTATTCTTTTAAGACTTTAGGCTCATTTTGGTTCAGAGCAATAATGTGCTTTTGTAAACTCCCTGCAGAGAGACTTCACAGTGCAGAAAAAACCGTGGTGGGAAAGAAAGCAACATGGTCATTCATTGAAGACCCACTATTATGAAAAGTAGCCAGTCATTCTAGTAAACTTCGTAACACTCCTGATAAACTTCAATATACACAGGTCAAATTAACTTAAAGTCCAATCACTTTTCAGTTTAAAGTTTTATATACAACTGAGTATTATCTGTAATTTTATCTGTAATTTTAATGCCATCCTTATATTAACACTGTTCGCAGAATACTGTGTACTGTGTTGATTTTCTTCTGGATTGTCCTCCCCCCCCCCCCAACAAACTCTCCTTAAATTTTGGCTCTTTTTTTTCCTTTCTTTCACATCCTAGCACTGTTTTCTTTTCCATGATGTGCTAGGAGTAGCCATTAGTCAAGCACCAGTTATATTTTCTTTTTTTTGCTGATAGGTACTTTGTTAATATGTACCTTCACTGGACTTTCCCTGTGGTTGTTTTCTAAGTCAACAGTGCCAAGAACCACAGTTTAACATTAGGCTAAGCTGATTTAACAGATACCTGCTACTGAAAGCTACCTTGCTTCACTGCATGTATGTTCCCAACTTTCTTTCCACCAATGCTTCAGATCTTATATTAGATCTGAACCAGATGAAAATTGGATTGTGGAGGTCAGGCGAGCTCCTACCAAAAAGGCGAGTGTCAAGGTTTCCCTTTTCAGTGCCGTTTACAGTTTTATCATTTCTGAAATCAAACTACAACATCACATTTGTAAATGTGAGCTTGAAAGTCTATGCTTGGTCAAGAGTGGAATGCTACACACCTTGCGCAGTGTGGAGTTTTTGTCCCGTGTCACAAATACTGCCACAATTAAAGTTTTTGTCCAGTTTGTTGACATCCTCTGTCTCCATGTAGTCCTGCTGCTGCTGTTCCTTTGCAGTCCTTCACTCTCTGAAATGTCCTTGCGTGATGACTCCTGCAGCTTTCTTGAGGGAAAGTACTTTTTTTGACTCTATTCACTCAGTAGGCCAAGTAAATCCAAAGGGGAATCTGTATCTTACATCTCATGTCTGATTTAAGAGGATTCCAAGCAGAATTTCAAACTTTTTTTTTCAGTGTAAGAAAACTTAAGTTTACATTCTTTCGTAACAAAATAGATTTATGTGTGATGGTTAAAAGATCTGCAAAAAAACATCATAGCTGTGAAGAAAACTGTTAAAGAGTAAACAAAGAAAGAAAAGAGATCAAGTCTTTTTATTTACAAAAATGAAAGCATTTGAAAGGGTTATGCAGTCAGGGATATTCAGGTTAAATATTAGTTAACATTGAATAGGGAAACTTGCTAAGGCTAGCTGTGAAATCACTGTTGCTAGAAGTATTTAATTCTGGTTTATGTATATAAAAATTAATACTGCAAGAATATTCCTCAGGTCTCTTCTGACCCAAGTATCTGATAATTTGATGTATTGCCGGCAGAGAGAATTTCTGAGCCTACCTGTAGGTAGTCCAGAAACATATGGCCAAGGTTAACAAAACAAGTAGCTAATAGCATAAATGACATAAATTCAAGTCCAGTTCAAATTCTAGGTATCAAGTTGCATTAGAATGTTTTGTCATAGATAGCAATGAGTATCACAGTGTAAAGAAACATTATTTATTTATTTGATTGCAGTTGGCTTTTATTTTCTGTTCTCCTCAAAAAGAACACAGTCCTGGGGCAGTCTGTGCAATGCAGTATTTGTTTTAGCCCAGCATGGGCTATTTGGGGACTTCTAGAGTTTTTCCTTTGGTAACAAATTCCAGGTTAAGTACTTTAAAATACCTTTTCTTTTTAAACTATTATTACCATCTTACAATTTTCTAGTGCTTTTCTCCCAATGTTATGTAGTATACATCACCATTTCAACTCTTTTTTTCATTGCATCCTTGCTTGCACTTTTAAGAACTGCACAGTTCTTAAAGGTTGGTAAACTAATCAGTGTTCCTCTTTCCCGTTGGTTGATGATCAACCAGGATAACAAGCTCTAAAGATCAAACAGATGTTATAAGTGACAAACATACATTTGCATTTGAGTTGGTTTTTAAGAAAAAACAATATATTTTTTTCAGTTTTCACAGAATCACAGAATTGTAGGGCTTGGAAGGGACCTGGAAAGATCATTGGGTCCAACCCCCGTGCCAAAGCAGGTTCCTTAGAGCAGTTTTCATCTGGGATAAAGTGTATATTTAGGGCAGAAAACAGCTGAAATTTTAGTGCTGCATACTGAGATTGCTTACCCTTGGTTCTAAAGGAATAGAGTTCAAAAACCAAAATTCTTCTCTTCTTATGTGGTAGAATTCAAATACTAAGGATAGGATTCACTATGCAAAATGTGGGAGGGCAAAATGGGAAATTCCTTCTTGACTTGTTCTGTATACTGTGGTTAAAAACAGTGCTTCTTAAAAACAGTTCTTATCTTAAAGTGCATATCCAAAATATATCAGACAAATTCTGTTTTGTACAAATCTGTCTTTACCAGCTCTGCTTCACTCAGTCTAGATTGACAAATTCAGATGTAGGCATCTGCACTACAAGTGTTTAAGTTGGTTGTGATTAAAAAAATTATCTGAATTTATCTGATATGTTTAAAAAAAAAAAAAAAACTATTTTCAGTTAAAAAATTTTATCTTAAAATAACATCTGCCAGATTTGTTACTGGTGTGAAAACGGTGATGTTTTGAGAAATGTAAATATGAACAATTGCATGTCAGTTTTGAAGGTTTAGTGGAGATAAAGATTTTGAGAAGGAAAATATTACTGTCACGAATATTTTTGAGAGCATCCCCTCTATTCTGACCAATCTCTAGACAGACAGGTGTTTTAGTAGTAGCATTGGGATAGGGATATCAGAAAGCAATCCCTTCAGAATTATTAAAGAATTACAATGTCATGTTTTTCTATGAAGGTTATGACATTTATCATTCATCTTATTTAACATCTGATTCCTTTGCTGTCTGTAATAGAATATACTACAGACTTGAAAAATTAAGCTTCATCTGCTCACAGCTGTGCTGTAGTATCTTCCTACAATACAACTTGTAGATCTTGATGTATTAATTTTAGATATAGCACATTGTGGTCACAAATAATCTTCCCTCTTGGAATGACGTCTCATCTATTTTTTATTATTACTTTTATTTTAACTTTTATTACTAGAGGAACTTGAAACTATGTCTCTTGTCCTCTATTACTAAGTAATAAGCATTAAAATAGTTTTGTAGAAGTAGTATCGCTGGTCATGCTTCTGTGTTTAGGTAAAAGTCTTCTTCAGAGTAAAGGAAAAAATATTTAAATGAGGAAGCTATATTGGTTTCCTGTTTTAGCCTTTTGTGGAAATCAGAAGCTTTACCACCTTTAATTATCAGGCTAATGATAATACTTCGGAGAATCTACCTGAAAGAGGATAAAACAGATATGAAAATAACACCTAGTAATTATTAGCAATTTATTTCATAGACTATTTCTAGAATGCATTTTTTATTTTGTACTTTAGACTTCATTTGCTTAAAAATATCCTAGCTTCTGTCACAAAGCTCCATGTGAGTCATATCACAGAATTCTAATTTTAGACTCTCACTGAGTTTTAGATGGCAATTGTATGTATCCAAGTGAACCGTCTATTATTGTATGCAAGAAAACAGGCTACTTGTTCTCCCTTTTATCTAGGATGAGAAAGAGCCTTATGAGGAAAAAGTCAACAACCTATTAAGAACACAGTAGTCCATTTAAAGAAGAGAAAAAGCGATACAACAGCAAGAAAATACCAACAAACTAGCCCTTTGGAATTTATTACTCAAAATAAAATGAGATGTTTAAAATGTATTACATGTGTTACAGGAATTTTACAGGAATTTATAATTGATTACTTAATTCCACAGCTAACATCTATGTTCAGATTTTAATTGCTTTCTTTTTGGGGTCTAGATTTTATTTTTTCTTTTGTTTTGGGGCCTCTTCACGTATAATTTGTTTTTCAGAATGTGTTTGAAGGATCTATGGCTAAATATAAAATCTAACCTCTATCCTGTCAATTGGAACAGAGCCTGTTTCATTTGGGGTTCTCAGTGACTATTTTAATTCCATAGCACAACCGTATGGGACCTAGCAGCAAAGCATCACCTATTTCAGGTCAAGTCCACATAACTTCCAGGTGAATGTGGAAGAAGGAATAATGATGAGTTGCTATATACTGTGGGAGTGGCTCTTTCTGGGCTCCAGCCCAGCCACAGCTTGGTGTGCCTGGAGGCCAAGACCCCACATCTCACCCTGATCCCCAGTAAAGCCCTCCCTCTTCTCTCTGTCTCTAATACTCCCACTGTCGAGGAGTCACAGTTATTAACACATAGCATTGTGAAATGCTGTTGGGAGTTTCAGTATAAACATTAATACAAACACACAAACATTAGCTTATTAAGAGACATAATTTGTGAAAATTATTTTACTAGAACTTCAGCAGATTTTGTGCAATTACATTCAGTATTTGTTACATACTCGTCAGTACTTTTAAGAGGATTATGCCTTCATTGATGCACATTGGTTTAAGTGTCTATGGAGAATCTGTGTAATCTCCTTATAACTCTGTAAGGCTTGTGACACAAACCTGAAAAACCTGTGAAGCTCCAAGCTAAAGATTGTCATTGTATTCACCTGGATACCACATGTGCCTGGAACGTTTAACAATATCTTGTATCTACATAGCTGTTGATGCAAAAAGAGAGTTACGCTTTAATTTACCTAGATCACAGAGTTTCTTTTTAGCTGTGACAGTACAATTCCAAGGGAAAATCCATCATCTCCTTTCAGCAATAGCAAAGGGCTGTACAAAAGTGGTGTACAGTACCTATGCTTTGTGCAGATTACTCATACAGGCCAGCTAGTGTAGTTTGTCGTGACAGCATAGGGTGTCATGACTCCACCAGCCTGCTTGGAGATTGTCATGTACATACCCAGAGCAGTACAGCTTCTTCACCTACACCGGCATCAAGGACCTTATGTCAGTGTGGGAATCTTGGCTCGAGGCACTGTTGCGAGAAAGCGGCTTGCGAGAAAGCAAGGCTCCAGACCTCGTGAATGCAGCAGCTGTTCTACAAAGGCTTTATCTTAAGCTCATTAAAACAAAGGAAAGATCTTCTTTCCATAAGGTGAAGGGAATGAACTGTTACAGCAATAGTAGTTGAAGAGTATTACTGTTAGCCTTCCGGTCTGGGGGGGGGGTGGGTGGAGGAAATACCTTGCATATCAGATCACAGTACTCAAGAAGATGTGGGGCCAAGACAATATATCAAGGCAAGGCAAAATATTTACTTGTTTATACTGTCTAATGGTTAAAAACAAAACAAAATCCTTACTTAGGAATGGAGCCTGTAGTCTTCAGACTTGGCTATTCATAAGAAATTATAGTTCTTCATGTAAAACCAGTTTTTGGACTGTGCTTTCATTCTCCCAAGTAAATGAAAATAAACAACAGTTACGAGCATTAATCCAGTTGCTTTTACAGCTCATCCTCTCTGTTATTAGATTCATTGGCTACATACTTGAGTGCTGTTTTGCAGTTTGAATGTTCCATTCACACATGGGTGAAGCTGATGTGCCTTGTCACAAGTGAGAAGAACAAGAAATACCTTTTAATGGAAGTTACAAAGCTTGTATTCTCTTCCAAATGAGGAGAGAAATTTTCAGGCATGAATTCTTCCCTTAGATTTGATGGTGAAAATTTTGTGCTTCCAGCTGTGCTGCACTTTTGAGCTTGGTTGACCTTTTCCCCAGTGGAGTGCCTCATCAAAGAAACACAGGCCATAGCTGGGAGGTTATGTTTAAGGAAACCAAAACCTGGGCTTGTGAACAGACAGGAGACACACAGGTGAGACCATCCTGTGATCAATTACAAATCAGTGAAGAAGCAAACATGATCAAGCCACTGTGTTAGTGGAGGTCATATGGTCATGAAGCTTTGTTAGCAGATGTGGGTTGCAGTAATAAAACATGGATGATCATACCCTGATTTGAGACTGATTAGACAGGACATAAGGCTAATTAACCTGGGTTTTTGACTGCTTTGCATTACTGAAGTTGTGCAATCCAGCAAGAATTAGATATGAAAAAGAATTTGGTTGCCCTGAGGTACTAGCGTAGAAAGGCATAGATGTGGATTTTGTATATCTAAAGATTTTCAATTAAAGATTTTTCAATTAAAAAAAAATAAAAAAAAAATAAAAAAAATATATATAAAAAAAAATAATAGTTTATAACCTGGTCCATAAACATACAAATACAGTGGATTTAAAAACAAACAAACAAAGAAACAAACAAAAACTTCAACAGCACTAGCAGTTAGAAATTAGGAGGAAGACTGTGATTATGTGTGAGATGTTTAGTACCCTCAATGTAGTTAATATTTCAAAAACAAGATACTTTCTTGTCAGCAGTTGTGAGTTGAAGTCAGTGGGCTATCCTGGGACTGCCCTTTTAGTTCTTTAGTGCCATGTCTTTCATATCTATTATGTAAAAGTGAAGCCATGTGACAATCTCATTTATATTTCTAAAATACATATCCATCCTGCCACCCCCTCCCCCCCCCCAAAAAAAAAAATAATATTGTATTACTGCTTTTTCATCCAAATCAACTTTTTTTTTTTTTTCTTGGAATACAAAGCTCTGAATTTTACTATGAAGTGTCTGTTTCTGCTTTTCTGCTTCCTAAAGAGGCAAAAGTTCATTTTGATTATTTTTGTCTGGCTGACTGACTGTATTAAGAGCAGGAAATCTACTGCTACTTATTGCCATGTATCGTGGAAGGAAGACTCTAGTCTTGTATAATCCTCTTTCTCGGTCTTGCTTTCCAGAATCTCCTTTTGTTAGGACACTTTGGTGAGCTTGAACACAGCCAAGTTGCATAATTCTTCTTTCATAATCCCGATCCTGCCTTTTCGTTTGTGTTGTTACTAAGAAAACTGTAGGTGTGACCAACTGCCAGAAGTGGCTTGAATAAATGAAAAGAATCATGAACAGTTCGTTGTTGTGTTTGCATATAGTTTCTAAGAGATGAATAGTCCACGCTTACTGGCTCTGTGTTTTTGTATTTGATATTTTAGGCATGTTCAAATACTGTGTTCCCTGGGGAAATTTGTCTGCACAAAAACTCACACCTCATATTCACATTTATCAGGAAGAAATCATCAAACTTGCATAGGAAATTACAAACATTATGAATGAGATTTTATAATAGTATGCTATTTTGCTCATTGTTCAGTGGTAGTTAAAGTATTTCTCTATTTTTTTGTTGACTTTTGAAAGCAATATGCAAATATGGAACAAAGTAACACATTTTGACCTCTGAAGGTGGTAAAGTTAGCTAATACCACTTTCCAGATAGGAGCTGAAATAGAGGAAGGTCTGACTCTCACCTACTAAGAAAGTGTGGGATGCAACATGGCATTTACTGCAATCAGGAAGAAAAGGTCAGATCCTAAAACTCTGCTGTGCTGGTTAAAGTTAACAGCTTGGATCAGGTGCACATGTAACTACCAACAGCTACTAATAGCTGTTTCTGGTAATTATTGATAGTTGTTTGTTTTCTGAAGGCCCATATTAGTCTAAAAGTCAACTGTGTCATCAGGAATAAGAAGTAGCTTGAAATTTAAAGTTTCAACAGTATATTTTCTTTGAACTTGCTGCATTATTATATGTTTGTAATCCAATATTTTGGAAATTTTATAAGCTGCAATGCTTTTTTTTTTTAAACTCATTATTGGCACACTTAAAGCAGCAAACCACATAGCCCAAATGCCCAGCTATTTAAAACAACAGCAATGACAATACAATGGTTATTCTCTCACTGAAATGCAAGCTGCCAGTTGAATTGTACTTTTAATGAGTCCAAATTTGGAATCTATGCCATTTCTCTTGCAGATTTCAGTGACATAGTTAATTAACATAACATAATTGTCTGTGGTTTAAGGAGCTTGGGTTATTTGCACAGGCTTCTGAGGAAATTTAAAAGTATCAAGCTGAATTACAGTAAAGTTGCAGGTAATGTAAAAGAGTGAGATAAACAGGTTTACATGAAAATGTGTATTGAACTTCCTTTGCGGGAAAGGAAAGGATTGAGTCAATTGATCAAAATTCTGGACAGCTAACTACCTCTTCTCACCAAAATAGGAAGTTTAAAGCATAGAAATCAGAGCTGAATGGTAGACTAAATGGCCTAGAATAAAAACAAACAAAAGAAAAATTCATGCTTTCTTTTCATCTTCTAGGAAGATAAACTTGTACTTAAAAGTTATGTAAAAGCTATGAATAATATTTTCAAGGCAACACAATAAGCTAACATATTGGAATACACGTAAAAGTGAAAGAAAAAATGAAACGAAAGTGAAAGAAACTCAAATAGCCTTCTGACGTAGAAATTCTAAAGGAAAAATGTGTGGAGAGGAGATTAGATATTGAGAAGAGCAATAGCATTGTCTTGGGGAAAAAAAAATGGAGAGAACCTTGTTTACATCTTGAAACATAAAAATTACAATGACAAGCATTTTAATTATATTATCAATTGTGAACTGTTTCAGTCTCAATCAAGATCTAAGATTAAAGATCTAAGACTAAGTTTGCCCTAAAGTTTGGTTTATTTTGGCAGTTTATTATGGAAGCACTGTACTATATCAGCTAGTAAAAGATGTATCTGTATTCCTTGGAGGACCTACTATGTTGAGAAACCAAATCTAGATTTCAGATCTTGGTCTCAGTATTGTGTTTCAAAACCCATACACTCAGAAAGGAGGTGCTTTTCATCTGAATTAGTAATTTTAGTTTGAGTATAATCAAGATGTATCATTACCTGCTTGCTTCCTGGCAGGGTTTGACCACTTGCTAATTACCGGGTGATGGCTGGCTGCTGGGTTGCACTTCCCTAATCCTGTAACATTCTCTTGCACTTGCTCTGGCAATGAGTTCTGAATTACACAGCAAGAGCTGTTCATTGTTAGATGAATGTTATTAGAGGTTCATTATATAGAGGTATCTCAATTTCTTCTTTCTTTCTGATAAAGGGGCCTTGTTTTCTCTGTCATTACTTTAGTATCCAAATAATTTGAAGTCCTGAGTCCATGTAATTAGACTAACTTCATACTAGTCAATTGTTGCCTTCTGGTTTTGTCTGGCCTCTTTTACAAAAACAAACAAACAAAAAAAAAAACCTATTGCTTGGATTCCTTTAAACTTTCAAAACTTTCACTTCCATTGCATCTTTTACTAAGAAATGACTCAGTTATTTTAGCATTATCTAGACTTCAACATTTTTTACCTTTTTGCCACAGAAGCAGAAAGAATTATAAGCTTGTTTATAGGTGATACTTGTACATAGTTAAGTCTGTGCAATGGCTGTTGGCTCAAGTTTATTGTTTGGCATTGTCATCTAGATTTGTATATCATAAATACATATAATACATATGGCATAGAAACATTTAACCTTAGTTGTTGAGCTTTAAAGACACACAACTCAATAGCTTTTCACTGAAAGCCATATGTTCCATTTACATGACCTCTTTCATTCTGTTTCAAACCAGTGCTATAGGATGCTGATCATCTGTTCTCCAGACATCTTTTTTTCCTCAGTGACTGGACAGAATTTGTGGCTGATTGCCAGCAATGCCGGACATAAGCTGCTTTGGCAGATTTACCCTGTTAAAGCTGTGCTTTATTTGGAGGAAAATGTTTCCTTTCCAACACCCACAAAAAGCAAAACAGAAAAAATAAAAACCTTTCAGAATGATACTGAGATAAACCTAGTGACAGAGACTGAGGTAAACCTACCTAGTGCTAAAGATTAAAAATTACTATGGCAAATGAATCCCAAGCTGATGATTTTCAGTTCATTTGTCTATAACCCCCCCTAAGGACTGACTGTTCTCTGCTGTTCATCAATAGAGACAAAATCAGATTAAGTTGTTGGCCAGTGCTATAAAGAATAATAATCTAATTTCTCTAGTTTCTCTTTTTCCTCCCAACTTAGTGTCTAAATTAAGAGAATGTTTAAATCTAAACTTTTTCCTACAACTGAGTCTCAAATAAAGATTGAAAATACTGCCAATATACTAGTATAAGCTTCTTATTGATGTGTAGAAACATGCAGATTTTGCAGCTGATGTGTCGTTCTTGAGGAAGAACCCGAGCAGTTTGGTGGTGAAGGCTGAGAGAGATTTTTCTGGAGAAGCTAGCGCAAGGTATACCAGATGACTGCTATCTAACCTGAAAGAATTCATAGTTGTGTAGCTAAGATAGTCTGTGATAACCTTGCCCTGATCACCTGCATAATTTTAGAATTAAATTCTGAATGATGGTGTGTCTTTATGAGCACATAAAAGTGTGAAGTGGGGTGAGTAGGAAAGTGCACATAGTCTCTTCTCCATTTGGTGAGGAATATCAGGGTGATTATCTTTAGATTGAAGTAAATGTGTGTATTCATAGATGGAAAATGCTGGATGCCTATGATGAGGTACTTTAAACTCTCACTGAGCAGTAAGCAATGTCTTTCGCTGTTTTTTCTTATGCTGATAGGTTGTTCTAGGTTGAGCAAATAATGCTGCCTCAGGTCATTTGGTCAAAAAGTATGCAAGACTGTTCTGGGAAAATGAAAAAGGGAACACATGAGAACTTAGGAGGAAGTTGTCCAAATGAACAAGTTCCTCTTAACTCTGATAAGCTGTTTGCATCCTGCAAGTCAAGATGACCCAAGATAGTAAATTTACAGAAATGGCAGAAATTATTGTGTTCAAACTCAGCACTTCTCACCATAGACTTTGGGGAGCCTAGGTATGATGAAACCATACTGGGGGGAAAGTGATTGAAAGTGTAACTCCATCCTGTGGAGGTCAGTGCTTTAGGGACTGCATGCCTTCATGCTTGTTGGCAGGAGTTTGTATGGATGTGAATCAGGAAGAGATTTCTTTGCTTGTTTATGCTCTGCTTATCGTGTTTTGGGTTGGGCTGAATTAATAAATTTTGGATGTGATATTCACTATGATATGCACATTTTTTTTTCTGCTAATTTTTGTTAATGACAATGACGTAACCCAGCACACTTTCTTTCAGCAAGCTTTGGGCTCCTGGTGGCCATTTTTAGGACTTCAGTCCAGAAATAAATCTTAAGCAGTGTAAAAGTGGAGAATCGATCTAACAAATTCCCATGTGTTCATACGTATAAATATAGAATAAGGCAACAGACAGATGTTTCAGGTCTTGTTGATCAAATTATTATCTAAACTAAAAATGTTTAATACATCCTAAACATAAAATAAAAGTACTTGGTCAAGTACATATTTTTATTTAATTGGCAAAGCCTGAACAGAGCAAATGTGGATGTCCTATAATAACACTTTTAAATTAAGTACTAAAACCAACTGAAACATCCTTTTATTCCTTATTATGAACTAGAGCTCTTGCTGAAAAGAAACATTAACTTCATGCCATTTTATTGCAATTGTGTGACCCTCATTATCATTTTATTTAAGTTCCTCCCAGTTTTTAAGGTATTGACCTTTACAACATCCCTGCTTGGAAGCAAGGATGCTTGGAAACTTTTCCTACATTTGTAGAGTAAAGACCTGCATATGAGTAGGTCAAATGCCACAGGTGCAGGCAGAAGATACCTGTAGTGGCAGGAAAAATTAGAGGTTCCAGCAGAAGACTCAGAAACTCTCCAGCTGCCTGGACCACAGCAACAGGAAACGCTGAGGACAGTGCCCAACCTGAAGGAAGACCTGTGCTCTGCAGAGCTGAAGTGCCTTATTCCTTGTGCTTGGGTCTCCCTGGGGAATTTGTCACTGGGAGTTTAGCCTTCAGGGAGTTTCTTACACCTCTGCGGATGACCATTAGGTGGGTCACCCACCTGTGGCACAGAGTTTTCTACATGCTACTGAAATCATAACATTTAAATTGTGCCTGATAAACAAACATGCTAAATACAGTTCTGTGTTATTCCTGCATTTCTGTCATATAGAAATGTGCAGTGAAATTTTCTTTAAGAAAACAAACCAAAACCAACAACAAACAAAACTATGAAATGACACCCTATAAAGAGGCTCTAATTTTGTAAACACTTAGCTCTGGAAAAGGCACTGCTCTCCTGCTTTAACGAAAGTAGTTACTGAGGTCATAGCTGTCCTTTCCAGCCCTTGTGGTACTCCACCCATATGTTGTTTTCATGAAGAACTGAAATCAAGACAAAAAGATCAGAAGGAAATAACCCTTGTGTTGAATTTATTTGGCTTTTTTGTTTGTTTTCTTGAAAGGCGGTTATTCTTCAGACGCTTGTTATTTTTAGTGCTTATGAAACTGAAAGACAATGAACATTGGACAGAGTCAGGAAAGCTGAGAGCAAATATAATATTGGTTAAAAAAAACAAAACAAAAACAAACAAAAACTTGCAGACATAGAATAACTCAGTTGTCTTTGCCCTAATCAGCACCATTTCTGTCCTTAATACGACAGTTTTCTCTGAAAACCTGAAAAGTTTTTCTCTGAAACCTGAAAAGAGCAGAAAACATTATTAGAATATTATGCTTCCACCTCTGATGGTAGCATTAGGTTCTTCAGATCAGCAGGGACTGGAACAAATTAGAGGAGCTGGTGAGGTGTCACAAGTTCTCTCCAGGTTTGGATAAATTTTGAAATGCAGGAATCACAGGAAGTGTGTAGTAGCAACCTGCTTCAGTCCAGTCAGCTGCTGGGTCCAGTGACTGTAATAAAACTGTTGTATTATTTCTATTATATTTCTATTCAAATCTTTTCTATTTGCTTTCAAATGATAGTCAGTATTAACTAAACTACAAAGTCTGCATATCCAGGCTCATATTTTTGTTTTCGTTTTTCCATTAGAGGTGATATACAAGTATCTACATCAAATGCTATGGATCTTTAAGATACCAAGTACATAGATAAGAGCTGTAGATAAAAAAAAAAAATAATCAAATTATCTAATCCAAATTTACAAACAAATTTGCAAACACTATGTAAGCATATCAGATGACTTCGGAGACTTTAGAAAAGGTACAGTCTTTCAAGGTTTTTGTCAAACCAAAGAATGGCATAGGTTGTACTTGTGAGTTGTAGGGAAAGATATCTTCAAAAGAAGGATTTCAAAGGTTAGAATCTCAAATGCATGATACTGTGGGATAGGTTACTATTTCAGAGAGGGACAGCAGCATGAAAGCAAGGCAAGAAAAACTATATGGAAGATGAGACTGCAGTCATTGGCAGTGTAGGAGTAAATGACTTTAGAAGATATATATATTTAAGTTGTTTGTAAAATAAATTACTTTCATTTGAAATAACATAAGAAAACCAAAGAATTTATCAGTTAGAGAAATAGCAGGGTCAAGAAGGTTGCTGAAGAAGATGGTTTTAGTAGCTGCATGCCAAGTCATTTAGAAAGCACAACATATTGTAGAAACAAAATGCAAAAAGGAAGGTGGTTTTGGGTAGGTGAAGAGAGAAACCAAGTTTGGACAGATTACTGTCCCTAGAGGAAGAAAGAGAGTCTTTGATATTTTAAGATGGTATGAACAAAAGGGGAGTACTCCAGAATATAAATAAGGAAATACACAAATGTGTTAGCCAACTAACAGGAGTTAAATGTCTCTTCTAAGAAGCTTAGCTGTAGCCATGCGGGACTCACATGCTGTCTTCAATTTTACTCTTAATGCAGCTAGAATTCTGTAGAACTTGCTTTAAAGAGTTTTTGTTTGTTTGTTTATTTTTCACAGATTTTTAGGTCACTTTGAAATCTTTGGAAATCCTGAAAGTACAGAATGTACACTTCCTCGTCAATTTTGAATTATAGTTGCCTTTTTCATCTCTGTATTTCTTTTGTGCTTCAGTGTAGATTGCTATTGCAGTAGATAGATTTTGGACTGAGTTTTCACTGTTGCCACAGTTTCTCAGCTTGCTAGAAGTAGTCTCTGCTCAGTAGGCAGTTATTTGTAAGGGTGACTTCCTGAGCAGCATAACCCAAGATAATAATCCCACCATGGTAGGTTTATTAATCTGCTCTGAAACAGAAAGACTGGATTGCTCTTCAGAAAATTTCCATCTAATGTGAACACCAATGTACACCATTTATCCAGTATGATGTTCAAAGAAGAATGTGAAAATATCACTGTTACTTGTTTCTTTGTTTTCCAATAAGTTGTACACTACTAGAAAATAATGGGATCTGACGACACTTTCACTGACAGTCTTGTCCATGGGTCAGTGTATACGGATCTCCTGGTAGTTGCCTCACCTATGGAAAACTTTTGAAGCTCTCCTACCAGTCTTTCACTACTGTCAGGCCTGGTTCACATGAGAATTTAGGAACTGCTATTTTAGGACATCTCTGAGGTCTGTAGAAGGTTTTTGGAGGATGGGGGTGAGTAGGTGGTTTGGCAGCTGCTGCCAAAAGCTGGAGGTGGGGCAGACCATGGGACAGTTTTACCGCCCAAACCAAGTCACAGCCACTTATTTAGTAGTTAGTTAATCTCAGAATCTGTTAAATAGGATCCTACATAATATCCAAAGAGGGTACATTTTAAGTAGTAACACAATAATGTAAGGTTAAACTCAATCTGATGAGCGATATTCCTTACTGTGAATTAGTTATGAACAGTAATGTTTACGTTTACAAAATTCCAAATATCAACCTTGTATAAAACAAAACATCTGGTGAGGATGATGTCAGTAATTTATGGTCCCAAATCTATGCATTGCTACCTGTACAATACTGGTCCTTGGAAATAATGGTCCATGTTTCTAATATCCTGGATTTTAGGACTTGTGACTGTGTCAGTCATTTATGGTTCCCTAGATTTGCTTTGAAATACTGTGAACACAGTGTGTGGCTTGTTAAAGGGAATTCGAAAACTGTGTTATTTCCTCTAGGAAGCAAACTTCTATTAATTTATCCAAATCTTTAATTAAAATTATCTACTTTCATTTACAAATTTTAAATTATTGTCGGTGGATTTTCAAGGGAAAAAATCTCTCAGACAAAACAGCATTTAAGTTTGTATTTTTCCCATATGCTTCTTCAGCACTGTCTGGAGACAAGTTTTTCTACCTCAGCATACAAAATGTTTGCTGGGCAGATCCTTTCAGATACTCAATAACTTAAAGTTTATCAAACAACACAGCTTGAGGAAATCAATGCAGAGAATTATTTTTATTAGGCAAGAACAGAATGCAAAGGATTATTTGTCTCATGATAAAAGAGAATGTTCTAGCTGAAAATGTTAGTTCATCTATGCCTACACCTAATTACAGATGGTATTTATAATGTTCAGGTTCAGTGACACAAGCCCCAACAATCATCCTTATACAAATATAATCACATAATAATTATGATAATCATAACTGAAAATCTGTATCCAGGGGGCCTTCTAACACGGTGGAGAAATTGTTACTGTATGGAAAAGCGGTGATGGAGTAGACAGCAGAGAAAGAGAGTTAAGGTGTGTATACTTGGTTTCAATGGGAATGATTCAAAAATGAGGCCCCAGAACTGTGGTCAGTAATTAAAGACAAGTGGAGATACTGTGGTGCTGAGGAGAAGCTGGCTGATTTCTGGGATTCAGAAGCTGCATTAGGAATCAGAAAGCAGGACTGCACAGCAAAGTAGGGTCTTAAAGAAAATGCAGGTCAAGCTGGAGAAACTTCAGGTGAGATAGGTGGGAGCAGGGACCAGATTAAGGTTGGCAGGAGCAAGCAACAAGGAAAAAGGAGTAGCATTTCAGCCAAATGGCAAACTGAACATCTAGGAACAGCTGGTGGGATGAGTCAGCTGATGTTTGGGAAACCCAGTACGAAGTCTCATAGTCCAAGCAATGGTTTATAAGGATTATCCAGGCTTTCAGTACTCATTTGTTGGTACAACTTGATTGATGAGGCAGGTCCTGACATAGGCTGAAGTAGAACCACTATAGATTTATCTGTTTCTCTTTTTTAATCTTTGTGTAGAAAACTGCAATTTCAAAAGAAGATACAGGGTGGCATTTTTTTTCCAAACACTGGAATTCTGTCTATGATGTATTGTTAATATTGAAATTGTCATCCAAATAGTTATCTCTTTCTCAAATTAACATGTACATGTACACACACATTTGTTTTGCATTCATGTATGCATGCATTAACATGTGCATGTAAGTTTAAAGGATATTACCCTGGAGCACTGGCAGAGACACTGTCATATTTCATTATTCTTGCCTAAAATGTTATTTGCTGATGGGGATGAATAGGAACTGTAATCAAACATTTTATCTTGTAGTGACACATGCAGCTCTGTTAATTTTATGTTTTAAAATTAGGCATAATCTTGAGGTTATTTAGACTAGCTGCAATAATTTAGGCTTGCAATACACCCCACTGTTTATTTGTTAAATGTTACATTTTAGCTAGGTTCTGTAGAGCTATCTATACCTAAATACCAGTGGCCTGAAATGAAGATCACCTTCAGCCCCAGTTGACATCTCTGAGATTCCTGTGCTTCTTTAATAATGAAAAATGAAGGTACCTGCCAAATGTTCCATCACGTATTCCACACTGGCATTAAAATACTGAGGTATGAATATCCTCCACCTCTCAAATTGTCTTCAAGCTGTATTATACTGATTCTTCAGGAAAGCAGACCATTTTTGACCTTAATAACGTGTGATAGCGTATTAGGACTCTGCTTGCTTTTACACTGAAAACTGCTAAAACCTACCACTTTGCATTCCCTATTTCTCTGTGAAAGCTTAAGTAGTTTTAATTGACATAGCAATTGCCTATCAGTTTTTTTTTTGTTTTGCTAGTTTTTTAAGAGTACATGCCCAAAATCTGTGGACGTTGGCCAACTATGCTAAGACAACACAAGATAGATTTTTTTTTTCACATTCAGTTGTTCATATTTCCAAGTTTAGCTGTACTGAATTAATTTTTTTTTTTACACATTCTTAAGTTGTGAAGCTCTCCTACTTTCTGGCCAAGGCAGTTATCAGATATCCAGAAGTTTTGAATTATATTTTTTAAAAATATAAAACTAAACATAGCAGCTTTTCCCTCCCCCAGGTCTGCTCTATTTAGAAGAACTCTGAACGTTTTCAAGTCGTAGCAAAATCTCCTGTTAATATTTGTAATGACATAGGAAAAAAAATACGCACACTTTAATATTATGTTACATATTATTATTTATTTAGTATTATTTAAAACATAATTTTCAGAAAAATAACCTACAATTGCACAACTTCTAGTAAGCAGGTTTTAATCCATTTCTGCATTTGCTTTAATGTCCCCACACACTCCACCCCCCTCTATTTTCAGCCTTCCTTTCCAGTGTTTAATTTCATTATATTTTACAAAATGCAAAGATACATATAAGCATGGAAATAACTTCACTCAGAATAAGTCAGCATTACTCCATTTCACGTAAGCAGTCTTGAGGAGCTGGTCTGTATTATTATGCACGTGCAGCTAATGATATCAGAGGGACTACTCATGTTAAAGATCAAGACAGATCTTTTGAGCAGGGACTGTGTTTTGTCTGCATCCATATGGCACCTACCAAATGTTTGTATTGCTAGAGCATAATGCTGCTACCCATCTCAAAAATACAATTATGTTTGATTAGAATTAGAAACAGTTTGTTTTTATGTGCTCTCTAAGCTAAATATACTGTATTAAACCCACTGACGAGCACGGTACAGTAAGGTGGTGTCCTAGAAATGACCAGGGCTTTTGCATAAATGATTATCTTTCTGCTTGAATTAGTCAGTAATGATGCCTGTCAGACAGTGTAGATCTCAGTGGAGCACTCAGAAGTTACAGAATTAAGTACTTCCTCCCTGAACTCCTCAGCCATGCTGCTTTCCCTGTCCCTACCCAGTCTCCATACATCATTCCTGTCCCTGTGGTGCCAGATCTGGGGAGAGCGAAGACTAATGTGATGTTATCTGATTGAATTTTGATTTTAAATTCCATGCAGAGTATACTTCCTTGTGGATTTGCCTGTATAGAAAACCTAGCTTAATGATTTTGAAAGGTTACGTGTTTCCTGAATCGTCATCTTTTTTAAATATGTCCAAGTAAAAATTGACGTACACACTTCATACAAGCAAGTAAATCCATAGGCATTACTGTATTTTTAATTTATTATTATTTAGCTTTTCCGTACTGTAATTTATGTACCATTATTTGTTTGCCCAATTTAAATTTTCAGGAGCAGGGGGAAGATTGATATGTCAGTTATTGAACAAGATGGTATAGGTAGTCACTGAGCAGCAAAACACGGACTTCACTGGACGAAGATGTACTCATTTATTTTTCCTTACAGTTGAAGATGTTTTTCATGATTTGCCTGTATTTTGTGGATAATCAGCTCAAAATTAATGGGCAATGCCCCCCAAGATGATGGTGTCAGTGTGTATTTTAAGCAGATGAATGCTGTAAACTGATTAGTGAAGAATCCTGAACTGTGCAGGTGTTAGAAATTACATTGTGTTACAGTTGACTGGTTTGGCTTGTGAGCTATAATGGTTTTATTTTAATCTCTCCCCCCCCAGTTTTAAAGCACTTAGGTAAAGGACGTAATAGTAGCTGGAGCAAGGACTAGAAGCACATGTTCAGTTGTTCAGTATGTTCAGTTTAGGGTCTTCGTATTCACGTTGTATTATTCAGGCTGTGGAAGGTCTAGAGCTCTTTAATATCAATATGTACTTAAAAGGCCATGTTCAGTGTCTGATTACAGTGTGGCCAACTCTCATAATACTTGATGGTTCTCAGATTCAGCTATTAGTGTAATACTAAAATATAACACCAAATTATCTTCTGGTCATCATGGCTGAAAAGAAACATTTACAAATTAGATATATGGCTCCATAAGATAAAGATGAGTTAATTATCATTAAAAAAATAATAATAAAATAAACAATCAGTTTTGGAGAGTTGGTCCTGATATGTAACTTCCATCATTCACATTCTGTAATGTTAAGATTAACTGGCTATGGTGCAGAGCCTGAGGGGTAGGATTTAAGAAACTTCCCTCATTAAGTTCGTAATTCAAATGTGAGAACTTTTGTGGTAGCTTTCATTTGAGCTGGTTCTTGGATAGAGCAGTTTAACGACACTTTTGGCCTGGGGCTCTTATATTCATCTAACCCCAAGATAAGTAAGTGAGGATGATCTGATAACCATGGACTTGGGGAATAAGATGTGTTTTCTGTTGTTGGTCACCCAGTTGATGCTTTTACTCAAATCTCTAGAATAATAATGTGAATTATTTTTGTACTAATTGTGTTAATACTTGAATAGCAGTAACCTATAAAAGTACTGGCGTGGTAGTTGTATTTTACACTGTGAAGAGTTGTCCATCTGCTGAGGGCCTGAAGGGCCTGCTTCTTTCTTGTAACCTAGATGAGAGGTGGTCTGCAGGCTACCTGCAGATGTTTGTCTTCAGAATCACTCTGGTGATTATGTAGTCTTCTAGTCAATGTAAAAAATTTACCAGTGAGTTTGAGCTACTCTAGAGTACCAACGGAGAACTGAATTTTTCATAGCATTTCACTTTTAAGTTCTGTCTGGATTAAGATGCAAGCTTGTACCCACTGAAGTTAATGAAGTCTTTTGGACTTGGATCCATGACTTTATATCTTCAGTGTCTTACAGGAAGCAAGAGTCCTTTGCCAAAATAATTAGAAAATAATGGTATGCAGTTATCAGTTTTTGAGGCATAGATCGTGATACAAGGTTGTAGCATGTAATCATTTCTGTCTGTTTTTTCTAGTTTCCTAGAGTAAAGTGATATCAGCAGTCAAACATCCATGCCAAGGATATAAAAGCCGAGTGAGCTGAAAACACATTAAGCAGCTTGTTTTAATGCTGTGAATGTTTCATGCCATTATGCAGTTGAGTGAAGTATTTGAGCTCTGTGTGCCATGCCAGGCACGTTTGGGCTTGTTTGTTGGCTGGACCAAGTTTATTTTTTCTACTGTGTCCCAGACTAGAGGACTAATTCAAAATCAAGGAGTGCAGTTTTTGAATTCAAACACAATCATCCTAAGAAAATTGTAACCAAACTGAAGCAAAAAGAGTTTGTATAAGCATGGTGTGAAGCATAGCCCTGAATTGTTGGGATGGAATTTTTCTCTAATGATCGTTTTGCAGCCAGGACTCCCTCAAGGATGGAATTTGGTCCTCTTGGGGCCAGCTCCCACCTGTCCCGATGCCCGGCCCCAGTGTTAGCTCTGCCACCAAGCCAACCACTTGCTCCATCCTCTTTTGGCAGATGTCTCCATGTCGGGGTCCCCGGGCAGGGTGCTGCAATTGATTCATCGCTTCTGTGAACATTTAACAGAAATCATTCAAAATTAATGATCTGAGGTTTGTGCCCTATCTGGAACATGGCTCCCCCTTTACAAGCAAGGGATCACCAGCTAGAAACCATAGCGGTAATTAAAAAGTAAATGGCAAAGGGCTGGGTTCTCCCAAAAGGGTAGAGGTGGGAGAATTTCACCCAGTAATACTTTCTATTGTTAATGGATTTTTTTATATGGTTTCATGATGGTCAGTAACACCAAAATATTACAGTAATGGCTTGTTTGTCTTGGCAAAAATAATAATAGAAGAAATCATAAATTTATACTGAAATTAGAAAAACTGTGAAATGAACTGCTGGTAATGCTACCTAACATGACTTAGCATTAATAAACATTTTATTTCTTGTAATCATTGATAAGAATTTAGATGTATATTTATCAGCTCACAATGTCTTCAAGCTTTTTCTTCGCCTCCAGTGGACATGTACAAAGAACAATGAGCAGCTGACTTCCTAGGGCAGCACAGACCTTGCTTTTTTTCTTAAACAAATAAGTTATGTTCAATAGAGATGAAGAAATAGCCAGGTACATCTTCTTACAACAAACTGAAGAGGAATTGAGCAAAGAACATTTGCTCTTGTTTGAATAAATATTAACAGAGAAGTGCCACCTATTTGAGCCATTCTAGTCATAAGGTGAGTAAGAGGCAGATGTCGTTCCTGTGTTGCAAGGTAGTGGTTAGTGCAATTTTAACAGTTGCTACAGCCGGATAGGAAATATTTGTTAGTATTGTAAATCTGATTTACTTAATGTGCTTGTGAGCCAGCATCACAGTTGCATCTCAGTTATGGCCCATGGCCATGCAGCTTATTTCTAAGCAGGAAAGGAAATCCAAGTCTTGTACTATTCCTTCTGTCACCATTACATCCTTCCACACCAGCAGTGTGCACGGTGCTCCTCTTGAGAAAGTCACACATTTAACAGGAGTGCCCTTGGCATGCAGAAAATAAAGGCAACACTTTGCTGGACAGGAACAAGGTCACCACTGTGCTGCTTCTTGTCTGTGCCAGAGCCCTGCAAGCCCAGGCAGGAGCTGCTGCTTCCCCTGTGGAATCAGGGTAGTGGCTACTGCTGTGGGAACAGAAGGACATGACTCTTTGGAAGCAGCAGTTGCTACTCCCACTTCGTACAGGATCCAAAATTTAGATTGTGGAGGCAGCTTTACTATATTTCATCTTAAGTGTTAGATAATTTGCTTAATACCCCAAATAGAACTCTGTTTTCAAAAGTTAATTTCAAACTAAAAATAACCAAAAGATTGTGTGTGGTAAATTTTGATGTACTGTAGCTACCCTTCACTGGGTTTGTCGTCACGATCATGGCATTCTGATCCACGGGTTTTGCTTTTCAACATTCTATCATCTTTAGACAAAACCAAGAAATGCCCTTATGAGTGGCTTGAGGGATTTTGCTTGCTGATTGTGAAATTCAGATAATTTGTGTCTGTGCAGCTCCTCATTATAATTTATTTGCTATTTTGGCAATACAGTAGAAACATCCTAGGGAGTATCAAAGGAAATAGAAACAAATGACTTTTTTAAAAAAGGTGATGTTTAAATCTGTGTGGTCTGTTTTTTCTTTCATTTAATCTAACTTTACAACAGAATGTAGACTCCAATCCATGTAAGCTCAGCTCACTCTGGTTCTTGTCGTGGTTTAATTTACTCTTGTCTAACCCCAGTGATGTCAGTGGAACTTCTCAGTGTGAAAGCACAGTCAGGCCAAGAACTGTTAAGTTTTCTAGAAGCTGCCCTCAGATATGCTGTGAAGCAGTGCCAGAAAAAGAAAAAGAAAAAAAAGTGATATGTACTAAATATAATGAATAAAACAGTAGTTGTACCAAAAAAGCAGACTATAGAGGCTAAATTCTTTTTATTTTTTTTTTCATACTTTAGTAACTGTTAAAAATGAAACAAAATGAAGAAACATACCTTAGATACAGTAAAACAAACAAACAAAAGACCCACCAAGATCCTGTTTTCTCAAGAATGGGTTTGACAGAAAATTTTACTTTGGTGTTTTTGTCCTATGTTTCTGTTAATATGTACAAATTTTAGAAAAGATGTTATGCTGCTAACTGTGGTTTACTATTTAATTGTCTTCTCATTAGTGATAAATTTTGTTACAATTTACATACAGAACTCAATACCAGTGGGTCTACCAGTGTTTTTATTTTGACCTTACTGAACATTTCTGGCTGTTTCTCAGATGATACATACCCCTCAAAAAACACTGATTTATTTTATTTTTTATTTTATTTTTTTAATTTATTTTTTATTTTTTATTTTGTGATTTGGTAGTAATATTTTTCACGTTAAATGAGTGCTATGAAGTTTAATATTACACAGTAATTTAGACTTGCTGTTGACTCTACTGAGCATGAAGTAAACCTTGTAATGTACCCAGGACAAGAAACTTGGAGTTTGCAGTAATTAATGGGTGTAACTAAATTGAACATATATGTTCCAGACTCCTGGGGTCTTCAACAACCACAAGAGAAGTCAGCTAGGTGGAGTCCTTTCTCATCCCTGATCCTTGTCATTTCCTAATGAAATTGGGTTTAGGAAGGTAGCGAGTTAATGCCTATCAAAGCTGTCATCCCCTTAAGAACTGGGATATGTGCTTGCATCTGTGTATTTGAGGACTATCAGGTCCACTATATAAAACATATCCAGTGAGTTTCTGTAATGTTTCAATGAAGAAAAAAAAGGGGGGGGGGGGTGCAATTTAGGCAGAAGTGAGTTTGAGCTTGCAATTCAGCATAGTTAGATGGCCCCCAGGAAATCTGTGAATAAATTTTCCCTCCACGATGAACCTTTGGATTAGATGATCCTCAGATGTCCCTTCTAACCTCGACCATTCCGTGATTCTGTGGTTCATACATCCCACTCTTGTCTGGTCCCTCAGATACATGGAAATACTCTAGCGTGTGGCTTTTACCATATTCTCTCATACTCCATAAGGTTGCTGTCTCTGTACTTACAGACACAAACAGCATGTTGTGCCTGTTGGAGCATGTATTGGTGTTATTATGTTGATTGTCAGTGTCTTCTGAACCTATAATTAGCTGTCTAGTCATTGTCATTGATAGCAATCAGCATATCCTTGCACAATAGGTGTATTATGAAGGTATTTGAAACACTAACAAACACATACTATGCCAGTATTGATTTCAGTCCATCTTCGAATGAGATCCTTGGCCTAAGGGAAGAATCTACCTTCATAATGCTCCAGCAGAATAAAATGGATTTGGAGCCTGGAACTTCTGTTAGGGATTTTCTTTCTGTAAAGAAAAGTGAAGCAAATTCCATGCTACTCTGCCTTCACATTCTGCAGAGGAATTACATCAGGACAGGCTAAAGGCTGAATAAGTACAGCCAGAGTTGTGATGTGCATAAGTGTTTAAGGAAATAAGAAAAGATTCAATGAATCGTTATGTTTACAGTGTTGTAGGAGTTATTGTTTACCTCACCTAGTTGCAGGTAGTTCCTAGAGTGCCTCATAAAATACGGATACATGTGCATATTTATCCTGCAGATGGATTCTCCTGAAGCTCATTATCTGGTCTAAGGTCTGAATGAACTGAAGGAAAGTTTTTTTTTGTTTGTTTTTTCTTCCTTGAGTATGAATTGGAACAAAAAACAAAACAACAACAAAAACAAAAGTGCAATTTCTGGTAAATCAAAATGCATACACCTTACAGGTGCTTCTTGAGACTGATGTTCTTGTCACTTCTGTTATTACTAGCAGCAAACTATTAAGGGCTCTGACATGCACCTGGCAGGTTTACCTGTTCCAAGGCTGGTGACTGAGCACTTTTTTTCCTGGCAGTGACGAATATTTTAGAACCTTAGATTTGATGAAAATAATACGGACCTGAAAAATTTCAAACTTACAAGTTTCTATAAAAAGCATTTTTTTTTCAACAAAAATTTTGTCAATGTGTGTGGTTGTGACCACTTTCCTTTCCTATATGGAAAAGCGAACAATCTCATAGCTGCTTTCTCTTGTGCACACGTATGCCAGTACTAGATCTAAATTCTGGCTCCGTCACTATCATCAGCAAGGCATCCTCTCTCTTCAGTGGAGTTGGTTTTTTCTTCACTGTGTTTTAGATGTCCCTGTAGATAGTCTGCAGTCATTCACTTCTTACATAAAATTTGCAATGAAACCTTGAAGAATTTTTCTGATTAAAAATATGAATATGAACTGATGGGTTTGTCATAGAATATGTTAAATGTTAACAGTGCTTAGTCACAGCACAGTTCCTGGGGAAATATGAGATGTCATTGTCTTTTTTGTGGGCTATTTATTTTTGTTATGATGATTGTTTCTTGTTGTTTTGTTTATTGGACAACCTACTGTGAATATGCTTATCTCTTCTTTTTCATATCATTTTAATACATTTTTGGATATCCAGTACATGTGAAATCCCCCATGAGGAAATATATTTTTCTGCTTATTGTTGACAGACATGTTCTTCTGTATAAAATCAAGATGCACAGTCAGTCTAATTAGAATAGGTTTCCTACAGGAGAAAATAAATTCTTCCTGTGAGCAGGAAGATGAATGCAGGATATCTTCAGATTTTTGGACTTCTTGAAAAAAAAAAATTATATATAGATATTTCTAGGAAAAAATATGCTGGGGGTTGGTAAGGAGTTTATTTAGCAGGGACCTAGTAATAACATAACTTTTTATGTGACAGAAATCTTTTATCTGTCCTTTTTAGCACATGCTAAAAAAGCAGTATGAAAGAAGTGTACATTTCTATTTCATGTGGGAGATGGTTGCTTATCAGATGTACAATCTGAATTACAAATGCTTGTCTCATTCAGTGGCAAAATTGCTGTTAGTTTGTGTGTTGCAGGGCTAGAGCTGTTCAGCACCGTTTCTGGTGGGCTGACAAGGCAGAGGTGGGAGGCAGGCTGCTTGCCCTCTGCCAGGGCACCGCTGCTGCTGCCACCCTACGACAAGACCAGGGACTGACCCACTCTAACGCCATTTTTTTTTTTTCTCTTGTCCTTTCAAGTGACACAGTTGCTACAAATACTCTTTTACCTGTTCAGTAGTGTCTGTGATTTGTAACCACAAGAAGAACTGTTTAAGGCAAACATGGTAGTGGCTTTCATTTATAAATACTTACTGTGGTGTGTTACAGGAGTATGCCAAATCACATTTTAAAATAGTAATCAGTGTCCAGACAGGTACATTTTTATTTGAACAATGTCCGGTTTTATGCCAGTCAGTCTGTTCAATTCCATGAAATTTCATGGAATAAACTAGTATAACATACAAATGAAGGAAACTCATGGATGAAGACACGTGCTTATTGGTTATCAGCTTATGTCCTAGGTTGCTGGTGTGGAATGATATTCAGAGAACAGACTGATTTTGGTCTATGATTGAGTCCAACAAACTTAAGATTTGTTTTTAGTTGCTTGAGTTGTTTTCATGAACATCAGTAACCAGTTTGCTTTGAGATTTTCCTCTTCAAAAGTGTTGGGTTTTAGAATATTCTGTGTCTTTTAATAAGCTTAATCAAAAAGAAAAACAAAACCAAAAAAAAAAAAAAACCTTACAAATTATTTTCATAGGATTTTCATATCTTACGCAATGTTACAGAAGTAGCACAAGAGTTGCAAAGGCACATGGTTAATCATTAGGTCTGATGGGAAGTGCGAAATCGTACATAGAAAATAAAATATTACTGATTGAATATTTTCAATTTACCCACCAGAAAAGGCAGGGAGTATTTGAATGAAACCTTTGTGGCTGATTAATTAAAGACTGATCTTATTACATGCTTAGAAGGGGCAAATATAAAGTTTGTACAGACACAACTACATCTGACATATGTGACTTTTGAGTTTGTCTTGGCAATAATAATATTTTAATTCCAGGGCAGAGATGTTTATAAAGTGAGCAGATTCTGCCTATTTGATTTGTTTTTTCCAGCTACCAGTCAGAGTTTTTTTCTCACTTGCTGAGAGCATTCTCTCTAGATGATTCACACTGTTCTTCTTTCTTCTCAGTTTCCTCGCATTAACACAGCTTTTTTGTCCCTTATGTGGCTGAAGCAGAGATAAATCTAGGTGCTGCCATTGGGATGGGAAGGGAAGTGGGGATAGGTACTGAGCATGCAGAACAGTTTCTTTCTGGGATTACTTGGAGCTGAAGCACTTATGGATAATAAAGATTGATTTTTTCCCCGTATTCCCTGAGCAGAAAAATATTCAGACACTCTTTGTGGGAACAGTTTATTTACAGACTGCTTGGTGATCCATTAAGGGGATGAAGCATGCTTAAGTGAGAATGGTGAGTTGTTAGAGTCCAGGTGTTAAAATTCAAAGTATGTAATGAATTTGAAAAAGCTTGTAATTTGGACAAACTAGTATAGATATTTTTTTTTTCTGAGGATAGCCAGAGTTCTGCTTCCTGCCAAATGTGTAACTCTGAACTTCCTATTTATTTATTTATGTATTGAGAAAAAAGAAAAAAAAAAAAAAAGAAAAAAAAAAAAGCCAATCTAAAATTAGGACTCTTTGCATCAAAAATAGCTTGTAGATGAATAGATTAAAAAATTAATTTTTCTTCCATGGGCTTGTGAAAGCATTGCTTACAGTAAATCATAATATATTTTTATTTTTATTTTTCCCACTGTTTGTAGCTCTTTATCAAAGAGTTTTTTTACTAGCTCATTTTATCTTTGTATCATTGAGCAATTATACAGTCTTCCAGGCCTCAGCAGCCCTTACTTAGCATAATAAAATTTTCACGGAAATGAATCCTAGTAGAATTACACATCAGAATAGCTCACTGGTTTGTCCTGAAGTTTTAGTAAGCTCTTTTACATTAGGTGGAGTGAAGTGAAATTACAGGCTCAGCTGTGATACTTATCACTTTGGGGGATCCCTGAATGTATAGGAAATTAAATGTTTTCAGTTGTGTATTTGGATGCTTGGCTTGAGAGACATGGTCAGTGAGCATGACAGTGGTTGAAGTTCAAAATGGTCAGTCCTACAGAGCTTTTATTTATGGAACTCACTGATGGTGAATGGACTTTATCAAAGTAGCTATTTAAATCAGAGCATATTTTCAAGATGTCCTTGCTTTGAGTCACACTGAGAGCAAAGGGACAGAGTGAGAACAAGGGTCACAGAAGTAACTGCCACTGCAGGGAAATCTCGGTTCATCTCCAGGGCATTGCCTACTCTGGCTTCCTTGAAAATAATTTTGTCTGTAGAAATTGATTCCCACAGATGGACTACAGAAGTAATTAATTTATCATTAATAGTATAAAATCTTAAGAAGATGTTAAACAGCAGTGGATCTACATTTTTCAGCCTCTAGGTTTCAAATGTAATTTTCACCAGCAAGACATGCTTCACATTACATCGTAATACTGGTTTATTTTTAGCACAGAATATTGTTAATCCTCTGTAGGATTATCAGTTAACAGTGATAAGTATTTCATAATTATTCTGCTATTTTTTAATTTCTTTTCTTTTGTTCAAGAAGGTTTCTGAATAAACTGGAACACTGTGTGATTGGGGCCTAAAATCTTACTCTTTACTGATGACCCTTGTTTTGTCATAAGAAAAGTGCAGTCATACCTGTGGCATGTGCTGCCCAGTAAAAGGGACAGGTGATGGGTTCAGCCATGCAGAGAAGAGGGACCTGAGGTGTGCTTACTTGTAGCGCTACTTTTGCACAGATAACTTAAGCTTATTTGGAAGTCTGTATTTTCATGGTAGGTGCATAAGACAGGTATAGAAAATATACAGTTTTTAGCAAATAGGAGTCTTCTAAGTCATATATGATCTGCATTTATAAGCAATAAGTAGGCACCAATAAAATGATGTTGACATCCTGGGAGATTGCTACAGTGTGGCTCTTCTTATGTCTGAAAACCTTTCTCTAACTCCTATATATATTCATATCCTATCTGCAGCCTTCTTCTCATGTTCTTTTGCATTGTTTTTTCACGTTTTTCCATGTTTTTAATGTTTTTGTTTGTTTTTTTTTTTCTTCTCCCTTTTCTAGTGCTTATTCCTTTCTCATATATTTGCAGAGAGCAATTATAGTCTTTCAGGGAGTGAGCAATCTGTGCAGTTTCAGTTTTCTCTTCATCCGGTTGATTTGAGTATCAATTCCAGATCCTCACAGTATTTGAATGTGGGTTACCAGAACTCTGAATAATATTCCATGTGAGTGCTTATTGTCTGACACAATAATTTTTTTATTCCACACTTAAGCTGATTATATCCTATCAAATAACATCATACAATCCCATTTGCCATCTTCATGGCTGTGTTGCACTTGTGGCTTATATAATTCCTGTAGTAGAACTACAAAAGTATTTATTCCTCCAGTCTGGTTTTGTGCAATGAGTTTCCACCTCAAAGCATAAATTCCTGTTACTCCCCAATTAAGTACTTATGTAGCTTTGCACTTTAGCTGTTTAGTAATAGTACTTTAACTTTTTCCAATTCAGTAAACTCAATTTCTTTCCCCCTTTCCCTCACCTCCCACCTTTTCTTTTTTTTTGAAGGTATTCTAATTCCATTGTACTGGTGTTTCCCAAATATAAGTCATTGTTAAATTTATAAGCATTGTTGTGATTTTCTTGCCAAAATCGTGGCTGAAAATATTAAAAACTTAGACTAGTGTTTGAGGAACTCCAACTGTTGTTCCTAATTATATCATTAGCACTTAAGGATGCCCCTTCAACATAGTAGCCCTGTTTTGCTTGTTTGTTTTTTAACCTGCACAGTAACTTGTTTTATGAGTAGTTCCAGTGGCAGATAGTGGGACAACACCCTGAATTAGCTACTACTCACTTTAAAGTGGCGGAATTTATCATATACTACTTCATAAAGAAATACCACATTTTAAACGTGAGTGGTATAATTTTTTAAGTGAGGGATTGTTTTTTGGGGGACACTTAGGAAAACAAAGGAAAATTGAGAAAGGTACAAAACCATTGTGCATGTACCAATGTATACTCAAGTCTTTCATAAAGACTGTCATTCAGAAACAACAGATGGTTTCTTTCTCTGATAGGAATATTTACATTATCTAAGGCCATGTCGTGTTTGCACAAGTCCTCTATTGGTATGATGTATGCACCTAACCACCTGTTACTTCACTCCTAACATCTCTTCAGCACTTCCATAGATACCAAACATTGCATTCTTTCTGAAAACTTGTAAATATTAATTTGTTTCAGCATAACATGATAGGTTTGTTTTTGTTTTTGTTTGTTTTTTTTTTAGATTTTGTATTGTGTTTTTTTGTTGCTGTGTTGTTTCTTTGTTTTTTGTTTGTTTGTTTCGTTCAAGGAACAGTGGAGTGTAGGAAGTAACGCTTCCCCAAGACCTCAGTTCTTATATATGCTCATACACATTTTTATTTTATTACAGTTCACACTTGGAAGAGTAATTAATTTGTAAGGTCCTGATTTGAACCTGAGTTGGAAGACTCAGAGCATGTGTATGTGTATGATTTTATAAACATGGCGTGAAATTATTATGTGTTTTAAAGTAAATTTGCGCATTTCTTATTAATGCGAAATGTTTTTTTTATTTACTGCTTATACTGAATCTATTGAGTTCAACATAACTGAATATGTGAGTGAAGCATTTATCATTTAATTCTGAATGTTCTTTAAATTATTGTGCCTCCAAGCATTCAAATATAATAATTGCTTTCTTTCCCTTAGGCAAATTTTCACAGAACTTTGTTTACACTGTGTATAACTATAGTAGAAAAGATCTTGAGGGAAAAACTGCGCAGACTTTCCACAGGGTAAATGAAGGATTCTACATTATTGTTAATGTTTAGTACAGTATTGTCATTTCCCTGAGTTTAGGCATAAACAGCACTAAGGTATGATTGCAGTCTTTTCTGCAAGACATGAATCATGATGTATATTTTGTTTTTCTGCGTAGATTTATGCATGTTACACAAGCTTCACCCCTGCATCCTTATGTAATCTCTTGAATAGTGTATGCCCAGTATGTCTCCGTTGGTTTGACTTTTCTTAGTAGATTCTAAGCTCTTCCATGTCTGAATCAAATGTTCTCCACTTCTTTTAAGCTACTGAATTCACTGTAAGCATAGAAAAATAGTAATGTATAGAATAGAGTAGTTCAGTTGGAAGGGACCTTCAAAGATGATCTAGTCCAACTGCTTGACGACTTCAGGACTAGCCAAAGGTTAAAGTATATTAATTTGCCTGAATGCTTCTTGAACACTGATATGCACGGGGGTATGAACCACCTCTCTAAGCCTGTTCCAGTGTTTGACCACCTTCAGGGTAAAGAATTTCTCTAATGTCCAGTTTGAACCTGCTCTGGAGCAGCTTTGTGCCATTCCTTTGTGTTTTATCATTGGTTATGAGTGAGAAGAGACTGGCACGTTCCTCTCCATTTCCCCTGCTCAGGAAGTTGCAGAGAGCAACGAGGTTGCCTCTCGGCCTCCTTTTCTTCAGACAAGACAACCCAAGTGTCCTCAGCCTCTTCTCTTAGTACATGCCTTCCAGCCCTTTTACCAGCTTTGTTGCCCTCCTCTGTACAATTTCAAGGGCCTCTTATATTGCGGACACACACAATGTTAAAGGTGAGACTGCACCAACACTAAATATAGCAGGAGAATCCCTTTTTTTGACTGGCTGGCTATGTTGTGTTTAATGTATCCCAAAATGCAGTTTGCCTTCCTGGCTGCCAGGGCATGCTGCTGGTTCAGGATGAGCTTGGTGTCAACCAGCACAGCCAGGTGAGCTGTCTCTCATCTCTCAATCTGTACATGTGTCTGGTATTACTGCATACCTGGTGCAGCACCTGGCATTTTCCTTTATTGAACTTCTTGCTATTGCTTATTGCCCAATGCTCCAATCTGTTTATTCCCTTCATCCACCAAGTGGGTGACCTTATCATAGAAGGAGATCAAATTACTAAGGCAGGACTTTCCCTTCATGAATCTATGCTGATTAAGCTCGATAATAGCTTTGTCATTTACCTGATTTTAATAATATTCAGGATAATCTTCTCCATTATTTTTTCAGAGACTGAGGTTAGACTATCAAGTCTGTAGTTTCCTGGGTCTTCTCTTATGCCCTTTTTGAAAATGGGTATAACTTTGGCTAGCTTCCAGTCAGCAAGGACCTCCCCAGACTTCCATGATGACAGAAATTTGTTCCATGCTGTCTATTTGGCATAAATAATTTAATTTTATCTTCCTTATTAAATGAAAATGAATTTAAAATATTCTTGCACAAAGTCTCTTCAGGATGCTTAACAGTGTGAACAGTCTTGTCAGTGTCACACAATAATAGCAAATCTACTGAAAATCAACCACAATTCAAAGTAATTTGCCTTCCTGGCATGTTTGGCTTCAGTAAAACACCACTTTCTGTTGTTTTAGGAGATTGTGTAAGTGCCACAAAGTGCGTAAGAGATGGAATTGGAGCTTATCCTCTCAATTTTCAAACATATGCTACCTTCAATCTGATCTCATAGATATTTTTGTACAACTGCATGTTAAGTACCCTTCTTGACTGTAGAATGACTACTTAAAGAAAGATACTAGGAAAGATACTTGTAGACTGTCTGGTACTGATCTGGGTAGATTTCAACATTTTTAAAAACCTTCCTTAAATGATTTGATGTAAATGATCTTTGTCGTTAAGACTTCTGTTAAAAATTAAATATTTCTTTACCATAATACATGTTTAGTTCAATCTGATTTTATAAAAACATCTAGGGGAGAGGAACCATCCCCACACAAAGGCTGTCATACACAATTTTTTCATGTAAATGGAAAGAATTGCTGTAAAATGTGTACGTAAGTGGTAACATGATGCCAGTTGCAGACCTGTGGTGAACTGAAAAACATGAAGATTTCTTCAAAAAAATTTTTTTTTATTGTAGTCATTACAGATGATGATGTAGGTGGTACAGAGTTCATAGACAAGAAAATGATTTTTCATGCCTTTTTTTTTTTTTGTCAGGGTTTCTTTACATCTTTAAGTCTTTATGAAAAGTTCTTTTGTAAACTGATATGCTTATTACCATGGAGGCATTGAAATTTGAGAGTATTTTCTTGTAAAATAGAATACTTGTTAACAAACTTAGGATTTTCTACCTGATTTGTATATTTAAAGATATGTTTTGGATGACGACAATTAAGGAAAATAAGTAATTAAACGGACAAAGGTCAAGTTGACTCTGATCTGTCGCATCAAGCTGTTTTCACCTTGTGTACAAGTCTAGAAAAAAATAAGCATGTGTAAACACTCAGTTCACTGTCACCCATGCCGGACTGGTGAATAAGCAGACACCTTTATAGCTTCCAATCTAGCATCTTTTGGAAGGCACTGAAGTCATAACATATAATCATATCAGATGTTGAATATTCTGATTTTAGGTAACATCTTTCTTCAGAATACTGCTTTAAAAATTAATTGAATGGGTTTTTAATTGTTTTCTAAAAGATCTTGTTTTCATTTCTGAGTGTATTCAGCCAAGTACAGATACGAAAACGAATAACATATTTACATATTAAGAGAACAGTGAATATGATGAAAGTAACAGTAGTGCATCAATACAGGCAAAAATGCAGTAAACATAAAATGCAAATACATTAATTGGAACATTTCTATTCCTACAAATGATATAAAATCTCTGGTTCCAGAGCCACCGTACTAAAGCTGCCTCCAGATTGAGCAACGGTGAGAACTCCATAGAGCAGATCCCCATCATTTTCCTTAGTGGGGCTTTGGCCAGGATGGCTTGAGTCTTCTAGCACATGTGCATGGATTTCTTTTCTGCAGAAACTGATGGGGAGCAAGCTGGTGCTGAGTGATGGAGGAGAGTATGGCTGGTGTGTGTACTTACAGCTCAAAGCTTGGAGATTTAGATAACAGACTGTTAGTGGTACTATTTCACTGTCTCTGATAAAACACATTCAAGAGGGGCATATGTACAAAAGCTACACTTTGACAAACCCAGTCTTTCTCCTCAAAATAAAAATAAAAATCCATGGAGTATTTTAAATTATATTCCTATTCTTTGTATTACTACTGCTCAACCTCAAAGTCAACTGCATTGCAGTGGCTGCAGAAATCAATTTTCTTTCTCTCTCTCTTACTTTGCTCCCACTGCACAGAAGTCTCTTATCCTTTTCTTCTTTCTAAGATGTATAAAGTAACAGTTAAACTTAGCAAGTGGCAAACAATATATTGGCTTTAGAGCTATCATGAAAGTTTTTGTTTGTTTTAAAAAGCAAAATCGTCCTTCCATAACAAACATTCACCAGATACTTGCAGGAAGATCCAGTTATTTTCCTTTATTTCCTCCGTGCACTAATTCTGAATGGAGGTGCTAATTAAGATCATGTGGCTTAAAATATCGATTATTTTTATAACTAAAGTCTCCATATTATCGCTTTGACTCTGCAAGCTTTTCTACAGCTGCTTTAAGTTAAGAATGTCCTTAATGAAGACGGAAATTGCCATATAACATTTCTTATTGAAAGCTTTAGAGAATTTATGCCAAACTGCTGACCGAACAAACCTTCCCAGCAGGGTGCTTGCTGTTTGTCGCTTTCTGTGCTGTGCATGTTCTCAAATGACATCTTGAAGCATTGCAGGTGGTTTGGCGCTTCTCTGCACTTCCAAGTTGTCTTAGCCATATTCCTAAAGACTACAAAGACCTAGGAAACAAAGTCAATAACAACAACAAAAAAAGGGAAGCTGTTTGGTATCTTTAGGACTTTACTAGCATAAGGAAAGAAAGCAAAAAAAGAATAATTTGTGCTAAAAATGAGAAGCTGTGAGCAACTTGATTTTTATTAAAGTAGAAAACAAAGCAAATGCTAGGTCACCAAGAATCAGTCAAGATGCTTTCGTTAGCCGTGTGTGAACTCACCTTTGTCATGTCTCTCTGTGCATGAGACTCCTCCTTGTGTGACCATGCAGCAGAACACTCTATGTACAAGCCTATGCTGCAGCTGCCTTCCCACCATCCAATCCCTGTGTACCTGAGGCCAGAGGGGTGTGATGTGAGATCTGCTGCTACACACCATGCACGTGCAGTTCTACAGATAAGATGGGCTGGGTAGCTTAGGGAAGCTGTCTCTAGAAGAGCTCTGCTGGAGAGCATGCCATTACTTTGTCTCTTCATGTATATATATGATACATGTGATAATACTCATCATAATGTGCATGAATATTGAATATTTCATCACCTATTCATAACTGTCATATTAATAAGATACATATTTTTCTTTCAAAATAATTTATTAATTACTAATAAATAATTTTATTACTTTATTTTATTACAGTAAATGTGTTTGTCTTTTAACTAGTCAGCCTAAATTGTGTTTTGTTGGTCATGCTTTAGCAGAGTAAAGCTTTGTAAAATATGAAGATATTTTCAGCCAATTAAAGGAAGATAATTTATTAAATAAACTTTCTTACAACATTTCTTTTAAATGCAGCATGATCTTGTCAGATTCATCATGTTCTACACAGACAGAAATTTGAATTCAACCTCTGTAATGATGCAATCGCCATAATGGCATACTAAAAGCAGGCCTTTTGTTCTCATTTCAATTTTACGTACTGCTGTGTTGGCCCCTGTCAGTGAACAACATATGAATCTCCACACTCACTGTTTCATAACTGCCTTCATTTTACCAGAGCAAAACAAAGTCTGTTCAGATGCTCTGGTGCTCTGACTTAATGAAATGGAAAGTACATTGTATTTTCAGAAATTGCAGTACGTTTCAGGCTGATTTAGATGCACTCCAAAAATTCTGTGCATCCTTACATATGTTTCATCCTTCTTATACAACAGTTCAAATATATTATTAAAAGCAAAGTGGCCTACATATCTGTTCAGATTCATTGCTTGCTATTTCTTCCAGTTCAGTGTTTCAGTGGCAAAGCTGAAGGGTATTCATGTCTAAACAGTATGCAAAGAGGAACCCAAGTGGTTGCTTTTAAAAGCTGCTTTCCTTTATGTGTATGAAACCTAGAGAAGGGCTATATTATTCAGCCATTTTTATGCTTACTGAGCAGTGTGTTATTACAAAAGCATCGGTGAGAAGACTGCATTGCTTTTTGCAGCCACACATCTTGCTGTTTTTGGATATCAGCAGTGTAGTTGGGTTGTCCCAGTCCCTGGATGAATTATTCAGGCTCTTGACATCAGCAGTTTCTGTGCCTGGATTGGCTGGTGCTGGGTTAATAAAATCTTTCCTCAGGAAAACAGTGGAGAAGGATGATGGCAGTGAGACCAGCAGAGCTGCTGCTTCCAACACAGCTGGCTTTGTCTGGCTCTTGCATCTCTGCAAAAAAGCATAAAGATGATTTTAAGGTCTGCCTTCATATGAATTCTCCAATAAGAGCAGGTAGAGGGATTTGTGTTAGAGGCCTGCATTGCCTGTGAAGGAAGAATATTCTACTTGAAGAATTACTTCTGGCTGTATTCTAAAGAAACGCTGCACACTATACCAGACAGGAGCAGCAGCAGTGCTTATGGCTCGTTACAAAGGTGCTGGCGGCAGAAATGTTACATCGTTAAATCTGCTTCCCGGGTCCTTTCAGTACCATCAGGGTAAGTGGTGTAATCAGGGTGCTGGCAGTCTTTGCAAGTGGGGAAGGCGTAACAAACAGTATGACACATGCGTCTTGTGGTTATGGATAAGCACTACTTCTGTAGAGAAGTAGTTAAATGAAAATAACATCTTTTCTTCCAGGAAAATTTGTAAAAAAAAAAAAAAAAAAAAAAAAAAAAAAAAAAAAAAACACATTTATTGCTAAATTTGTAAAATTGAGCTGCTACTTGTATTATCGGACATAGGTTACTTTAATTGGTACAACCCGTGCCTTTTAAATCTATACAAATTAAATGCTAAAAACAGGAGACGTTTATTCATATTTGCACTTGAGCTCATAAAGAATATGTTGTTCACATATATTCCCTTGAAACAGATTCTTTTGCAATGCTATTTCTGCTGTTTATTGATATGACTGTGACTGAGTGTCTACTGCTGCTAACCATTTGGATGCTGGGAGTTAGTTCTCTGGTTTCCAGTTGCTGCCAGAAGATAGCTTCTTCAACCATCAGGATGCATTGTAACTAGAAATTAGGAAACTAGAGGTGAAAATCATTCATTCCTGTAATGAGAAGTTCAATTTCTGAAGGTGCAGTTCTTTTCTTTTGGTATGTCTTTGTTGTGTCCGGATTTCTGGGGAATTTTAAGTTGCAGAGGTGTGAAGGAAGTCAAGACTGAACTGATCCTGTGCAGAGGCTCTCTCTCAGTCCCCATACCTACTCACCCAGAATGCCATCCAAATGTACAAATAATTCCAGTGAAATGAATTGGGCTAACATCATTGCTTGTCAGAGCAGAGCTGATATTTACTGTATCTCACAAGGGAAACATCTTGTTCATGGTTAAAACCATCTAGTGAGAAATCTGTTTTCCAGAATGTAGAAACTCAATAGTTTTTAACAGATTTTATCATTTCAGGTATCTTTAAATATTTGTGGTTTGGTTTTTTTGTTGTTGTTTTGTTTTGTTCTTAAGTCATCAAAATTTCCATTTATTGAATCAGAGTTCAGAATTTAATTATTTTTGCATTAGTTGCCTGTAAGTAGATTCTGAAAATTTGATGAATGTTTCAAAAATAGTGTAAAAAAGCCTACCCAATGAAATCAAAGGAAAACAAAGAATGCAAAAATATCTTCTTAGACATGAAGTATTAATCTAGTAATAGATGCTAGAGATGTGTCTTTTCCCCCCTGGTATTTCTTATCTGTGAGTTCTTATCTGTGAGATAATGTTTCTTTGTAAAAAAAATAAAAATAAAAATTAGTTGTAATACACAAATATATTTCTAGAGCTTGTATGTGATCAGGGAGTAATTGTTGTCCCACTTAAAGTAACATTTTTGCTGATGAATTTTTTGCAGTGATTTGTATCTTTTTGTACCCTCACTGTGGAGCAGCATTACGTTAGTGTAAATGAAGGAGCTAAGTACGTATATTAGTACATACATTAGTAGTAGTATGTGAAACTTACTGGTTACCTACTCCAGAGCTTTAAAGGGAATTAAAGAATATTCCCTTTTAATTTTACAGATGTGAAAGAGAAAAAATTGCTTTTCAGTGTAGCACAAGTCAAAAGCAAAGGCAGAAACTAAAATTATATTTTCCATCTGTAGACTTTGGGACATGCATGTGTTCTTATAAAGAATAAATATTTAACGGGACTTTTATTTATTTGGATTTTCTGTAGGTGTATGAAGGTGCTCATTTAGAACTGATGATGATAGTGACATGAATTCTTTTTTCAGAGAAATAGCATTTCCTTTTTATCTCCAAAAGGAAAAATCCCAATAGAAATATGTAAATACCGTTTGTGTAAAAATTATTCCATGTGTCAAAACCGATTTCCCACAAGGAAGGTATAGGGTTTCATGGACTGGTTACAATTCTGTGATTCTTTTTCCTCCTGGCTGTGGAGCCATAACCCTGGCTGCTGAAGTTAGAGGAGCTCATTCGGGAGCTATTTTTGCCTATGCACCTGGAAACAGTCCATGAGGGGCTATCTGAGAATCAGTGGAACTCACTATAAATCAGACAAGTTCTGCAAAACAGGTCTGAGGGAGGTAGTATATGAACTATCTGAACTAACTGATGGCTTCTCTCTAGCATGATCTCCCAGAGGACAAATAAGGGTGAAAGTCCAGTTTCAGATATCTAATTCAACATTATGAATATTTTCAAATATACATTCTAATAATATTTTTTCTGAATCTTCTAAATTTGATTTTCCTAATTAAAGCAACTTGACTATCAGACATGGATTCTAATTGGAAAGTATAGTAGAAGCACTAGGTGCTCAGATTTTTTTCCTGGATAAATATAATGTCAACTTTGAAGTCGAATTTATCTTGGCATTCAGACTTGAAATGTTGTCTTACTTTTCAATCACTCATTAAGACTTGAACTTTGCTGTGGAACTTCAAACAGTCAAATGTCAGAGTATTATTTTAAGACCTGAAGGTTTTTGTTATGGGTAGTTACAGACAAAATTATCTGAATTGTCTCAAGAAAATGGTGGCATTTCTGGCAAATGCATGATGCATATCATAGAATATTATTCTTCCATTACATAACTCCAAAAATATTCAGCAATATCTAAACTTTTTTTTTTTTCTTTCCTCAGATGAGCAAGAGTCAGTGCAGAAAAGGACTTTTACAAAATGGATTAATTCTCATCTGGTTAAGGTAATGTATGGCTTTGAAAAAAAAAATATATATATATGTATATACATATTTTTTATATGTTTATATATATATAAATATATAATTTTTTAATCAAACCTTTTTATTTCTACATATACAGGCTCTGGAGTATAGAACATGTCAGATTTGGCTGAGCAGAATAGTATAAACTTGAAAAGCGATCCACATTACCTGTACACCATCAAAGATAAATCTGATTCAGTATGGTAGTGATTGAGGCAGCTACATCTATAGGCAACTGCTCATCTCCTTTTGGCAAAACTAAGGTCTGAAACCATAGCACATTAGCAGCTATTCCAGCCAGAGGAAAGATTTGAAACTGTGTTTTTTTTTTTTAAGAAGTAGAAATATTAACATTATTAGATACAGTGTACTTGAATAAAACTGAGTCAGTTGTGTAGTTTGATTGAGGCATCCTGGACTGGCTGCAAATATAAATATTGCTTTTTAAATCCAGTGCCAAAATCATTATCTGATACATCTTAGGATGTATCATGAAAGTATTTTTGCTTCCTCTTACCACAACCTAAAACTCAATTTCTGGTGTTAGCACAAGAACAAAGGGAGTGATTTGCACACAATTTTAAAAATATTGTTACAACTGATACCAGCTTTATCTGACAACTTGAGCAGTGAGATTTAATTTGGCACTTGACAGAGTTTTCTCACAGCACAGCTCTACCTGTAGTTATTCATCAGTCCAGCTGATTAAAATATCTAAAAGTGTTCTTAAATTATGAACATGAATAAGTTTGAAAGTTGAGCATGGAATAGCTAAAATAGTGTTGTTTTACCTTCTGCATATGGAGTTGGCAGATAATGCCCCAAAATAATAATAATAATATGGTTATGATTGACTATTAGATATATGTATATGTTGTTAATTATACATATGTGTGTGTGTAATGATAATTACTAGTAGTAACTGTCTAATCCTTGGGAGGAGACAAAATCATGGTGGCAGCTCAAATAAGGTATTTTGTTCTGGATTGACTGTTGTAAAATCAACATTTACTATACCAAACTGTTTGGGCAGTGAGGGCTCAGATAGACCTTTTGACTTTTTTTTATCTGTATGTGTATTTCTTTAAAGTCTGTGATACTGTAAAGGTGGATCAAATAATCACATTCAAACAAAGCAATAAACCAGCCACAACCCTTACATTTAACAACCTTAGCTACTGTGTAGTATTTGGTCTGTGTTAATTCACCCTAACAGGAAAGTTGTTTCTGTCATATTTTCATTGATAACTGTCAGCAAGTTTGCCTCACTGCCTAAGCCAGATTTATAAATGATTTACTTTGTTTTGTTTCTCGTTTATGCTATTATGCTGTTACAGGAGAAGCACTGTTTTTATATTACAGAGGTTAGACTCAAAAGAGGAACAGTGACCCATGCCTTTCAAATGTTTACATTTTTGAAGTATAAACTTTTAAGTCTTTGTTGGTCAAGTTTTTGGAAAGTGTGGAAATATGTTTCCTGCATTCCTTACAGCTGTAGAAAGTACGAATGGCTCTGTGAAACACACAGGCTTCCCTCGCACTCATGTTCCATATTGTAACCTAGAAATTCAATGTTTAGGTTATTGATTCTTATAGAAGGTCATTGCAATTTTTATTATTTAAAATGAAAGTGAAGGCTATAACATCTCCATTGTCTGGAGGCCCTTGAAATGTGTTAGGAAAAAATCCTGGAAGTAGACCCACTTTTAGACAGAATTGTCTGCTCTCTTGTTTGAACACAGTAAAATGTGGAGCACCAGAAAAATCATTACCTAATGAGGACTATCATGAAATGCTGGCCTTGCACTGATTGCTGAAAAACAACAGTGCATGATGAACTGTCAAGAGACAGAAAAATTCTTCCTGGTCTGAAGGAAAGCAGATGTCACCGTTGCAGATCACCCTAATTTATGTCCATATGACTCTCAAACACATACCAGTTAGAAAACGCATACCAGTCTTTTAACTGCCCCATCAACAATGTTTTGTGTCAGGAGACGTAAAGGCTAGGAAGACTTGAGATCACAAGGAAACTGTGCTTTCAACAGCTTTGTTCCAAAGCTTTCACTGTTTGCCATGTTTCTTTTACCTGTGAGAATAACACAGTTGCCTGAAATAAATAATGTTGCAGGCTTTGGTGGAGAATAGGGCTTGTGATTACTTTTGGCTACTGTAGACCTACTACTTTACCCAAAGTGTTTGTACTGTATACATTTTTGTACTGTACGCACTTTCAGGACTTGTCATAACTTGCCATCTATATGAATTAGCAGCTGGTTTATTGAAACTAAAGGATCAAAAGTTCATCGTTTTTAGATACTGATAGATAGTTTTGACTGATAATACTATGAATAAAATATTATTTGTATGGTTGTTAGTGTGTGAAAATTCTGAGGCTAAAAACAAGATGTCTAATGGTATTTATTTATTTAGTAACTCAATTTATTCTAAATCATCTTGTTTCCCTTCTGAGAGATGTGCACCCTAATTCTGAAATACGGTCACTCCTGGAAGTGTTGATCCAAAGCCTGATTGATGTTTTATTTGTTTATTTATATACTTTAGTATTCAGACAGGTAGTATAATACAGCTTCATTTTGGGACAGCTTTTAGCACTAGGCTATATGTGTCCCTTAGCGAGTTCAAGCTGTTTGAACCTGTCCCGTGATTCTGACTCAGCAACCTGAAATCGTCTCTGCTCCCCGGTTAAAGAAGTTAAGGCCAAAGCTGCTAGATAAACATGATCTATCTGTCCTCTGGCTGTCATTTTTAATACTTGTGCACCTCTGCAGGCGTAATGACAATTGAGATACACATATGTAACAGGACTACAACACTCATGTTTTCTAGCTGCATGTTACTATTTCATACAGTTCATTTAAGCTCCCAAAACTAGACCTCCCTCCTCCTCTCAGTCTCAACCGTCAAATCCATAGAAATAATTTGTTTGCTTCTCAGTAAATTTTGAGGAATCTTTCCAAAGGAAAAGTTTTAAATAGAGGGCACTATTACACCAAACATCTAACACAAACAAACAACAACAACAAAAAATACTCAATTACATCCATTCTGAACAGCAATTACTCTAACTCTAATTTCCTTTCAATATTTATCCTGATTTTTTTTTTTTTTTTGGTAGCAGATTAGATGAGTAAAGAAGAAAAAGCAAAACACTCTTCTTTGAAAAACAGCAGGGGTATATGCCTTTTATTGCCTTTGCCATTTTCAGTGAAAGTGCTGGAAAACAGCAGTTTCAAAACTTTTGAACACAGACAGTAAATTGGTTTAACCCAATCAAATAACATATTGTATAGGCATAACTTCAGTATTTGTGCTCATGAAAGTATTGTAAACTCACCAAATAGAGCCAACAACTGAAAAAAAAAAAAAGTATTTGTTTTGTATTTCCATTAAAAAGGTGCACATATCAAGAAACAAAAGCAAGTAATGAATATCAAATCAAAATAAAACTAAGAATGGATAAATTTTTGTACATTATGCAAATACAACGCTCTCATAGTGCTAAATTAAATCTGGATATTAAACCTTACATGAAGGCTTTACAAACTGCGAAAGCTCTATATGTTTTATAGAACAAAGAAAGGAAGAAAAAAAATGGATATAGGAAGATTTGTAAATCTCCCACGCAAGGCTGTAAGCTGTGCTAATTTGTGCTTTGAATGTAACTTGGTCTTCACACAAGAGCCACATCATTTTTATGAGTAAACTAAGTAATTCTCTGTCTTTTTCAAATGGGAAAACAAAGGCTGCTAATTGTCTTAGTGACTGACACAAGAAAAACTTTAAGCTAAGTCCATCTCGTCTTCATGATGAGGAAAATCTGACTGGAAGTTTTTTGCTCCAACAGTCACCGCATGTATTCACTAGTATTGCATGTAACTCTAATATTAAAACAATAAGGAATGCTAAATAAATTTGTGTGAAAAAAATTAGTCATGTAAAACCTAGGGCCTGATCCCTCAGACTTTAGTAATAAAAATAGTCATTAATGGCAAGAAACATGAAAAATGATGTGCTTAAGTATTTATGAGTTGAACTGGGGCAGAGGGGTGGACCAGCTACTACAGAGTGACTGGAATTTAACATTCTCCTTCCTGTACTCACATGTACTTCCCTGCCAAGACAAATTCAGTAGTTAAATAGATTTTTTCCTGTTTGTACATATGAATGGGTTTTCCTGCATTTTTTTGAGTAGTTTTTGTAATATTGTTTGAAAATTAACATTGTAAAGGTAGCTTTCATAATGCTTCTGATAACTGTTCTTTGTACAGTGTGATGTACTTATTAGAAATGTTAAGTACAGGGTGTGAGGAAAATATTCCTGTAGCAACAATACAATTGAGAAATGAAATGAATGAAATGATGTTGGAACAGAACAGTGAAGCTTAGCAAGGGAGATCTTTTATCAGGGCATGTACTGACAGGACAAGACAATGATTTTAAACCAAAAAAGGGTAGATTTAGATTAGATAAAAGGAAGAAATTCTTCACAGTGCAAGTGGTGAGACACTAGAACAGGTTGCCTAGAGAAGCTGTGGATACCTCATCCCTGGAGGTGTTCAAGGCCATGTTGGATGGGGTTTTGAGGAACCTGATCTAGTGGGAGGTGTCCCTGCTCACGGGAGGGGGCTTGGAAGTAGATGATCTTTGAGGTCCCTTCCTACCCAAATCATATCATATATATATTATATATGTTATATATATATATATATATATATATATATAATATCATATATATCATTATCTGAATATCCATTGGTTCCATATTTGAGGTTTGGATTTTACAAAACTTAGTTTACTGTGTCAGAGGAGCAGTGTCTAGACATTGTAGGATTATCATATATCTCTTTTTGTGAGGCTTGTCAGTCAAATGCTCTTTGTATGTACTGATATTCTTTAAATCATTCATAATATTTCCTGAACACTGCAGCAAAGGAGATCATCTTGGAAGAGCAACAAGTCTAAGCAAAGCATTTGCTCATCAGTTACCATTAGTGATCAATTCTAAATACAGATATTTAAATAAAAATTTAATGCTGGGAAAAATGGTTCATTAACCTTTAAAATTAATTCCACGTTAATTCTTATTCCTCCTACAGAGTACATGAAATTAGTTGTACTGAGTATGCTTCTCTCCTTGTGACGTGACTGTTCCTAAAAGTCAATATCACTATAAACTAACTCCTGTGATTGCATGTATTGCAATAAATGTGTTGAAAGTGTACATGTGACAAAGTATATAGAATATCATTAGTATCATTTTGCTGTTTTGCTTTCCTGGATAAGCTTATGGAAAACCAATGTCAAGTACTAAGGCACATGAACTTTTAGTGGAGACCTGACAAGTTGTAGATTTAATGTATGCTTGCTCATCAAAGTATATTCTGAGTATCCCCAAACAATTTTGTCGAAGAAGCTTAAAAATGACAAATTCCCCTTAATATTACAGAATTTTAGAAGTTACTTTGTGTGCTTTTTTAATGTTCTTTTTTTTTTTCCTGGTTTAAAAATGGTTTCATTACACTATTTTGTACAGACTTTCCATCATTCAAAATATATATTGAATTTTTCCAACATTCAAAACATTGTTTAAAAATAGTTTACAGCCAATCACATTGCTGAAGCTATACAGTTACAAGAACAAAGACAAAATCTGGACTACTTTTTCTGTTTTCAAGATTACAAAATTTTAAGTTAGTTTTCACTCCCTGCTTTTACTGATTTGCAGTTAGCATTTTGGCAATGCACTGTGGCTACTAGATGAATAGTTGCTAAGGCCTGTTGAGTGTCTAGAATAAAAAAGTATTCAACAGATTTTATCTGAATACAGTTCTAAAACAAAGAAACAAAGCTCTCTTCTCTGGAGGATAATAAGTAAGCAATATACATCTTCAATTTCTCATTTTATTTCATTTGCCATTATACATACAGCCAAGGACTAAGTCTCTATTCATTTCAACGGAAGACTCGGTGTTAATTTCAGTAGAGGATCTGTCTCTAAAATATTCTGTAGCTTGAGCAATACTGTTCAATGGTTGATATAAATAGATAAATGTTTATGAACTTAATATCAGCTACTGTATATCTTACTTATTTGTATTGGCATGGGAAATACAATTGGCTTATGTGGAATACTTATGTTAAATAGGAATCTATTCTTCTATCTATACCATTAAAAAGATGCCTCATTCCATACTTCTGAGAGAAACTGGAGTCATGATAATAGGGTAGCTCGTGGTAAATTCTATGCTATGTGCACAAATTACTAAAAAAAAAAAAAATTTATGAAATACAGTAAGGGTCTTATCTCCTTGTAACGAGGTGTTAACATCTTCAGGATAGTGAAGTATATTTTAAATTGTATTTTGCAAAAGTTTTTTGGCAATATGTATAAGTAATTTTCCATATAAAAGGAATCTCATATAGAAGACCAGGTGACATGGCTGTTCTACCTGCTTTTCGTTCATTGTTTTATTAGTATTATATTACATGGTGTGTGTTGCTAAACTCTGGCAGTGATGGCAACTATAAAAACCTTGCAGCAACAAAAAGTAGATTTCAGTCTACTGATTTGTGGCTAACTTTTATGATTTTCATGTTTCAGAGAAGTCAACATTACAGACAGATGTAAATCACTTGGCGGTTTCTTTTTCTCTTCTCATCATTTTTAATGCTTTCTCATACTTCCCCTTGTTTTCCCCAGACTAATATTTGATTCATGTCAAAAGTAGAATACTTGAGGTGCTAGTTTGCTTCAGTGATGCCTCCAGTGATACTTTCACTGCTTTACCTTAGAACTATGCCTAAGTTACAAATTCGGTTTTTCTAACTACTGTCAGCGAGGAATGACCAGTGAAGTGTGGTTCAGAGCAAGAGTTTGACATGGATGGTCAGAGGATGTGTTTACATTGTATGCACTATGGGAACCAGAAGTACCTCCCAGACTTGTTTTGCGTATGAATGCCAGATGACTTTTGACTTCTTGTTGGGATAAGGCAAATTCTGGAGTGTACCCTGAATTGAGAGTATGGATACCAAAACATTCAGCATGGAAGGGAGCTGTGGTGCTCTCAGCAGATCATCTGACAGATATGTTATGGGCATCAGGTGGTGCATGGGGCACTGTAAATCTCACCCTTCAATCTAGATGTATCCTAAATCATCCTCTGTAAGAAGTTCCCTCTCTTCCTTACTGTATACTGAGCTTCAAGTGACAAACCTCACTACTGGGGCATTTATGTGGTGAATCTTTTCAAACATTTAGCTCCTGTTGGATTAGGATGGCAGCTGCTTGTCTTTGTTGCTGAATTATTTTAGTACATAGTTCTTCACTGTTATATCATGCAGTAACACTGATAAAGCCAAAGCTGCTCCAGACTCCAAACAGGAAATGATAACGCAGAAGGTGAGGAAAATTAATTGTATTTATGTCAACTGCCTGTAATGCAAGACTGTGACAAATTAATCTCCAGTAACCTGGTTGCCCCATTGATTTCTTTGTCGCTATATTAAGGAAGAACATTATCCATTATGTACTGCGTCACTAAGGAAGCAAAAAGAATAATGATTACATTCACTTTTGTAATGAGTTGTAATACTGCTGTGTTTTATATACATGAGAAAATAAACTCTTTTATTATTGGGCTATCAGAGCATGTAAAATCTCAGATGAGGTCTACTTTCAGCAAAGGAGTTCTTTTTTCCATTTTATGCCAAAATTATGTCTCAGTGAAATATTAGTTCATCCAAACTGAATGATGAAGGTGGGGCATTTTGATTTTGGGAAGTACAGATTTTTGCTTTCTCTTGATTTGCTATAGTATTTTTTGTTTTCAAGAGCAGTCTTTCCTTTCTTAGGTTCATCTTTTCAAATATATGTTTCTACAGAACAAAAATAATAGATCAAGTTTTTGTATAAGATTTTATTTTTATTTTTATTTTTTGGAAGTACCCCATACATAAATTATTTAATACAAGTTAATTTCAAGAATTTTGTAGTTTAATCATCTTTTCAGTCAATTATCAGATATGACTATTTTCATTATGTGAATTCAGATATATGAATTCTGATAACCTCATGGAAGCTAGAAGGTATTTCTTTCATTTAGTTCAGCAGGGCAAAGTTTCACTTTAAATTTACTGTTTCTAAGAGATACTTTGTGATCATTAAAGGAGCCATTCAAGGGGACCTGGACAGGCTGGAGAAGTAGGCCCATGTGAACCACATGAGATTAAAGTCCAAGTGCAAATTGCTGCACCTGGGTAGGGGTAATCCCAGACAGGAGTACAGACTGGGAAAAGAACTCGTTGAGAGCAGTCCTCAGGAGAAGGAATAGGGGGTTCTGGTGGACAAAAAGCTTGTCATGAGCCAGCAGTGTGCACTTGCAGCCCAGAAAGCCAACTGCATCCTGGGCTCCATCAACAGAGGAATGGCCAGCAGGTCGAGGGAGGTGATTATTCCCCTCTGCTCTGCCCTTGTGAGGCCCCATTTGGTGTGCTGCGTCCAGTTTTGGGGCCCCCAGCACAAGAAGAATATTGATCTGTTGGAACAGGTCCAGAGGAGGGCCACGAAGTTGCTCAGAGGGCTGGAGCACCTCTCCTTTGAAGAAAGGCTGAGAGAGCTGGGGATGTTCACCCTGAAAAAGAGAAGGCTCTGGGGAGACCCCATACTTAAAGGGGTCTTAGAAAAAAGGTGGAGAATGACACTTTACTCAGGTAGTTAATAATAGGACAGGGGGGAATGATCTTAAACTAAAAGAGGATAGATTTAGTTTAGACATTAGGAGGAAATTCTTCACTGTAAGGGTAGTGAAGCACTGGAACAGGTTGACCAAAGATGTTGTGGATGTTCCATCCCTGGAGGTGTTCAAGGCCATGCTGGATGGGACCTTGTCCAACCTGATCTAGTGGGTGACATCTCTACCTATGGGGTAGGGGGGTTTGGAGTTACATGATCTTTAAGGTCCCTTCCAACTCAAGCCATTCTATAATTCTACGATTAAAGACCAGATGCTAGTCAGAGTCCACAAACTGGCCTGTACTGAAGAAAGTAGAGTACAATGTTGTTGCCTTGTTAAAGATTCTTGAAACACCATCTGTTTACATATTTTTCAGTGTTTTCATTATTCTATTTGCAAATGTAAAGGCAAATGTTAAGCAATCTTTCTTAAGTAGAAAATGGCAGTGTTAACAGCATTGAATGGAGATAGAATGTAATTCTCCTGAGCCTTTATAATATCTGGTCTTCTCACTTTTCAGCGCAATCCTCCCATGCTGGTCAATGATCTGTTTGAAGATATCAAAGATGGGGTAATGCTGATTGCCCTTTTGGAGGTTCTTTCAGGGCAGAAACTGGTAAGAAATTCCTTCCTTCTGAATGTAGAAGATAGTTACACTACTTCTCTAGGATATTATCTACTTTTTTTTTCTATAGTTGTATAAAGAAAAAATACTGATTGCTATATAGCAAAATAAGTTTACTCACAGAGTTGCTTATCTGGTTACAAAGCAAAACCAGATGATTACAGAGTGACATTCTTATTTTATGCATTTTCTTTTATTTTTGTCTTACTAGCTCATAAAAATAGCTCATTTATATTAGTCTTTACAATTCACCTTGGTGTTACTGTTATGACACACAAAAGGTCTTAAACTCAGGCCAATTCTATGTCTTGAAAAAATGACAACAGTCTTTTCTTGACTAGTTCACGGCTTTCACTCTGAGAAAATGTGAGCCCCTCATGTATCATGGGGTCTAATATTCATTTACCCTGACAGAGGCTCAGCTACTGTAAAGAACCTTAACTGATGCCAAATGGCTTTCTCACAGCCAAGTTATATAAGGAGGCTACAAGATTTACATAGCAAATAGGCTGTGTAAATCTTGGGAACCAGGTTAGTGTTGTGTGTGTGATGGGAAGAGAAATGAAACATTTGCAGGCCAAGACTTCTCACATTTTCCAAACCAGCTCACATATCAAGTGGCAGCATCTGATAATAGAGTAAGTCTTCCATCTGCCTTGATCTAGGTTCAGAGGTTACCTATTGCCCCAGAGTCAGGCGATTTCCAAGTGACATTCTTTTGCTCCATTTTCATATGTCACTTCTGTTTCGATTGCAGGTGATGCACAAAATTAGTAGTAACTCAGACTGCAAGTGATTGTAATGTAAGATACAAAGAAAGCTGCTCCTTCAAATGTATTTTTGCTCTGTTGAAGTGTACCGATTTATGTTTCTGTTCATGTGAAGTCTCCCTCTTGTGGCAAAACAGAGGTAGTGAAACAGAAAAAGAATTTTAGTGAAGTTACCGGTTATATTCACATTCACTGGATTGTATCCTGCCTATATTTACTAATGAAAACAACAGAAATTACAGAACCAGAATAATGTCTGGTTAATTTAAAAGCCATGTATAGTGGAATACTATATTCTGTAGTAACTTCAAAATAAATTTCAAAACCTAAAGCAAAATTTTGTTAAAGTAATTTCTAACTTCATGAATACAAATTTAAATGGCTGTAGTTGTATATTTTCATTGCAACATACGATTCATGCGGGGGGGGGTGCAAAATTACAGTTTAGAATGGTAGAGACTACGATGTGTTCTTGGATTAATTCAAGAAATTCTATTTTATTTTTTATTTTTATTTTTTAGCCTACATGTCTGAAGTTCAGCAAAATTATTGTTCAGTAAGGATTTGTGATTTTTTTTAAATCATCAGTGTATTAAGGAGAATTGATAAAAAATAAAATAAAAAATTAACCTCTGCATAAAATGTCTTTACTGCAGACTGAATTTTAAAACTAACAACAACCTTGACTTCTCAGGCAAAATTATTTACTGAATGTTACCTTCTCTCAAATATATGTTAATAAACATAATTATTTTATTTTACATAACAAAAATACTTTGCTGTTTTGATGAGGTCTGTAGGCTGAAGTCCACAGTTTTAATCCTGGAGTTATTAAGACATCTATAATTATTTGATCATGTAATTTTGGTATTTATGTCCCCTATATCTGTCAGTCCTCTCTGATGGTTTTATTTAAAAATGCAACTTGAATGTTTCAAGCAATGTTGTTCAGGTAAATCAGGCTATGGCCTGTACATATGTGTTCATAATGATCTTGAACTTAATTTTTTTCAGCAAAGTGGCATACATCTAACTAGAGTTTACACTGTTCTTTTTAAGCCATGTGAGCAGGGACGTCAGCTGAAGAGAATTCACTGGGTTGCAAACATTGGCACAGCTCTTAAGTTTCTAGAAGGAAGACGGGTAGGTTTGGTAGCACAAAAGTTGCTGTAAAGTAAAAATGTCAAAATTCAACATTAGTATGTAGAAACATATAGGGTAAAGTTGTGTTTCGTTGCTGTTGTTGTTGTTTGGTTGGTTTTTGTTTGTTTGTTTGTTGAGTTAGAATCACCTTGGATGATCTCCTTCATTTTCTGTGCTCTTTCTCTGTTCCTTACTTTTCCGTTGCTGTTCTCAGCAAAGTTGGGAATGATCTTTAGTTCAGTTCAGTAGAGGCGTTCATTTATAATTAAAAGAACAGATTTATGGACTTGACTACATCGTACATGTAAAACTCTACTCCCTGAAAGTATACACATGAGAACAGTGTGGTTATTAGCTTGGCAGGACTTCAGGTTAATCCATGGATTGATTCTGGTAGTCAGTACTGCAGCCACTTTAGAAATGTAACAAACCTTTTTAGAAATTTAACATATTTAGATATTTAACCTAAAGAGTTGGGATTGTTCAGCCTGGAGAAGAGAAGGCTCCGGGGAGACCTTATAGCAACCTTCCAGTACTTAAAGGGAGCCTACAGGAAAGCTTGGGAGAGACTGTTTGTCAGGGAGTGTAGTGACAGGATAAGGGGTAACAGTTTTAAACTAAGAGTGGGTAGATTTAAATTAGATATTTGGAAGACGTTCTTCACAATGAGGGTGGTGAGGCACTGGCACAGATTGTCCAGAGAAGTTGTAGATACCCCATCCCTGGAAGCGTTCAAGGCTGGATGGGGCTTTGAGCTACCTGGTCGGGTGGAAGGTATCCCTGCCCTTGGCAGGGTTGTGGAATTGGATGATCTTTGAAGTCCCTTCCAATCCAAACCATTCTATGATTCTATGAAAACCTAAAAGCTTAATGTATTCTAGGTACGAATATCAAATACAAGCAATCTACTTTTTTTTTTCCTTTTTTCCTCATTTTCCTCTCTGTATTATACTGACATATCTTTTTTCTTTTTTTTCTTTTCTTTTTATTAGAATTGCATTTACTTTCTTCATTTAATGTCTGTATTTCAGTTTATTTTTAGTTTTTATTTTTCAATGCACATGTAACACCCAGTGAATTTTATTTCTTCATAGTGCAATACATCAAGAGTTTTTGGACTTTGGCATTCTTTCAGTTTCTTTAACCCCATGGCATTGTGACTTAATTATTTTTCTGTTATGTGGTAAGCTATCTTAGCAGATTCCAGTAGAATGAAATTTATCATAACAGAATTTTTTTCTAGTGAAAAACATGTATGACCATAGCAAAGACAAATACGTTTGCAAAGCACAGTTCTGCTTTGACTCATGGCTCTGCTAGTTAATGTAATAGAGTTTGTTGATACAAACCATATCAGAATGCAGCCTCAGTGTGGAGGCTTGAGTATAGTGAGAGCTTCCTGAATCATAGACAAGACTGGGGTGAATAATAATAATGATAATAATTAAAAAAAAAAAAAAAGTGCTTTCCTAGTCTACATGTCAAAATGTAGTGGGGGACCCAAACTTTGTATGATGTAGCAGTGCAGCAAGATAATTAACTCTGCTAAGTATCAAGATAGATCACCAGGAATGGGACACCATGATTTTGCTTGCCGATCTGAGCATTTTTGTCTGGTCTTTCAGTTATTTTTGTATGCACTGTGTATTAGTATGCCGGATTTCCTTCTAGAGGGAAATGGAAATAAGCACTGTGTAAGGTATATTGCTGTGTCTGCAGGCTGAATCCAGACTAAAGAATGCATCTATCCAGTCTGTCATTGTTTTCCTCCCAGAGGAGATGGGGATGCTGTGGGCACAGGAAATGCCTCTTTAGCATCTGAGTGCAGTCCCTAGTTTTTACTCACAGGTGAATGAAGGGAGATGTATAAACGGCTGTCTGTGGTGCCTTTGACAGTGCTGGGGGTCTCCTACCACCATAAGTAATGTTTATTACACATATAATCAACTTCCTATTTTCACAATCCAGACAGACTCCTTTTACACTTCAAAATGCAATTGGCATTTGGCAGATGTTCTCTGAACATCAGAGAACATCAGATGTTCTCTGAAGTTTTTCCATGAACAAGTATGCAGCGCATGAACACTTTAGCTGCCCTTATTTATGTCAGTATTAAGGGAGACTATCTTAGTTTTGCTGAGGGAATGAAGGTTAGCATATTTCATTATTTTCTGACACTATATAATATATTCAATTTCCTTGAGCATTATCTATGTATTAATTTCTTTATACATACTCTGTCCCTTCCATGACTGGCTTTTCTCTTATGAGGTTATTTTAGGGTGATACCTTATTCAGACTATAGACTAACATTTGGGAGTTAAGACTCACAGAACCTATTCCTGTTTCTTAACTTTAATTCTTAACTTTAACTCTTAAATTTACTTTATTTAGTCCATTCCACACCTATTAGAAATACATCTTGCATAATTTAAAATCTGTTATGCATAGTCTTTAATTTACTTTCCTTATTAATTGTGCTGTAAGATGTAGCCAAAAAAATGCTATTTTTACATTATAAAATTAAATGAATGCATTTACCTGATAATTAATCACTTAAAACTTATTTTTGTATCATTTTTTCCATTTGTTTTTCATGCAAGTCTATATACAGAGGATCTCCGGTTTGTATAACGGTTTTACATAATTCTTTTTTTTTTCTTTTTTTTTCCTTATTGTTGTTTTTTAAATGAAATTAAATATTATTTATACAAGTAATAGCATGCAGCAGCCCCCAAAAAATCTTTCTTTATAGCTATTCTTGTTTAAAAAGTGAAATTGTATCATTCAGTTATATTTTTTATTAACAAACTTGTTATTTGGTTACAAAACTGTGTTAAAAGCATGAAACCTATTTGAAATCTATTTTGTAATTGTTATCATTCCTTTTGTGTGGTAATAACACATTTTCTTTCCTAAATAGATTAAACTTGTCAATATAAACTCAACTGATATTGCTGATGGTAGACCTTCTATTGTGCTTGGCTTGGTGTGGACCATAATTTTATATTTTCAGGTACAACATTTTTTATACTTCAGTGTAGCTTGCTCAAGTAATGGTCCAGGTCATCATTTCATATGAACTGCTGTGTTTCCAGTACCTCACTACATCTAAGTTTATAATTAGCTATGGATCTGATCCTGAATAAAGGAACAGTTTACTATAGGGGTGCTTCACACTGGTTAAAATAAGATACCTGTCTTTGGAATGGACCTCGAATGGCTTTCCTTTATCACTAGAACATATTCTTCCACTCTCTCTGAAGAGTGCAAAAGAACAACAAAAGAAAAGTACAGAATCATGGATTCTTCATACAAGCACCCTTACCAGCCCTGGATATGATTGTGCTGTATGACTAAATTCCATTGTACATGATGTCAGACAGTAATTATGCATACATAACATATGTAAACTTGCTGATTTCACTGGGAGATGCAAATACTTGTAAGTACAATACTTAGCTTTAAATGATGTAGGTGGAGACCAATCTTGCAGTGTCCTCCAGATATAACTATTTCATGTTAAGGCCAAATTGTTGTCAAATTAATGTTCTTAAAAGAGAAAATTTACTGATTTTCATTTGATGAAAAGCATGATGCAAATAACTGTCATACAACCTCAGCAAGCAATACTAATGCACTTTGTTTCAGTACATTCACTATTTCATCACGAGGTATTTCTAAGCAGAGATACAATTATATTTACACCAAAACAGTACAAAGGTAACTTAAGAACTATCCAGATGATTATCAAGGTCATTTCCATTCTTTAATTGAATGAGTGGCCTCTGAAATTAGTGGATAGTTTTATAATTTCAGTTCAAGCTAAATATGAGCTATTGTCTCCTACTTGAATGATAATTTGTCATACTAGATAACTTGACACAGTTACATATTGTTGTAACTGTTTGTTGGGAAAGTCAATGATTGCTAGATTTTCTATACTTCAGAAATTAAGACCATCATCTGGGCACATACATTAGAATTTTTGAAGCTACTTTAAAGTACAGTTAAACAATCTACAGCATGTTAATCACAGCTTCTGCTCAGCTTTGTTTTGTTAGTCCTATTACGATATTATTTAAGAGACTGCTGAGAATTAAACTGATTATCTACAAACAGTCCATTAATATTTTTTTTCACACAGATTGAAGAGCTGACCAGCAACCTCCCACAGCTGCAATCATTGTCTAGCAGTGCGTCTTCTGTGGAAAGTGTTGTCAGTTCAGAAACTGCAAGTCCCCCAAGCAAACGGAAGGTGGTAACCAAGGTCCAAGGAAGTGCCAGGAAGGCTTTACTAAAATGGATACAGTACACGGCAGCAAAGTAAGTAACCTACAGATGAATTGATTTTGTATCTTAAGTGTAAACTTTTTCTTCAGAATTTAAACTCTCTCTGTCAGGGACTGTCCTTTTGCTATCTTTTTATATAGCACCAGCCTGTGATCATATTATTTTTGATAATTGAGGCTGCTAAATGTTCCACCATTACAAAAAGCAAGTAATCAATAATAATTTACATTAATTTTACAAGCAATCACATTTTATAGTCTCTGAATAATGAATGGGATTATCTCGACAGAATGAGGAACTGAAAGGGGAATTAAATATCTGAATGATGATGTTTTAGTCTTACTGCCAAAACACTTGATGTTACAATGCAAGCCCCACACTGACAGCATTCCTTAGTGACAGAGCCTGTAATTCTGCACTAAATTCAGGCACTTGCTGTTAAAAGAGAAGTGGTGAAAAAACAGAACATCCTTCCACAGTTTTAAGGCAAAGGATGTATTACTGCAAAAATTGTCTGGAATTTTCATTCTTCTTAAACAAAGTTTATGCCAAGTAAGCCTAAATTTATTTCAGTTATTTTTGCTATTTGGTACAATTATCCCAAGTTTGCTGTGCTTGCTAAAAGGCATGGAAAAAGCATACATTAAATCAAAGAACCAATATTAATTTAGTGGCTTTCACTCTAAGAAAATAAAAATAAAAGGCATAAAAGAATAAAATGGATTTTTTTTTTGTACTTAAGTAATCACTGCTGTTTGAAGATATCAATCATGTAATAATGTAGATGGAAATAGTAAATTATGGAACAATGTCTCAGAGAAAAGAAATATAAAGAGAAAGACTTTCTCCAGTTCTTCAATAAATAGCTAGAATACAGTAACTAAAAATGCCTAATCAGATTGTACTGCACTATTCCTATTGAATTGTTGTTAGGAAGAGACAGGCTAGTGAAAGCTGTCAGCTGCAACTTCCAGACATGTAAACAAGCAAGATACAAACAAAGAGAGAGTTTCATAAATCTGATTTTCAGTACAGTGAGGAAGAGTAGGTGAAATGTGTTATAAGAAATCTAAAAGAAGGATAATACACTTTGCCAAGCCCTCATTTAGCTCACTGCAGGAGCTTTTCAAGGGCTCATCAAAGGCTGTAGTTTTCAATGATTACAATAATCTGTGAATGAAGCTTTCATCTGGAGTTACTGTTCCTGTGACCTTCCCAATGACAAAACTACCTTCTTGTCCAGGTGTGTCTTCAAAGGAAGTTTACGTGCTCAAACTAATTTAAAAAACAAACAAACAAAAAAGTCCTGCAGTTTGTGGACCACTGTACCCTTCAGAATTACTTTTAAAAGCAGCAGTCAGAAGTGATATTCAGTTCTGATTACTTTCTCATTATATCTTTGCACTTCTTCATCATATACAAGAACCTCGGTGCACTTTAATTGTTCAAAATACCATGGGCTTATGGCCACTACTGAGCTTGCTGGTGACAAATGCAGTATGTATATAACTATATCCTCTAGGATCTTCATATGCAGTAATGAATTTATGCAGTGTACAGATGGAGCTGTAGTCAAGCTGACTAGCACTGTAGGAACAGCAGGTGGTTTAGGTCTAATTATGAGTAGCCACTGGTTGGAGCATCCTGTCTCCTCCTGTATTTCCTCTAGTCTTGATGCTGAGATCCACTATTTTTTCCTTCATATTCCTTAGGCAAGTTGGAATTGAAATCAAAGACTTTGGACAAAGCTGGAGGAGTGGTGTTGCATTTCATTCCGTTATTCATGCCATCCGTCCAGATTTAGTGGACATGGACAAAGTAAAGGGAAGATCAAATAGGGAAAACCTGGAAGAAGCCTTCACACTCGCAGAAACAGAACTAGGAATTCCAAGGCTCCTTGATCCAGAAGGTACCTAATTCATTGCTTAAAAAAAGTTTGGACTATTCGTATGAGTTAAATCAAACATGCTGATTAGATGGTTTTCAGAAGAAGTAGAGTAGTGTTTAGATATTTAAGTATCATGTTGTGCCATTCAGATATAATTTAATTTACTATGTTCTGTACTCATATCTAGATGTGAATGTTGACAAGCCAGATGAAAAGTCTATCATGACATACGTAGCCCAGTTTTTGAAGTACTACCCTGATCATCATACGGTGACTGATGTGCAGGAGAATGATGTAAGTTTCTCTTTCATACCTATACAAATCAGTTTATCTTAGGGGGTGGGGGTGTTATAAATACATTTTTTAGCTTATTATATTTTCTTTTGATTAACAGTTCAAATGAAAGCAAGCAGAGTAGGAAAAGTAAGAAAGATGAACTGAGAATAAAAGAACCTGTGTTGTAAATATTTACTAGTAGATGAAGAAAAGAGTGTGGCAGTTCTGCAGAGATTTTCCTTTCAACAGTAGGAGCCAAAAAGAACAGAAACAGTTTTGGTAAATGTTAACAAATGAATGGATCCCAAAATTCTCTGAGAGTTTTTCAAGCATAACACCAATAAGATTGCAATAGTTTGTTACGTGAGGCAGAGCATCAGTTCTTTTTCTATCACACTGGATTTATGGATAGGAACAAGAATAGTCCAAGAGATTGCTTAGTCTTTGGACTTTTAGATTTGGGAGGCAGTTATAATTTTGACACAGACTTCTTTATATTGCACTGTGAAGTTAGACTAGACTATTTGCTTTAAGGAATCACTTTCAGTCTTTTTTTTTTTTTTCTTGTTTGTACTGTGAGTGCTGTAGTGCATTGGTTTTGCACTAGAATATCTGTACTCAGTGATGCCAAGCGATTATGACTCACTTCCTAATCCGGATCATTTACTTCCTTCATGGCAAATGGAAGGAAACACTGCTGAGACAATCTGCTCAGCCCCAGCAAGAGAGAAAGAGCACCTTTTGTCTGTGTTTCTGTGCATATCTTATGGACAGCATTTTTTTTTTAATACTTTCTGTTTCTTGTTCCAAATTCTTTAATATAACACTTATTTAATATATGGGTAACTGCTTTTCTTGGCCACACAATCCACCGAAATGTGATTTTTTTTGTTTGTTTGTTTTTAATCAGTTCTGCACCTATGGTCATTCTAATATGTACCTCAGGTAAATTAATTGATTAAAAAAATGTAAAGGAGAGAGTACTACTTTTTTTCTCAGTGCACATTGTATCATATATGAGTTATTTGTGTGATGATATAATCCATTTAAATTGAAAATTCTTTTTTTTTTTTTTCAACAATTTTTGTCCACTGATTCTGTTCTGGGTATATACAGGATTGGTATTTTTATGTCTTCACATTTATAAAAGAGATGTATATATTCATGAATGCTCTCCTTCACACAAAAAGACCACATGCATCACTTACACAATCACATATAAAACCATATATACATCTCTTTTATAAACCTGAAGACATAAAACGCTCTGCTCTTTGTTTCCCCATAGGTTATGACTTCTTAAAAGATATACTTCTCTAACCATCTTGGAAATTTAGTTACCTAAAATTTTCTAGTATTAACTGAGAGAAATTCAAAAATCCAACAGATGAAGTTTTTACATTTGAAATGAGCATTCAGAAATTAAGCTGGAAGACTGCAGAAGTGAAGATATAATGAAGCAAATTGCAGTCACTGCAGTCAGTCAATTGTGTTTATAGTTTGACTTGATCCAGTTAATTACCTTTATTCCATGGTAGTTTCTTTGTGGTTTTGTTTGTTTGTTTTTCTTTTTTATTTTGTTGTTGTTGTTGGATTTTGTTTGGTTTTGTTTTTAATATATAAGTAATAGGTTATTTTCAAGCAAATATGATCAAGGGTTCATCTCATACTGTTTGTATCTAACTAGTAGCATATGTTGAAATTAAATTTAATACTCATAGAAGAATTATTCCCATCTTCTCAATCCATTCAAGCAAAAGTTTGAGCAGCTTTGATGGGACCTTGTTGAAAATTCTTACCCTTACACAGTCCCAATGCACTTCTGCTGAAGCTAGTAAAGAGGTAAAGTTGTGAAATATCTATCAATTGCTTCATCTTGATATGATTTTAAATGCAGAGAAAACACATTCCTTCAAGGTAAAAAGTGTTCTAATGAGAAACAAGTAATTCAGAAAATAATCCTGTCACCTCCAACATCTTTATGCCATTATAGTTCCCAAATATAAAAGGAGTTTTCCGATCAGCAACTGGAAAAATATCTTTCTGAGCTCTTCCAGTAATTTTCTGTCTGCTTTTTAAGATGTGCATTAATAGCTCTCCCCTGAAGATATTGCTTGGCTCAGCATTCACAGTGCATCTGTGCTACTGTTATCAGTGGATGTGTTTCAGTGATGACAGTAACACATACATATAAACAAGAGTTTTCAAGAGGAATTGACTAAGTAATTGAATTCATAGATAAACTTTTTTAAAGGGACTTTTTCTTTCCAGTAAATTGGCAATAAAATAGTTCCACATTTCTGAAAAACAGATAACTTTTAACTTTTCTTTTCTTTTTTTCTTTTTTTTTTCTTTTTTTTTTAAGATTTAAATGGTCATGTCTGAAAATTCTGTTCTGGCTCTGCCTAAGAATTTGAACAGTTCAGCTGGTTTATAATTACATAGTAGAGAACTCAAGATAACTCATTTCCTAGTCCGTAATTAAATTTCTCATGAAACACGGATATATATTTTTATCTCTCCAAACAACAAAGTATTCTGTATTATGTAATTTTCAAATTAACACTGGCAGTTCAGTTTTAAAGAAGAAAATATATATATATATATATAGAGAGAGAGAGAGACTGAGTTGGGCTGAAAAGTTTCTATGTAAATTTAATTTTTCCCCTATTCTTATCATATTGGAATTCATAAACACTTTTCTCTAATCTTTTTCTTTCATATTCTTTGGTGGTTGAGTGGTCCAGTTCTGTTGTTTGTCTCTGCAAATAAGTGAACATGCGTAGAATTGTATCAGGATAGTTTAATAATCTAAAATTCTGTTTGGAAGTAGCATGCAGAAAATAAGTTGTAGTGACTTAAAAGAGTTAAAGTAAATGTGATCAGAGATCAAAAATCCTCATACTGAGGAAAGAACAAATGGTCACAATTCTTTGATGGTTTTCTTTGATGGTTTATGTTATGTTCTGTATTCTGCTTAAGATGTGCAGGCTTTAGAAAATAGTTATGTATCTGTAACAACACCCTTTTAATGTTTTTTATTCAGTGTAAGAAACATTAGGCACTAATAAAAGTCATGTTTTAAGAATGATATCTCATCAGACTGGGGATTATGGTGGCAGGGGATGATGGTGGCAGGTACCTTTGTTTCTAAGAAAGTGAATCCTTTATGACAGTTATCAAAACTGAGACTTTGAAATGTTTTTGTATCAACCAAGGAACACAGAATCACTGCAGGTGACAAGAAGTGATCAGCTCAAGTGAAAACGTGTGAAAATTTAGAAATAAATAAATAAAATGCCTATTATGCTTTTCTTCAGTTGCACAGTGTCAACGCCATTAAGTTAGGCAGTTATTGAAAGACCTACATCTGCAATTAAGCAGAAAAGTAAACAAATATCATCTGACTAAATAGTGAAAATAAATAAATACATGAATCTCAGAAGACCTAATGTCACCTATTAACTTTACTTTTTTCACTTAATGTCAAAGAAATCATACTGTAATTTGAGAGGTGTGGCTATTCCTGTGTTCTTCAGGTATCACACAGGTGCTCTTGTTCTGGTGATTTCTATTTCAAAAAGAGTCAGGCTCATTTTTAGCAATTATTGAATTTTTAAGCTGCTTTAACAGGAATCCTGCTAAATGCCTGTTTTGCTCACATTGCTTGCTGTATGAACAGTTGTCACCACACAGATGCTCTTGCAAAGACTTATCTTAAAGGAAGTGATTCTCAGCCATAAGAATGTAATCCATAGAGGAATAAAGTCCTGTGCTTTACAAAACTGAAGTTATAGTATGAACTAAAAATAGTGCATTCACTGCACTATTCACTGCATTGTGAAACACTTTCTCTTCTTGATTTCAAGAATACCTTACTTAAAGTTTCAATTACCAGGATTGTTACAGGAGTTTTGACCTATTAGGATGCAGAATTTAGTATTGTCTTTATGGATCTGACTGCTAAATATTAATAGAGATTTCAATAGTCTCATTAAAGTTATCACTTCTAGTGAATGGAGTGCTTTTAATACCAAAGTTCTTCTTTTGGTGGCTGAATGAGTAAAGAATTCTCTCTTCTCATAAGGCAGTAGTCTTGGATTTGTTGTTTATCTCAAAGAATCTTGATGTTATTTTTCCACACAGAAAGCAAGCTACCAGACCAGTAGAGTAGTGCTATCAGACCAGTAGATTAGTACTATCAGACTAGAAGAATAATACTTTTATTCTCCTTCTCTATGTTTAAATGTTGGAAGCATTAGGTGTTCTGGCATTTTGTGACACTGTATGCAGTAAAGGAAATGCCAGCATTATAAAAAGCAGGAGCAGGGAAGTGTCATATATGCCCTAGACTGTTTCTCAGGTACCAGCTTTAGGCATGTGTCAGAAAATAGGAAATAGAGCTTTATTCCAGTGCAGCTGTCCTAACACAATGTTAACCTTGCTGCAACATCCAGATAAGAATTTACGTAGGGAATTAACAGACATAATGCCTGTGAGATTTGCACAATCTGTTATGCAAATTCTGTCCAACCAACTAGCACTGTTTTGAGCAGAGGATCAGTACCGGAATTAGCAGAAATACATCAAAGAAGATGATTCTGTCCTTTCCTCAACTGAAATGAAGCAATACCTCTAAGCTGTTAAAATGGTTAAGGGAAGTTACATTTTACATATTTGAGACAACTTTCAAAGAAAGGAACCATAATTGGCTCCTTTCTCAGGTTAGGATTTTATTAAAATAATTAACTTTATTACTTAAATACTGTCAGGTGCTCTTCTTTTTTAACACATAGTCCAGTGCTTCTTCTCTCAGATAATGTTTAAAATTCAGTCACTCATTTTTGGTGCTTAGCTGGTGCAATGCGGTGTTGCTTTTTTTCACTGCAACAGATGTGTTTCTGATAGTCACCAATTTTATGGTAATATCACTTCTTTCATTTTAAAGAGTAGCTTCTGATTAACAGCCAGAACACATGGTTCATTGGTTGAAAATATGAGATGGACACTTGTATTCTACTTAAAGATTAGCGTACTTACACAGTGCACAAAAAGCCTTTCTGTTGTCTGCCAACCTTCCCATATAACATGCTGACAGACCTGAGATTTCCTGCCAGTATTTTAATTTTCACTGCCAGGTCACTGAACTCTGCAGAGAACTTTGCAGCCTTGCAAAGCTTCAGGGCTGATGATATACTTGAAGTGTTAAAGCAAAACTATAAAACAAATATGCCAAAAATGTCATGGAAACAAAAGAAACTGAATAAAATCAAGTTTTATTTCTTTCTTTCCATTTTCCTTGTTAAAACATTCTCTACTAAAATATTTTGCTAGCTTCTGAACTTAGAGCTTGATGTCAAGGATTTCCCTGAAGTCACTAAGAAAATAAATGCATGACCTTGGGATCATACTGTTACTACACTTTCTCATCCAGCACCATAACCTTTCTCTCCCCTTCCCTCCCCTCCCAGCAATAGTAGACCAGATAAAAAAAAGGTGGTGAAATGATGATGATAAATTCTCTCCTGTCTCAGCCCAATTAGCTTTTCCTGGAAATTCACTCTGCATATATGTGGAAAACTAAAATTAGCTGTTGAGGTATATTTGAAGTACTTTCTGTTAATTTAACAGCAGGCAAGAACTACAAGTAATATTTCTGACACAGTAATGACACAAATAGTTATGACACTGCAAGACTCATGTCTAGATGCTGAGTTCATCTTTCATACTCACAAAGTGCTTTTCAATTAGACTATATGAAGATAAGTGATGAGAGAATTTGGCCCCAAGGTTTCTATTGATTTTCACTACAACTAAGGACCTTGAATGGCTAGAGAGATTTTCTATCCTGAGCTATATCTGACACCTCTATTAAAAGGCTGTAATAATTTTTTTGTGTGTATGTGGTTGTATGAACTCACAGAAGGAAGACAGGTTGATGCTGAGAGACCTAAAAGTGTGGGCAGAACAATTTGAAAGAGATTTAGCCCGAGCACAGGTGGCAGAAACAAGCTTACAGGAAAAATACCAGGTAAGCAATTGGGAAATATTTGAGTAATAAGATATTATTGTCATCATTTTTGTAATATGCATTGCAATATTTTATGCAGTCTGCATACTTGCAATTCAACATACTGTAGTTTAAAGAAATAAGGATGTAAATTGTGTTGCCTGTTATTGGTGGAGGATTATAATGCAGCTCCAGCTTTGCTATGTAGAATAGTGCACAGATGGTTTGCCTAACACAGAGCTTTTTCTAGCAGCATGAACGACTGTCCTAGTTAGAAGTGAGCATGTGTCTGTACAGTCCTTCCAGATCTTCCATGATATAGCTCAAATGAGAGGTATAACTGAAAGCTGGATGAGGTGAGAGGTGGACAGAAGACAGGGCTTAGAGCTTCATTTTTAAGCCCTCTCTTAAAAGTTAATGTCTAAATCTACTACAAATTTTGGCCTAAATTTTCTACCGAAGCTTGACTATTTTCTAAAAACAGCAACTGTCTGTCCTAACTTGCATTTAAACCATTTGCTAGTTCATCTGAAAAATGATTATTTCCTTTTGGACAGAGTTCAGGCATCTGATAACTGAAGGGAAATGTAAAAGTCCTACCTATATTTTCCTGGACCATTCTAGGATCTATTAAAACCTTTAATAAAAAACAGTTCAATGAAGGTTATAAATATACAAGTTAACTGCTTCTCCTTTTTGGGAAGTATTATGACTTCTATCAATGCAAAATTGTCATATAGGTAGCATAAATGGCAACTCCATAAATGTTGCAGATTTTTTTTAACTCTATGCTACATTAACTTGATTTTGTCTTTGTGCAGTCATTTAAGCATTTCAGAGTGCAGTATGAGTTAAAAAGGAAACCGATTGAACTTGCAACCCAGTCCTTACGGAAAGATGGTAAATTATTGCTTGATCAAGCTATAGTGAAGCAAGCATGGGACAGAGTTTCTTCCAGGGTAAGTTGAAAATTTATTACACTATATATTTTTTATTAAGTGGAGGCTGAGATTTTCAAATACTTTAAGGTACCTATTTGCTGCTGATTTTACTAGGCATTAGGAACATAAATATGAAACAAGTTTCTAGTGATGTTGAATTGTATTGTATTTTTTTTTGAGAATGTTTATAGCTCTATCGTCCTTAATATTTGTTCAAAGAGAGTATGAACTTTAAGACAAGGACAGTACTTTGAGGTTTCCCTTTATGTGAAGTTATATTGACAAGCCAAGCTGAAAATATTGTGAAGGGAAAAAAATGCACAATGCAGCTTCAAAATGTAATTTTTAAATTGAAACTACTAAAGTTATTCTAGTTATAACTAAAAATTCAAATACAATATTTATAATTTAACCAGAAAACATTTCTGTGCAACAAATTCTGAACATGAAGATTTAATGCCATTTTTAATGCCAGATTTTAATGCCATTTTTTACCTGGTTGCAATAGAAGGAATTAACATTAGTTTTCGTGATAGTAATTCTGTACTAAAAGAATGAAAAATCCAAAGTGAGTTATAATGTTTGTCCCAAATAAGAAATGTTATCAAATCATTATTTGATACTCAGTGTATCTTCACGTATTTTTTTATTATTATTGTGTGTGTGTGTGTATGTCATATTTAATGGAGAATCTATTTTAAAATATTCTTTTTTGTTTGTTTGTTTTGGTTTGTTTTTGTTTGTTTGTTTTTTTTACAGTTTTCATTATTTTTACTCCCATAACTGGGATTGCCAATAAGACATGGTATTTTACTGTTGTACTCTGGACTCCACAGTTCTTTGAAACTCATTTGCATATTTGAATGAAAATAAAATCAAAATTACAATGAAAAGGTTTTTATGGAAAAGTATGAAATAAATAGCACTGAGAGGAAGATTGTCTCACCTGCTTCGCTGTGCTTGATGAAATTCCAAATCTTCAGAATGTCAGCTGTTACAGTTTACATATAATCGGTTCTGTAACGCAGCTATGATTCTAGAAGGGAAATCCAGAAATCCTTATAGAGATTTTGTCGCCTATGAGAATGATGTAATTTCAGAACTAATGTTGAAGTAATATATCTAGGTTTTTGTCTCAAAGTGTTGTGTTTTATTTTATTTTTTTCTTACAATGAAGAGCTTGTTTTTTCTTCATACTTGTTCGTAAAATTAAGCAAGGAAGGAAATTCAGTCCTCTTACTTTTATTTCCCAGCTATTTGATTGGCACATACAGCTTGATAAATCTCTTCCTGCACCTTTGGGTACCATAGGTGCTTGGCTTTATAGAGCAGAGGTTGCTCTGAGGGAAGAAGTAAGTATTCAGCAAGCTCATGAGGAAACAGCGAATATAATACACCGGAAGCTTGAACAACTTAAGGTAAATACACATGAATTCTTTCTGTGCATTATATTTCATTATTTCCAAGGCTATAAATGATCCATGATTATTAATTGCAATTTGAAAGCTAGTTGGTATGGGTGGTGTCACTTTGATGGTAGCTAAAGATTAGATATCTTTCAGTGATGACTTTTAACTGTGGTACCTATGTATTTTACAAGTAATATTAAAGATTGGTTTTGAATGTTCCTGCTTCTTCTTTCTGAAAAATACTGTGTATTAGTATTTTAACTGTTCCCTATTCTAGGAGTTCTGTTGGGGAAAACTCCGTACAGAACTCCTAAGTTGGATGCATTGTCCAACCAATGTGAATTCACTAGGTGAAACAGAAGAAAGACAGCAAGCTAAATGCAACTACTAAATGTGCTGATGGTTCGTGAATATATAGCTCAGACTTGGGGAAAAAAATTGTGAAATGAATTTTCATTGGATTGTAATGACAAATGACATGAGAAGTCCCCTCTGCTGTGGTAAAGAGGAAATTTACCAGATAAATTTGAATATCATTTCTATTATTTTTGCTGAGTCCTTGTTGTCATTTAAAATCGAAACTGTGAGCTTTGTCTGTGCTTTTATGTAATACATAAGAGAAAAGTATAGAAATAAAATATTGGAGACTTGACGAAAAACTGAAGCAGCAAATATAAAGGAGAAAGGAAAAAAATGGTGTAGAGAAAGGCTGGACTTGTGGCAGTAAAGCTGTATTGTTTCATATATTTTCTTCAATATTATTTTATCAATACTATTTTTTAAATTTCTTGTGTTTGGATATTGCTTTCATTTTTATGGCTATGGAGTTTTTTTCCATTAAAAAAAATCCACTTTTTAATAAAAGTAAAGCCACATAATGAAAAGCTGACAAATTTCATGGATATCTTGGAACAGTTTTGACAGTTTTTGGATCTCCCAATTATTCTTTATTAGAACAGTGTCACCTGTTCTAATTTAAGTTTTAGCTAATAAATCTTACCAAAACAATATTAAATATTATGGGAAATATAATTGTTATCTTTCAAAGTCTAGTCTTTCATAAGGTTACATTTCATTAGCTTTATTTTTGACATAAAATATTACAGGATTCATAAAAATTGATTTTCATTAAAAAAAATTTTTTGTTGTTGTTTTTGTTTGTTTGCATAATGTGAATAGTATAAACCTTATTTTGATACATTCATAAGAAACAGAAAAAAAAATGTGTACTAAACTCTATTCTCTTTGCATCAGAAATAGTGGGGGGGGATTTCTACTCAAAAAAAAAATAACAACTTAGTCTGTTTCAAGGAACTTTTCCCATGAGAATGAAATGGGGAAAACTTCAACATAAACATGTATAATTACATCAGCTCCTGGAGCTTTTTTATCACTCAAATTTATATTGATGAATCCTGGTGTGCTACTGGGTAGTACCAGAAATACATTAGCCTATTTTTTTACTTTTTTTTTCAGTCACTGTTCTTCAGGAGGTTTTGGGGTTTTGTTCGTTATGCCTTTGTTCAGAAAACGTCACCTTCTCTGTATCTCTCTGTCATCTGACATTGCTTATTTTAGTGAACTTTATGGCTTATAACCATTTGGAAGCTAATACAAAAGGTATCAGCTTACTTGGACAAACTTTCAAGGAATTATGCAAGCGTTTATTTCTTCTCAGAAAGAGTAGTTAGGCATTGGAATGGGTTGCCCAGGGAAGTGGAGCATCACTGGCCCGTGGGGGTGCTCAAACAAAGGTTGGACCTGGTGCTTAGGGACATGGTTTAGTGGGTGACATTGGTAGTAGACTGATGGTTGTACCAGATGATCTTGAAGATCTTTTCCAACCTTAATGATTCTATGTTGTGGGTCATTTTGCAGAGCAGGATTTCTCTTGATGTGTAAAAGTTTTCTTGGACTTCCAGTTGATTTTGGATGAAACTGATGGGTTTTATTTTCACTTACGAGTGCATGTTAGGGGCATTCCTCTTTGTCTGACAAGGTCTCCAATGCAGCTAGATGAGATGCATGTTCCAAGTCAGTCCGCTACATGAGAGTAAGTTAGCTACAGGATAGCCTCAGTGGAGTTTTCCTCATGGTAAAATCAGTGCATCACCTGCATCTGAGAAAGTCTGATTCATTTTGTTTCACAATGAGGTTTTGACTGAAGTAGAAAACAGTGAAAACATAGATGGGTTGACGGGAATTACGGGACCATTTGGTGATCTGAGCAAGTAGATAGGATCAATACACGAGTGTTGTGGTTTAACCCGGCCAGCAGCTAAACACCACACAGCCGTTCGCTCCCCCCTCCCTCTCTGGGATGGGGGAGAGAAATGGGAAAGTGAAGCCTGTGAGTTGAGATAAAGACAGTTTATTAAGGAAGGAAAAGAATAATAATAATAATAGTACTACTACTACTAATAATAGTACTACTAATAATAATGTGTATGAAACAAGTGATGCACAATGCAATTGCTCACCACCCGCTGACCAATGCCCAGCCTATCCCCAAGCAGCCAGCGCCCCCACCCCGGGTAGCCACCCCTATATATTGTTTAGCATGATGTCAGATGGTATGGAATATCCCTTTGGCCAGTTTGGTTCAGCTGTCCTGGGTCTGTCCCCTCCCAGCTCCTGCTGCACCCCCAGCCTGCTCGCTGTCAGGACAGAGCGAGAAGCCGAAAAGTCCTTGGCCTGGTGTAAACACTGCTCTGCAACAATTAAAACATCAGCATGTTATCAGCACTCTTCTCATCCTAATCCAAAACATAGCACCCTACCAGCTACTAAGAGGAAAATTAACTCTGTCCTAACTGAAACCAGGACAACAAGCCTGCACTTTGTTCCCATGGTAGAGAAGGGGGCAACTTTTTATGATTACCTTTTGCTAATAGGCTTCTGAGCACTTTGTGCCAAGAGCTGCCTGTTTGCAGAAAAATATCCACTGCTTTGTGTCCTCTCAGCCACTGGGGACTTTACGTGTTATTGTTATGGTATCTCTTCAAAGACTACTGCCAGTCATTCATTTTAATATGTAATCTCCAGGAAACCGTTTGAAGCGGTGTTGCTTAGTTACAGTTGAAATGTGCTCTGCTGTAAGGTTTCTGCTGGTACAATCCTTATCACAGGAATACTGGTCGGGTACCACATTCTGCATTCATTTGTGTAATATAGAGAGAACAATCCTGAAATCCTTTGATGCTGAGGGAATGAGAAGTTCACTAAATACTGAATATGTACTTACATAAGGAGCTCTGGATCTTCTGCCGGTATATAAAGGAGTAGGTTAGTTGCTGAATATTTGAATCGTACTTAATAAAGGTTAGTATCTGCTATAAAGATGTAAACAGTAAATTTAGCAGGATTATACAGTAGTGGTATTAGTGTATTTTCATGCTGCATTTCAGGCATTATTTAATACAGTTAAGAGTTCTTGTTTTGTTAAATCATTGCAGTGTATTCTCTGTTTTAAAATCTTCCTCAATTGTCAGACATAGCTTTAACAGAGCATTTAATAAGGGTGTTTCCTATGTAAATGTTCACGCTGATGTAAATGCTTTTATGGTAGGCATAACCTTGCATGCAAATCTAAGAGCATGATCAAATAGTTAACTACATTGAGTCATTGGTGCAGGCTTCAAATTGTGCTTATTAGGTAGCCTACTGTGAGCCTTCTCTTTCTCCCTCTCTCCCTCTTCCCCTCCACCCCTTCTTCTCTCACTCTCAATCTTGCTCTCTCTCCTTAAAAACAGGATCTACTTAAAAATATAGAAGGTCACAAAAAGACATTCCATGAGATCCACAGAGCCAGGTCTGTTAATGGAGTACCTGTTCCACCTGACCAATTAGAGGATATGGCAGACAGGTAAGGCTTTCAATCTGAAATGAAAACCCTCTGTGAATGAAAGGAGACCTGTTTGCTTTTTAACCTGTTCACATAAAAATTGCTGTCTAATTATGTTTCCTAGTGGAAAGCATGAAAAAAATGGAAAGGAAAACCCTCTCAGAATATAAATAAAAATACACTGAAAAGCTTGGTGCATTGATGATTGATGAGAATTAACAGAAGCTAAGTGTTTTGAAAGGGAATACTTTTTTTTTTTTCTTTTTTTAATTGATCCTGTTATTACTTGCCCCTGGAAGAGATGTTATGTAACAGCAATCAGGATGAATATAAGAAAAAAAGAAAAATGACTTTGCAAAACTTAGTAATAAATGTAAACTGATGATTTCTATGAATAAATATGATTATAATTCATTTGCTATTCAAAAGCAGCTATCAGAATGATCGTCATATATAATTAAATGTTAGTAGACTCTGAATTAGGTGAAAAATATCTGAACTGTAAGTGAAGCTTTCAGTCTGCCTTGGAAGAAAAAAAAATTATTGATGTATTTTACTACAGTATGATTCATTTTCCAGGTTTAATTTTGTTGTCTCTTCATCTGAGCTCCATCTGTTGAAAATGGAGTTTCTGGAACTGAAGTACCGTCTACTGTCACTCTTAGTCCTTGCAGAATCAAAGTTAAAATCATGGATTATCAAATATGGAAGGCGAGAGTCAGTGGAACTACTTCTTCAAAATTATATTGTAAGTTGGGGTTGTCTTCTTTTTTTTTTTTTATATTTGAAATAGTCTCATCAAAGATTGTTTGAATTTAATAATAATAATAATAATAATAGTTTAAAAAAAAAAAAAAGAAATGAGACTTGCCAGTCATCAACTTTGACTGCATTTATTATGAATATCTTTTCAGACGTGTATCTGTCATCCCCTGGAGAAGCCTTAATCAAAATGCTAAAAATGAAAATCATGCATTTTACATCATCTCCTCAAAACCAGAAATAATGTCCCAACTGCTGTCTGACCATCCAGCTTACCAAGCATATAAGGAACTTCCGAATCCTATATTTTAACTTTAAATAAAAATTTAAGAGAACTTAATTTCATCTAATTTTACAACAACATAAATGCACTTTATTGTGCCTACATATGAATTTACTGCAGCATTGAGGAGGTTCTTGGAGTGAAGTCTTTCACATTACAATTATTCTTAATGTCCTCCAAATGAAGAAAAAATAATAATTTGTCTCTGTATTCGTTGAATGTATTATACTGGAAGTGGAGTCATTCTATTCTTTCAAGTAACAGTTTTTCCACTTCTGCTCTACATTAGTATATTAAACCCATTACTTTATTTCTGTTCTGGAAAGAGATTGCTCCAGCTCTGCATCATTCATATATCTTGTTAAGAAACAAAGGCTATTGACTTACAAGTGCTCATTGATACGATCCCTTTGTTACAAATTAATTTGCATTATCAAATGGCTGGTAAGATGGTGCCACCACTTGCACTTTTACATAGGGTATGAGGGATTCTTTCAAAAGCAGGTCTGGAATAAATACTTTTCCCCTTCTATCTAATACATATGAGGAAAATTGCACAGAAAAATTCAGTTTGGAAAGAATTCATACAGTTATAGAAGCTTTCAGAGCCACGATACCGTAGAGAAAGTTACTGGTGCCCACATAGCCTGCCAGTTTTTATTGTACTGGAAACAAACTTGAAATTTAAATTTCCTCTTACAGTGTGAGAACTGAAGGCTATTCATACTTTTCCCTAAATTTAAGCTCTAGCAGTTAGAGACACAAAAAATTCAGGGGCTAACCCTTGTTTCAGAAAAACAGTAAAATATTCAGATGATCATTTACAATAACATAGTTTGCTAGAATGATGTGCAAGAGCTAGGTGTTAATTGTCCATATGTATGCTTTGTAAGGTTGTCTCAAAGACCGCTAAAGGGTGTCAAGGGAAATAATGAGGGAGTGAATAGCTTAACTTTTGGATTAATATTTTATATCGCTTTCTTATTTTTAGCTTTAAAATAAATATTAAGTGGTGAATTTTTATGTCATTTTGTGATTAGCTCAATTATTCCTGTGCTTTCAGACCACTAATTCTGAGTTGGTCAATAGGGAAAAGAAAATGCTTCCTTGCATCATTTATGAAACTATCACATCAAAATGAGGAAACTGGGACAAGAAGATAGAGCTCAGTTTCATTCCTGATAGCCTTCGGTTCTGTTTGCTTCCGTGTGTCCTATGATGGAAAAAGACTATTTGCTTTGGCTTAACTGAGAGCAAGTTTCTAGGAGCAAAAGCTGAGTATTACTCTTTGATTTAAATAGAAATCTTAATTAGGAAAGCCATAGTCAGTGCCTTCAGTGACTATGTTAGTAGACAATCAAAAAATAAGTATGTTGTCTGTCAAAGCAGACTGAGCAATGTTGGCATTCTAGGAGCATGCATATTTAGGATTTAGATATAACATATACCTGGAAAATATTTATGTTCTGTACCTTAAAAATAAATGTGTACATTGCTACTCTAACCCGTCTTCTTTTCACCTGTGTGTCATATACCAGAAGTAAAGTTCAGCATAGACTGTACACCATCAACTTGAAGAATATATTGTACCAAAGTGTCAGCTGCAGTGGAAATACTGGATACAGCTATCCGTGGACTTAAACCCGTCACACTATTTTTTTGGCATAGGTTTATTAGAATGTTTGTAGCACCAGATGCTGTATGGATTTGGGAAAAGCTGCATATTTTCTTTAAGGGATCTTGTCAGATGGGAGAAATTATTACTTGGCAAAACACATATATTTAATTTTTGAATATATTTGGAATTGCTCTTGTGATTAGTATAGCATAAATAATTTGGTAGCATCCTTTACTTTCTCATATGAAGCATAGCTTTTGGTTCAGGGTAAAATGTCTGTGCATATGGATTTAGCAAAAGTGAAAATTCAGGAATTTGTCAAATAATTTGTGGTAAAGCATGCAATTCTTTATATTTGACAGATTTTTTAATTTATATATATATATATATTTTAGTAGAGAAAAAAATCTGTCTTTTCTTGACTTCTAGTTTCCTTGGTTATAAACATATTTTAAATTTACTTGCTAGATAACTGTGGTGATTTGACACAGCAACTGTAAAAGGTTTTAAAATAGAAGATTTTTAGATACATCTTGTCTGGTGTGTTTATTTTTAAAACTGTTTATCATATTTATATTATGTGGGCTGATGAATACAAGATCTAATTCTTCTCTTCAAAGTACATTGACCTTGGAAATTTTTTCATTGATCGTTAAAACTTTGGCCTCACTTGAGAGCTGGTATTACCAAAATTATAGTAGTACACATAGAAGTTTGCCTATTCTGACATACCAAATCTTGTATACACATATTAGAGATGTGTTTGCCTTAATGGTAGATCTATATGTAACTAGAGACACAGCAGGTAGTATAGGTTATAGAACCATTCAAAAACTCTAGATAAGTACATTAGGTAAGGCAATGTAAAAACCTTATAAAAAGTAATGCAAGATACAATATATCTTTGTATCAAAAGATACATTTGCACAATATAGATATATATTTATACAGAGCATTTAAATAAAGTGACATTTCTGAAAGACATTAAAAAAAAAGCCATTTGGCAGAAATAAAGAGGCATAACTTTGTGACCAAAATATTTCCATATAAATTATTAATTGCTCTGTAACACATTACATGTTGGAAACACCACTCACAAAGGAAAAGAACTGTTTTGCACTTTGGAAAAGTGTTTTGCCTTTTTTTTTTTTTTCCGCTTTGGAAACATATATTTCTTTAACTATATTTTTACCATTTGCAAAGAAGGTAAAAGAAAACAAGGATCAGTCAAAAGTATTTCATCTCTTGAACTGAAATCTGTGTTTCTGTAAAGGACTAATACAGAAACCGTTTTTAATGTTTAACTAGATTTGATTTTTGTAGTAACCTTCTTATAGGGAGGAAATTTTTCATTAATTAAAATGATTCCACTGATCACGTAATGTTTATTTCTTCACTTTCTGTATATTCATAGAATATACAGAAAGGTTAGGGTTGGAAGGGACTTCAAAGACCATCTAGTTCCAACCCTCCTGCCATAGGCAGGGATGCCACCCACTAGATCAGGTTGCTCAGGGCCTCATCTAACCGGGTCTTTAACACCTCCAGGGATGGGGCATTCTCAGATTCTCTGGGTAACCTGTTCCAGTGCCTCACCATCCTCTGTTTGAAATATTCAATGTAACATATGCTAGGACTTTCAGCAAGTGATCAACTAGCAGATTAACAAACATATTAAATATTCTTTCCATATGCAAAGTAAAGAAACTGAAGTTTGAGGGGATACTCTGCTGTACCATTAATTTTAAAAAACGAAATTTATATACTATTTTATAAATTAATAGAGGAATAATGAAGTTAAAAGATGTCATTGCTGTCCCGGTGTGATTTCAGGGAACATATTTTTAATATCTATCTTTATTTTCTCTGTGTAATTATTTTTTTTTTCTTTCAGTCTGTTATTGAAAATAGTAAGTTCTTTGAGCAATATGAAGTTACATACCAGATCTTGAAAAGAGCAGCTGAAATGTATGCCAAAGCAAATGGCTCAGGTAAATGCCTATGTTTCTGTTGTTGTGGGGATGCCATTTTAATCTCTTCAGACATAAATATCTTCTAAAAATATAGCCTAATATTTGTTTCTTCAATGCATAGAGCTGTATAGCGGCTGCAGTTCACCAGAGAGGCTACAGCCTCTTGTAGCAATTTTGCATTTTCTCTAGCACGAGGCCAGCTGGTAGAGAGCTGCTTTTCAACTTTCTGAATGTCCAGAAGGGCATTGTCATGTTCAGACTTCCTACTGGGAGAAGTCCATGGTCCATCCTAACTTATAGATTCTTTGAATATTGTTGATCTGAGCCCAGTAGTGTGCCAGAGAACCAATTATCAATAGGGAAAGTCACATTCTGGTGCCTGGGGACACTCCCTGGCAAGGCTTCATTTACTAGAAAAACACAGCCAGAGAGCTGATCCCAAAGTTGTCACAGTAGCAAAAGTATCCCCTGATTTAAGAAGATTCTTCATCAACTGTGAAGTTATAAGGGGAACCCAAATGATAGCTCAAGCATGGGTGTACATGAGAAAAATGTGTAGCTGATTGAACCAATACCTCCTGTAATTTCTGAACAGCACTGCTTGGTTCAGTGAGAATGTATAAGGGCAATATTTGACCTAGGTAGACATGATATTGCTTTAGTCTCTGCTGTGATAATAGCACAGTAACATCTGTGGAAGATTGCTGCAGCTGTTAAAATGGTTAGCATATTTGCAGAGAAAATGAATATCTTTGTTGTTGTGAAATTTAAAATTGATGGTGATACTCAAATTTTACTGACAGGATATTCTTGCAAAGAATAAAAATTAATAGATTTACTCAATGGTATTAAAAATCCAGTAGCAAATTATGTGTATTCTGTGAAGTCTCAGGATTTACATGGATTCTTTTTCTTATCTCTGTTTTTCCTTCTGGAATAAGGACATGTATCTTTCTTGCAGTGAAGAAAATATTAAAAAGTGAATGGCAAAAATTAGCAGCATTTTGTTTTAAAGTCAGTAGAAAGAAGTTCAATTTCATTCAGTAGTTTTGTATACAGGAATAATTTGTTTTTACATTACACATCTCTACTACTTTATTTTTAAATTAATTTTCTCTCTTGATTTCTTTTACTGCAGATTAGAAATGAACATCAAAATGAATATGCAGTGTTTCTATTCAAATATGGCACTCATTTTATGTACTTTCCTCTGTCTTTGATTCACATGGTTAATTTTTCAGTAATAAATTTTGTACTAAAAATTGGGCTATCAACTGAACATATTTGTATAAGCCTTCTGAAACAGCAGTTTTGGTAAAATATAATTCCCTGATGAGAATGGATAAGTGTAGTATAAAATTAAGCTTCACAGAAGCTTAATAATAAACTTAAATAATTGATTTCATTCCTGTATGTCAGTGGAAGAAGTTGAGAATGTGATGAAATTCATGAATGAAACAACAGCACAGTGGAGGAACCTCTCGGTAGAGGTGAGAAGTGTAAGAAGCATGTTGGAAGAAGTAATTGCTAATTGGGACAGATACAGCAGCACTGTGGCAGGTCTGCAAGCCTGGTTGGAGGATGCCGAAAAAATGCTTAATCAGCCTGAACATTCTAAAAAGGTATGAACTAATACCATCTATATTTGTCTATTTTGTAAATTATGAAATATGTTATATACTTTTGCATTTCCTTAGGTTGTTTTAAAAAATGTCATACAAGAGAGAGAGAGGTTCAGGCTGGAACTTTTTAGTGGATTCATTGATAGATTCAAGGACTTGAGTAGTTTGCTCCATCTTCTCATTCCTTCTTGACCTCTAATAAGGCTGACCAGGACAGTTCTCCTGTCTCCTAATAAGGAGAACTGGACAGTGCCAGATTCAGTAGATTTACTTAGTTTTGCCTGTATTCACAAAGGACAGTCTTGGCACAAAGCAAAGGCTATGCTCTGCAACATATAGAAGATTCAAACTGCACATTTAGCTTACTAAAGAACGATGGTTATTCACTGATACATCAGTACAGAGTATCTGTACTCATTAACTGATCTCAGCTTTGAGAATTTAAAACACTGTTGTTCTACTCTTTCTTCAACAATTTTAAGCAGTATATATCCATTTAAAATTTTCTCTTTGGTTGTATCAAAAATGTAATTGTATCAGAAATGTTTTTACATGTAGATAAGTTCTGACAAATATAACTGTAAAGTTTAAGAACTGTAGCTCCAAAACTTCAGATGACTGGCATTACAGTTGGACAGGGCTTTTTCACATCTGACCCTAAGCAAGGGATGGCATAGCACTGTCACTGTCAGATAAGCAGTCTTGGAAATCTAGATCGAGAGCCAGTAACAAAATGAGTCAGTGCCTCTTCCTTGGTCTTGAGGACCAAGTGGCATGGTTCAGCTTGCACGTTTGCGGCTACTGTATTTCTCCACCTAAAGAAAGTGCCCTCTTTGATTCAGACTGTTTGGAACAGTACTTGCCCTGTGCTCTCCACTGAATTGCATACTGTTTGGGAGAAGGGCAGCTGGCAGAAGCCAAAGCCATATGAGAGAACATGTTAAATAATGTGGACAATCATGGGACAGTGATTGAGTACTGTTTAGTTTGCTGGTATAGCTATGACCATAGTGCCTGGAGATACTTGCCTTAAGTAACTCCCATCCTTAGATAACAGCCCATTCTCTTGCAGAGCAAAAAGGAAGGGGAGAAGGGACGAAGCTGGTCTTTGTCTTCTCTGCCAATTTATGTTATGTGTACCTTCCTACAAGATGTACAATGGGTGGGCTATTTAGGCTGTCTTAGTGGGGTGGGGGAAAGAAATCAGTCACAGCTATCCTTTTCACTTAAGCTCTCACCTTCTCTGAGATAGGAGGAAACAGTAGTGAAGAATCAATTTTCTCAGATCAGAAATTTTATTCTAACAGTGTTTTTAGTTACTGACCAAATCCTTTCTCTTAAGGAGGAATTCCATTAGTTCAACTGAAGCTACTCACCACAGTAAAATGAGCTATGAGTAAACTAGTAGCAATTTTTAATGTAGTAGGCTGTCTTCAAACAGTTCAAAATTCTATTATGGCATATCCAATATGAAGTGTTTTAGAGAATGATTGTTCAAAATGTTTTATCAAACCATTAACGGGTGGCTAAAATTTAGTTTAATGGTTTAAGGTAAATGTTATCTGCAAAGGTTTAAGAATGTGCATCCATTTTTTTCTTCAGGATTTTTTCCGGCACTTACCTCATTGGATCCAACAGCATACAGCCATGAATGATGCTGGTAATTTTCTGATTGAAACATGTGATGAGGCCATTTCCAGAGACCTTAAACAGCAACTTCTGTTACTAAATGGAAGATGGAGAGAGTTGTTTATGCAAGTTAAACAAGTATGTGGTTTTGCTGGTTTTATGTTTAAATTTTTACTTTGTAATTTCCATGCCAGTAAGACAGATTTGCCCCACTAGCAGGACTATACAACAGCTTACTAATGTGCCTAACTTTTCGTAATTATTTAAATATGAAATTAAACCCTGCCAGTAGTTTAATGCTATTGGGGCATTTGTCTTGTTTATCTTTTGGGTTATAATTTTTTTTCTTTTTTTGTAGACATTTTCAGCTGGTATAGCCTGTATTTTTTCTTTACTGTCATAATACGGTGATTGTTATTCATGCATAACTTCTACTTTCTTTTAAGAAAATGATCGGTTTTACATAGCCATTGTTATTGCAAGCTCTGTAAAACTAAATAGGGAAAATGTTGAAAGTGCATATTTTTATTACCCTTTAATGGAAGTTGTGTTCAATCACTGTACTACAACCATAAGCAGGTGCAATGCAAATTAGTTAGCTAAATGTTTTCCCCAAATCAGTCAGACATTAGTTCCATCTCATGAACCAGGAGGTACTTATAGCAAATTTAAAAACTAAAACTAAAACTAAAAATACAGATCTGTCTCATGAAAGAGATTCAACTGTTTGGAAAATAAATGTTTTTATGTTCTTATTAAAAGACACAAGAGAAGATAAAATTATGCACAAGTGTTTCACACCTTATAAACACAATTGGAAATATTTTTGCTTATTGTCGATATACATCTCATGGTATTTTTCCCTTTCAGCAGCCTTCAGTTGGCAGTTGCCTGTTTGAAGACATTGAATCTGCTTTTTTAATTGGCATGATTAGTTCCATTGCAATCAAGTTAAATGGAAAAGCAGATTATGAGTGCACACTTTTTTTTTATTGTAACTTTTACAAACTAGAATGTTGTCAAGTTTTATTTGCTAATAATATTTAGGGTGATTCACTGTGGAACTGTAAAGCCCAGAGAAATGTGTTTCTTGTCTTATGTCTTTCACATGCTGTCTGTGAAACCATAGCCTGTCTCCACTTCCATTATACAGTGCTTTCTCCCTTGTAACACCTCCTGTGTTCTCCCTTCTTCCAGCCAGCAGTTTTTACTGGACTTTCCATTCTTTTTCAGCTTTTCTAGGCTTTTTGTATTATTTCTCATTGCTGAACTTTCAAAATTGGCACTGTAGGTAATGAGAAATTAAGAGACATTGATTCTAGGTTAAAAACCAGTGAGAGTTTGGCGTTCTTGGAAAAATCCATACCTTAAAAGGGCTGAACTCTAATTTGAATGTTCTTAGCATCAGCACTGCTGAAAATAAATCAAACCCTTAGTGTAGAATATTTTCCATTACTTCATATTTTATTGAATACAATTTTTCTAGCAAAAAATTGCTTTGAAAACATGCTAATTTTCTCAAGTAATTATTTAGTAGCCACATATGTCATTTGGATAAGTTTTTTTGTTTCTGTCTTTCTTTTTACTTTACACTTTTTTAGTATGCTCGAGCAGATGAACTGGACAAAATGCGGAAGGAATACCTGGATGGTGTTGCCAGTTTGACAGCCTTTGTTGATGAAAACAATAGAAAATTTTCAGCACCTGTAGAAGTGTCCTTCCTAGATGTCAAGATGTTTGTACAAGACTTAGAAGTAAGTGTCTTCCTTCCATTCTTTTCTTTCCCTTTTATAAAAGAGAGGCGTGTAACTATTTAATTCTGAGGATAAAGCATAAAATCATATTAGTATGAATTTATTTCCATTATTACTCTTCTTCACTAGTGTTATTTTTGTATAGCTTCTCCTATGGCTGATCTAAATCCTTGTGTTCTATGAGTGATGTTTCTAGAGCACATTTCCAAAACACCGTCCATCTGGATATTTCTTTCTCTTTAGTTTCAAATCACATCTGGGTGAGCTGATTTGATACCGTTTGGCACATTTTGTATGCATTTGAATTACGTTTCAAGCTTCACAAAGTCAGACAGGACAAAAATTGGAATATATATCTCACATCACTTGGTAATAGTCTTGAATCTCCCATGAATGCATGAATGCTATTGTTGAAAATTTTCTTGAAACGTTTGTTACAGAATATTAAACAGAAATTGCCTGCCATGGAAGCTCAGTACAAAATGGTCGCAAGAACGGCACAACTTGTTACAAAAGAAGTTTCCCAAGAGGAAGTAAATGAAATGCTTGCAACTTTGACAAGGATCAAAGAACAGATAAGCAAGGTTGCAGAATACATGTTTCTACTATACATGGTGTTCACTGCTGAACTAGTAACCAGTAAGCTGCATGAGAGAGGGGAAAAAAAAAAACAAAAAAAAAAAACAGGAATATGCATTTGAGCAAATGTATGTCTGTAGTAACAGTGGAGTGAATTAATGGTAGAGAAAATATTACTTCTTTCAGACCTCAAGACTACCATCTTTAAATTTATTTTATTTTATTTTATTTATTTATTTTTAAAGTAATACAGTACTGGGATTGATCTTAAAAGAGACATTTACCAACTATATAAATTTACATGTAAATGAAGCTACTGTTTATTGAATTTTATTACCTTTTTAATAATTATTTTTCTCTGCAATGACCAAAAGGTTAAGGAGTATTCCTGTGCCCTGCTGTATGAAAGTCAGCATCTGCTGTCTCCACTGGAAGAACTGGAGAAACAAATAACAAATTTTTATGAATCTCTTGAAAAAGTCAATGAAATAATTTCTATCCAGGATCCTGAAACACAGTCTACAACACTTCTTAAACAAAAAGCTCAAGTAAGTTTATAAAATGACTTGCTTTAAAAAAGGATTTGCTTCCTCTGACTATTTCATTTTCTATATGTACAATTCGATTACTAAGGTTTTTTATTTTAATTTGGTCAGCTGCCCAAATGTTTCTTCATATTCAGGCAATAAACATAACCTATCCTAAAGTCAGCTAGGCATAAACACACAAGGATTGAAAACTATGTTCCCCCACTATAGCCCATGGTTTCTCAATCCAAGGTGCAAATATGAGATCTTTGTTGTGGAAATAGGACTGAAATGTTAGAAATGTAAATATTATATATATAAATATATATATATATATATATTATATATATATATATATATAATATTATATATAACATATATATATTATACAATGTATAATATTATATATTATATATATTATACAATGTATAATATTATATATACTGTGTACTATATGTTTACATTAGTGTGCTTTATGTATATGTACGTAAAAATACTTCAAGCCTGCAATGTGGAGAGATTGGCATAAGTCAATGAGAAGGGTCTTCTTTTCCAGCGACTTCAAGCTTTGATTGTACTTGGGTAAAAAAATGACCTCGTGAGCTTGGCTGTTCAATCACAACAGTCCTCTCCTGTACGTGAACACAACACAAGTCATGTGTCCAGTCTGCTGTTTAAGAAGCAGTCTGAGTACTCTTTTCCTCTTTCCTGATGTTGCCCAGACTCAGAATGTCATCATAAAATTTCATGTTTCTTCTGCAGTTGTTTGCCATCAAGGAACTGAAATCTTCTCCTTTATATGAAGGCTTCTAACAGGAAAGGTTAATTTGTTGAAAGGCAAGATCAGTCTGCTATTGAGAGTTGTCATTCTGATGTCTATTTTCACAGCAAAATTAGAATTGTGATATAAATACAGACATCACATAAAATTAAATCACAGGTTTATGCACTGACCTGTATTCTACAAAAATATCCAAAGGGCTTTGGCACGTGTCTGTTTTTTTTCTTGTTTTGTTTTGTTTGTTTATTTATTTTACATATAGAACTCTATTTTTCATTCCATCTAACATTTTCTGTAGGCCGTTTTTTTGTGTTTTTTTTTTTCTTTTTTTTTTTTTTTTTTTTTGTGGTGCTTTTACCTTGTTATTGTTAAAAAACATCTTCCTGTTATTTTGCCAAACTTTTCTCTCCTTTATTCCTGGCCAGGGTGGATATATGTTTCTTTCTTTCAGGATCTGGTAGCTTATCAAGAAAACTGCAAGAAAGCTTTGTCCCTCATTGAGAGAAATAGTCAGAGTATCCTGCAGTGTGTGGCTTCTAGTGAAGTGTTCCAGCATTTCCATCAGTCAACATTTCAGAAGAAAGTTACACAAGTTCAGATTACTTTTCAGGTACTTATGTAACACCTTGGTGCGTATTTTTGAAATCTTCGTCATATGCAGAAAGATTTGCAATTGCTGCTATTGGTCTGGGGCTTTGTATTTCATCAGAAAATGCAGTGGATCCTGAAGATAAAGTCAGAATTTACATTTGTTAATGTAAAAATGCACTTAGGGCTAGAATCCACTTTAGCTTTAGAATTCTTATTAGAATTATTAGAACATTATTATTAGAATTATTAGAACATTACTATGTTATTAGTAATATTGATATTTTCAGGGCTACTTAGCCCCAGTCTGTCACGAACTCAAACATTTTCTTGGGTGAAGATCTCCAGATACTGGGTTCTATTAGATTTGTTTTCAGGCAATTATTGTTGTAATTGTTGTAATGTATTGTTGTGTAAGGCTATCTAAACTGAATTTCAAGCTGCAGACAATTATCTGTCAGTAAAGAGTTGTCCCTGAGAGGTGGATTTCAAAAAATGTATTGTACTTTGTGGGTTCTACTTAAAGATCTATAGTTTTTGATTTACCATTTAGAAATCATCTATTTAAGCTATGTTTATGTTTACAGAGGCAGATACAATTGTCTTGATAAATTCACCATGTTTAAACATTAATTATTCTGTTTCTATAAGGATGGACAGTGATTCTTCTCTGGGCTTAAAATATTTATGGATCTGGAAATTTGCTTTTTCTCATGTAAAGACTACATTCCTATACAACTTTATTATTTTACACAAATTTATCTGGAACCTTTAAAAAGGCTTAGCAAGATGTTTAAATTGACAACTACAGATTTGATTAGCTCACTGGGTAAAACCACTGTAATTCCTTTACACTGGGGTTAGTAATCAGTGAGGACAGCGAAGTGTGTGGTTAGTACACAGTCTTGGAATTACCTTGGTGCAGCTGAACCGGTGAACTGATCATTTGTCCTGTTAACATTTATTATTTGTTTATGGATTGTAACTGCTGGATAACGCCATGTATCAGGACAGAATGCAAGGCAGAATAATAAAGAATGTAACTAAGGTTTCAAAACAAGAGAAATATAAACTAAGCAACAAAAAAAATATGTCTCTTTTAAGCAGCCTTTTACATGGTTTGACATGTGGCCTACTAGAATGATTATTGTTCAAACCTCCAGGTCAGATCTGTAGCAATGAACTGGTTGGATCCATAGGCTAAACCATGTTTATCTGTCTCTCCCCTCCGATCCCATCCCCTCATTTTTTAATCAGGGGTTGGTGCAGAAGATGGTAGTCTGATAAAAGGAGAAATGCAATGACAAACATTTAAACAAAACAACAACTGCTTTACATTTAAAAGCAGTCTTTGGGAAATAAATGTTAGCCAAATGGCTTTTAGGCATTCTGAAAATATCACAGATACCTGTATTGAATAACTATCCATTTTTAATTGAATCGAGGATGACATCAGGGTGAGTCTTTGTATAGGTATTAAAAACTGGGAAAATGGGAACAGGAAAGGGAGAAGAGGAGCAGCTGTGAATAAAATGTATTTGCAAGAGTGACACCAATCAAATTCATTTTTAGGTAAGATAGTGGTAAAAGTAAATAAAAAACAGTGAAAAAGTGCCAATTAAATTTCTTTGTTTATAACTCAGAATATGGTCAGGAAAGCTGGTGAATGGAGAAAAAACATAGAAGCAAATAGCCGTCTGATGAAGAAATTTGAGGAGTCTAGAGCAGAACTGGAGAAAGTTATACAGATTGCCAATTGTTGCTTAAAAGAAAAAGGAAATCCTGAAGAACTTCTCAGGAAGCATAGTGTGAGTACATTCTCTAATTTTCCTCATGGAATTCTTTAAGTGCATGACATAGAAGTGAAAAACCTATTTAATTTTAAAATTGACATAGATTTCTTCCATATTTTGAAGTGATATGGACCTGGTCAATGTTAAGACTGGAAAAAAAAAAATTTAAAAGAAAAATATATATAACAATCATCCTTCTTATTGGTGAATGTAAGCAACCAGAAAGTGCAGAGAGAAGAACCCCTTAGACATGAAGGTTGGTTTTGCCTATAGAACTGTTTGGAGTTGAGAGCATTAGTCTGTGTTTTGACAGGCTCACACATCCACTGCTGGGTTTTCAGATGAATGAATATTCGTTTGTGTATTATAATGATTACTTACACATGTGGCTTTAAAAACTATTCTAGTTAAAACACCATATCAATGTACTGTCTGGGTGCCCCAGAATAAATTCATTTGCTGGACTATAAATAGATAGACAAAGTTTTCCTTAGTTCAAACTCTACTTCTTCAATGCAACAGATGTGACGTTGAAACTTACAGTGTGTGTTAAGGAACTTCATGCTAGCAAGTTATCATATCAATAACCAGTTTTGTCATCTGACTTTTCACCTTTCACTTCAAACTCAGGAATTCTTTAACCAGTTGGATCAGAGAGTCCTAAATGCCTTCCTGAAAGCTTGCGATGAACTTACTGACATCCTTCCTGAACAAGAGCAACACAGCCTGCAGGAAGCTGTGAGGAAACTCCATAGGCAGTGGAAGGTTAGTGACATTGAATGATTTCTCTGGACATTCTGTGTTAACTTGGGAAAGTTTCTGCATGACCTATATGCTGAATATAGGTTACAATAAATAAATAAATAAATTAGTTGTATTCTTTGACTTCTCATACAGTTGGAGAAAAATCTATGTTTTACTACACCAGATACACCTACACCTACAAATACCCTCCTGAAAAAGCACTGATAATCTAAGTGGTCAAAATTCAGGAAATGAGAGAAAACAATTATGAAACCTTAATTTCTTCACCTGTGTACAGACATAATGTTACCTGTGTTAAGAATATTTGTTGAGCCTAAGTGCTAGCTTTTCTTACTTTATGCTGATGTTGGATGACTGCAATTACTTTCCCAACCTTAGGAAAGCAAATTTGCAAGAAATCAGGCTATCGGTTTACACTGAGTCTTCTGCCAAAAACTCTGAACAAACCGAACAAACTCAGACAACTGAACAGACATTTCTCATAAGCTGTAGAATTTTTGCCTGTTACAACATGTTGTAGGTCAGAGTTGGAGTGAAGAATTAGTGGTTTCTCACTGGCATGCAAACAGGAACCTCTGAAAGCAGGTGTGAATATAGGTTCACTATTATTTTTTGTTTTATTGTTTTGAAACAGGAAGTACTTCGTATATCTGGTCAAGATCCAAGATATCTCTGAGACGTGCCTTATAAATACATATTCTGGATCCCACAAACATATGTCTTTATCATCTTTCTAAGAGACATCTTAGATCTAAAACATCTAAGATGCCTTGTTTTCTATATTAGGAGTTGTTAGATAATTTATTTGCAGTTACTTCACACTGAGGTAATGGGTGTATTGTTTTATTTCTGTGCTTGTTTATTGCCCCTGTGGGAATGTAGGATCTTCAAACAGAAGCTCCATATCATTTGATTCATTTGAAAATTGAAGTGCAGAAAAACAAGCTTCTGGTCACAGTGGAGGAGTGCAAAGCTGAACTAGCTCGTCAGAACAAGGTGCTAACCAGAGAAGGCAAAGAAAGGATGATCGAGGAGCACATGGTATGAACTATACGCCACCAAGTGGGCATGTATAGAAATATATCTGAATATAAATGGTAAACACATTTGACCAACTCAAGCCACCAAACACTGTGCACAACTGAATCAGTTCAATGCTTTGGACCTTTAATAAAATAAATAAATAAAATCATTTGGAATTGATCCTTTCATGCTAATACCTAGAAGCTTAGTAGGAGCATGTATGACCTAGTAGCAGCATGTATGACCAGTTTACAGCAAATATATAGATATGCTTTGTGATTTCTGCCAATTAGATTATTATTGAATTTTCTGCTTTGTCTCCCATTAGCTGTTCTTCGGTGACAAGGGATCTTACCATCTGTGTGAGAAGAGACTACAACGAATTGAGGAACTCTGCCAAAAACTTCCAGTTTCTGATCCAGTGAGAGCTACGCTGGAAAGTAGCCAACGAATCCTGAAGGAGCTGAAATCCCAGATAGACAGCACATACGCAAAACTAACAGAGCACTCGGACACCTGGAAGGGCTATAAGAACAGGTGTCAGCCCAGTTCCTAGAGGGGTCTGGTAGTGCATTATGTGTGATCACTCCTTGAAATGTCATTATAGATCGGTACCGTGTAGATCAGTACCATGTAAAGAATGATAAATACTGTGTTCTTGACTTCAAGCTAACTATAACTATATGTAGTGATTCCACAAATAATAGCAGGGTTTTGAGGGTTTTATAATTATTAGCTTAAATTTAAGAGGTTACCATTTAACAGTGGTAGTCATTGTCTTTTCACCTTGCTTTGCATTCTGCATTTGCATTCTTCACAGAATCACAGAATATTTTGGATTGTAAAGGACCTTAAAAATCATATAATTCCATCCCCCCTGCCATGGGCAGGGACACCTACCACTAGATCAGGTTGCTCAAATCCCCATCCAACCTGGCCTTCAACACTTCCAGTGATGGGGCATCCACAACTTCTCTGGGCAACCTGTTCCAGTACCTCACCACTCTCTGAGTAAAGAACTTCTTTCTAATATCTAATCTAAATCTACCTTCTTTCAGTTTAAAACTATTACCCCTAGTCCTATTGCTACACTCTTTGATGAAGAGTCCACCTCCAGCTTTCCTGTAGTTGCCCTTTAGGTACTGGAAGGCTTCTATAAGGTCTCCCTGAAGCCTTCTCTTCTCCAAGCTGAACAACCTCAACTCTCTCAGCCTGTTTTCATAGGAGAGGTGCTCCATCCTGTTGGTCATCCTCATGGCCCTCTTCTGGACTCGTTCTAATAGGTCCATGTCCTTCTTATATAGGGGTCCCCAGAGCTGAACGCATTATGTGATGTTTTATTTCAGATTTTCCGAATTGGCAAATTGGATTTCATCAACAGAAAGAGAACTAAAGAAGATAAAGGAAAGTGTCAATGATACTGCCAAATATGAGCAGTTTAAATCATCTGTGGGGGTGAGCCCTTGGCTTATATTCTAACTAAACTACACTCATTGATACTGGGTCTCTGAATAAAACTGTACTCTGAAGTATTGCAATTGTTTTAGTGTGGAAACCATGAATAAAGTTCTGCTGATTCTTAGAATTCTTAAAAATATTCACAGGACAAAATTCCATGTGCAACAAATCATGGCATAAGTTCCTAATTCTAGAAATTTAGAGAATAGCAGGTCCCTTTACCAGTATATTCAGACCATCCAAAATATAGCAGCAAGTACACTAAATACTTGCCCCTTATTCTGCTGCATGTACAGTTAAAAGTGTGGTGCAAAGAAAAGCCAAAATTTCTGGACTGGGTGTTTGTGAAGGATCAAGTTATTGCCCTACATTTACAAAACATTTAGGGAAAACGTCTATAATAAGACTTCTCTTCTACAATAGTATAACAGGGAAGGCAGAGATAGTCTAACATTCACTTTTGTGTTGGTGAATGGTAAGAGAAATAGTAGGACAGTTTAAGATTCAGTCCTTCTAGTCCTTCAGACCTAACCATTTTTTTTTCTCTCCACATGTTAGAAGCCAAAATAGGAATATCACATAACATAAAACTTTGTGTGAAAGTCATGAACAGTTTGTAAAGGCCAGCTGTGCAGAGAAATAAAATTAGGGTGACCTTGATAAAGCAGAAAGACTGTTAGTTAAATGGGTGCTTCTGCTCCAGAGAGTCTAATTTATTCATGTAGTTTACTTGCTGACAGCTTCTTATCAGCATTGATACAAAGACATAAAATAACTACTGGATGAAAAGACTGAAAAAATATAGATTGAAATGGAAGAAGAAATATGTAGTAGAACCTTATATGATGTTTATGTTTGAGAAAGTTAGCATTTAAGATCTAAGTTGTAACTAAGAAATTTGCTCAATCTATGAAAAATATATACGTGATACCAACTATCTACCCATATTCTATAGGTAAAAAATGCTAGTTTGTGAGTAAAAATAATTCTACTACTATTTTATAGAAGGCAGTTCTGTAAAGTCTGTGGAGCAAATGCAAAAAACTAGCCACTGATTGGAACAGAATTAGATAGAGTATGTGATCAGAAAAACTTTACGTTTCTAGTGTTTCAAGATAAGAACAAAAATAGTATGTTTATACCACTAATCTTTGAACTGATGCCATGAATGCCACTCATTAATATATTTTATTTACTTGAAGAAAATATGTTTTGATTCTTCCATAGGAAATCAGGCAGCACATTAACAAGCAAGGAGAAAATCACAGCTGGCTGAAATCTAGACTTGCTGTTCTGACTTCAGTATGTACTGATATGGAGGCCAAAAAGACAGAGGATGAGCTATGTAAACTTTCCAGTGACTTCAAGGGACTCCTGGATTTGCTGGCTGAGGTACAGAATGAGGGACACAAGAAATCTCCATTTACAGTGTCATATGAAATGACATCAATCATGGCTTCACAAGTTTCCTGATATATATATATATGTGTGTGTGTGTTAATTAAACTGCAAGCATTCAGCAATGAAAAAAAAAATAATAATAATAATAAAAAAAAAAAAAACATTTGTACTGTCTGGGTAGCAAAGCTGTGAGACAAGCAGATAAAAGATACAAACAGTATTATAATAGATTTATAATAGATCCTTTTTTATTTTTTGGTCAGAACTGAAATGTGTCCTAGTAAATAAAATATTTATAGAATCAAAATGTCAGTATTTTTAGAGGCAAAAAATAGTTTTCTAAAATCAGTTCTTAATTAACATTGGGAAAACCTATCAACTGTTGGATATACACCTTGTTTTTAATCTTAATTTGTGTATCTTTTATACTGAAATAATAAAAGAAATACTGTGAGGTGATTTCAAATCATTTAGATGTCAAACATGCACTGAATTTGCCGAAAAAGGCCACAATTATCTGAGGTCTGAATGGTAATGAGATACTGGAACTGCTGAAATAATGGGAAGTTTCTAGTCAATAAGAAGTAAAACTTTTCAGAATTCACTGAACCCCTGAGGTCTGTGGGATCTTAGGGATCTTACCACTTCACAGTTTTTACAGTAAAAAGAAAGATTAGGAGAAACTTGGTACCTCCTACACTTAGAAGTCAGAATAGATCAATTTGAAAAATAGTTCAGTATAGAGAAAGGCTTGAAATTTCAAATTTCACTGTTAATGTCAATCCTTGTGGAGACCTCATAAGTGTTCAAACTGTGTAAAAGTTCCATGTATTTAATCAAAATTTTCTGAATTTCCATCATGAGAAAAGTATGTTTGGAAAGTTGGGGAGAACCAATGTTATGATTTCCAAGTGATGGCAATAAATAAATGATACCTTTTTTTTTTTTTAATATATTAAAGTACTTTTGCTTTTTGTTTCCTCTAAAAGTCAGAGCCAAGGGGAACACAAGTTCATGAAGCTACAACAGGAAATTAAGAACTAGAATTTAAAATTGTTTTGAATCTAAAAATGCAACAGAACAATATATCCCAAGCTGGAACAGGTCAACAATGACAATAGAGTCCAACCCCTGGTTCTACACAGGGATACCTAAAAATTAAGCTGTATGTCTAAGAGTGTTGTTCAAAATCTGCTTGAACTCCTGGAGGCTTGGTGTCATGACCACTGCCCTGAGGAACCTATTTCACTGTCTAGCACTCTCTCTCTATTTAGACAGCTATCCACCTTATGTCAATGTAGTAGGGAGTATGTCTAAGCAAGACAAAGCTCTCTACAGTCACATTTTAAGGCTACAATCGCTCACCAATGTAAAGTTAAAGGTGTACACTAAGAATTCTAAAGATATGAAAATTTAGACAATTCGGTCTTTACAATTTTTTTAAGACAATTTTGTAATTCTTTTGTAAAACAATTCATTTTTTACAAAAAGTATTCCACATATATACGTCCTTACAATATAGATTTGTCTTTTAACATGAAACATATAAAGTTATCATTAATTGTAGATTGAAAAGGCATTAGGCACTCTTGGAGACTGTGTTCAGTACAAAGAAGAAGTTAAAAGCACAATTGAAGAGTTAATCAACAACTCTAAAGAAGCCCAAGCAGAGGCTGAAAAGATCCTGGATACTGAAAGTTTATTACAAGCTCAGCAACTACTGTTTCATCATCAGGTAGGGCAATTTCTCCACCTATGTCCATATTTGATTTTTTTTTCTTCTTTAAGGCAGGAGGTATGTAATTACTGAACTATGTTATGTCCAGTAGCATAGCTCTCTCTATCAAAGCTTGCAAGAGTCATAACCAGGCACTATGATGTCTTGCCTCTATTTTATCTGAACTCTTTGGTGTTTTAAAAGCTGTTGTATGAGTTAAGGTTCATACTGTTCTTTCAATACTCTGCAATCCTTACTCATCATAGGATAGGTAGTAGGAACAGTTAACTTTTCCCTGAGTTCTCGCACTCTTCTCTCTCTTTTGGTATAAAGTCTGGTATGGTGAAAAAATACTTTGACAAAGACCAGAGTAGAAATGACTGGGCAACTGTCAGCTTGCATAGCAAGTCTGGTAATGTGTCGGGCATGTTAGGAAAGGGGATATAGTCTTAGGAGTTTCTGATAGTGCTATAAAGCAAGCTGATATATTGCTTTAATCAATCCAAGGCTCCAATCTGTTCTTCAAAGAACACAGAGCAGAAGCAGATACTTCAAGGCACTCATGAGGAATGCATGCAGCTTTGGGTACTGCTGCAGTTGCTCAACCGTTGCAGCTTCTTCTTTCTAAAACATTTCTTTGGATGAATGGCCATATATTGTCACTCTCCCTCTTCCATTTCTATGACACAGGAGGTGTATACACCTTTTGGAATTCATGTCATATACTCTGTGAGTATATGTGACTCAAGTAATACTTGCACAGTCTATTTCTCTGTTTATTACTTTCAGTGCACACCTATTGCAAACCACAGAAAGTGGTTTCAGTGTGCCAATTTCCCAAATGAGCTAAAAAGTCTGATCATTCCTGTTGGATGAATCCTTCTAGCAAAGGACTAGGAGACTCCGTGCAAAGAGGCAAGATGTGCAACAGCAGATTTTCCAAGCTAAACAGTTGCAGATTGAAGGTGGACTGCCAAGCACAATGCAAGAGGATTTATTAAAGTTGGAAGGAACACTGGAGAACATGCAGCAGACTATGGAGAAACGTGAAGAGCAATTGCAGGTGGGTCCTTGCAAGTAGAAATAAAAACATATGCTTTATTCTTCTCTATTTTTTTTTTTATTAGGAAGAAAAAATATTTTATATAAAAAGTCAGAATTTTCATTCTCACCTCTGAATCTTGATCCTTGAGGTTTTCATGATCAGTGCCTGCATCAAAACTTCTTGAAGCTGCTAGATACTTCTAAATAAAGAACTAGCATTTTGTTTGGAAATGGTTAAAAGTCCCAACTTTTCAGTAACAATATAGTTTAAGTAGACATCTATGAATTATTTTTTTGGATGGGCTAATTATCACCCCTGGTTATTAAAGATGACATGGACCTTTATTTGAGAGTACTAAGGCAGAATGATAGAGTAATAATATTGTGCAGATGTTGTGCAAATATAAGCCTCACGGCTACTGTGTGGAATACTTGCTGTCATCCTAAATCTAGAGAAGGAAATAAAAAAATCACAGAAAAATCAAGTGGAATACTTTAGGCTGTATCACTGACTGAAAAATAACATGATCAACAGAGCCCAAATAACTTCTTAAAGTAACAATTTATTATCAAAACCATTTTTTTCTAAAGAATCCTATATATGAAACCTTAATTTTGCTTTGCTTTGCTTCAGAATCAAGAAAATATTTGTTAATTATTTTGTCATAATTAATTTGTCATAATTCTTGTGACTGGTAATGAAATGCTAGTCAATAAAATGTTGGTCAATATTTAATACGATCAAAACTAAACAGATTCTTATGTCCAAGTAAAGGTTTTATTTCATAAAATCCTTTTAGATATTGCTGACTTCCTGTCACCATAAGCATAAGCATCTGCAGTCATCGCTTCAGACTTAAAGGACATTCAAATATAAGTTTTAAATATTTCTGTCACCTTACAGATTGAACAGTGTGCAAAATCAGTGAAGCAGTGTGAAAATGCAAAGAAAAACTCTTTTTTGGGTTCAAAACAGTTTCATCTGTAGAATAGATGGCATTTCAGGAGAAATTATTTTATGTTAGATGTTTCTGTTTTTTTTTAATTTTTCTGTAACTTGAAATGAAATTCCTTCTTTTTTATTTTTTCTCTTCTTTGTCCTTTTTGTCTTTGTGTTTTGTTTTCTTCTTTTTTTGTTATTGTTTTCTTTTTGTAGGTCACAATAAATAAATGGGAGCAGTTTGAAAGGGACAAAGAAACAGTTGTAAAATACCTTAATCAAGCAAGCTCTGCACTTGAACGTATCTTAAATTTTAGCAGTTTAGAGAGCCTCTCTTCAGAACTGGATCAGACAAAGGTATTCACTGTGTGAGATATAGGAACTGAAATATCTTTCTGCCTTTTTAGTTAACATATTCTGAGCATATTGCATACAATATTTTATTGTTAATGCTGATGCAAATTCCGTATACAGTTTAGAGACTACATAAACTTCAGAGGTAAAATGTTATCTCTTAAAAACATAATGAAGAATTATTTAAAATCTTTATCTGAATGTATAAAATGATAAAATGGTAAAATTATTTTAAAGACTTCCCATTTTGTGCTCGGTAATTGTCTATACTGGTAAGCTAAACAGTATCAAGCTCTGGCACATCATCTTTGATAGTGTACTCCTTGGCAAAGTCATGTATGTGGCTTATGGCAACTAACACTCTTCTAGCCCTGAGGAGACAAAAGAAAGAATTCCACTGTATGGAACCTTAATAAAAGAAAATTATTCCAGCCCAATTTATTTACTAATATAGAAGTAATATAAGTGATAGACTTTACATAGTGCTGTGCTTTTCATGACATTTTTACCCTGTGGTGAACCTGATACCACATTATACCTACCTTGCTTATTCTCTGAATCCATTGTTCTGGAGCACATTTACTATGTATGATAGAAAATAGCTACTAAACCAAGTGAAATTACAAGCTACAAGATACTACAAAGTCATCTCTTTAAAGGGCAGTGTAATATAAAATATAGATGGTTACTGAAAGCATATAATATTCAAAAATTCATTTAAAACAAACAACAAAAAAAAATGAAGAGCTATAGAATAAATTTCCATTAGTTGAGTTAATACCTTTTGGACATACATAGTTTTCCTTTCCAAAGTTCATTGGATACAGTTTGTTAAAATGAATATACATTAAATGCAACATGAAAATAACTTTATTGAGAGGTTTTTTTCTGTGTATTTACACATTCAGAATATACGTATGGGACACACATAACGCTGTGCAATACTTTTTTCCAAGAACAAACATTGAGGACAAAAAATACTTTTTGAATATATAAAACTGTACGTAGTTGTATTAAGATGTCTTTCATCCTTACAGGAACTTTCTAAACATGCTGAAGCCATGACTATACAAGCTGAGAATTTGGTGAAGAATTCTTCTGAGATACATCTTGGTTCAAAGAACAAGCAGTCCCTTCAGCAGCAGGCAAAATCTATCCAAGAACAAGTGAAAAAAGTAGAAGTTACTCTTGAAGAAGAGTACGTTCTTAATAAGTCTTAATATTTATTCTCCACTATAAGATTGAATCAGATCTCTAGAATCCCTTGCCCAACATTTTGTGTTGTCTCATCAGCTCTGTCATTTTCAGCTTGCCTATGACATAAGTACCAGATTATAGTACCAAATATGTCAAAAGGGTAACATGTGCAAATAAACTTAATCTTTGTTTGATAATACATAATTTATGAAATCATTGTAGTTACATTTAACCTGTCACGGTTCTTACCTTTAAGCCCCAGTCTTGTGAAGAAGGGATAATTAATCTTGTTCTTGACGTTCTACAATCTTTTAGAAAGAACAATCTCAGTGCAAATATGAGAACAGTACCATATTTGCCTCAATTTTCAGTTTTCCGTTTTCTCTATAGAAATGTCAAGAAGTGCCTTTATCTTAGCTGAATGCCCAGATTTTTTTTTTCATGGGCAATATCAAAAGCTGCTTCTGCCATCACAAATGAGAAGGCATCATTTGCCAAATTATGTTTAAAAGTGTGACATTCAAACTACAAGAAAATATTGTTAAATGCTGTAAATATTTGTATGTTTTGGTATTTGTGAAAGTCTTATCCCTTTTCCCAAGTAATCTGAAGTTACTCAGCTCAAAGTTACTCTTCAAGAGTGCTTCAGCTTTTGACATTTTTCTATATACACATACACTTGTATGTGTGTATGAAATTTGTATTTTTTTCATATTTAAGAGCAGACTCACAAAAGATGTTTTCGTGGATTTACTATGTAGATTAATTTGCTATACAAGTGTAAGAAGACACCATGTGGTGGAATACCACGTATTCCATCTGAATATGAGCAAAAGACAATGTCAGCATTACTGTTTTGTGTTTTTTTCCTCTATTGACCATTGTCAAGTCAGCATGTTGGTACGAATTTAGTTGGTACCCTTTTCTCCCTGATGAAGAAGAACATCTTTAAGAACAGAGAAGAGCTGTAAAACAGAACATAACAAGCCTCTGCAGCAGATGCAACTTTCTGATTATTGTTGGTCTATTTTTTTATTTTTTGGATACGTTTTATGCAAGTGTATTAGAGTAATTTGAAATCAAACATTCTACCATATCTTTCTGAATACTTTATAAACCTTTTTTTTTTTTTTCCCCCCAATGTTACTGAAAAAGCTTGTATGATTTTAGTTAATTTTGATACAAGGAAATTCATCCTTCCAATAACTACTATTCACTTTTTTAATAACATGTAATCTAGTTTTAAATGGAAACCATTGCTGATATCCCCTTTTGATCTAGGTATGGAACAGGTTTAGTTGAATGTATGGTTTATACAGAATGTTTGTGATACTGTGATATGACAGATAATAAAGAAATAAATCCCTTCTGCAAAACCCATGAATATATACAACTCTCTATAGTTAATCTGCAGAACACATAATCAATGTGTCAAAGTTATGTTGTAACTCACATTAATAAAAATGTTGGCCCAGTAATTTGAAGGTATCCTACATACATATATTATGACAGTGAACAGGAAGGGGAAATTTTCATTTTGAAAATAAATAAGAAAAAACAAAAAGGCCATTTTTACTTTTTTTCAGTGACATCTTTTCTTAAAGCTTCCTCTAGCATTACTGAGGGAAGAAAAAAAGAAAAAAGGAAATGAAATCAAATCTTTTTAAAAAAAATGTTTTTTTGTTTGTTTGTTTAAGGCTATATTTAAAAGGAACATGTATTTTGGAGTTTTGTAATATTCAAACTTTTCTAATGAAATTTTTATATTTTCAGTGGAATGGAAAGTGCATATTTTACAAGCTGTGTGTAGGACCCACATTAGTACTGGTATCTTTAGATTGGTTTTAAAGTGGAAGAAATTTCTACACTGAAAGTTAATGCTGTTAGATCTTATAAGGGCCTTAGACTTCTCACTTGTGCCAAAAAAAAAAAAAGGGAGGGTGGTTTTTTTTTTGATTTCCAAGATGTATACGAATCAGTCACTGTCTCTCTCTGTTTAACATATCTATAATGGATGTTTCAAAACATAAATATATTAACTTTGAGGTACTTGTCATATCTGTTGATTCTTTGGCTCAATATGAAATTATTGCCTCAGAAAACACAGGTGTCCCCACTATGACTAACATAATGGTTTGACTTTGTGTGCACAGTCTAAAAGAGAGACAAGTTTGAATTTAGGCTCACATCTTAGTCTTTTAAAATCAGGAGTTTTTAAAATGCCCTTCCTTTAGACTGAATTAGTTACATTTTTATTCTAGCAAGAATACAGGCAGTTTTAATATATTAAACTTTTTATTCTCTCTAATTAATTTGGTTAATTTTAGTATTAAAAGCATGGAAATGGTGAAAAACAAGTGGGATCATTTTGGCAATAATTTTGAAGCTCTGTCCATCTGGATAGCTGAAAAAGAAAAAGAACTGGAAACTTTGGAAACAACATCATCTCCTTTGGACAAACAGATCAGCCAAATCAAGGTGATTAGTTCTTGTTATGTTTACCATTAAAATCCCATTCTCTGTCTTTTTTGATAGAGGCCAAAAGGAAGAACAGACTTTTTACACACTTCCTAACTACCGTGAAATAGTGATGACACTTGGTACATGAACATGCAAAACAGTAAGGTTTCATATAAGCTAAAGAAAAATTCTTCTGACTTCTCTGTTAGTGATTAGTGTACATTGGTGTAGCCTTTATGTGTATGATTAAAAAAAAATATAATTTAATTTATACTCTTTTCCTTATTTTTCTGAGTAATTTCCATTGGTGTAAAAAATAGCTACATACCTATAAGGTCTCTCTCTCTCTATATATATACATATTTTAAACATATATCATCTACTAGGTATAGATCTTGATTTCAATCTTGCAAGCAAAAGTTATAACTTGATTTATGTTTTATCTTTTCTTATAGAATAATAAAGGAAATATTGACTTTAGTAGCTTGCAAATCTGCATTTATTGCTATTATATTTACACTGTCCTAAATTCTGTGTACATTCCTGTAGACATAGTCTTTTAGTTTCTTGTTGCTAAGGTACATACTGTCTCCAAGCATTTCCATTTCTAAAGGTCTGCCTTGAAATCCTTCTTCCACAAATGAAAACGTGCCTTCTTTGAAGCTGCATGTTTCTAAAGTGGCTTTTTTTAATTTTTAATTTTTATTTTTATTCAACATGTTTTTATACTGAAATTTTCTTAATGTGTGACCTACCTATCCTTCAGAAAGCAAGAAAGTGTAAAGGTATGCAGCTGCTTACAGTTAAGGACCAGACTGACACTAAGTCACTAGTTCATGTAGACCAAACAAAATAAATATCTTGATTTCATCACTGAAGAATAAAACAATGCTTGATTTTTTGCTTTATTGCTGAAGCAACTTAAACACCTTCCTTTCAAATATATGCATTTATTCCACTGGCATGCATTGTCATCTATCCTTACTTGTCAATAATTAATAGGTAAGATTCCAATATTTAAGACAGAAAATGATATTAATATTGCATTACAGAGTAAAGACAGTTCTTGCATGTCTAAATTGAGCCTCTTTAAGCTCTACTAGTACATTTAAGCCAATGCCCCAGAAAGGGTCTTCCTTGCTATTTATGCAGATAAGCAGTAATTTTTGCAATGCATTGCAAATTTCTGAAAATTCCAACACAATTTTTCTTCATTTAAACATCATGACAGAAAGAAAATGGCCAGCAGATAATTTTTATAAATGTCTGAGTAAATAGACACAAAGCAGAGAAAACCCTTCGGATAAAGCCTAGGGTGTATAATTGTAACTCAGGTAAACAAAGCACCTCTATGAACAGTGAAATGAGTCATACAACCTCAGATATGTGGACATAGCTACAGATCTCCTTCAGCAGCATTTCTGTGTGCCTGATTTTGAATAAATTGTTATGTTTTGTTGCAGGTTTCCTGATGGTTTAGTTTATGTCACAATGCTAATCAACATACTTAGTTCATAATTTCATGTACAGAATTTTAGTAAGGACTACTGCAAATGAAGAGAATATAGTGTGTTCCCTGACATCTTTGGCTGAACAGATAAAAAAACTGGGGTCAGCTGAACATAATTATCATGTACAATAGTGGTAATTTTCTGCTTTTTCTGACATTGATTGCAAAACCCCAATGATGTCATCAGAACCAGATTTTCACCTACACATTTTTCTGAAATTCCTGGTGGACAAAATGACAGCTATCACAAGAAGATACCATTGGTGGCAGGCTCAATGGGAGTTTGAAGGCCTCAATTATCCACCTTCTTTTATGTAACTGAGTGAATTTAACTGAATAGTGTGGGAGTAAACAAGTTCTGCCTAATTTGTATCTGCTGGATTGTTAGATAATTTCAGCTTTAGGGATGTAAATCTAGTATTTTTCCTCAGCATCATATTCTCATAAAAAAAAAAAAAAAAGATACTTTATAATCTGAATTAATTCAGCATATATTGCATAAATAGACACTATAAATGCTTCCAGTACCACTTTTTTTTTTTTTTTTTTTTTTTTCTGGTGTACTGTCACCCTGCTAATTCTGGACTCTGATGTTGAAGAAAGCTACTTATGAGCTATATAAGTAAGGCACCATATTTTTATCACAATTATACCAGAAGGTGGACACACTTTTAATACCTTTGAGAGTGCATATTCAGGAAAGTTTTAGGTTGATGTCATATACATACATATCTTAACAATGCTATATCTAAGAATGTTATTGCCACTTTCGATTCCAATGAGCTCTCTAGGCTCTCTCAATTCCCTCCCCAGTGCATGTTTTTCACTCCTTTTGAAAAGAACTCCAAAGACATACTTCATCTGCGGAATTCAAAAGAATTCTGTCCTGAAAAGAAAATATATCTGCAAGTTCACAGATGCTTTTTGAATAAATAGCTACCAAATATAAAATACCACAAGTTTATGTCTTGTACGTTATAGCTTTCAGGTTTACCTCTAATTTGCAATAAAAGTAAGTGAGGAAAAAACAGAGGAAGCTGTTGGCATGTACTTAGTGAAATATAAAGCCAGTGTTACTCAATCTTCATGCATTTAGTAATGGACTTAGGAGACAGCTGAAAAGTGCCAAAGACTGTTATCACCATTGTTTCATGGTAAATGAAATTTATACTGTAACGTGTTTCTTTATTTAATCCTCTGCTTGGGGGTACACTCACCTTACCACAACATCTAATTTAATTTATACTTTACTATACAATAGAAATTTAAATTACAAAAGGAAAACAACCTCTATTCGTTTTTGAATCATAGCATGTTTTATTTTGTTAGTGCTTGAAAATTTATTAAAAGCAAGTAATCAGATCATAGGGTTTGACTTCTTAAAAATATTGTTTTCAATTACACATTTACTTATTTCTTCTTACAAATATTTTGAATCCTTAAGAGAATTGCATATGAATTTGCTGTGATGAGATGGTAAAATATGAACCATCTTGCCTACTGATGAAAATATGCACCTCAGCAAATTCTAATTCTTCACGGATGCTGTTTTTGTGTCAGGCTGAATTTTAAACCTTTTCCATTGCTAATCTAAAGAAGAAAGGGAGAAATACAGGGTATATTAAAGACTTTCATAACCAGTTACTTCACGAAGTCAATGAACTCTCCTCTCACATTTTAAGAATATTGGTAACACAGGTGAAAGAAGGAAGTATAAAATGTTATTCTGATCATTAAAAACCTGTTGTGCTACTTTATTTAATATTACTTTATATTTTAGGTTATTAATAACGAAATAGATGGTAAAATAACTGGAATCTCAAAACTAGAAGAAGAAGCTGAGTCATTTTCCCAGTTTGTTACCTCTGGAGAATGTGCACATATTAAAGCCAAACTGACTCATATAAAAAGGTATTGGGAAGAGCTAAGAGATCATGCACAGAGATTGGAAGGAACAATCACAGGGAATGTATCAGCACAGCAGAAATATGAAGAATGTCTGAAACAGGTAGACAATGTAAAATCTACTGGGCTACTTGCAGCATTTATTGAATTATTCTATTTTTCCAAAATTAAATATAAAATACCATATTATAAGAGAAGGAACTAGAATGTATGAGTAACTTTGTAAGGTAATTGTAAGAACTCCATAGGTAAGTTTTTGCTTTGAGTGACTTAACACGCAGGCTCAAGAAGACATTAAATTATACATACTCAAAAATTTATACTGTCTTTTAGAAAACCTAAGTGATTCTTCTGGATGGAGAATGGTAAAACATATCCAGTATCTAGTTTATATGTATAAACTACATAATTCCAACCTTAGATTGTTAGTACGTGAATATGATACATCATAAGGGAATAATTTGGATACTATTATTGTCCCAGTTCCAAGTAGTAGAGCACAGTTAGCAACTTTTAACTTCAAAAAACACCCAGCACTACAAAAAAAAAAAAAAAAAAAAAAAGATAATATTCTCTTGGCACTAAATATTTATAAAAGGTCATTTGAAGCACCATGTATGTATTTCTTGATAATTTTAGGCTATTTTATCATTATTAGTATTTGTTTCCTTTTCTTCATAGGTGCAGCAGTCAGTGTCTGAATTTGAAACTAAGTTAGCTGAGCCTCTCACATTATGCACTTCATCACTGGAAACGTATGGAGCCCTGCAGGATTGCATGGTAAGCACATGGTCAGTGATTCCTGCCACTGAGTCCAGGGAAATGGAGCCACAATGAGCTCCTCACAGAAACCCTAGTAAATTCTAGGCCTGGGGCTGCCTGATGCCACACAGCCTGGGATGGATACAGGAGGAGGCAGGGGCTGCTTCTTGGGTTGGGCAGCCCCAGAGAAGCAGCAGCTTTCCTCTGCTATGACCTCTCACCATTTCAGACAGGCTTGGAGGGCTTTCTCCCTCCTCTAGAAAAAAGACCACCAAAAGTATTAATTGAGACTTCAGGTTTTTGTTTTTAATTTCATATGCTATATGAATATTTCAATATAAGAAACAAGTCTGGTAGGCATTGTTCTATTATTCCTCAAGGATTTTTATGAAACTTAGGTTTTGGAATAGAGAGGTCTGTGATTGAAATAAATAAAATAAATAAATAAATAAATAAATAAAAGTGGATCTTCCTGGAGGCACTTTTTCTTGGGCTGTGCACAGCCTGAACAGAGTTTTTCAGCAGACAAGATTTTTTCTGTGGTGCCATAGGCACATGACTGTTTCAACATTTGGTTCAGTCCATTGCAAAAGGAAAGGAAAATTTGGACTGGTATTCAGACTACAGATAAGCCCAAATCTCAGTGAACTTGGTGTATGTAGCATTTTTTTTCTGCCTCTGTAAGTATGTAACATGTTCTTCCATGATAGTCGTTGTCTTCCTTTCTGAGAAAACTGTAAAAACTCTTAGTTGTATATTGCAGAAAAATATGTAATTTCCTTTTGAATTTAGTGATAACTACTTGCAAAGTCTCTATGCAAGGAAGATCTGGCCAAAGCACTTCAAAAAGAGCTTGATATTTGTTCAGGAAAAAGAACTAGTGTATAGAAAATTTATTCAGACAACATATGTAATCATTATTGTTACTGGCTTTTAAACATTATGAATATACTGAGTATACAGTTGTATTCCTTTCCTGCGTACAGGATCATGGTGATCCAATATCTTAATGTGAAATTATTTTTTTTTATTATTATTTAGTTTAAACAGCAGCAGTGTTTTGCTGTATAATACACATTTCTCCTATATATGATTTATTCCATGATGGTCATTATAACCATTACTGTTATCATTGCACACCTGTAAATTGGAACTTCAGTGGTATTAAATGTATTTTATTTTGTGCTTTTCTAGCTCATTTTACTACTTTTGGTTCATTTTCAAGTGAACAAGTTTCCCAGCCCTTTAGCAATCGCAACACTGGAAAGTCTAGTCAACTTTGAATGCCACTTCTATGAAAAGACGCTGACAGGAGTCAGCTATGGTTAACGCTGACAGGTGCTTACTGTAACTGTTCCCTATTTCTCCCTTGTCATGACATGGGTTGTGGCAGTCTTCACAGGTTGGCAGGAGCATTTGTAGTTACTGTATCTGTATAAGTTAAAGCAAATGTTTTCTTTGGAATTTGGAGCGTTGTCCTACACGATCATGCTGTGTTGTGTGCCAGTTCAGAAGATCTGACTGTTTCATTGCTGACTGTTATTTTTACTTTAACACTGTTCTTAGGAAAGTCTTTTCCCACTGTAGGCTAGTGGTGATTGATATACTTGGACCCGTGTATCTAGGATAGACGTGAGATAAACTTAATTTATACTGTGGCTTCATGATCTGGGGGATATGGCATTGCTTCAAACTTCTGGTGGAAGTATAGATTTAGTTATTTTTTCCCACCTTTTTTACTGTAGCTTTGCTATTAATGTATACAACTTCTCTTTCTTTTACATTTTCATTAGGACCTTTGTCACACTGTGGAAAAACTGGGCAACACCCTGGCCTCTCTCTCAGCCTGTGCCCGAAAGGTGGCCAACAAAGAAAAAGCTGCTCAGGAAGTTACAGTGTTACAGCAGAACTATGAAAAAGTGCTAGAAAATGCTAAAGAGAAGCAGCTCTTACTGGAGACTCTTCTGGCTCAGTGGCAGAAGTGAGTAAGCTCCTATGTCTATTATGATGGCTGCAGAGATCTTTCCACAGTCAGTCCATGATATGATGGGGAAGACTTGAATTGATCACTATGTTGTGATTTTCTTAGGCAGGAGAAAGAGCTCTCTTCTTTCCTGGCCTGGCTGGAGGGGTGTGAAGCTGCAGCCAGGCCTTCAGAGCAGTATGTTTCTGCTGACAGAGTTAAGCTGGCAGGTGAACTGCAATCTCTGCAGGTATGTTTCAACTGAAAGATCATTCCCAAGATCATTCCCCTACATATCCTAGTTTGTTTCTGTACCATTTAAAGTATGTGCTTGCTCAATTGTCATCTGACAAGTCACTTGATTCTAGACTTCGGAAATGTTTAAGGGAAATATTCTTATTTTTTTTTCTTGTTTTATCAAAAAAAAAAAAAAGGAAAAAAAAGTTATTTGCAAATATAGTATGTCTGCTCAAGAGAGAATATGTCCTGGCATATCCTATATATTTATCATTGGTCTGCTCGCCAGAGGATCTTTACTATAGAGAAATTCCTTTATTAAGCAATGATACTTTCCTTTTCTCATGTGAAGAATGTTGGAGCGACAGCAAGATATTCAGGGATGTAGAATTCACAAGTCTGATTTCCTTTTGCTTTTTTAAACACAAGATTTTCATCCTATTCTAACGTATATCTTTCTTGGCATTTGTTTTTAGATTAATAGGAAGCAGTTGGACAGATGTAGTATCCTTTACACACTCCATGACACCAATCAATCCATAATTTGACTTTTAAATGTTACTGAAGGGAAGGAAAATTACTATTTTGTTTCTTTGTTTGGGCCAGTATTTTCTCATAATTCTGATGCTGCACGGAAAATATGTTGCAAAACTTACTCTTGATTTTAGCCATTTTTAGCAGACAGTAGAGATGTATGGAAAGGTCACACTTTGTCCTGGGAGAGAGAAAGGAAAACAGTTTTGATGAATCCTTCCTGAAATACAGTGGCAGCTTTAGCTGTCTGAGAGATACTGAGTAACCTTGTGTCCTAATGGATCTCAGTTCCTCCAAGTTATTTGGAGCTCATTCGCTTTTTTCAAAGTGGTGTATTGGAAAGATTTAGTTGATTTTTTTATGATTTATTGTTATTTGACGTAATGTGATGTCATATTTAATCTAAATTCTGCACATTCCATTGTTTTCCCAGGATTTGAGAGCAGATTTTGAGTCTCATGCTTCAATCTATGCGAGCCTGTTGCAGTTAAATGAGTCACTGTTCCCAACAGCTTCCAAAGAGTGTGTGAAAGCAATAAAAGATAAATTTAAAGAGGTGGATGAAAGGTGGAAAGCTTTACCACAAACTGTCGATAAAAGGTTTGTGCTCAGAATGTTTTTTACATGTTGAATGAGAGTAACCAATACCTCGATTAGGAATCCCAGTCCTGAAACCTAGTTTTACATTATTATCATTAGGAAAACAAAGATTTAAGAGTCGCCTTGTACACTGTGCTCCCAGGACAGGGATGTGGGGAATCCCACAGATTTATCATGTTGCCTTTTTGGCATAAACTCTCCTGCTTCTTTGATAGAAGATATTTATTGCAAGGAGTATGGTGCCGGAAATGGATATAGTGTTTTGTTTCCTCAATTACATGTTCTCAAGTAACTTCCTAAATTATTTCTGGAATCTGTAATATCTGCTTTTCATTTCTTCAGCTTATGCTTTACCTTGTGCAAAGCTACACTACTGTCTTGTTAAACCCACTTTGGATGTTTCATTTGCTGTCAATTCTACAAATACTCAATTGTTGGGCTACTGACTAATATCAGACTCAGGAACATTGCCTCCTTTTCGAAACCATGTCGTATGGTATTATTTAGATTTCATTTGTTTTGGTGACGAATGTACATATTTTTCTATTTGTAAAGTGTCTTAAATAATAGACCCTGGTCAATGACATCATTTTTTTTAGGTTCTTTATCAATGCAATTATTTTACAATGTAACAGGCTTCTACGTAAATTTTCATGTTGAAAATCACATAGAGAAATTTCAAACAGAAGTCTTGCAATGGATGAATGGCGAGGCCTTTTTTAAGGCAAGGGTTTAGAAACTTATGTCTGCTACATGCTGAATACCCGTCTGGACATGTTCTTTCTTTGAATTGTGTTCCTCTGACTCCAGCCCCACTTACTTCCGTGAAAGTTGAGCATTCAGCTAGCTACTCATCCTCTGCCTACATTCATAAGACATTTACCTCATATGCAGTGTTGCAGATAGGATAAACAGAACTGAAAGTTAGCTTCAATATCATTCTCTACTGGGTCTACCACTATGAAGAAAAGTTGAAGAAGCCATACCTTGGTGGCTTGGGGGACTTCTAATAGTTGTTATGAACAGAATGGTAGAATAAAGGAAGACCAGATTTTACACTTTTAGGTAGTGCTTCCCAGTTAAGTAATCAACACAGCAGTCATTACTTTTGTAACACAGATCTACATTTCCTTCTTTCCTTCTACCTGGCAGTGATTTTAATGCTGTCCAGTCAGCTATGGGTTTGAATATGGGAAATGATTAATTTAGGTCAAGTGCTTTCATATTTACATTTGACATCCTATAGGATCAACCTCCTTCAATCTCTTGTTGCTGAGCATGGACAGTTTGATGAGCTCCTACTTAGTTTTTCAGATTGGATTAAGCAGTTTCTTGCTGAACTACAAGCCACTTCAGAGATAAACACAGCTGATCAAGTACTGGCTGCATCTCAAAATAAGGTAAACTTTTGGATGTCAAAATTAAAGGCAGACAGATTGTGCAGTATATTCCGATAAATACTCATCTAAAACTAGCGGGAGGTCATTTACTTGTGCTTGAAAATTAATACTCTATTGCAGCCACATACACATTTCAATCATTTGACCAGCCTAAAACAAAATCATAACACCAAACTGTTCTTACTAAAATCACCTCAATAGTACTTGTTTTAATTATAAGTTTAACACTAAAATGTTTTCTGAACTTTTGGTTGGAAAAGGAAACCCAGCTCTCATATTTTCTTTTTATCTAATAGAACCACTCAATGGAAATTGAAAGTAAGAAGCAGCAATTCCGAAGTCTGAAGGAACATGTAGATAAATTATGTTCTTTCAGCTGTCCAGAGGACCAGCAGACATTGCAAGGAAAGACTGAAGATTGCTTTCAGATCTTCCAGGAGGCAAGTCAAATAACTAACCAAAGACAAGAGGCTCTGGATCAGCTGCAGGTATTCCTGGGGCTCCATAGTGCTTCTTCAGGAGTGCTCCACCAGCTCAGGCAGACAGTGGAGAAAACCGGAAATATGGATAAAGCTAAATCAGAGTTGTTGGAGAAGGAACTCCATGATGTTATTCAATCTCTTAACAAATTGGAATCCGTTGCTGTCAGTTTGGACGGTTCACTTACTAAGGCCCAATACCACCTGAAACATGGGAATTCTGAGCAGAGGACTTCATGCAGGGCTGTGGTGGATAATCTGTGCTTAGAACTGGAGGCAGTTCAAAATCTTCTGGGAACAAAACAGAGTGAGGCAGAAGCTCTTGCAACCTTGAGAAGATCCTTCATGGAACATAAAGAACAGCTGCTGAAGAGTATTGAAGATACTGAGGAAAAGGCTGACAAGGAGGGCCTACGAGAAGCAACACTGCAAGCCCTCCAGCAAAGGTAAAAACAATATAAATGTTTGAGATTGGCACCTCTTCATTTGCTTGCAGTCCCTAGACTTTTTATGATGAGTTGGAGGTACGTGTGAGTTTTCTGCCTGGGTGTCTCATTACTTGCCATTTTGCAAGGCATGTGAATCCATATATCTATTTAGTCAAATTTTGGAAGTGAGATGTTTGGGTGTAGGGAAAACATGAGCAGAACATTTAGCAAGTCTCTCAAATCTTTTATATTGAAAGAACAGAGAAGAAAGTCTTTGTCACAGAAAATTATTTTGTTCAAATGAATCCAAACTCCCAACAGTTATTAGAAATACCATATACCATAGGTTTCCCTTGCATGAAAAGGAAGATAAGTAAATTTGTAACCTGACTTTTAACTTGCAGATTGAGGGTCTTTAACCAGTTGGATGAAGAATTGAGTTCTCACCAGCATGAACTCCAGTGGCTCATGGACAAAGCAAAGCAAATAGCCCAAAAAGATGTAACACTTGCTTCTGAAATTGACAAAGAGATTAACCACTTAGAATCTCTGTGGGAGGATACCAAGAAAGTTATACATGAAAAGTAAGTAGATCTTAAATTTATCAATGTAAGTGTATTATCAAATACACTTACATATATAAAGGAAAGTTGATAAAGAAAGGAAATACAGAAATAAAGAATCTAATTAAACTTGTCTTAACATTTTCTTTGTCTTAGATGCCTTTTCTTATATTTAAAGAAAACTTATTTAAATGTTCTTTTTAAAATTTGTATAGTAAAATTAAGTGCTAGATTCATTCAATATTACATCATCCTCAATGAATGATTTTTGTCTAAGGGCAGAGGCAGAACAATTCCAAACCTGACTAATACTTAAATGGACGGATGCAATTTGGTGATGTCCAAATTTGATTTGATTTACTGGCACAATAATTAAAAATATGTATTTATTTTGTAATCAAAAATGTTTTTAGTTTGATTTATGCTGTGCTATTGTTCCTTTTTTCTTGATTGAGATGATACATATATTTGTAAATATCCTTCCCTCTCTTATATCTCGTCTGCACAAAATTTCTGTACAACTACATGGATTACATTCTCACTTTTATTTTTTTTCCAGCTGAATTCATTCTATTTTTCTAGTGTATTTTTAAGAGATATATAAACTTGAACTAAGTCAATGAAAATAATGGCTTTGTTAAAAAATCTTTACCACTTCTTTTTCTTTAGCACTGCTACTAATTTGTATTTCATGTGGCATGTTGGTACAACCCATTTTTCTTACCTGTAGAAGTCCTTAATAATAGTAAGCCAAGTAATTTCTGTATTGATGTGCCAAAAACTAGATAGCACCACTTTGGCAGTGAAGAACATGTATTATTAAAATAGCTGCCTCTGATAGATGCGTCATTGAGGGTAAATCAGTTGTGCAGTTGTCACATGCAGTAGGTGTATCTATACCTAGAACTAAAAAATACTCAGGTACCCGGATGTGGTTTAGACCCAGCAGGCCTCCAAGCACCACCCAGACTCTCACTCACCCTCCCCAGGCGGGATGGAGGAAATAATTGGAAAGGTAAAAGTGCAAAAACTCATGGGCTGAGATACAGACAGTTTACCAGGTAAAGCAAAAGTCAGGTGCAGAAGAAAGGCAAAACAAGGAATCCATTAGCTGCTTCCCATCAGCAGGCAGGTGTTCAGCCACTTCCAGGAGGGTGGGGCTCACCACCTGTAATGGTTTCTTGGGAAGACAACCACCATCACTCCAAACATCCCCCCTTCCTCCTTCTTTACCCCAGCTTTTTATTGCTGAACATGACACTGCACAGTGTGGAATATCTCCCTGGCCAGCCCAGGACAGCTGTCCTGGCTGTGTCCCCTCCCAGCTCCTGGTGCACCCCCAGTTTCTTCACTGCAGGCAGTACAAGGAGCAGAAGAGTCCTTGGCTGTGTGTGAGCACTGCCCTGCAGCAACTAAAACCGTGAGGTGTTATCAGTATTATTCTCATCAAAAATCCAAAACATAACATCATATGTGTCTCTACAAAGAAAATTAACTCTATCCCAGCCAAAACTATGACATACCTCATGGTTGCCTACCAAAGTAAAAATAATGTTGATTTTTGTTTAAAGTATTAATCTAATTTATTTTGAACTGTTTTCTGTCTCACATACACACAATTTTAGACCCTCCCAAACCCGATTATTTTTGGAGAGTGCTTTGGAACATTCAGAAAAGGGCCAGGTCTTAAAGCAATTGCATCTCTTTCTTGGCAATGTCATATTTCCCAAATTCCTTTCAATGGTAAACACTGTTCTACAATTAAATGTATCCATGATATTAATCTCACCTCTCTTTCTTCAGCATAAACACCAAGAATGGATTGGATATATTCTTTTTTTCTGTCTGTTGCCTGAACAGAAATAGGCTTTTCTAGAGAGGGAAGGAAAAAAAAAAAAAAAAAAAGAAAGAAAAAAAAAACTTTTCTTAGCATCAGGTTATTTTATTTTCAATACAATGATACAATAGCAGGTGAGTTGAATATAATGTTTTAAACACAAAAGATTGCATCTGATAATTGGAGAACAAATTAGTTAGACTTATCTTGCATTGCTTTAGCCTTTACTTCTTCTTCTTCTTATCCAAGAAATATTCCATGTTAAAGGAAGAGGTTAAAAAATTAGTTGCAACTGTCAACATTATTACAATGTGGTTTCTAGTTAGTAAGATGCTAAACTTAGGAAGTGAGAAACTTGAATTCCAGTTTTAGTGTTTCTTTTGCTAAAGTCATTTGCTTCACAATATGATATGGATGAGATGGTGTTTGATATACTGCCTTGATGTACAGTGAGGTGCTTTGTGATGTATGGACCCCCGGTGATTTGTGAGAGCTAAATATTAGTAATTCCTTGACTGCCCAAAATATGTTTAGGACTACATTCTGATTCCCTCATGCTGAATTGTTATACTACATTCACTTTACTTCATAAACATAAACATGAATTATGCTAACACAGACTTTTACCATTACAGAAAGGAGCAGTCCTGTATTCTTATCGATCTGATGAAAGAATATCAGAGCTTGAGGTCAACAGTAATGAAAGTCATAGACAGTGCTGACAATGCTTCTGTGATCAAATCTATTTGGAAGGATCATGAAGATGTCAAGAGAACTTTATTGAAGGTAATTACATATATTTTCATTTGAAGGATTTAAATGATCTTTGATTTTGTTAGGATTTTCTGTTTGAAATGTGCCATTGGGCTGTCTTTCAAGTTCCTTGAATTTACTGTCAAATCTTGACACACTGACATTCAAGATTCTTCTGATTCTGGTGAGGAAAGAATATAGTCCTTTCTGCCTTTCTTGTAAAATCCATTAATGGGTATTTGATTGTTGCTATTTTAACATTTTAGGATCTAATGAATACATTTTCAAATGAATAATATACACCACAGGCCTAGAGATGAGTGCCTGAAGAACTAGATTTTTTTTTTTTCTTTCATTGAGTCTTCATTAAACAAGCAAATATTTACGTCCACAGCATGAAGCTGCCAAGAATGACCTGAGTGATAAACAAAAAGACCTGGATACTTTCACCAATAAAGGAAAACATTTGTTAGCAGAATTGAAAAGAATGCGTAACTGTGACTGTACTGTGGTGAAAACAGATATGAACTCTGCGGTGGACAAATGGCTAGATGTAAGAATCTGGTGTTTTTACACAAAATACAGTTTTTAATTGAGCAAAGGTTAAAGTACTAGTATTTTCTTAGAATGTGCAGTTTTTTAGTAAAGTTTACTCTAAAATATATGATATTCGATATGATATCATAGGGATAGTGCACAGCAATGACATTAATTTGCTACACAAAAAATCTTATAACAGTGTATGAACGTAACTGTTATAGATCTACTCAGTGCACATTTCTGAATATAAATTTGGATTGGATTCTTGCCTAATGTGTGCCAGTATTATTTCATGACAGTAAGTTTTACTAAATAAATAAAGCAGTAAATTACATTATATTAAGTTACACCATTAAAGATGTGAATACATTGGGAGAGATATTATAACAGAGAAACATAATATAGAAATTAATATCTTTCATTTTCATATTTATACTGCTTTGATAGCAAATTCTTTTATCACATGAGAAAGATAAATGTAGCTGTTTTTAATAACAAATTTTATTTGAACCTGAAATGATTTCCCAGTAAAATAAACAAACAAACAAACAAAACACATACAACTTTTTAGAAATAGTAACATATGATTTTTGTTTATTTTATGATCTAGGAAACTAAATTCAAATTAGATTTTAGAACTTTTGCATAACTCTAAGAGGAAAATTATTTTGCCTAGGCTAACTAATTATTTTTGATGCACTTGTCTTAAAATTGGCTTCAAAATCTAAAAGAAATCTAAAAATAATTTTTGAATGGTATTTATGTGTTCTCCTTTCTTAAAAGGTGTCAGAGAGGATTGAAGACAACATAGACCGTCTGAGTGTAAGTGTGTCTTTATGGGATGACATCCTGAAAATTGGAAAAGAAATGGATGGATGGTGTAATAAATGTATTTCTCAACTGAATGAAGGCATCGGCAACTTGAGTAACAGTCAGAGAATGGAGGTCATCCTGAAAGACTTTCAGGTGCTTACGCATAAATTGTTAATAAAAATGTTTTGGGCAAAAATCTCTAGTGATATAAGGCACATAGATAAACCTGCACTGCTGTAGACCAATGTGTCCCCTGCACAAGCAATGCTATCACAAATGCAGTGGCTAGCTGATGACACTTCAGCCTATATTTGAAGCTGTCTGCTTCTGACAGAAACAAGAATGGCACAGCTCTTACTCCATCTAAATGCCATAGTCATTTTGACTCTAGCAGTACGTGACCATGTGTTCTTGCAAGGACAAAACTTTCAAAAATTTGGACATTGGACTGAACTATGGTCCAGTAGAAGCTCATGGAATATTTAGACAACCTCACCTGAGGTTAAGCAATGAGCAACTTCTAAAATCTCAGCTTAAAAGATAGATTCTCCAGCCAGTATAATAAAGTTATGTTGGACTGTAATGCAGATTTTAATGTCAGGTTATAACAAGTTCAGTAACATGCTCTCTTTCTTTTCTGAATAGTATTAAACAGATTTCGGAATATAATCAGTGTTCAGGAAGCATTCTGCCACCACTGGCTTAAAATGTACAGCAGGTCAACCATAGAATGAGTCATATTCTACTTCATTTGAAATAAATAATGTCTTTATGAAGATGCACAGTGAACGTATACAAGTACAATAGAAGATGAAATGGTGCTAATTCAGTATTTTGCTGAGGACAAACTCTACCTAATGTCTTTGTGACAACCATGACAGTCAAACCACCTAACTTCATTACTATTTAAACCCAAACCACAGGTGTTACCTGATTTGAGGAGAGCCAAAACAACAGAAACCATGAGGACTGTGGGTACATCTGCAGTCACAGAATGCATAGTTCATAATACTTTTTCTGTACTGTCTTTTGCAAAGTCAGTAGGAAAGGCAGTTCACTGACACATTTCACATGGACAGAAAAGTCCCGTATATTGTCCATACCATTGGTCTCTTTCTCAATTAGCTAATATTAGCTAATATTATACACTCCTAGAACATCCCCTTGAGGATTCTTCTGAAGCCACCTGAATTTGTACCATTCATGAATGGTGCTGAAGTGTAGCTGTTTAATTCTGAAATCCACAGTCCAATCATTTAACTGGAGTGACCTGTTTGAATTTTTCAGAATGAAAGTCTGGGTAACGTGGTACAAACACTAAATTGTTGCCTAATACTTCAAAACTACAATTATACAAATTATATTTTTCTCTTTTATATTTCTGTTACTTTTAAAATAAACAGAATATTTATTTATAATGTGGATATCTATGACTGCAATAAATACAAGGTCCTGACGCGTCAGCGTATATATAACAGCATTTTTAATTCCATTTTGAGTGTGACTTTTAGTTCTGTCTATTTTTCTTCTGAGGTCTCATTTCCTTGTAATAAAAAACAGAGTACATCTATTATGCTCTGCATGCTACTTAGTGGAAGCTAACAACCACAGTAGATTTTTCCAGTCAAATAAACAATGACATTCCAATCTTTATTCAGCCACTTTAGGAAACTAAAGCTGTTGTATTTTAAATGCTAAAAATATGTCTGGTTATTTTAATGGAGGGAAAAAAATCTGAACCGATTCTAATAAAGGAAAAGAAATGGGAGAGCTTTAGAGAAGGAAACTGACAGAACTGTGCTTGCTGCTAGTTGCTAAACCTCATTGTATTGCTGTTCATTTTTCTGACTGATGAAGCATCCTTTTGAAGCTCTAAAACCTTCTTGTAGTTTGTTATGAAACTTTAACTACATCTTTTCTACAGTCTCAAGTCAAGGATAAAGAACAGAAGCTGGAGCAGCTAAGCTCTAAAATTTCAGATCTCAAAGAACTGACTCATAGTCAAGAGCCTCCTGCAGATCTTCAGGTAAAATAAAGATACTGTTCATCACAGACTATGCTTAACCATAAGTATTCTTTAGTAGTCTCAAATTAGCGTCCTGAACTAACTGTTACTAGATAAGGATAAAATAGGAGCACTGAAGATGAGCTCTTGAACTGTTGTTATTGGTTAGTTTCATAGATTTTTACATTCTAGGAGAGATGCAAAAGCAAAAATATGAATATTTTTGATGTTTGATTTTAAAGGGGAATTGATATGTGAGTTTATCAGTTTTCAACATGTCAGAAATTTTTAAAGATAGTCTGACTTCTCTGATTTCCACAGCAAGGAAGTATCTCAGTAAATAATTATTTCAAACGCGGGTATCAGATTTTAAGTGAACTTAATCTAACATTCAGGTCTTGTCCACATTTTGCACCGACTGTAAACATAAGCCTAAATTACTAATCAGATACTGATCAAGAACCCTATATTATCAAGATGTGCAAATTATGTAGTGATGCTTATGTTCTCAGAAATTATTTCCTTTATGTGAGAGAATAAAACTTCATGTTTAATCATATTTTTATAATAAATTTAATATCTATTCACTTACAGTGTAAAACCTAGAGCATATTATTTTGCAGTATATCCCGGCTAACCAACAGACACCTATTTCAAAATACTGAATATGATAAATACGATAAAAATGTGCACCATATCCACAGTAAAACAGTGGTAGATATTATCCTATTATAAGTTATTTGATTTACCTTTTATTAGTAAAATGTATACAACTAGCATCTACTATAATTTCATATAATGCTGTGATTAAACATTTTTTTTGTGTTTTCTTCAATCTGCTTTACAGTGAGATTCTCAGTACTCTTATTTCTCACCAATATCACCAATATTTATTGTATAAAGCTAGTAGTAATTAGATCATGTTGTATATATATATATGGCAAACTATTAAAAGAAATAAAAGATCAGCTGTTTAATTTATCAGAAGTAGATAATAACATTTTGCATTCTGGCTTTTAAGAAGTTAGTATCCCTTCTTTGGATTACTGTATATCTAAGATTTGATCCTGAATGGCTGATATTTTTTTATTCATGAAAGCATATTTAGTCATGGAGTAAATTTTTAATGTGTATAACTTTCCTACCTTACATTTTTTCAATAAATTTCCAGTTTTCATAATAAATGTTTTAAGTATTTTTAAAGTTAACATTTTTCTTTTAGTTTATAGAATCAGATTTAAGGCAAAAGCTGGAACATGCCAAAGAAATGTCTGAGACAGCAAAAGAGACACTAAAAGATTTCAGTACTCAGAAGATGCAGTTACAGAATTTTATTGATCAGACAACAGACTGGTTAACAAAAGTGGAAGATACGCTTTTAAGCTGTGCACATAACCTAGATCCTGAAGCTCTAAATAAAGTGAAGGTCAGTGCTGAAGAAAATGAATATATTTCTTTTTAATGCAGTGAACTTCTGTTTTTTATATATTTCATATATATTTGCTGGATCTTTAGTTTCAAGAATTCATTTCACTTGGCAAGTTCAGAAAGCATGGTCCAGATCCAGTGCTTCTTCCCTTGATTGTGTCTAGACTTGCAGTAGACCGTAGAATAAAGGAATGTATGGGAGGAGCAGAAATGCTTGAGAAAATAGAGGGCTCTTTCGTTTATTTTAAAATGTCATATTTATGTTATAACTTCATTTTCAGGAAACACAAAAAGACCTACAGCTTCAGCAGAGCAGCATTGATTCAGCCCGTGAGAACCTCAACGGACTGTGTCGCAAGTACCATTCTGTAGAGCTGGAAACTCTTGGTGGCACTGTCACTTCATTAATAAAGAAATATGAGGCTGTGAATCAGCTCTGTTCCAGAACGCAGGCCAGCTTGCAAGAGTCCTTGGAAAAACATTTCCTCTGTGAGTCTTCAGGCTCATTAATATGAACCGTTAGCCCACAGCCATGAATCATTCTGGAGCCTGCCAGAGTTTCCAGTGATGTCACTTGCAATTACAACTTTATTTTTGTATGGAGCCTTTCAGAAAGTTAGCAAATGGTCATTTACCATCTGCTATGAAACAATGCATTTTACAAAAACAGAATTCAAATTTAGACATGTAATGTACATGAATGGCAACTCACCTTTCTTCAACTTCTATGTTACTGCCTCATATTCTCACAGATTCTTCCTTAGTATACATCTCTAATGCATAAATACACTTTGTGTATTTGCTATTCAGAGATGTATTTAACCGTATGGAAATCTTTATAATGCAAAAGTCCTCATCTGGAGTAGTTCCTGGTTTCTCTGGGAAATAAGTGGAGAGAAGTAGACATTTTTTAATCTTAGATATTAATCTAGATGTTTATCTAACATCAAATTAGGATAAATAGTAGCCTGGAAGTGTCTGTCTTTCCATTGACTATAAAGGGGAACCTAGTATGACTCTTGAAATTTGGATGTTTGCTGTGTAAACATCTGACTTTTTGTGAAATGAATCTCATCACCCAGTGTCACTAAAGACAGTGAGGCTCATCCTGTTAGCTATTACACATGGTTTCCGAAGGATAAATGAAGTGTGGGAGACAGCTGCACAGTATTGTGGTTAATGCTGCTTTTTAAAAAAAAAAACAAACATATATACATATATATTCTCTTATCTATTTTTTTTTATTAACTAAGATTCTATGCAAGAATTCCAGGAATGGTTTTCTGATGTGAAGGCTGCAGTAAAAGCATCATCTGACAGGTCTGGAGACAGCAAAGCTATAGAGGCAAAGCTACATGATTTGCAGGTATAGTAAAAAAATAATAAAAAAAAAATAGTAATTGACAGTACAATTACATGTACCAAATTATATCTCTAAAATAATTTGTAGAACCTACCATGCATATGATTTTGTTTCCAATAAGGTAATGTAAGACTAGTTCAACAAAGTTACATGTACTGTAAAGGAAACACAGTTTACATTCACTGTTCTGAAATATCAGAGTTTAATTTCTGGAAGGTTAAGAGGTTGATGTATCTGAACTATTATTTTTTTCTGATTTTTAATCCCCTGCCCTGCCCTGCCCTGCCCTGCCCTGCCCTCCCCTCCCCTCCCCTTCCCTTCCCCTATTCTCTTTTACGGTTAGTCAGTCATTCAGATTTACACTGAGGTATCAAATCTTGTCCGTTTTTCCTGGGACAGAGCACAAACAGAGCAGACAGCTAGTGCAAGCAACCATAATTACTGAAATGTCTAACATCTTTGGGACATCAATAAACTATCCAGAGAAAGACAGGGCTGTCTTGGGAACAGATAGGAAAATCAAGCTCTGTGAATTATAGCATCATTTAATAAAATTTTATTTGAACTATCCATTGGATTTTTTTCCACTTCTAGACATTGTTCTCATCTTCTAATACAAAATATTGCTTATCTTTATTAAGTCTTGCATGTTTAAACTGTATTCTTTCATCACACAGATTGTGCTGGATTCTATTAGTGAGGGACAAAACAAGTTAGATGCTGCCTGCAAGGAAGGAGAAAGTTTGTATGCTTGCTTACCCAAACCAGTTGTGATCCATATTCAGGAGCAAATAGCAAAGTCTAATCAGAACTTCAATGAATTCTTCAAACAGTGTCTAAATGATAAGCAGGCCCTGGAAGCTTGTGCCTCACACCTTGGAAGGTAAGTTGAAGATAAACTGCATGAAATGTTCAGACTGTGGAAGTACAGGACACAATTTGAAATGCTTTCCAGTTACTCTAGTCCTGTTTGCTCCTTTTCTTTGGAAATATTTAAGACAAAATGAAGTTCTCTTCAAAAAACTAATAATAAAAATAATAATCCAGCAGGTCCAGCTCTGAGAGTATTAGCTTAAGTGTCAGGATTATATATGTGGAAGAACTGTGTAGCTCATGTGATCCCAGATCAGAAGTTGGGGTCTCAGTAATTCAAATGCACTTTCCTGGGAGGAAAAGGTATGATGAATTTTCAAGTTCTGCCCTGGCATTTGAAGATAGTATGTGCTTTCTGAACAGCTGGCACCCGTCCTGTCCTATTCCAGATGTACATATTTCCTAAAGAGCTAGTAAGAAAACACTCTTAAATTAACACCTTGGGCTGGAATTTGAGGAGATCAAATGCTTTTAGGTATAATTAGATTCAAAACTTGCTAATTGAAAGCAAAGTTGGTGTGTCAATAATGATAAAAGAGCAAGGTGGGTTGGTGTGCCTTCATGTAAGTAAAAAGCTTGCAAACATAGGAACTTAGAGCCTGTTTTGCTGAGTTCTGAACACTCCAGATTCTACTTATGTTCTGTCAGAGAAATTAAAAGCGCAACACTCCAGGTATTGTATGTATCAATACTGAGTAAATATCAATTTCTACCCATTTTTTTTCTCTTAAAAATATCATTATGAGGATTTGGAAAAAATATTTCTTTTGCTCTGTCTTTATTGAGTCTAGTAATAAATAAAAGCACTGCCACTTTAAATTTTGAAGGCTTCTTCTCTCACTGTAGTTCCCATGATTTTCCTGAACATTTTTAGAGAGTTGCTGAATATTTTTAGATTAGTAGTCACCGTGGAATTATGTTTTGTGTACAACTCCTATTTGCTAAGAATGAAACGTATACCTAGCTTTGCTTCCCGGTCTTTTGGATATTGAAAGAACTGAGTTAACTTCTTGCTAACTTCACTACACCTGAGAAATATTTTTTAAGTAAATATTTATCTGTTCTGTAGTTTTGAAGATCACTACAAGAAACTCAGCCTGTGGATACATGACATGGAAGAAAAAATAAGCACAGAAGCATTAGGAGAGAGCAAACAGCTTATTCCCGAGAAGAAAAAGGAGGTGCAGAAAGTGGAAAACTTCCTGGAAGAGTTACTGACTTCAAGGTAGTATGAAACACTTTTCCTAAAATGCTCTCACTTTTTCCTCTGTTAAAGTAATACTGAAACTGAACTGTTTGGGTAAAGTGTGCTTGTGAAAGACAGAGAAAAGTGTTGCAATATACTCTAAAAACAGACTGAGTCCAGATATTCCCAGTTTTAAGGAAATTTGAACTTCAAGACAATTCCAAAATTTGATGTAGACACATTTCTCATTAAGAAAAGTGTATCTTAGTTCATTAATAAATGGAGCCTGAAAAATATCATTGTTAGTAAAAGCAATAGTAAAAACATCATTTATCATCATATCAATTTATAAAATTTTCTTTTTTTTTCGTTTTCTGTCCTACGACACCTAGATCCAACTGGGTTAGCAGATTCTACTTTCCTATAGAGTTTACTGTATAAAGAGACCAAATAACATTATTGAATAACATTAATATTATTTACTAATAAATTGGCTGACAAATATTTCTAGATTTTAGACTCAGTGAGTGGATCATCATCCAGGCAAAGTAATGGCTGTTTTTTACTACATTGTGTCTTTTCAATTTTGTTATTATTGTTATTATTGTTAGGTTAGTGAAGATTGAACAGAAATAGTAGTCAGCTGTTCAAGGCTCACAGCATGCTAAAAAGAAACACACAGTCACTATCTATCCTCTTGAGACTGTTGCAAGACATTTTGGTCTATATAAATTCCTTTTAATCACAGGCTATCAGGAAAGGTGATCCAGTAGTAGATTAACTGAGGCTGTATAAGGCCAGAGTTTTAATTCCCTTTGCTGAGCCTTGTACTGAACCCCAGAGTTAGTGTCTAATGCTGGGCAAATGGCCTGACTTTTCCATCATGCATTCCTACGTGTCAAAGACTATAAACTGCTCAGAAGTTTTGGCAGGTAAAAAAAAGGTAGCAGTTTATAAAGAACTGGGTGCCTGACAGCCAAAAAGAAAATAAGTTAGCTTTTAATTTAAATCTGCAACACAAAGATTCCAGTGTGATAATTTGGAGTATCAAAATCTGCAAGAAATGGCACTGTACACAAGTACAGATATTAGTCAATACATACTGCTAATATTTCCTTTCAGTCTCTCCCAGCTAGCTTTTCTGTTAGACATTAACATTGGTGGAGCAGATGATTGTCAGCACCCTTCATGACTTCTCATAGTTGCTATAACAATGTCATATGCTTTTTGAAACTGATTTTCAGTCTCAATATTTTTCTTTCAGGGAATCTTTTGATAAGCTGTCCCAAATGGCACAGGTTTTAAATGAGGAAGGACATGGTGCAGGAAAGGAAGTGCGCCTGGCCTCTCAGCATCTCACCAATTATCAAAACATGGTCAAAACAGTCAAGGATAAGCTGAGAACATGTCAGCTTGCACTCCAGGAGCATCTCACTTTGGAGGAGGCATTGCAGAGCATGTGGTCATGGGTGAAAGAGGTTCAGGATAAACTGGCGTCATCAGAGAGCACAGTCGGTAGCAAAGCCACACTAGAGAAACGACTGACACAAATTCAGGTAAAGATAAAACTGGAGAGTATACATCAATTAACATTGTGTGAGGGCCACATTAATGGAAAAGAAATAATTTTGTATTTTATTCTTCATACTGTTATTAAGGAGGGGAATTTGAATTTAAAGTGATCTTAACAAATTGGGAGATGCAGTGTGAGAAATAAGATAAAGTGTAATGAAGACAGATGCAAGGTATTGTAGTTAATGAAGAATAACCAACTATGAAAATGTGTATTCAGGTTAAAAAAAAAAAAATCTTTCTAATGGAGGGGAAGCCTTGGAATCGTTCACATGGAGACTCTATGACATATCTGTTACAATAGGTCTTCAAGGACAGAAGGACAGATTAGGAAGGTCATCACTGTAGGAGATCCCACTGTATGTTTCTGTCTTTCTGTGCAGTGCTTAACCTATTCATTATCTACTGCAATGTGAGCAATATTTTAGGAACTGCAATGTGAGCAATATTTTAGGATGACCAATGCAGAGAAATACCTGTATGGCTTTTGGGAAAACTGTTGGATTACTTGCATATATCAAGGTACAGACACTAACAAAAACAGGTGCCTAGGAATTCATACATGGTATGGTTATCAAGGGTAAATGGTGTCTTCTACTGGAAGAATAACAACTTTCATCTCTCAGCAGATTTCACTTAATATTTTGATTTATTTTGCCTCACAGGAAATCCTCTTACTCAAAGGTGATGGTGAAGTTAAGTTGAACATGGCCATAGGCAAAGGAGAACAAGCACTTAGAAGCAGCAATGAGGAAGGACAAAAGGTGATACATACAGAGCTACAAACGCTGAAGGATGTATGGAATGACATCATTAGCACATCAGTGAATTGGCAGAGGTAAACTAACTAGAAAACACAGCTCAAACTCTCATATCTTTGCTTACCACAAAAGAGGTACCTTACAGCACACCATTCATTCCAGTCCATTCATTCACACCTGAGGGGAAAGCTACATACATCATCAGAAAGAATCAAAATTACCTGAAAAAATACATCCTTCTATAAAAAAAGCAAAGAGTTGACCCTATCAGCTGAATCAAGTTTCATATGAGATGGTCACTTAAGAAGAAGTAGTAATCATACAAATTCATTCAAAGAAAAATCTAGAAAGGGCTTACTGAAATATTGAACCTGTACTGGGGCAGGACCAAGAACAGCTGACAAATATTTTTCTACTTTTTCCCTACAAAACTCTAGGAGGGTTCCTCAATTATCTTTCTCTTTTTTTTCCCTTGCCTTGCCTTTTCTATAATTTGAATTAAATCTAATAAAATTAAAAAAAAAAAAAAAAAAGACTTAATATCCACTCCAAATAACATTTCCTGAAAATGAAGCTAATTTATTCTTACCTTAACTTCAGTGGAAATTAAAAGTTTTTGTTATTGCCCGTGTGAGAACTTTTTAATATATTTGAAGGCCCCGAACATCTCTTTCTGGACCTCTTTTATCCATGTTTCTGTTTCAATAAATTGCAGACTACTGCTAGTTTGTCTACATTTTTCATGAAAGATAATAATTTAAAATGGACTCATGTCTTATGGTATTTGAGAACTTATTAATTATGAATAGAATATCACTATTTTCTACTTTATATAACAACCTTCTTAATACAGTCCAGAATTAGATTTTCCTTTCTTTCCAACAGGATAATATTGCCTTTTTTTTTTTTTTTACTTCTTTATCCTATGCAATTTCCAAATCCCTTTCCACAGTACCGCTCCCAGTTCTGTAGTTGTAGACCTGACTTCTCCCTCCTAAGCAGAGATTTTTTTTCTTCATCAAATTCCATCTTTCTTTTCTTCTTTTAACAACATCTGGCATTTAAATCCTGTTATCCATACTAGCTGCATGCCCTCCCTTGTTGCTTTCATCTATGGGTTTTACAAGCACTGCCTCTTTCAATAATGACCCTAGTCATTATTGGATAGAAACGGGCCCTTCTGCATGATCTTAATTCTTTAGCTCACTAATGAAAACAAAGCTTTCTCTGCATTAGAAAACTGACATAGATCTGTTTGTTAGATTATCAGAGTACTAGGGTATCTGAGTCTTAAATATCAGTTGTCAATGAGCTATGGTATGAAATTGCAGTCAATTAGAAGTGATGCCACTTTCTTACTTATTCCAAAATTGTAATACAATGCTATGTAGAAAATTATGGTGGGAAGCCTTTAAGATTTCATTTTAATTTCATCCACTTTGTGTCATAAAATATTGTTTATATTACTATAACATTACATTACAATATTACTATTACATTTTAAACAAAATCTCTACTACACTCTCAGCTGCTGTTAAGTCCAGTGGAATCAGAATTACATTCCTCAAGCCAAGTCCCAGAAAGACCTAGAGATCTGCTAGAAGGAGCAAAATATAACAGAAGGGTATATTTGTTCTCAGTGATAAAATGGACAATTTATAATTTATTCATTCTTTTAAAAGTTACCAGGAGCTCTCTTAATTGTCAATAACATAAGAGGATGCTGTACATTTTGTTACTGTGGTCATAAGGAGCTCTAATAATGCTCTATATTTTGATTTGCTAGACAAACACTGAAATGTGCATTTCATTAGTCTGAGACAGAAAGATTGCTCATGTAACCTGTACTAGGGAAGCAGTTGTATCAGGTTATATGTACTAGCCCAATGAACACAGAAATTCTAGAATAACATGGATTAAGTTGACACAAAACTAAAACAAGATGAAGGAAAAAGCACATATTAAATGTATTTAAGATATCTGTATAATGTAAAAATTAGGGTATATGCAGGCTCTTTTTTTTTTTTTAGACCTTTCGAATGTTCTCATCTGTACTGTATATGTTTCTTTTAATGTAAGCTGCCTAGAGTCTATCATTAGCCAGTGGAATGAGTACCTGGAAAGGAAAAACCAACTGGAGCAGTGGTTAGAGAAACTGAATCACAAAGTGGAACAGCCTTTAGAACCACAGATTGGTCTGAAGGAGAAGTTTGCTCAGCTGGACCATTTCCAAGCTATTGTTTCTGAAATAGAGGATCACTCTGGTGATTTACAGCAACTCATTGAAAAGGCTGCAGAACTTCATGAAAAAACTGAGGATGTTTTTTTTGGAGCAGCAGCTCGAGAAGAACTAAAAACACAGTTTAATGATATCGCAGCAGTAGCCAAGGTAAGAAAAAAGCAAAGGTCTCCATTTCAAGTAAGTAAAATGTATGGACACCTGTATAAAAGACTAACATTTTGATTTTTTATATTTTTATATAATAATATATAATATATAATAATAAATATAATTATATATATATATAATTTTATAGCGAATGAAGGATTGATTGTGTTTGAATAGTTTTGAATAGTTTGAATAGACAGTATTGGATACATGCAGACTGCTGAAAAAGTCAGTATGGCATCCAGAAAGTATAACTAACAAACTAATATGCTGGAGCACGGTGAAAATGTCAATAAGCACATTAAAATAGAGGAGTAATAAATGAAGGAGAAAATAAATGAATGTAATACAATTGGATTTTCCAAAAGCCTCTGACAAGTGTCCACACAAAGGATTATGAACTTTCTAACGTTCTTAAATAATTACAAATAATAAGGAAGTATAAGGGAAATTGCCCACAAATATTTGCCAGATTCATGTGCTCTCCCTAGATAGCATGGGAGAGAATAGTTGGTCAGATGAACCATTATACAGGCCCAGTAGAGCACTTCTCATGTGCTGAGCACTTGAGGCAGGTATTTCTACTTTGCCCACATCAGAGCAGACAGATACTGGCATCCTGTCAGTCTGAGGCCATGCTGTGTTTCTTGTGCCTGCATGAACTTCTCTGTTTGGTGGAGACTGGGGCCTGGAACATGTTGTAAATTCATCACCTGTAGGGTAGCAGTGTCCAACAGCATCACAGGACTGGCAGGCTGAGAAAAGAATCGATGCTGGGCATAGAAGATGGGCCAAGTTTGGCTAGCTGATGTGCCAGATGAAGCTACTGCTCCCTTCTCCACTTGCTGTGATGGCAGAAATTGTTGACAACTTTGCAGTCTTTCCTTTGGGAGAGAAAAACACTGATTGCAATTGGTAAAAGTCACTGCCATCAGAAGAGAAACAGTTTCCCTCTACTCTCCCTGTCTACTAGTGTTACATTTTGGTATGTAAACAAAAGTAAAGAAGGGTGCGTCTTTGGCTTTCCTGATACTCTTCTGCTGCCTTCAGAAGACACCTACTTTTTTTTTTTTTTTTAAGTCAGGTACATGTGTACATTTCCTTACTTGGTCGTTGGACAAAATGCATTAAGAGGTAAAAATTTTTAGATTTTACTTTAGGTCATCTTAGTTTAGCTATTAACCATCAAAGAAAGATTCTGACAAAGAAACATTCACATCTCAGTTCATTTTTGGTTACTTTTGAGAAACATTTCTGAGAATTTTAAGAACAAATCTATGGTCAAACCAAAGGCCAGCCTAGACCAAAACACTAGTTCACCTGTAAGGTAAACTGGCCCCACTTTAAGCTTATGTTAGAACACTGATATGAAGCCATGCAGTTGTTGTATGTCTATGTAAGGGAAAGAGTCTTCCAGGGGTGCAAGGCATATGGCCTCGAGATAGCCACTACTTCTGATCTGATGCCTAAAAAAAGGACTCAGCACCATAAAAACCTTTTGCACTTTTGAACAGCAGAACTCATTTGTGGGCTTCATATTGGACATCTCCGTGACTTTGCTTAGCATTTATAGAGACTTATTTCTTCCAAAAAAAAAAAAAAAAAAAAAAAAAAAAGCTATATTTCTGCCAGCATTCCTGTCCAGAGCAACCTAAACCAAACTTCGTGCAGTGTAGCACTGTGTTCTGTTGCTATAAGCTGCTACAAGTTCTGCTGCTCAGAAATCAAATGGATGCAGAGCAGTTCTTTGTGATATTACGTCCTTGAAGTCTGGACAGAAGCCAGGAAAGTGTTTTAGCAATTTAACAGCTTTTTGTTTGTTTGTTTGTTTTGTTTTTAAATCTGAAAAATAGGACAAAATGAAGAAAGTAGAAGATATTGTGAAGGATCATTTGTTATACCTTGATGCTGTGCATGAATTCACAGACTGGCTCCATTCTGCAAAGGAAGAGCTGCACCGCTGGTCAGATGCAACTGGAGATACATCAGCGATACAGAAAAAACTGGCCAAAATCAAAGTAAGAAATATTAGCTGTCATGATTTCATCTGTGATTCAGAACCTATGCTCTAAAATAGGCCACAGCCAAAAACCTGTGGGATCTTGCTCTTTGTGTATTAGAAGTGGTGATTATATTTCAGTGAGCTGAAAGCAGCTTTTCTAAGCTGTGATGTCTTTTTGCCTGCCTTGCCATACTAAACTGATGGAGTGAAAGTACAATCAGACCTGAGTTAGCCACTGCATGCGTGGAAACTATTTTCAAGAGTGGAAGCCCAGTGGCATCACAGAAAAATATGGCTTAGCTGATTAATAAATACCGTTCTGTCCTCATCTCCAAATATGTTTTCTCCATAAACAGTGTTGTCTGAATCATTCAGAAACAACCTTTTGTGATTTTCACGAAGTGGAGATGCATAACACAGTTCAAGGATCCTCAAACACAGTAGAAATGTGTGTTGCCTCTTTATGTATACTCTCCTTATCCTGGCATCTCTCTGTGTCCATCCATTCCTAGGCATTTGAGTGTCTGAGCAAGTTACATATTTCTGAACACAGCATTAAAGCAGACTTCATGTTTTTCTCATGCCTGATGTTTACATTCAAATAGTCATGCTAACAGCATTTTAGCCTGCTCCTAAACTTGAGGGTGGGCCTGTGAGCAGAGTAGATGAGGGTTCAGGATAGCCAGATCAAATTATAGATTTGTTGTTTACTCCTGAAAAGTTTTTAGTCTCCTTTGCGTTCAAACTCCCCATGTATAATATGAGAAAGGGAGGAGACAGTAATTCCTAGTTCATAAGACGAAGAAAATAACATTTTTTTCTGGCATGCAGTGATTGGGATGCTATTTATATTTTCCAACTTCTAAAGCTGAAAACTAAAAAAAAAAAAAATTTCTCGTAGCCTGTGTAAGAATGAAATAGAACACTGTAGAAAGAATTTATTAAAAACCAAAACCAACAACAACAAAAAGCATGTGTAACCAATTATGGCACATCACAGATCATGAGTAGGCTGCAGAATGCTTTTTTTCAGCAGCACAGTAATGTTCTTAAAATTGCTACGTGCAGCTCTGTACCAGTGTTTGTTATGCAAAACAGCTCAAATCAGTTTCTTTCTTCATCTTACCTTAAACAATACTTTTCAGTATCTGAAAAAAAATATATATGTATATAGTTCTTTCTCCTCTAAACTTATGGAAGTTTTAGAACCACTCTGCTATCACTGTAAAGCCGTCACAGTCCCTTGACTGAGTTTTATTTTCATCTTGCCTCTGGCTGTGTTTTGCCATTCTGCACGCAGTGTGGGTGTTGTGAAACTGTTGCTGCCGAAACCGCTGCTCAGCGCAGTGCTGCGCATTCCCCCTGCATGCTGCCCCCATCTTGGGCGGCTCCCCCTTTCCAGCTGTAGCAAGTTACCATGGCAATGTTGCCTTGCAGGAGCTGGTAGACTCCCGCCAGATTGGTGCAGGCCGCCTCGTCCGAGTGGAGACTCTGGCTCCCGCAGCCAAGCGCAGCACGACCGCCGGTGGGTGCCATGTCCTCGCTGCCGAGGTGCAGGCCCTGCAGTCAGACTGGAAGCAGTGGGAAGAGAGCGCTTTCCAGAGCCAGCAAAGCCTGCAGGATGTGCTGAGCCAGATGGCCCTGTCGGAGAAGGAGTTCGCCGCGCAGGTCGCACAGCTGGAGGAGGCCGTGCAGCAGTTCGGCGGACAGCTGGCCACCTGGTCGCAGAGCCTGACCCCCCTCGATGGCCAGCACACTGACACCGAGATCGTGGAAAGCTGGCGCAAGGAGAAAGTAAGGTCACCCCTCTTTTCCGAGTGGTTTTCCGGTTATAAATGTACAGATACCATGGGCAGAAAACTTCTGCCAAGTGACACTATCAAGGAGTGGGAGAGGTAGAAAAAAATAAAAGATATATTTGAAAATATATACTATGTATATATGATATATTAATATATATTATATAATATATATATAAAATTATATATATATACATATTATATGTATACCTCTGAAATCCCAACTTTCCAAGCTTCTGTGACTGTAAGCAGAGCAAGCACTGTTTACACAAGATATGTCTTTGGCCTCTGCTGTACTAGACTTAGCAAATGCTGCCTGGATCCTACACATTAAAAACAAGGCTAGCCTTTAAGAAGATGAAGGAACTAGCAAACTATCTCTGAATTTCTCTTTAAGTTGCTCGGTGTTTTGAGCCAGGGTAGTACTTGATCAGGGAAATGTGAAGTATTTCCTAAAAGCCAAGTAGCAGTTGGAGTGATTTCTAACTCACAATTTGTCATGCATGTATCGAGTTTCTACTTTCCATTTCTTTAAATATTCCTCACATTATACATGTTAAGATCTTGTCCAGTATTTAAAGAAGTTATATTTGAAACAGGTATTTTTGCTAATTGCTCTGCTATGGAATGTAGTGGAATTCAGAGAAATAGAAAAGGAGTTCCTGAGTGTCTTCTAGCAAATATTCCATATGTATGTATCACACACACACACACGGTATATATATATATACACGACATTCAAGTTACATATCTATAAATTTGTATGTATCTCAATTTCTGTGAATCACAGAAGTAGAGGAAAGATACATCGTATCTTTTCCTTTCTTTTCAGGGTAGTGTTCAGTTTCAGTAAAAGAAGAGAGGTATGTGATGCTTGCTTTCTCTCCCGTTCACTGAAGAAATATTCAAAAAACCCAAACACTTTCCCTTTAAACTGAGATTATAAATCTCCTCCTCCTCCATTGTCTGTGCCAAGTTATTTCTGTGGCTTCCCCTTCCACAGAATTCGCTGAAACAGACTGATGGAACCTGCCTGTTTGAGTGCCAGTACATAACAGTAGGAGTAGCAAAGCTGACACTACACTGGAGTAAATAAATAGTACAAATATGCCAACTCTTCTACGGTTATGTTTTTAAACAGGAAAGGAAGATATGGAACTGTCATCAACATGTAACAGATGTTTCTTTTTTATTATTATTTTTTATTATTTTTATTTTACAAATGGAGAAATACTAAATTCAAAGGACATTGCTTTTATTAGTACTATATAAAACATATATGTACTGTAGCTGTATGTGAAATGCTTTATTTAGACTATAAAGTTGTAAACGTTAGGTAAGGAGGAAAATGCAGAGGAAACATAAGTCTTATTATGCCCAGCCCTACTATGTTTTTTTGCTTGTTTGTTTGTTTTTATAGCTTGAAGAAATGCAGTCAGGACAGTAGTCCTTCCATTTGGGCTCCAGGGATGGGTTCTATTGTGAATGTAAAATAGCACTGCAGCATTCCCTTTCCATTGTCACATACCAATTATGTTGTCATGCAAGCCAAGGCCACAAATTAAAGATGCATTTCCTAATTCTCAGAATTAGCAAGCTCACTCTGTTATCCCATACTCAAGCTCCGTTCCTTTTCTTATGTGCAACATAATAGCAACAGATCTTACACCTGGTATTCAGCAAATTATTTTTGTAATTCTCAGATTCAAAATTAAATCTGTCACTGAAACAGTGCTATTAGTAATTCAGTGTCTCTGTATGGTCACAGCTAAATGTAATCTGTTTTTCGAGTAAATGTTCCTGCTTGTTGAGAGGTTATGCCTAAGGTTGTATATCATCAAAAGAATCTTTTAATAGTTATCATGCTAAGTTATTTGAAACTGATAGATTTTATTGAAAACAGATGATTTTAACCCCTGTGATACTCTCAGGTTCTGTTTCTTTGGAAAAGAAAGAAAATATATATTACCTCATTATAGTGATTCCTGCCATAAGTAATCTCTGTTTTAAGTGTTAAAAAACATCTTGTTTTAAGTAATGGCCAGTTTGCTGTCATTCTTAATGCTTCCAAAAAAATTCTTGTGTGCAGTTTGACAAAGTAGACAAACAAAAAACAGTTAGCTTACTTTTTTTTTCTTTTTTTTTCTAAACATCATTGTTATTACATAAGTACTTAATTCAGATGTTATTTTGTGCGGTTTATAAACAAATCAGCATCGTGACTATTTCAAGTATCTTTTAATTATGGTTGAACACATTTTCAGGTGTGTGAGTGACTCAAAGCAGATAATTATTTATGTCAAAATGGATTGTTGTTTTTCCTGGCAGTTCAGGTACTACAAAGAACATGCATCCCTTATTCTTATTTTAGCTTTCTCGGAAACACACAGTATAGATCCTTAAAAAATTTTGCAACTCCGCAGACTTTTCCAATAAAAGAGATATAAAACAAGCACAAAGTTCCTCATGGGTGGCAGACACATTATCTGAATCCCAGGCTTTTGATCATTTGCTGTTCTTACTAAGTCTGTAGTCTTGCTAGACCCTTGCTAATATTTGTTTTCAGTTTTAATTTACACAAGTGCATATCAGTTTATTGCAGAGTCAGATAATATTTTACAGTGAAAATGTATTTGGTGAGTTTTTTTGTTTGTTTGTTTGTTTGTTTGTTTGCTTGTTTTTTAATCTTTGAAATTGTGGTGTTTTCAAAACCTTTTCTCTATTTTCATGTACATAACTTATATATTTCCTGAACATAGAATTTTGTGCTGATAGATAATCACAAATTGTTTACTATGTATATTCTCAATCATCATTTTGCATATATTCAGAAACTTAATGGAGGGAATTCCTTGTCCCACTTCCCCTGTCCCCTTTCTATTCTGTTGTCACTTTCATGTGATCAATTTCTTATATTTATACATACATTTCTTCCAGATCAGGACTTAGATGTAGCCAAACTAATCTATGCATGCCAAACACTCTGGCATGTCTTCACTGCAGAACCTTTGCTGTGGTGAATGTAACTAGCTAGAAGATTGTCTTTTCTCCCTGGCAGTTTAAGAGGAATGCCAGAAGAATTTAGTTTCTAATGACGTGAGGAGCCAAGTCTACACTGCTAATCATGCTGGAGTAGTTGGCAGGGTGCTGCAGTGGAGACGCTGTGTACATCAACATGAGAACTGTTTTTGTTGGAGTAGTTATCACACCTCTCCCAGTGACGTTTGCTAAGTAAACATAAATACTTTTTTCTTGACTTAGGTGTTTCCAAAAACAGTGCAGCAGTGACACCCAGTAACCCTCAAAGGACTGTGAGCAGCTGTACTTTTACATCAAGAAAGCCTCTGTCAAAATATCAAAGCTATTAGAAGTTTTGTTTGTTTGTTTGTTTGGGGGGTTTGTTTGTTGTTTTTTTTTTTTTTTTTTGATACAGCTTGTTTTTATTGAGCATACTAAACTCAAGCCAAAAGGACAGTTATAATCATATGCATTGGTATTATTTGCTATTCCCTAATTGTACATAATTTCATATGTACAGCTAGTTGATAATACTATATATTATAATATAATATATATATATATCATTTATTAAAACAAGGTGCATATCTTAAGCTCTTCTATGAGAACATTTTGAACTAAAAAAGTTGAGGTGTCCAGAAATTTAGTCTATAGAAGCTCATAATTTCAAATAAGCCTCTGTGCTTGATTGCTAGAATGCTCTCAAAAATGGACACACATGAATTGCAGCTGAAGTTTAAATTAAATTTTATAAATTTTCATTGTATTTTTTTAATTATTTACTTACCAATATTGTTCATTTATTTTGTTTTAACAGGAAACATTGGATGCCCTGGTGAAGTCTGAACATATGATAGATGAGATCAAGACTCAGTTAAATGATCTCTGTAGATTTTCCAGAGATTTGAGTACTTATTCTTCAAAAGTTTCAGGGTTGATTAAGGAGTATAACAGGTACATTTTCATCTTGTTTATAGTTAATCAATCCCATATATGTGTGCATGCAAGTGGTTTTTTTTTAGGGAAACATTAATTAGAATGTTGGAATTTGAAATAGATGTATACAATGATTAGAATCATTATTTTGATATCGATGTCAACAACATTTTTAGCATTTTAACATTTTGCAAAATTTTAGCAATATTGCCTTCAATTAGCATTTGTAGAAAATAGTTGTGTTTTTTCTAAGACCCAAGCTATGCCAACAAACTGAGCTTAAGCCAGTGTATGTCCACACCTGGTCTATTACAGGAGGAAACCTTATAAGAAACTGTGAGGTAGAGCTATAGCTCGTTTACCTGAAAGAGAAGGAAGCTATAAAAGCTGTCTAAATTTTTTTCTTAATTTTGCCCTTCATTATATTCCTGCCCTACCTGCCCGTTCGTTGAAGCATGGGAGCTAATGTTTATTTGCTCTCTTTACTTTCTCTGAGGTCACTGTAGCTGATTGACACCTGCATTTCAGGCACAAGATTCTTTTGTCTCTTTCAGGGGTTGTAGCTTTTGGCTTCTGTAACTCCAGAAGAAGGGTATGATGACCCAGGTTGATCCCTTCTAATGTTATGAACTTAACTAAACCGTGGAAGTTCATATTGTAATTTCTGGAGTTTCATGTTCTGTCCCTAGAGAGAAAAAGGCTTGAAGAAACTGTTCGTTCTTAGGGGTACTGAATCACTCTGTAAAAGCTTATCTGTCACATCTGTGACAGCTATATCCCAATTTGCATACTTCACTTTTAAGGAATTGAAAGCTTCTAATGGATTTCCTGGTGCCTTAATTACTTGCTTACAGTTGGTAGAAGAAATCCAGGTTTTGTTCAGAGAAATGAGTAATAGCACTGTCACCTAACAGAGTCCTTCCCTTCCTCCTTCTTTTCCTCTCTTCTGCTTCCCTGATGTGGTAAACCCAGCCTTTGCCTGCAAGCTTCAAAAGGATGTCAGAGTAAAGAGCAGATCTTGCAGCAAAGATTTCGGACAACTTTCAGGGACTTCCAGCAATGGCTGGTCAACGCAAAAGTGACCACAGCCAAATGCTTTGATGTACCTCAGAATATCAGTGAAGCTTCAGCGAGTCTACAGAAAATACAGGTAACTCTAGCAATTAGACGTTCAATCATTTTCATACAAAATTCAGGTCATTTTTTTGTTAATGTTATTGATAACACTAAAGGTGACTAACTGTAATGAAATAAACATCTATTCTTTTTTTTTTTTGAATCTAGATCATTTAATTTAGCTGTCATACTATACTTTATACGTAGTCATTGCCTCTCATAGTTTTCCTTTTTTTATTTTTCTTTTATATTACAATATGGAAAAACGTGTGTTTTGAAGGCAGGACAGCACTGTAAAATTGGTAGGACATCAGAATTGGGACTTAAAACCTGGAATTATTTCAAAGTCATATAAAGTTTTTCGCTCATTTATGAAAGTAGAGACCTTATAGTGTAAGAACAAGGTAAAAATGTATGCAGTGGAAGCAGGCATTTAAAAAGCATGATTTTCATACAAAGCTAAAACAAGACCCAGCAAAATTGTGGAAATAAATGCCAATTAAAAGTTTATTTTATTAAACTAAAAGAAATAGTTTTTTGAATAAAATATGACTACAATTTTAGAAATGAGAAGTACATAATGAGATTTTTTAACCTTCAGTTACACAGTATGACAGAAGAAATTCCTATCAGTTTTTCCTATCAGAAAGTACCAAGAGCGAAATCACTTCCCCCTGTTTCTGGTAAATTTACTTTCCCTTGCTTAAATGGTTTATTTAAAAGGGTAAACGACAATTTATTAATTTTTTTACTATCCCAAAATGAGAGTATTTTAAGAGTAAATACAAGGGTTAAAAATAAAAATAAAATCCAGTCATTTTGGAAATTAAATAAAAGAGTTTTAGCAAAAACAATTTCCAAGACTGGTAAGACATTTTTTTTTCTTTATCGCTGCAGCCTATTCATAAGACCTTAGTTTGATCTCCTTCTCCCTGAAAGCTACTCTAAATGAAATAAAATTTTTTGACATGTAGTAACTGCTTTAATACTTTCAGGCATGTCATGGGAGCCTATATAAACAAATTATAAACCTATATAAACAAATTTATTTTTTTTACAGTTAATATTCTCTCTGTTAGCACCTTTGATATCATTAAGTCACAAGGTAACCACACATTTGATTTTAATAAAGCAAGAGCTTGGACAAAGTATTTCAAAGCTAACAGACCCTTTGCATTCTCTGATAATAGCTCCAATGGTACACATAATCAGGACCTTAGTAATTTTTTAATCAAGCCCTTTGCTTACAACATGGATGTAACCTGATTATTATGAATATTAAGCTAATTGTGTATCATGTAAGCATAATAATAGTTTAAAATAACTTCATTGATATTTAGAACTGCTAAATTCACTTGAGTCCTAAAGGCTCACAAAATCTTTTAATAATTACAAATTATAAGAACGCTATCCCAACACATTGGAATTTAAAAATCTGCCTATTACCTTACAGTACCTAATATTTACTCACATATTTCCATATAGTCTTTGCATACCAACACTGTGAAAGAATTCTGTGAACAAAAATACTTTGAGTCAAGAAAGGTACTCTGAGGATGTGGAGGATAAATCACACAGCTCAGATGTTGCTTAGGGTCTGATTGTTAACCCCTGCCCCTACACATGCATTGGAAGTCCAGTATGGCTGTCTGCAGTGGGCAAGGCTTCTTTCCTGTGTTCTCTCAGAGCAGGACCCTACCCCTGCATGTAGCTGCAGCTCCATGTCATGCTGTGCCAGGATACTGGTTTCCTGAAATGAAAGTGTTATCACTTTCTGTACTGTGAAGATTTAAAGAAGCATAATGCCATGTTAAGAGGCCGGTAATGTCTCATGAAGTGCAGAACATACAGATAAACCAAGAGTTAGTATATATATTATTTAGACGCATGGCACTTCTGGATTAAGTAGCTGTTGTCCCTATAATATAAATGATTGCCCCTCATATGAATGTCCCATATAAATGTGAATAATATTAAAATGGAATATACTGAAATATGAATTAAAAAATTAACATGCAGAAACAGTAAACTCCAATCTCTGTTAAGTTTTCTGTGACCTTGCCATTCACCTTTACTGGGACCCAAAATTAACAGAAAGAGCTTTTACTGAATGCAACCAATTAACTTATTTTATTATAATTTTTAGGAATTCTTATCGGAAATTGAGAATGGACAACATAAACTAAACCAGGTGGCATCCAAAGGAGAACTGCTGTGCTCCATTTTACCAAAGGAGAAGGGTAAAGTTATCCGGGACAAATCTGCTACTGCTAAAGAAGATTGGAAAAAATTAATCAGCACCCTCCACCAGAAGGAATCTGCATTGGAGGTACTGAGCAAGTCACAGTGGGGAAATATTTGATATAAATTTCCTCTTTGCTTTTTGTTTCAAAAGCACATTCATCTTAATAGAGGTCCTTACAGTTTAGATTTCCCACTATAGCAGTAAGTGTTTATAGTGTGACAGAATAAATAGCTGCTTTCAGGAAGTCTTACTCTTTCACTTTACTTAAATTTTACTTATGTTTACTTATACCCTTCCCGCATGAAACCACTATAACTGGGATGTTTCAAGCAAAAGGTGTTGTTCAGATTAACAGAAAGTAGAAAAGATGGCAATGGCTCAAATTCATTAACATGAGTTTCATCTAAAATACTGGATTACTAAAACTCATGAAAACACATTTTCTTTTTCAAATGCTGTTTTAACACAGAGTTCTGACACCAGTGCTGATTGAAGACCCAGTGCAGTGGGTGAACTTTGTTGTTCTTACTGCAAACTGGTGAAATGTAATGATATATTTGAACAACTTTCTAAATAAACCCTAGTGCTGTTCTCTTTTCAGAGCTCACAATTCAACCAGAACATAAGGTGAATATATTTAAAACATAATCTCTTTTAAGGTCATAGGTTTTAAGGTCAAAAGGTCTTAGCTGGAATTCCTTGTGTAGTGTAGGAGAATTAAAGTTCTTAGGCCTTCCTGCTTCAAACCAGTACTGTCTAGCCAGCTGAAAAAAAAATATAGGTTTAAATAGATTTAATATATTGTGTAGAAAAGTTTTGTTTGTTTGTTTGTTTGTTTTTTTAAGAAAATTCCCAAGTAGCAAGAACTTAACTTACTTACTTTGTCTCAGAGTAGCCATGGAAAGGGAGATTTCCATAGATGTTAATCTTTCTGTGCCCAGCATTTTTCAGTCTCATAGGCTTAGTCTTTCATTCTGATGCATAAGTGATAAGGCTATAGCTAAAAAGAAAACAAAATCAGTCTGAAAATAAAATAGTAACTAGGGCATAGGAACTGTGCTGTTCAGTTTTCTATTACGTAAGAATTATTTCAGGTGCTATTTTTTTGTAATGCAGCATAAACCTTTAAGAAAATTACGCAGGCTGAAGGAATGCCTACATATATCTTACACATACATTTTTAAAACTTTCTACTAAAAGAAAATATAATTAGAAATGAGCATCAGGACTGGGTTGAGCTTAGTCATACAGGCTCTAGGAATAATGTCAACCCGTTTAAGGGGGGGGTGCTGTTAATGACTGCAGGCAGAAGTAAGGTAACTTACATCCCAAAGTAACCTTGATTTAGACTCTCTTTACTATGCGAGATACACTTATATTGAGTCAAAGCTCATATAATCTGTAAAGCTTTCAATTCAGAGAAAATTTGCTTCATTCTCTCAACTGTATAGACATACTGCATTGTTGCCTGTGTTTTGTTTTTTGAAGAAATGCTCTCTCAGACTTTTCTTGCAGTATCTATCTGTGGTATGGGCAGGGGCAGAGCCAGTGACATTTATTTTGAACAGCTGTGGTAGTGTTTGGCTTCAATAGTATGTGTGTACTTTGTGTGTACTTAATCTGTAGGTTGTACATTACAGCTATACCCATTGCAGGGGGACTTTATAAATTTGTATATTACATGTGTTCCCAGAACTTAAAGATCCAGATGAAGGACTTTGAAGCAACTGCTGAGCCTCTAGCAGAGTGGCTGAGCACAACTGAGAAGATGGTACAGGGAAGTAGCAGTAGGCTCCATGATCTTCCTTCCAAGAGGAGAGAGCACCAAAAGTTGCAGGTGACTTCTTACAAACCTTTTAACAGAACCAGCTTTTCCACTCTCATCCTGCTGGCCTCATTGATGCTTTACAAGATCATGATCATTCTGGCATCCTAAACTCTAAATAAGATGAGAACTAGTTTCAGGGGTTGCTGTTGATGATCCTGTTCCATCAGAGTTCACATCTCCAAATTTCTTACGACATGCTGCTTCATTGCTATAGCTGTATGGTGTGCCTTTCACAGTACATGTGCCATTTGTCATTTCTATATTTCGTGGGGCCTTCAAGCTGCTCTCTTGCCTGTTTCGTTGCACCCACTTGTAATATTAACGTGCTTGTGCTTTACAGTCTGTCCTTGAGGAAATAAGCTGCCACGAGCATCAGCTCAACAGGCTTAAAGAGAAAGCTCAGCAGCTGTGGGAAGAGCAAGCTGTCAGCAAAAGCTTTATGCGCAGAGTGTCTCAGTTGTCTTCTCAATACCTTACTCTAAGCAATCTGACAAAGGTAATGCACCCAGTGTATGTGCTTTTAAGCTGTTCCTTTGATGTTTGTGGAGAAAAAGAAAGATTGAAACGTAAAACACTGTAGCTGTCTTGCTCATCTGCTCTGTGGTATGTCTGAGCTTGCACTGGCTTTAAAGAATGAGAAATAGGGACCTGTATAATTTCATGGGCTGTCAGCAAAATAGAATTGTGATTATTTATTTATTTAATTTTATTTTAAAGTAATTTAAAAAAACACCCTCCTGATTATCAACAGTTTTGTCCTGACAAGGTGCTTGTGATGTGATTTTGATTTTTTTCAAACATTCAAGACATTTTAGATTAGTAATAAGTGGCACCTGAAAACAAACAATCAAACAAACAAAAAAAAATGTATTTTTCAAAATCTAGGGCTAGGGGAGCCGGGTTTTGGTGGTTTTTTGTTTGTTTGTTTGTTTGTTTGTTTGTTTGTTTTTAAGAAAATGCCAAGTCATTATATGGAAATATTATTACGTAATTGTATTCTATAAAGATGACTAATTATTTGCATTGTAAGTATTTTTGTCTAAAATCAATAGATTGTTCTTCAACATTATTTTAAAAGCGTTACTTATGAAGCTGCTTTTGAAGGTTCAGTGAGAGACATTGGTCAAACTCTAAAGTATCAAGCTAGGAATGGACAGTTTAACCTAACTCTGTTTTGCTGAGTGGTACATTTCATCATTTGATACTCTTACTACCTCTATTGTTTATGCAGATTAGAAGGTCTTTGAATCAGGACTGTCATTTTTCATAAAGTGCCAGTTATGAAGGAGGCTTGGTATTGAATTAGGCTTGTAGTTACTACAGTAATAAGAATAATTAAGGATTTTGGCATTGTGTTATGGGTTAGCAATTCAACACATAAAGTATTTGTTGGAGTAATTGCTGTGTTTTTTTATGTATGTATTTACTTATTTATTTATTTATTTTCCTTATAACTTTCTGTGGAAGTAAAAGTATAAAGAATATTTAGAGCTATATGATATACTGAAAATTCAAACTGAAAAGATGTTAAGTTTCTAACATTGGCTTATGTGGACAGAACTTGTAGAAGATTTCAGGATAAGAGGATGAGGTCTGAGAAAGAGGATAAATATGGTCCAGTCAATGAAGGAAATCATGAAGTTCTTTGGTTTGCTATGAATGTTTGAGATAGATCACCATATCTTCCTGAGCCTGTTTCAATGGCTTGACTTTAATTTTCTGTTGCCATGTGAAACACACTCTGTTAAGTACTCCTGTTAATCTTGGGCCTTGTAGCAGTGTAATGAGTATGTATTTTTGATATGAGTGAGTGTCAGTGATTCTTCAGAAGAATAGGTGGGAGCTGTTCTTCTCGTTCTGGGAACCAGTTGAAGTTACTGAGGAAAACGTTTTTCTATTCCAATATCAATGAAATAGTGTTGCTCTAGTAGCATAACTTCATATGCTTCAATTTGTCTTGTGTATTGACAGATTTCACAAGTTATCTTCAGATGAAACACTGAAATGTAATTAGTTAGATATGATGCTTAATAAAAAATGGATAATAAAAAACTCACCTACTTTGCGTAAGAGGAAACAAAGATAAAAATTTAGATTTATAAAACAAAAGAGGGCATTTCTGAAATTTTCATTCCTATATTATGATTGGAAAACTAGCGTGACTTTGTGTTCAAAATTCATTCCGTGTTCAAGTTTCATTCCATGTTCAATTAAGTGTACTTGTTATTGTGTACTTGTGTATGAAGAGAATTGCTGTGTACAGTTTATGAAATTTGTTCTAACATCCTTGAATACATATGGGAAATAAACAGTACTTTGACTAGCTACTGATACTAATTGCAGTATGAATTGCAGGAGAAGGTTTCCAGAATGGATAGGGTTGTAGCAGAGCACCAGCAGTTCTCTCACAGTATCAAAGATCTCCAAGACTGGGTGGCTGATGCAGTTCACATGCTGGAGTCCTACTGTCATCCCACCGCTGACAAGAATGTTCTGGAGAGCCGGATGTTAAAGCTGGAGGTATGTAAACAGACCTATATTCTATTAATATCACTGCCCAGAATATATTAAAGGGCAGTGCTCAGAAAATAATACTTTGATGTCCATATTTTGGCTACAGCTCAAAATATGAGGCAAGCGCTTCAAATTATAAGGATACCACCAAAAGCAAGAAATCGTAGCAAAATACTAAAATCATTTTTTGTCTTTTGTTCATTGAGTGTTTCACATTCATGCTTTCAGGGTTTCCATGGTTTTGCATAGTGCTAGAAGCTCTTAGTTTGCAATTGCACAGCTCTAGGAGCTGGTCTCAAAGCTGCCATTGTTGATAGTCTACTGAGTTTCTATGTTGTTATATTTGTGTTGCAGATAGATCCTAGAATTGTAGAAGCTCTATAGAAGAGCTTTTTCATCATATCTTGTTTTCTTTCTGAGTAAATCCTCCCATTTTCCATCTAAATGGCATTCCCTTCAGAATGTGTCCTCTACACTTTGGCTCATACACTGCAAGTACCTGCGTAGATTCCATGAAAGCTTCCCTGTCAACTAAATTTATTTTTTTAATAACCTAAACCTACCCTTTGAAACATACCTGTTCCTTTGAAGCCCAGCCATGAAAACCACTGTCCCTCTTCTAACTGACTGTTTCTACAAGCTGCTAAATTTGATTAGCTAATTTTCCAGTGAATCTAGTTAACATATTCATGCCCAAATAATGATAAAAATGGAACAATATTTTCTCACATTTTAGGGACTGCTAACAGTGAAACAAGAAAAAGAAATCCAAATGAAAATGGTTCTGACAAGAGGAGAATCTGTTCTGCAAAATACATCCTTGGAGGGAGTACAAGTGATTGAACGGCAGTTGCATACCCTGAAGGACAATTGGGCTTCTCTTCTGTCTGCTTGCATCCAGTGCAAGAGGTAAAAAGGGTATGAGGTGCACAATGATGCTTGATAGTCAAATTTTTGACTGTTAAATTTTTGGAAAAGTTCATTCACCAAGTTTTATTAATTCAGGAGTCAAATTTATATAAAATGACTGCGTGTGCCTAACATTGAAAGTTTAGAAGCCTTTAATGACCTATTAGTTTGAAATGGAAAAAGGGGAGGAGACAGTGAGGAACTAAACTGTATTAACACTTATTGTCAGTATACTCTTAAAAATGGATTGCATATTCATAATTGTTTTGTAAATTTTATTTTGAGTTGCACTCAATGCCTTGAAATGTTCTCAGAAATGATAAGATCTTCACACGGAAAGTAATGGTTGTTCTGTCAAGGTTCTGTCTGTTTTTTCACTTGTTAGCATTTCACAGGAGGTACCATAATTACAATATCCAATAAAGATGCTCAAAGTAGTGATGCTTAAAGTGATAGAATAAAGACAGTCAGGGAAAAAAATGCAGCCTTCTATGGTGGAGCATAAATAGTTGAAACATTTTGATTTAAAACAATCAAACAAATATTAGAATGCAGCAGCAGAAAATTTCTGATTCTGGATCTTATTCTTCCTGTTATTTTATTTACTAAAATTTGCACACATCAGCTAGCTACATCAATTTAACAGACCTCTTTAAATTTCCAAGTTTGAAATCTTCATTTCTCTTTATTGGACAATCAATGCTACTAGTTAACACCTGTAGGGTTTTAATGGCTGTCCGTTTAGGTTGTGGTATAAGTCTTATAAATATAGTCTAGAGTGACTCAAATAGCATGAGAACCTGAAACTCCAGTATCACAACAAATGTGTATTCTTAAATTGCAGTCAACTGGAAGGAGCTCTCTCCAAATGGACAAGTTACCAGGATGATGTTTGCCAGTTTACTAGTTGGATGGATAAAGTAGAAGCAAGCATGAATGCTTCTGAAAGACAATATGCTGAATTGAGGGAAAAAAACTCTGCCCTCAGCAAAGCAAAGGTGCGTTTGCTTTACAACAAAGTAGCAACAAACGCATATCACCTTACAAGCAATAAAAGTCTGATTAATCTGTGGTTTGTTTTAATGCTGCTTATTCATAAATTATCTTGCTGTTTTGCAGCTACTCAATGAAGAGGTGTTGAGTCACAGCAGTCTATTGGAGACAATTGAATTAAAAGGCAGTGGAATGGCTGAGCACTATGTCACTCAGCTTGAACTCCAGGACCTTCAGGAGCGGTACAAGTTACTCAAAGATAGAACGAGGGTACAGTTTTTCTTTATAGAATTCCATTACATTTTGTTGTCCACAAGGAAGCAGAGGAATTCTTTTCATTGGTTTTTTTTTTTTTTAATTTATTTATTTATTTTATTAGAGTTAAATGAAGAGTAAAAGTCTGGGGGAAGCTGTAGGTTAATGTATGTGACAGAAAGTTATCAAGGTGCTTTATCAATCTATCTTTTTGTACCACTGAGCTCTAGATATTTTCAAAAAGTTTCTGAAGATCTGAATCTGCAAAAAAAAAAAAAAAAAATCAAGTAAATAGGTCAAGGAATTCCATGCCAAAAGTCTAGCTGAATTCAGTGAAGATATGACTTTATTCGTTGTGACTGAAAATTTGGAAGCACCTCTGAGTATCTGTGGTTTGCATAAATGTAGGTTTTGCAATAAATGTAACCATATGAGCAGGTAAATAAAAAATGGTTGACAATTATAGGATCTTGCTGCTCAACACAAACCTTATTAGCAAGTGAATAGACTCTAATGTTGAAAGATCCAGCAGGACTTGGACTTGATCATCCTTGGGACAACTTGGGATATTCTGTTTTGTTCTAGTAAGTACTACATTTACTGGAAAGTGTTAATATGGTAGATCTTGAAAAGATTAGGGCATAAAGTACAATATAGAAGAAATAATAAAAGACTTGGTAGTACATGTAGTAAGGCTAGGTGGTTACCTCCAGTTAACCCATTTTTTTTTCTGTGCTGATTAAACCATACCAAATGTATCATCAGATATATCACTTTTCTTCATGACACCAGGGTAGTAAGACTGCATTTTGTTGTCTCAAGGATGTCTTTTTCTTGTGCAAAGGGCCAGAATTCAATTTTTCTGATGCATAAGTGATTGCCTGTTTTGTGGTACTCCCTTCCACAACTACAAAGAATGCATTGTACTGTCTTCCCTGGACCTCGTCAGAATGAGCTCAGGCTTGCCAGAGAGATGAGTGATGTCCCAGGAAACATAAGTGGATATCTAGTATTCCTGTTAGCATGGGGATTCTCTAAACTTTACCTCTTCCTGCAGCTTTTGCTCTTGCAGAAAGTTGTACAGAATGCCTGTATTGACTAATTGTATGGAAAAAGCTTGATTAACAGTAGGGGAACAATGAGAAACAGTTGTTTGTTCATAGGGGCGAGAGCTCTATATGTCTTTCCTAATGATAAGCATCCCATCTTTCTCTTACCATCTAATACCCTGAATGACTTCTGGTCTTCCCCACTCCCAGCTGTGGTGTTAATGTTAAGTGTCTAGACTACACTTAACCCTTAGGAAGTTGTTCATATGCACTAGCTGGAGAGTAGAAAAATCAGGGGAAAATACCAGTTTGGTAACTAATGAAATGTATGCCTTGAGTTGCTCACTTGAAATCTTCTCCATTTAATAATCCTTTGGCCAGGTGAAAAACCTGGCAAAATTCTGCAAGTGCTTGTGGTCCAAACCAGAGCAGACTAAGACCTGAAATTCCCTGCAGCCACTGGTAAGAGGCAAGAGAATTAGTCACTCTTTCCCTCTTCCCAGTATCCCACTGTTCCCTGTGAGGACAGTGACATTTAAAAATTGACAGCTGTACTCTTTCTCCTACTGCCCTGAACTGTTAGAAATAGATAAAGCAGACTATAGATTCACACTTGTTGTTTGCGAAAGCATTTTTCTTATTTTGTAGCCTGCTGCCCTGGAACACAGGCTCTGTTACCTTCATATGAATTTTCCTCCCTGCTCCCTTCAGTTCCTCCAAGGTCTGAATTACATGTAGTATAATTTTCTTGCCAATGGAAAGATCAGTCTTGTGCTGATGCAGGATGCATTTCTTTCTGTACTCCAGATATGGTAATATTTTAGTGCTGAGTTGTGAAATTGTTTGCTCACCCACATACATGGACAACCTGCTGTTCTATTCTTAGTGCATTCTGTAGGAATTGCCCACAAAGGACTGGGATAGTCTTCAAACCTGAAGATATTAGATACTCTTAGGAGACTATTATTCTACTAGCATAATAATAATAATAATAATAATAATAATAAAAAACAATGTAAGAAAAAATCCTAAGCTTATAGTCTCATCAATAACTTCAGTAAACAATTTAAATTGGTATAAGAAATAAGCAGATCTTTTGTTATAAACTGAGGTTTTATTTAAAATTAAACACAGATCAGAATTTCAAATCCCAGAATTCACAAACTTAGGTGAATAATTGTTAAGGATAATTATCTTTATCTCCACATTTGAGCCCTCTTTCCTTATAATCAATTAAACCATCCTCAGAATCCAATTAGTCTTGAATTCTAGGAAAGCTCAGCATCAGACACAAACTATGATCTCAGTACTGGATTTATGTTTTCTTGGTTTAATGATACACTTACATATAAACATTTTAACAAACAGGAAGCAGTAACAAAAGCTGAAGGATTGCTTAACTTACATCAGGAGTACCAAAGACATCTGAAGGCATTTGAAATATGGCTGGAGAAGGAACAGGAAAAACTTGACTGCTTATCACATCTTGAAGGTGATGCCCAGAAACAGGAGGCAACACTCCGAGACTTACAGGTACAGTATGTGTAACACCCTAACTAAAATAATAAATAAATTCTACTTGTAAAATAACAGAATAATATTAACTGCTGGACAAAAATATACTTCTCTGTTTGGCTCAAGAGCAGCTTAGAAACATGTTATATCTAAGTAATACACTGCTTAAAAGTGGTTCCAGTAAAGTCTGTGGGAACATTAATGATTTTTTCCAGAAAGAAGCATCAGGACTTGAATGAATTCTTCTGCCATAGTAATGCCGGTTTCTTGCAAGTACTGAATTTATTTTAGATGTTTGACTAAAGTGAGGAAACTACCTCTTTTCCCTGTGTTTCATAGAATATCAGAAGTATTCTTTTCATTAAGTTTTCACCTTTTATTGCTTACAGTCCAATACTTACTTACCTACCTTTAAGTTGTTCCAGTCATGTAGGCTGCCTCACATGGTGACGTGGGAGGATTCTCGCTGAATCCCCCAGGTGATAATGAAGGGTAAACTTAAAGTACTGCAGTAATCTCCCAGTTATAATCTTAAAATGACTAAAGATATTTTCAGGCTTGTTGCTGAACTAGGAAAAGGGCTGTGCTTGAGTTTCCATGTGATGAAATATTTATTACTTTATTCACAATACTGAGAAAATCTTTGTGTGATCAGTGTCTCTGTATATAAACCTTAATATTAAGAGTTTAGAAAATCTGAATCCAGTTTGAAAATCTTAGTATATATTTCAAATACAAACCAAGAAGACATATAACTGTATTTTGGTCAGATCATTTCCTGATTAGGTTTCCTCATCTGATTGATTCCCTGCATACTTTCTAATGAAGTTCTAATAAACATGAAAAAAAAAAAAAAAAGAACACATATATCCAGAAGAAGGTATCGAGAATTATTTTGGGATTATGTATCAAACATACATAGAAATAATTAGGCGTGTTAATTAAAAATAAATAAATAAAATGAAGCATCATCTTGTTCCTTGTTTTTAAACAAATTTAATTTTAGAATCAGTCTCACAGTGTGTTTGCTACAGCTGGAAAATTTTGAGCTTAAGGTTGTGCTGAATGGGTTGCAGGCTCCCATGACAGCTCAGGCAGCTACTGTTTCAGAGCTCATTATAAGGCTAGGAGGGGAAGGAATTTGATGTAGATTTTTGTCAATATTTTTCTACAAATCTCTTGTCAATAATAATGATAGTGGATTTGCTTTGTAAGTGAGCATGTCAGCAAGGTCTTCTTAGAGATAGTGTAATGTGTGTTCAACCATAGATATCTAAAGGAAATGGATAGATAACTGCTTTTGTCTGAAGTAGAACCAGGGCTTCATTTGCCATGTGTAGTAAAAACTGCTGATATAGGGTATTTATCCATAACTCTGCCTTCACAGGAGCTGCAGGTCCACTGTGCAGAAGGACAAGCCTTACTGAATGCTGCTGTTCATGCCAGAGAGGAGGTGATTCCCTGGGGCATGCCCCAGATAGAAGACAGAGCCTTGGAATCTGTACGGCAAGACTGGCAAGTTTATCAGCACAGGCTTTCTGAAGCAAGAAGCCAATTAAATGCCACTGTGAGCAGGCTGAGGTTAATGGAGAAAAAATTTCAGAAGGTTAATGAATGGCTAACAGATCTGGAGGAGAAAGTTGCTGTCAGGACTGGGAGGCAGTCTGGTAGAGCAACAAAGGAGATGCAGCTTCAACAAATGAAGGTAAAGAATGTAGTTAAGGAATTACATAAATAAGGAATGTGAGCTTTCCACATCAGTGGCTAGTGTGAAAATGTCAGGAATCATTGCAATCATCTGAGTGTAGGCACTCAGAATGACGTATCCAAGAGTTTTGTGCCTTCTGGGTCCAGATTTCCCCTGTTCTACTTATAAAACAGTGGTTATACCAACGTTGAAATCTTATAAGGAAGATCTGGAATTCCTGTGTTCTGTGGAATGAAAAGACATTACTGAGGTTCTGGAGTGGGAAAGAGTTAATTTAGTAACAAAATAAAATGTCATAAGCTGTGTTGTGAAGTCTCTGCTGTGTTGATGTAGTAGTTTTCCTTAGTCACTAGAAGGGGAAGACGTGGTTCTGAAGAAACAAAGGAAGCGCATTTGTAAAGATCCAAGGTTATGTTTTATGGTCTCTTTTAGAATTTGGGCAACAGAAAAAGGAATTCCACAAAAAAGCAACAGTGTAGGAATTCCAGCCTGCATTTCTATTATTATTCATAAAAAAGTACTGTCTATTGTAATAAAATTCAGTCCATTTAATATTGTAAAAACATAAAATAAATCACAGAATGGCTCAGGTTAAAAGGGACCTTAAAGATCATCTAGTTCCAACCCCACTGCCAAGGGCATGGGTTCTACCCAGTAGATCAAGTTGTCCATCCAATCTGACCTTGGGCACTTCCAGGGATGTGGCATCCACAAGTTCTCTAGGCAACCTGTTCCAGTGCTTCACCACTCTCTGAGTAAATAATTTACTTCCTCCTAACATCTAATCTAAACCTCCCCTCTTTTAGCTTAAAACCATTCTCCTTCTCATTATTTGCCCATGTAAAAAATCACTCTCCATCTTTTTTATAAGCCTTCTTTAAGTACTGAAGGGCTGCGATGAGGTATGCCTGGAGCTTTCTCTTCTTCAGGCTGAACATCCCCAGCTCTCTCGGCCATTCTTCACAGGAGAGGTGCCCCAGCCCTCTGATCAACTTTGTGTCCCTCCTTTGCACACACTAACAGGTCCACATCTTTCTTGTGCTGGGGAGCCCCAGACCTAGATCCAGTACTCCAAATGGAGCTACACCAGGGCAGAGTAGTGGGGGGCAAAACATCCAGTATGTTCATTCAGTTAACCTTCATCAGATTCTGTTTAATTTTCCTGTTGTAACTCAATGTTTATAACCATGTATTTCTTTTCCTTTCAATGGTTTCCTAACCATTACAACTAAATTCCTGTTGTGTTTAAGTTGTTTGAATTAGTCATACAAGATGGGTAATGTCTTTTGTCATAGAAGTGGCATGAAGAAATTACAATCTACAAAGATGATGTGGAGGAAGTTGGGATGTTAGCTCAGCAAATACTAGAGGAATGTCTCACTACAAGTAGAATGGGAAGCCAGGCTACACAGCTTACATCTCGATATCAAACTCTTCTTCTTCATGTCTTGGTAAGTAATGATTAAGTAATTAATTTATAGATTCTAGAATCATAGAATATCCCAAGTTGGAAGGGACCCACAAAGATCGAGTCCAACTCCTGGGTCCAAGTATTATAAAATTATAAATAGTCAGTTGAGAAACAAGTATAGATAGACTTTCTTAATTAGATTTTATCAAATTTTATTCATTACTGTAGATTCCATAATACAATGTTCACATACATATCTGTGTGTTTATATAACTATGTACATATAAATATATACACATATATATAACTATATACGTATAAACATCCACACATACACATAGATTTCATTGGTCTAAATGCATTAGAGAGCAATAATCAGGTTGAAGCTCTTTCAAAAATATTCAGCATTGATCAGATGTTGTTACTACCTTTTTTGTCAGCTTCAGGAGAGAAATTCAGAATTCAGCAGATTTGAAGGCTGAATTACTACTAGAGAAATGTTTTCAGGTTTCAGTATATAATAATATATATATATAGGCGTGGGCAAAAATGAGTGGATAAGGTACAGTGTTCAGGTCACTTTAGGTAGAAAGAGCTTCATAGTAACATCATCACAAGTCACTATACAAATTGCAAAATATAAGTCCCTTTTCAATGTTTAGCATTAACTCAGTTTTAACATTAGTGATTGTGGTATGTACGCTCTGACAAGACCCCGGTAAGAATTATCCATTAGATATGAAAGGACTCAAAAGCTACTTATTTAATCTTAGTATATCAGGTTTTATCAGGTTTTATCAGGTTTAAGTGGCAATTAATTGCTCTCACAGTATCACAGTATCACAGATTTCTAGGTTGGAAGAGACCTCAAGATCATCGAGTCCAACCTCCGACCTAACACTAAGTACTCCACTAAACCATATCGCTAAGCTCTACATCTAAACGTCTTTTAAAGACCTCCAGGGATGGTGACTCAACCACCTCCCTGGGCAGCCCGTTCCAATGCTTAATAACCCTTTCGGTAAAGAAGTACTTCCTAACATCCAACCTAAAACTCCCCTGTCGCAACTTTCGCCCATTCCCCCTCGTCCTGTCACCAGGCACGTAGGAGAACAGACCAACCCCCACCTCTTTACAGCCTCCTTTAAGGTAACTGTAGAGAGCGATAAGGTCGCCCCTGAGCCTCCTCTTCTCCAGGCTGAACAAGCCCAGCTCCCTCAGCCGCTCCTCGTAAGACTTGCTCTCCAGACCCCTCACCAGCTTGGTCGCCCTTCTCTGGACTCGCTCGAGCACGTCCATGTCCTTCCTGTAGCGGGGGGCCCAAAACTGAACACAGTACTCAAGGTGCGGCCTCACCAGAGCCGAGTACAGGGGCACAATCACTTCCCTAGACCTGCTGGCCACACTGCTTCTTATACAGGCCAGGATGCTGTTGGCCTTCTTGGCCACCTGGGCACACTGCTGGCTCATATTCAGCCGACTATCAACCAATACTCCCAGGTCCTTCTCGGCCAGGCAGCTTTCCAGCCACTCATCTCCCAGCCTGTAGCTCTGCTTGGGGTTGTTGCGCCCCAGGTGCAGGACTCTCTCTAACCAATAGCTATGATAAACATCAAGGTGTTTCTCATTTCTTCCCCTAACCTCCATACCTGTTTGAAGGAACAAATAAAGTTTCTGGAAGAAGAGATACGCAGTATGGAAGAATCAGAATTGGCTTTTAGTGCTTACACAAATTGGTACGGAGCTACTAACAAGAACTTCAGAAATGTGATCACCAAGTTTGATGTGTTGGATAAAACAGCAATGGAGAAAAAAGTGCAGGAACTAGAGGTACAGTGTTCTTTAATACAGTTGTTGTTTGTCTTCAGTTTCTGTTCACCAAGAAGTGCCTATATTTTAACATGTATCTTAACAGCTGCTCAAAATTCTAACTTCACTCTGCCCAGAGAAGTAAACAGGATAAAGATCACCAAATATAAAAGTTTGTGTTCTCATGTCATATACATAATACATCACAGTTTGGTTGTTGAGGTTATGCATAGTCATAAATAATATAATCCTCTCTTTCCATAAGGCATGTTTTATGCCATAAGGTATATTTTGTTTCAGGTTAAAACTTAGAATAAATTTCCCTCCCATGTCATCCTGCCATGTATGTTTTATACCAGTATGCATTGTGGCAAGTATGCATTGTTTCCTATATGCATTCCTGTATTTATACCAGTAATTATAATATTATATACTTAATTATAATTCCCGTATTTATACCAGTATGCATTGTTTCATGCTTTACTTCATTGAAATAATTCAGTAGTAAAACTCATGTTTCACCTCAGAGTTGCAAATGAGTTTTTCATGTTTCCTGTAGCTTAAACATAATTCACTAAGTGAAAACTTTCATCCATTACAGAATTTGAGTATGAATCATCTCCTGGTAGACCTGAGTTTCTGTGTTTATGTTCACAAGCCCAGTGCAGAGCACTGGGAAGTATTCGTTTATTGTTGTTGTTCTTTTGTTCTTTCTGCTTCTTTCTAGTTTATCACAAGTTAACCCCAGGTAATTTTGTAATTAAAAGTCCATTTAATTTCCATAGCAATTCCTTGTGTCCTTAAAAAATAAATAAATAAGTAATAAAAAAGTTATCCTCTCACTAATAATAGAACTACACTGAATCAAAAAGAAAGAGACAAGAGCTCGTATGCATTTTTCTGTTAACCGACATTTCTTTCACAGCTGCTGTTGAGTGATATGGACATAGGCCACAGTTTACTAAAATCTGCCCGTGAGAAAGGGGAACGAGCTATAAAGTACATGGAAGAAAATGAAGTTGACCAGTTAAGAAAAGAAATTGGTGATCATGTGGAACAGCTTGAAGAGTTGGCTGGCTCCATCAGGAAAGAACACATGACTTCAGAAAAATGCCTTCAGTTGGCAAAGGAGTTCTCGGACAAGTACAAGGCACAGACTCAGTGGCTCACAGAGTACCAAACCATGTTACATGCTCCAGTGGAGCCAAAAAGTGAACTCTATGAGAAGAAGGCCCAGTTGTCCAAATATAAGGTAAAAAGTGATCATATCATTGCACTATTGAATGAATCTTGACCTATAGACTTGCAAGAGATCTTCTGATGCAAGTGTCTGTTCAAGTGTCCTCAATAGATTTATGAGATATCTCTGATCTGGGTGTCTAAATCAGCAAAAAAGTGAAAAGATGCATGATGCCTACACCTATGAACCAGAGTGGGCACATAGATATGCAATGTGAAAGTTTTAATAAGGCTTCTACATTTGAAAATGTCCTGTTATGAAACAATATTCTATTTTTACACGTGAGCAATTCCATTGACAGCAACAGAGTTAACTTCCATTTAAGCCAGGATAGAAAATAATTGGTCTCTCTTCTCTGCAGACATTTCCTCTGTCTACATTTGCTTAATCATCTTTCTGATTAAAGCTGAATGTCCCAGCTCAACTGACATCCAGGACAGTCAGCTGCTATGGCTTCCTCTGTTTTTAATTAACATTTTTATGATTTTTTTTCCACTTGTAAAATTGAGTAGAAAATAATTGAGAACAAAACTGTTGCGTATCTTAATGATGCTTTTATGAAATACTCCAGGCTTCCATATGTTTCCATATGTAAGATGTATACTGGGCCTGGCTGGAATGAAGACAGCTCTCCTCATAACAGCCCATAAAACTCTGTGTTTAGCATTTATGGCTAAAACAGTGTTGATAGCGTACCAATGCTTTTGCTGTTGCTGAGCAGTACTTGCACAGCAGCAAGGCTTTCTCTTCAAGCCACTTATCCACCCCATCCTCCTGCAAGCCTAAATACTCCGTCATATAGAAGATCTGTGTGCTTGCTTGCTACATGTTTGAGGAGCTTATATCTCACTGCTAAGTGATAGATACTGCCATGTACTATGCTGTCTGACCCAGTAGCGCAACAATGACAACAGGAACTTAGACTGGATACCCTTTATATTAAAGACTTATGCATTAATCTGTTATATATTATCTCCCTAAGGGCAGGGATTTGGTGATGATTGCCCACCTATTTGCAGAATTTGTTCCTCAGAGCAAATTTTATCCTTAGCACTTAACTGTTCACACATATTAACTCACTTTCCTTTAGCAGCTCCAAATTGTTAGACATGCTACTAGGCAATCACAAAAGGATCAATTGCTCTTAGGTTCCTGCAAAGCTGTTGTCTCAGGGCATAGCTGGAAAAATATAGTCCCATAGTAGTAGCAAAGTTCTTCTCATCTGGAAAGGATGATATATGGCTGTACTTCAGGTCAAAGGTAAGTGAATGAAATAGATCTTCGGTGCTCAATATATATTTTGCTATTCTTGCTTGCACTGTAGTCCATACAGCAGACCGTTCTGTCCCATGAGCCTTCAATAAAATCAGTGATTGAAAAGGGAGAAGCACTTTTTGATCTGGTGAATGATGTGACTCTAAAGAGCAACATTCAAGACCTTCAGAGCAGTTACCAGGAACTCTGCAGTGCAACAAAGGTAAAAAGTCAGAAAGAAAACTTAAGGTTCTACCAAATTACTATATTTTTCCCCTCTTTAAGAAGTTGATTATTTTTTTCATACTGCTATGATGTTACACCCTGCACACTGAGCCAGTTAGGTTTCCTTACGTTTTATTTGTCTCTTGTTTCTGCTAAATCTCACACAAACTTCATTTAATCTAGTTTCATTACTGAATGGAGGTTGCTGGAGAAAATGAACCGTAAGATGGATTCAAGTTAATTCAGCAAGGACAATATAAATTAACATTGATTCATGAGTCTACATATATATAGTAGTACTTTGAAACACATAATACTAAATACGTCCTGAAGTATGATTATGGCTACAGCTTTTAATAGCTTATACCCCTAACAAGGAAAAGCTCCGCAAACCATGTTAGTACTTATCTTATTAGAGACCCTTTAATTTCCAATCCATCCATCCAATAATAGATTATTTTTTCACAGCTGATTTTTTAAATTTGTACAGCCTGATTTGTACCACAAAACTGATATCTGTTATAGTAGACATAATTTTGATGAGTTAAATGCAGTAAAGTACATGAAAAAGCTTTTTTAAAGGGAAAAAAATAAATATCTCAATGTATTTATTCTTGGTTTGTGTACTACAGTCACAGGCAGGATGTACATACAAAGGCTTTAAGCAGCACAGACCTAACCATAGCATTTAGTAGGTCATGTGTAGTCTCTGAGTGTCTGTAATAACTATTTTGAAATGAATTTAATGTCAAGTTGACAATGTTTCTTTTCTTAAAGAAACAGAATCTTCACTGTTTTCCTCAATCTTCTCAATATGGTGTTTCACCCTAAATGAAAATGCTGCTCAGTACCACAGATTTTATTCACACAACTAATCCCGTTGGTATCTGGTTTAACAGTCTAATCACAGGACTCACCCACAGGAATATAAATTTGGAAGACTCTTACTATGCTTTCAAGATCTTGGTGTTCTGTTTTTATTCTTCTTACCTTATGTTTTAATTTTGGTCATTGTGAACCTGCAGGCATATGTTGAAACTTTAGAGGTGAGAGTAAAAGAACATGAGGATTACAATAGTGATTTGCAAGAAGGAGAGAAATGGTTACTACATATGTCCAGCAGGCTGGTTAGCCCTGACCTCGTGGAGAGTAACAATCTTGAAATAATCACTCAGCAACTAGCCAACCATAAGGTAGGTTTGGTACTTTGGTAAACCTTCTTTATTGGGTGAATTAGAATTTTTCTTCTCTGCTTCTGCGTCTTCATTCCAGAGCTCTAGTTATTTCTCATTCATCTGTTTTATTCCTCCTACTGTTAACTGTGAAAATGAGCACCGGTGTCATTAACACAGTTGACATATTTACCTTGTTGTAGCACTGTATCTTGGATCAAATTGAATCTGCACAGGAGCTTTGTTGTACTCTGATCTGAATTTCATGTCAGATTCTTTCTGAGAAGTTCCAAGAAATAGACCACAAAAGGCAGATGAGGGTCTTTTTACTCCTAAGGTGTTTTTGACTCTGACACTTTTAAGGAAAAATAATAATAAATTTTCAAGTATTTTTCCCCTCCTTTAAATTGTCATATTTCATCCATTGGTTTAATTCAAGGTATTGTTACTGATGTTATCAGTCATAAGCATTCACTACCTCAGTTACTGATACTTTCCGTAAAATAAAATAAAGCATAATCCAATCCCCACCACCACATACACACTTAGAAACTGAGATTCCAAGGGCAAATATTGAAACCTTTTACCTCACTGTGATTAGCATATTATTCTTTAAGTAACCTCTTTGAATAAAAAATTAGCTCAGCCAAAGCTGATGCAAAGATCTTTCTACAGTTGAAGAGCTTATGGAATAAGATATGATTCAGCATCAGGTTTTGTCCTTAGCATTAGACACAAGAGAATTTGATGGAACCCTGGAGATCAAAGCAAGATAAAGGGCACTCTGTTTTGGGGCATGAGCATATAATGTTTACATGTTACGACAGTGCTGCAAACATTTCTGTGGAATATCTATGTAAAGACTTTTGACAATGATTTTATAATGAAAGTACATTCTAATAGCTTGACTGTAACAATGCACGTTGCCTGAAATCCTGTTTCCACATCTGAAGACAAGGAGTGATCAGAACATATTCTAAATTTAAAATATTATTCAAAATATGTTAACTACTTAGGCTATCATGGAAGAAATTTCAGGATTTGAAATTCGTTTGAACAACCTGAAGAGTAAAGGTGATTATTTGATCAATCAATGCACAGAACATCTTCAAGCAAAATTTAAGCAAAATGTACAAAGCCATCTTCAGGGGACAAGGGACAGCTATTCTGCCATATGTAGTACAGCCCAAAGGGTGAGTCTTGTTTCAAAAACATTTTTAATACAGTTTAAGGATAACAAATATTTTTTTCTGTAATTGCTTTCTGTTTCTTCAAATTGTATAAATTTCTACTGTTTCAAAATAAATTGAGCCCATAGGCTCCTAATATAGCATTTCATCATTACTGTGGTGCAGATGAATTTCTTGTGATCCAAACGTTGCCTTGCAGCCAGCATAACTAGCTGCATATCATCCAGAAATTTGTACTTAATTTCTCCACTCCCTTGCAGCATTCATGTTACAGAAGCTTCTGAGCAGTCACAGTCAAGAAAATAAAGCTTATTCCTACTTCAAAAATGATGGAGCAAATTACACTTTTAGTGCCAGTTGTTTGCATACATAAATAACTGGTCTTAATTATGTGCAAGGAAATACTGTCTGTCTTAGTTAAACCAGAATATACAATAAAGAAGGGCTAACTGGGTCAGTTGTTAATCCAATTAGGAGATCAGGACAGCATGGTTTCAAAAAAAAAAAAAAAAAAGTCTTCAGAGTCAGTAAGAGTTGTAGGAAGGTAAAACCTCATACTATAACAATGGTAAAATGATGGACAAGAATACAGAAATTAGAGAAAATACTCTTCATTTTCATCTCTATTTTCTCTTTCCAGTAGCTATGCTTTAGATATTGTCCATTTTATCCACAAATGAGCAAGATGCAGTGAGAGCTTAAGGAGTTAACTATCCCATGGTCGTTTGTTGTACAAGGGCTAAAGTAACTACAGTCTTTGCAGTTCTCTTCTGCAGTTTGCAAGGTGTGGGAAGAGAGACAATAACGGTGTTTGAATATGTAATGAACCTCCAAAATGTTTATTTTAGGTGTACCAGAGTTTGGAACATGAACTCCAAAAGCATGTTAATCATCAGGATACCCTACAACAGTGTCAGACTTGGCTGTCTACAATACAGTCAGAATTAAAGCCAAGTACCTGGCCACCCTTCAGCCTGGCAGATGCAGTTAAACAGGTAAAAGTTCAACACTTGAATATGCTGTTATCCTTAATGAGGTGATTTCATGTAAGAACTTTATATTAATAGAAATTAGGTACTCCCTCTAGCCTCCTCAGACACTTGTGTAGCCTCATTTTTTGTCCCCAGCTCAAAAAGGAATACCTTGAAGGAAAAATAACCTTAGGTGAAAAATCACACAGGGCTTTTATTAGCTCTGCTAAATACTTAGAAATATGCTACTTGAAAACAGTTGGCTAATTAGATAAACCTGCTCAGATATTCCATAGATATGTTTAGCAGAGAGGTTGTGTCTTTCTGCGTGTCTAATTGCTTATCTGTCTGTCTACTAAAGTTCCTACATGAGACCTGGTTTCATAGTACAATCGACACAGAATCTGTTAATCAGCCAATTAAAATAAGTTTTCAGTCTGATAGTATAGAACTGCCTCCAGCTCACATTAGTGATTAAGAATTTTTTATTTGTTTTCTGACTATTTTTAGTAACTTAATATATGTTGTTACCGGATTTGTACATTGTTTTCAAACTAAGCTGGTTTGATACAAAAAATGCAGAAATTCAAGGCTTTCTCATCTACCATATAGCTTAATTGAGACTTTGAAATACTACAGATTTTGATTTCCCTTTCCTCTAGTCCTTTTTCTGCTCAACTCTGAGAACAGTATGGCTGTCTTCCAGATATTGTTTCTACCTTTCCTCCTACCCTTTAAATAATAGGAGACGGCAATTAGCCTTCCCTCTCTAGGTTGGACAAACCCTGTTCCTTCAGACCTGCCTAAATGCCACGTGCTACTGCCCCATATACACTATCCCTTTGGTGAACTTGCACCAGCTTGCCAATCTCTCTTCTGTTAAGAGGGAAACTTGAACCCAATACACCAGGCTCAGCCTGACAAGTTTAAGTATAGGACGATAATCCCTTCCTGGAGCATGCTTTCAGCTTTCTTGCTAATGCAGTAATTCAGGGTTGCAACAAGGGCACACTGCTGGGTATTCAACTTCTTGTTTACAAGGACCCACCACTGGCCCTCTGAGTGGTCATTCACCCTCCTCTCTGGGACTCTAGGAGGTATGTTATATGCAGGTATAAGCCTGCTTTTTGACACCGATACCACCATTTTCTTGTGGAATGAGGAAAATCTTCATAGAGAGAGATGGGCTTCTATGGACAATAGCAAGAGGAAGAACCCTCAAAAGAACAGTGTTGTCAGATATTGTCAGTTGTAGATGCTGAGAGGGTTTCAGAGGGTGTGGAAAACTTGTTTTGCCACTGGTTTGGATCCTCCATGATCTATTGAGATGCAAGAGATTTTTATAGGTATAGGCAACAAGACACTTTAGTAATCGGATAAAGCCCTGCTTCCCATTCACCTTGGGAAAGTAAGTCACCTTTCTGAAACTCTTGTGTGTGTCTATCCAAACCTCCTAATTTTAAAGAAATAAGCTAGGTAATGCATGTCACTGAGCTCTTTGCTAAATGGACAATGATAATCAAATTTTTAAGCGTTACTCTTTTCCATATTTTTTACATTGTTTCTAATAAAATAGCATATGTCTACATTTCTTCTCTTGGAAGTAATGAGCTAAATTTTAAACACTGAAACATGTGATTTTAATAAAATAAGAAATATTCCACAAGCTGAGTTTATCTGAGGATTGTCTTCCCTCAGGTGAAACATTTCCGGGCTCTGCAGGAACAAGCCAATACATATTTGGATCTTTTGTGCTCCATGTGTGATCTGTCAGATGCCACAGTGAAGAGTACAGCAACAGATATTCAACAAACAAAACAAATGGTACAAGATAACCAGCTTTTAATCCTGTTTAGAGCTTTAACTGCTTTCATCTGTCCTCTTTTAAGAAGGTCATCTTGGGTAATGGTTTAAAGAAATGTTATCTTATATGTTACATTCATCTTAAGTATTTCATTCAGAAACATTTTATCTTCTCTTTTTTATACATATATATAGATATATAATATAGATATCATAAAATTGAAAAAATGCTATCCCGGCAGTAATAAAAAGAAAAGGGGCAAAGGATGTGAGAGGTACTGAGGTGCTAAAAGATGTCCTAAAGCCACACATATGACATCATGTTGAAGAAAACCAGTTCCAAATTATTTTTCATAAAATATAATTCAGTTAATTCTTATTTTTAATTAAATAGTATGCATATTTGTTTATTTATTCAACAGTAGACTGATGTTCTTCTTAAGATATACTAATATATTCTTTATAATCATGATTTTTATAATTCAATTCATAAATCTATGTAATTTATCCAGAGTGCATCAATTTTAGCATATGAATGTATAGAAGTGTACCTCAATTTTAAGTTTCAAATTACCTTAATGATTTGTTTTAAAATAAAATAAACATAGTTTATTAGAAAAAATATATTATTAGGATTCCTGGGTTTTTAACCATGAAAATTTTAGTTTCACACGTGCACACACACAGAAAACTCCTGAAACTACTTCTACCAAGATTAAAAGTATAATACATACAGTAACAGTCTTTCATACCAGAGAAGCAAATTGTGCAAATCCAAGTAATCCGTACAAAAAACTGCAGTCCAAATACCGAGTAACTAGAAAGCATCCCAAACACCAAAATGAGATTCTTCTTTTATATATAAAGTAGTGGGGGGGGGGGGGGGAGGGGTGAAAGAAATCACAGACAAGGCAGTACTCAAATATATAGAACTGATTGAGAATCTAAACCTTAAAGGCACCCTACTTCTAGTTTGAAGCAAAAGAAGCTCTGTGACTATTGGTGTCAGGTGATTAATGGGCTCAGATCCGGTAAGCATTGTTCTTCTCAGCATTTTACAAAAGACATATAGGAAAAATTACTGGGCTAGGCAAATTAAAATTAAAGTGTTTTGTTTAAGTGTTTTTTTGGTCATTGTGAAGGCGTATAGGGCATAGTCCTCCACGATTCTTGGTATGCAATATGCATTACAAATTACACAGTTAATTTAAGCTTTAACTGAAGACTTAGAACACTTTGAAATACACATAAATATACTTGCTACACTCAAGGGTGAATTTTTTCACAGCTTTCCTTGGATAGGTTTGATTTTTATGACTTTTGAAGGTTAAGTCTCTTTGTGAATAATATTAGCCCTTTCAGAATCTAGTACAGGAATTTGTTGTGAGTACAGTATTGTGCTGGGAGGAAGAAGGTATTCATCCTCCAATCCCCCAAAATAGCTGCATTAAAGCATTCCTACTCCTTTTCTTTTCTTTCCTTTTCTTTTCTGCTAGATTGAGCAACAGATAATGCACTCACAGTATTTGGCTCAAGGTTGGGAAGAGATAAAACAAATGAAGGCTGAGCTCTGGATATATTTCCAGGATGCAGATCAACAACTACAGAATTTGAAAAGGAGACGTGCGGAGTTGGAGCTAAACATTGCCCAGAATATGGTACTCCAGGTTAAGGTAAGGAGACTTTAGGTTAAGAGCAGAAGTTAAAGAAGATGTTTATCCTATGGCTGATTTAATTACAATACTTGCTATATACATGTGTTGCATAGAATTGCTAATATGTTCTAAGCAAGAACAGTGAAGACAGAGGAAAGAAGGTTTCCTTATTGATGCTACAGGGTGACACAGGGAGCAAAACACAGCACAATACTATTTTTCTGTGTTTTTCCTTTTCTGTTTCCTTTTCCTTTTAACAGCAGACAGTTTGCAGCCTATTGTTTGATTTGCCTTTGCTTTTAAAAGGCTAATTTCTGTTTGCAGTGGATTTGAAGATAAGGTCTGCAACTCGTGCTTGCTAAGTTCTTTGATTCCAGTACTTGTAAATTATGCAGTTCTATTTCAAAATCAGTCTAGGAAACCGTTCAATTTTGCTGGACTCTGAAAAGCACAGGAGTGTTGGCATAATGGAAAACCAATTTAATTTACCTTCAGTAGTGAGATAAATGCCTTCAGGTCCTCAGTCATTACAGATATTTTCCATCGTTATTCTGCACACATCTCAAACATCAGTAAAGTAACACGAAGAAACAGGAAAACAAATTATTTATTTGATAACTGATTAAATGCTTGGCTTTTTCATTTTTAGTCTAGACTTCGCGTTTTCTTTTCTGATGTGCCAGGAGTTAGTTGAAAAGTAAACAGCACTTCTTTTCTGTTCTAAAGAAGTGTCAGAACAAAGTTGTAGCTCTTGAATACACCTCAGCACAATGCAGTCTAAGACCTGCTACATTAACTATCATTAAAGGAGTCTGTAAAGAGGCAGGAGTCTGTACTTCTTCACTATTTCAGTCAGGAACTTTCAATTATTACAAATGACAGGCACCAGTTGTACTGTCAGATGTCGTGCAGTCTGTATTTTTACCTTGTATTCCCCTGGTGTAGGAAGATGGCTAGCTCCATTTGAGGCAGTAGCAAAGAAGGAAGCAGAGAAGGGCAGTAGCATCTCTTCTCCAGACCTCCAAAAGTCCTCAGTGAAAATGAATCACCCCAGCAAAGTGCTGGAGCTGGGCATAGTTGCTTAGTTATTGGAACTAGAATTTGGAAAAGATTATATTTACCCTAGACAGTGTGTAAGTGCCAAAGAATATTTGATTATTTTAACTGTCAGTATAATGTATATTCTTCTCTTGGGTTCTCTGTGACTTCTTATTCAGTACATGTGTGTACAGATGAGCTCATTTGTCTACTGGAGTCTATTAACTTAAATAGTAATCATACCTGAATAATTGTTGGCTTTGTTTCATTAATGACAAGAATAATGGTCACTATTGGAGAAATAGATACAATGCAAAATATGGATGTGGGGTTCACAGACTCACTGGCATTGCTTCCTTTTTTCAGTATCTGATGAAAAAAGGAAAAAAAGAAAAAGAAAAAAAAAGAGCTAGAAACAGTATTTGCAGAATGAATTCTCATGAGACCCTGATTATCTTGCTTGTAATAATGTAGGTAGAAGAGGTGTTAGTCCAGGCACCTGGACAACAAGATGTCACTTGCTTCTGAATTCTTTCTATCACTGGCACTGGGAATCTGCTCTGGTTTGCCATCCTCATCTGATAAGATGGGGAAAAAGTGCTTTCTCCCTTCCCCTAACCTTTTTCTAATTAACATTTACACAACATTTGCCTGGACGGATAAGTAGTACTTACACAATATATTAATTTCAGAGTTTGTATTTAAATTTCATCATATAATTTAAAGTAGGTGACACTGTATTGGTTTTGGTTTGTATCTTTTTCAGGAATTCAATCAGAAGTTACAGTCTAAGCAGTCAGCTCTTACCTCTGTGACTGAGAAGATAAACAAACTAACCCAAGGACAGGAATCACCTGAACACAAGGAAATTGGACAGTTGAGCAACCAGTGGCTGGACCTCTGCCTTCAGGCACACAGTTTGCTCATACAGAGGGAGGAGGATCTGCAGAGGACAGGAAATTACCATGATCGCATGAATGTAGTTGAAGTTTTCTTGGAAAAACTCACAAAAGAGTGGGACAACCTGGCTAGGTAAAAAAGAAGAGCACACACAAGGCTTATTACATATACACTGAAAGAGCTGTTTACAGAGTGTCTCTAAGTGGATCTGCTAAAAATACATTTTTTCCATGCCTAAATTAAATCAGGCTTCCCTTATTAATTATAACATAATTACTTATATTACTTGTATTGAAATAAAGAGAGTTTGTGGAGCTGTATCTTCAGTCTTTGTCTTTAAGGCAAGTACTGACTCATCCCATCTTGGGGTGTAGCATTTTCTGATATTTCAAACATTTTGACTGTTTTGTTTGAACTTTTCATTTGTGTTTGTTGTCTTTTTATTATCTATTAGACTATTATATTTAAGCCTAGTTGCTGCTGCTAAATTGTTGCAGCTGCTTTTCACTCATGTATAGCATAAACACACAGGCTGTGTGTAATATTGCAGGAGTCTACTACTGCTGCTATTACTGCCATGAAACAAGATTCAACTTTATTACTTCTTGTTACTGTATTCTGGTTGTTTGAATGTGCAATATAACTTGTATGCTGTGTATTACTGATATTAATTTGTTTGGTCAACCCGATGACCATATTGCAAGTGAAAGAGAGAGGAATAAAAGTGTTAAACTTGGTAATTGATATTCAAGACTGGTACCTTCAAAAGAATCTGATAGCTGTAGGTATTTATATGATGTTGCTTTCAACATATAGTGGGCTCATAATTTATCCTAACCTCTTTTAAAACTCTGTCCTAATCGTTCATTTCTGTCCTATCCATTTTGATAACAGATCTGATGCTGAAAGTACAAATGTGCACCTTGAAGCTTTGCAAAAATTGGCACTGGCACTACAGGAGAGGAGATTTGCTCTGGAAGATTTGAAAGATCAGAAACAAAAGATGGTGGAACATCTAAATCTTGATGACAAAGAATTAGTAAAGGAGCAATTTGTTCATTTTGAGCATCGCTGGACTCAGCTGGAGGACCTTGTCAAAAGAAAAATTCAAGTTTCTGTTTCAACCTTGGAAGAGTTCAGTTTGGTGCATTCGAGATTTCAAGAACTAATGGAATGGGCAGAGGAGCAGCAACCTAGTATCTCAGAGGCTCTTAAACATAGCCCTCCTCCAGATTTGGCTCAGAGTCTTCTCATGGATCATCTTACCATTTGTAGTGAGCTTGAAGCCAAACAGCTTGTTCTGAAGACATTGGTGAAAGATGCTGACAGGGTGATGACCAACCTAGGACTCAATGAAAGGCAGGAGCTGCAGAAAGCACTTTCTGATGCACAGCATCATGTAGATTGTCTCAGCGATCTGGTTGGCCAGAGGAGAAAGCACCTGAATAAAGCACTATCTGAAAAGACACAGTTTCTCATGGCAGTCTTTCAGGCTACCAACCAAATTCACCAACATGAGAAGAAGGTAACGTTTCCAGAACATATCTGTCTGTTTCCAGAAGATGTGAACAAACAGATTAGGGCTTGTAAGAATGCCCAGGCTAACCTGAAGACCTATCAAAATGAAGTCACTGGGCTGTGGGCCCAAGGAAGGGATTTAATGAAAGAAGCAACAGAACAAGAAAAGAGTGAGGTGTTAGGTAAACTGCAAGAACTACAGAATGTATATGACACTGTTTTACAAAAGTGTAATCAGAGATTGTTAGAACTGGAGAAAAATATAGTTTCCAGGAAATATTTCAAAGAAGATTTGGATAAAGTTTGCCATTGGCTAAAACAAGCTGATATTGTCACATTCCCAGAAGTTAATGTAATGAATAGTAACTCTGAACTGTACACCCAGTTGTCCAAATATCAACAGATTCTTGAGCAATCTCCAGAATATGAAAATCTATTACTTGCTCTGCAAAGAGATGGCCAAGAAATCCTACCATCACTTAATGAAGTGGATCATTTCTATCTGGATGAAAAGCTTAACATTCTCCCTCAGCAATTCAATACTGTCACTGCTCTGGCAAAAGATAAATTCCATAAGGTTCGGGAAACAATTTATGCTCGAAAAGAATATGCCTCTTTGATTGAGTTAACAACTAAAGCCTTGACTGAGCTAGAAGATCAATTTATTAACATGGACAAAGCGCCAGCTGCTGTTTTAGCCAAAGAAGCTGTGTCACTTCAGCAGGCCTACAGAGATCTCTTAGGTGAAGTGGTGAGCCTTGGTGCAGCAGTGGATGAACTAAACCAGAAGAAGGAGGCCTTTAGAAGCACTGGCCAGCCATGGCAACCAGATGAAATGTTAAAACTTGTCACTTTATATCACAAGCTGAAGAGGCAAATAGAACAGAAAATCAACTTGTTGGAAGACACAATAGAAGCATGTCAAGAACATGAGAAAATGTGTACACAACTCGAAGCACAGCTAGAAGCAGTGAAGAAGGAACAGATTAAGGTAAATGAAGAAATGCTCCCAATAGAGGAAAAGTTGAAAATATACCATTCTCTAGTGGGCAGCTTGCAAGACTCAGGGAGTCTTCTGAAGCGAATAACTGAACATATAGAAGCCCTTTCTCCTCAGCTTGACCCATCTGCATGTGAGACAACAAATCACCAACTGCAGTCTTGGCAAGACAAACTAAAGTCTTTGCATGCTGCCATTGGAGCCACAGTGATGGACTGCGAGAACAGACTTGTGCAAAGCATAGACTTCCAAACAGAAATCTGCCGCTCACTTGACTGGCTGAGATGGATCAAAACAGAACTCAATGAAACACTGATTTTGGACCTCAAACTGCAAAGCATCCAAGAAGAAATCCGAAAAGTTCAGATACATCAGGAAGAAGTGCAGTCAAGCCTGAGAGTGATGAATGCACTGAGCAATAAAGAGAAAGAGAAATATATGAAAGCAAAGGAGCTGATACCTGCTGACCTGGAAAACACTCTTGCTGAACTAACAGAACTAGATGGTGAAGTTCAAGAAGCTATACACATGAGACAGGTTAGTGCATCCTCAGTGTCATTAGCTTCTCATTCGTTAAGCTGGAAAATATGACTCTATGGCTTGATGTTTGTAATCATCATGAAAGGATTCATTTTAATAATCCTGTTGTCTTTTTTTTGACACCTTAGATCATGGTCTGTTGCATTGGTGAACATAGGGGGAATAAGATTTCCTCAATATGCCCATATCCATGCGCATAGAAATGCTGGCTGACTCAAAACCTACTTCCATCTGGTCTCTCCAGACCTACGTTTTAGATATACTACAGGGAAAAGAAAGCAAGCATGGGCAAAATCCAGACTCTGATGAGGATATATTTGTTGCTAGTGTGAATTTTTTGTCTGTGTCTATATAACGTTCACTTCCATTTCAGGCTACCTTGGATAAACTATATAGCCGTTGCCAAAGATACTACCAAGTGATGCAGATAGCGAGTGACTGGCTTGAGGATGCTCAGGAATTTCTGCATTTAGCAGGAAATGGTCTTGATGTTGAGAACTCAGAGGGGAACCTAAGGAACCACATTGAATTTTTCAGCACAGAAAGTCAGTTCAGTAATCATTTGAAGGAGTTACAGGGTCTGGTGTCTGAGATGGAGCCCTTTATCCAAGCCACTGTAAGAGAGCAGCTTGTGCAGAATCTAGGTGCACTGGAAGAAAAAGGCAAAAGGACAAAGCAAGACTCTAAAACCCAGCAAGAACTGTTGCAAAGGTATGATTTTCTCTCTCTCTTTTTTTTTTTTCTTTCATTTTAAGATCGCTTTGTTAGTGATGAAAGAAAGAGATCACAACACTTGATTTGTCACCTAACTGGAGTACTGTAAGTTGTGCTACTGGTAACAGAAGCAGATATTGGGATTCAGAACTCTTAGATTCTGTTCTTCACTTCTGCCACTGACTAGAAGTGTGATCCTGAGGAAGATATGATAAAGTTATATAAACCTTGGAAAAGCGCTGAGAGGATGTATAGGGAGTGGCTATTTTACATAGTACAAGAACCATGGAGTAACAAATAAAATTGAAGCAGATATTTTAAACTACAAGGAAATACCATTTTAACAAACATTACTGTGTTACTCATTATTCCAGAATGTTCTGGATGCCAAAAGTTTGGATGGGTTTGAAACACAACCTAGACAAAGTCACTGAGGAAAAGTCTATCAAAGGCTATTAAATGCTGAGCTGTGAATACAGTTTCTAGTAGTCTCTAAGGCACAGCTGAAAATCAGCAACATACATTTCTGTATGTGTGCTCTTTACCAATAGTCTATCTCTTTCTTGGAAAATAATGGTTTTATATTGCATTAAATTGTTTTTTCTGGCACTTTATTCATTTAAGGTGTGCTTCTGAGTGGCAGGAGTATCAGACAGCAAGGCAGAAGGTTATTGAAGTGATGAATGAGGCTGAGAAAAAATTATCTGAATTTTCTCTAGCTAAAGCTGCTTCTTCTCATGAAGCAGAAGAGAAATTGCTAACACATAAGGTAAGGTGCTGAAAATGATATGGAATCCTTTTCCTTCAAGTTAAAAATGAAAATATTTTATGGAGGTCTTTACCTGTGAAAACCTGAAGTTGAGTTTTTAGATCTTTTCCTGTAGCTCATAAATGTTATAGCACATTAAGAGATGTTTTGTGTTGTGCAGAACACACATTATACTTGTGGGATGAATGGGACAGATATTTTGTAATCTTTTTCCAGTCTGCGCATCTGTGACTGTAGGGGACTGGAAGAAGCCAGGAGATTCCTAATAGTCCCCGAATTGTGTACCCTATGCAAAATTCAGAACAGAAATTTCCATCTCTTTCTGCATCATATGGAATAGTTTTACTAGGACAATAAAACAGGATTTAATATTAACTCATTTACTCTGAAAGAAATAAATGTTACAAGAATTACTTTCTCCCCCAGCATTTAGGGTGCTGCCCTCACTGCTGCCATTCAGCTACCTTAATATACTTAGGTATAGCCAGTTAAAGGGACTTCAGACATCCCATCTGGTCTCGAGCTGTCTCTTCATAAAGGCAGGAAACTCCCATAAGAACACTGTCATGTCTTCCAACTTCATGAGAATATCCTGATACAACTGAATATCTAAAATGACATTAGATTTTAAAATGACATGGATGAGTTTAAGCACTTGAATTGCTTTTTTTTTGTTTTTAGGCTCTAATAACAGAGGTTAAAATCTTTGCTATGAAAAAGTTCCTGAACACTCATTTCCATCCCTTTTGAGGGGTTAGCATTAAAGAGAAAATCTGATTACACTAGATTTCACTGCTTCCAGAGAATTGCAATTTGGACCAGGTCCTTCCAGTCACTGTAGCTAACGTATTGCAGTGGAATAAGTGGAACCTAACCAACTCAGTCAATGTAGGGTACCTCCTTGTAACCTGCAGTGGCTGGAAGTGGCTCGTCTGCTTGCAAGTGTATTGCATTGTAAAAAAAAAAGAAAAACTTAATGCTCTTTTTTGCTTTTGCAGACTCTTGTGTCCATAGTGAATTGTTTCCATGAGAAGATCACAGCTCTAGAAGAAAAGGCTTCACAGCTGGAAAAAGTTAGCAATGATGCCAGCAAGGCAACTATAAGTAGATCAATGACAACAGTTTGGCAGCGCTGGACACGGCTCAAGAATGTAGCCCAAGAACAAGAGAAAATTTTGGAAGATGCAGTACAGGAATGGAAGGGGTTTAATGATAAGGTAACTTCTGGTCTTGGTAACTCCTTCTTTTCTAACTGTACATGGGTTTTCACTCCTTATACTGCCCTTCACAAACATTGAGTACAGATCACAATGAAGTCTTGTGAAACAAACAAGTCAATTTTGTTAGTAATAATTGCATGGTAGAGAAAACTGATATTGGGAAATACAGTGATTCTTAGGTCACAAAAGAAAAATAACAGCAACAAAACAACTATGGAAGACCTAGGTTTAGAACCACTGCCTCTAAGGCTTGCACTGTTCTTCTATATGTATACACATAAAGTAAAAACAGAGTTATTTTGATTTCTAGTGGTTCTTCAGAATCTTCTCCTCTGTTTCCCTTTCCCAAATAGTACATTCTAGATTAAGTCATTCTCTTTTTTTTTTTCAGAAGAGAATGAAGTTGCTAATTCTAAGTTTGCACACTGATATCTTTGCCTGTTACTGATCTCTGATCATGCCTCTCTTTTTTTTTCGTAAATCCTACCTGACTCTCATTATTTGTCATTGTCCATTATTTTATGCTCAGATTGCAGTCTCTCTGAGAATGGGGATAATCTTTCTGTTATTTGTATGGCTTATGCCAAATAGGGGCATAAGGGGTTAAAGGTCTAAGTCGTATAGCAGTAAAGATAATAAATGATCAAAAAAAAAATTATAAGGAGACACTCATCACAAAAAAAAACAGACCGTTAGCAAGCTCTAGTCTGGTGTGAAGAGCTACGGCTACCCAGCTACAACTAGCAGCATTAGGTCACAGATTTAGATCTATATTGTTGCACCAGCCCTTTACCACAACTGTTCTACAGCATGCAGCACAGGGCTTAGCACATTTTTATACCAGTTATACTAAATTGTTTTAAATTTCATTAAAAGACTGCATCTCTTTACATAGATTGAGAAAGCCACTGCAGCAATAGATCAACTACAAGATCGTTTACCAGAAAGCTCAATAGAAAATGCTTCTAAAACAGAGCTCCTGGAACTCCTGGATTACCACGGCAGCTTCCTTCTGGAAGTGGATCACCAGCTATTATCTTTGGGTCTGCTCAAACAGCATGCTCTTAGTATGCTTCAGGATGTGGAAATAATGCCTCCTTCTCAGGAAGAACTACCAGTCATGCAAGAAATCAAAGCAATGCAAGATCGATGCCACAAGTAAGGAATTTTAAAAGATTCACTAGAAAAAAAATGGTAACCTAAAATTAATTCAGTAATAACAGTTCAAATATTATTTTTCTTATCATTAACAATTGTAATACTTAAATAATGTATTTATATTTAAAATAAACATTAGGTAAAATTTAAATGATGCTTAATTTTGAAATCTGTTTTTACCATTATTTTTTCACCACCATATGTATTGTAGAATATGTACTTCCTGCCTTGCATTAATAATAGTAACTTATGTAAGACTTGTATAAACTACGTTAAAGTTATAACTGACTTTAAACACTTCCATTTCATCTTATCATCTTTTTGTATCCTGATTTTCGATTAGTCTATCACTTTGATTCTCCTCTTTGAAGTACTTCGGTATCAAAAGTAGGCATCTTGTGAATTTTATAAGGGAATTCAGTGCACAGGCAAACAGAAGACATCTTAAAATGTTACCTTATACCTTACACAAGTATTTATCTAAATCTAAAGTATTTCTCTGTCATATAAAGCAGGAAAATTTATGGTTAAGGTTCAGGGTTCACATCCATTTCATAACTGCACCAAGATGCCATTAACTGGATCTCCACAGTGGGGAGAGAAAGGGAATAAAAAGTTTAAACCTTGCATCTAGCCTGTTCAAAGTTAGTTGTGTTTATGCATAACTGATTACAGTAGAATAGCAATCACTGTAGAAATTGTGTAGAGATTAGCACTTCTGTAATTCCATTCTTCACCTAGAATTGTTTTCTAAGAAATAGCATCTGAGATGATTTCATGCTTGTATAAGTAAGGCATGATTCAGCTGTGAAAGATTATATGTGTGTAAATCAAACATCAGAATATCAAAATTAGATCCATGTCACATGCATAAGAGCTGCAAACTTCAGTCCTGTAGATCTTTCACTAATCTGACATCTGAAAAAGTATTCTGCTTTTTTACAGGACATCCAAGTTCTTGAGGAAATTATGTCTTAGTGCGGAGATAGGTCCCAGGATCAAAAATGGTGTTCAGATGTTTGAGCCGTGTCTTATCCTAGGTATTCTGCCACCGAAAATCCCAATAGTGGTGGGATTCGTCTCATGTTATATTAGGTTATAGATATCCACATCTGAACCAGTTAATTCTTGCTGCCTAATTAGTGGAGAGAAATAGACAGGTTTAAGGTATAGTTTTTCTGACCTGTTTCAGAAGTTTCTTTTAGAATGATGATGAATCATCATAAATCATACTCTAGAGTTGCTTGTTTCCTCCACTGATAATAAGGACAGCCTGTGATGGTGAGCACATATGTAGGTGTCTGGTACTATAAACATTTGCATTTGCTCAGAAGAGTTGTGCATGAATGGCAAAATACATAAAACCACTCATTAAAAGGTGTGAACTGTAGAATGAATGTGAGAAATTTAAAAGTGTCTGCTGCTTTAGGAAACTGTTGCTACAATGCTCTGACTTTTATTAATCTGGATATGGGGTTATTCATTTTTTTCCTTATTATTCACTGTTTTTTTGACAAAGCAATATGTTTAGACATTCTTAATTCTTCACAAATAATCATTGTTTCTGTTTCTGAAGTATGCAACAGAAAGTGAAAAAAGGTGTGAAGCTGGTGAAACAAGAGCTGAAAGAGCGTGAGGAAGTCGAAACACAGATTAATATTGTGAAGACTTGGATCCAGGAAACAAAGGAATATTTATTAAACCCTGATGTGGAAGTGGATACTCAACTTCAGGAGTTGCAAGTATATCAAATTTCTCAGTTTCTAAATTGTGATGTTTCTAACGTGTCTTCATCATAATTTCATAGTGAGTGTTAATCCCTTCCAAACCACCATCAATTCAAATTACAAAGTATTAATTGGATTTTGAGTAAGCCACCAGAAAATAAAATAAAATAAAATAAAATGAAGTAGCAGATGGGCTACAATATCTTATTTTAAAGATATTTAAGATGTATTTAAGTATTTGCATTTATGCAACCTTACATGCCTAGTATATTGTTTAGGAAATTTTCCCCCTGCATTTAAAATATGGAAGAAATATAGAATATGAATGTACAGAATGTGGCATTTCTTTTCTGTCTCATAAGTCTTGGGAGAAACAAAAGCAACAAAATAAACTCAAATTACTGAAGTTGCTGAAAACTTAGTATTTTCCATATCAAGGTGGTTGGACTGGAACAGAGGACTGGACAGACCATCATAAATTAGAATCCAGGGAATTTCAAGATACAATTCTTTTTAGTGAAATAATTAAACAAAAAATTGAAATGTTTGTCGTAAGATGCAAGTAATGTCTATGTTTGCTAAATTTGTACAGATGTTTTCCCATTGTTCCTAACAGTGTTATTTCTCTGTAATTAGTCTCTCCTTGGTGAAGTAACTACACATCGCCAGGCTGTTGAAAAAATGGCTGAACAACAACAGAATAAGTACTTGGGGCTTTATACCATTTTGCCTTCTGAACTCTCTCTTCATTTAGCAGAAGTTGGACTGGCCCTTGTAACTGTACAAGATCAGGTAAAACATAGCACATGAAACTTTTACGGAATTGCACAGATTCACAAAATTGCTGTGGTTGGAAGAGACTTCTGGAAGTCACCTGGTCCAACCCCTTGGTCAAGCACCTAGAGCTGCTTACCCAGGACCATGTCCAGGCAGCTTTTGAAGATCTCCAAGGAGGGATACCCAACAACCTCTCTGGGCAACCTGTGCCACTGCTCCACCACCCACACAGCACAGAAGTGATTCCTGATGTTCAGAGGGAACCTCTTGTGTTCCAGTCTGTGACTATTGCCTCTTGTCCTGGCAATGGGCACCACTGAAAGATCATGGATTCATTTACGGATCTAAAGCCCTTCTTTAGACTTCATAACTTATTGACGTACAGTATCCAAGTGTAGTCAAACCATGGTAATGCAGAGTAGTTTTATTATCTTCTTAGTTTAACAAAATAAAATTAAAAGTAAATTAAGTGAAAGTTAATTTCTTTTCTGGAGGACTGATTTCTGGTTACTGAATTTAATTCTTGTTGTTGACAGATTCAAACCAAAGAAAAAGAAACTCAGCATATCAAAACATTGAATCAAGAGTTTGGACAGAAAATCCAGGGGATAGCAAATGAACTAAATGCAATTCTTTCCAAACTGAAAAAGAAAACAAATGATATAGCACAAGCTAAACTTGAACAGAAGGTAAGACTAAGGTTTCTTTAATTGGTTACACCACAGCACCACAGACTCTTCAGAACTGGGACTTGGTACCAAAATTATATTTTTAAAGAGCTCAATCAAACCTTTTTTTTTTTTTTTTTTTCCAAAAGAGCCCATACAGGCAGATGAGGGCTTAACAAAAAAGTGGAGGGAGTATCTGAGAGTAAAAACAAGTCAGTTGGACAGAATTATGCTTTTTTTAAATAATGAGTATGATTGCAACCTGAGGAAGCCTAAGAGGCTTCCAAACTGCTCCTGTTTTAACTCTGTATTGAAAAGACCATTCTTTACAATCTTATCTTTACTTGTAATAAATAGAATCTAACTTAGTACTCCATCTCATATCATTTTGTACAGTGATGAATTTAAAAACTACTGGTGCTGTTACAGAAAATGAAAAGGACTCCTGGTTACTTTTCTGATTTTTCAATTATATACCAGAAAATTTCATCTCCACTCAGGCATAATGGCCAAGTTAGGATTGTCGTATGAGAGTAGGAGGTTTTTTTGCTTCCTTTTCTGGCTTTTGTTGTTGTGGTGTTTCGTTTTGATGGAGAACTTCCCCATCTCTACTTGATGGGGAGGGTCTCCTCACAGACAATGACATAGGCAAAGCAGAGACGTTTAATGCCTTCTTCACCTCTGTCTTCAACACTGATGATGGGCTTCGGGACCCAGGGTGCCCTGAGCTGGAGGACCATGACAGTGGGAATGACAAACTCCCAACCGACCCTGAACGTGTGCGGGATTTGCTGCTCCACCTGGATCCATACAAGTCCATGGGTCCGGGTGGGATTCATCCCAGGGTGCTTAAAGAGCTGGCTGATGTCATCGCGTGACCTCTCTCAATTATTTTTCAATGATCTTGGGAATCTGGAGAGGTCCCAGTAGACTGGAAGCTGGCAAATGTTGTCCCAATTTTCAAGAAGGGTAAGAAAGAAGACCCTAGCAATTACAGGCCTGTCAGTCTCATGTCAGTGCCTGGTAAAATTATGGAGAAGATGATCCTTGAAGTTATTGAGGTGCACCTGGGGGCAATGCAGTCATTGGTCCCAGCCAACATGGGTTCATGTGGGGTAGGTCCTGCCTAACAAATTTGATTTCCTTTAATGATAAGATCACCCATCTAGTTGACCAAGGGAAACCAGCTGATGTGATCTTTTTGGACTTCAGCAAAGTTTTTGACACGGTTTCCCATAGGATCCTACTGGACAAAATGTCCAGCATACAACTTAACAAAAACATCAGACAATGGGTGAGCAATTGGCTGACGGGCAGAGCTCAAAGGGTTGTGGTAAATGGGGCCACATCAGGCTGGCAAATGGTCACTAGTGGGGTCCCTCAAGGCTCCATTTTAGGGACAGTCCTCTTCAATGTTTTTATAAATGATTTGGGTGTAGAACTAGGTGTTTTGAGTAAATTTGCCAATGACACCAAACTTGGAGGAGTTGTGGACTCGGATGAGGGTGGAAAGGCCTTGCAGAGAGATCTGGACAGATTGGAGAGCTGGGCGATCACCAACCACATGAAGTTTAACAAAAGCAAGTGCCAGGTCCTGCACCTGGGATGGGGCAACCCTGGCTATACATACAGACTGGGTGACCAGACGCTGGAGAGCAGCCCTGCAGAGAGGGATCTGGGGGTTGTGGTTGACATCAAGTTGAATATGAGCCAGCAGTGTGCCCTGGCAGCCAGGAAGGCCAACTGTATTCTGGGGTGCATCAAGCACGGCATCGCTAGTAGGTCAAGGGAGGTGATTGTCCCGCTCTACTCTGCGCTGGTGCGGCCTCACCTCGAGTACTGTGTGCAGTTCTGGGCACCACAGTATAAAAAGGACATGAAACTGTTGGAGAGTGTCCAGAGGAGGGCGACAAAGACGGTGAAGGTCCTAGAGGGGAAGACATATGAGGAGCGGCTGAGGTCACTGGGCCTGTTCAGCCTGGAAAAGAGGAGGCTGAGGGGGGACCTCATCGCAGTCTACAACTTCCTTGTGAGGGGGAGTGGAGAGGCAGGTGACCTATTCCCTATAATCACCAGTGATAGGACCCGCGGGAACGGTGTTAAGCTGAGGCAGGGGAAGTTTAGGCTGGACATCAGGAAGAGGTTCTTCACCGAGAGGGTGGTTGTACACTGGAACAGGCTCCCTAGTGAAGTAGTCACTGCAGCAAGCCTGTCTGAATTTAAGAAGCGACTGGACTGTGCGCTTAGTCACATGGTCTAAACTTTTGGGCAGACCTATGCGGTGCCAGGAGTTGGACTTGATGATCCTTATGGGTCCCTTCCAACTCAGGATATTCTATGATTCTATGATTTTGTTTTGTTGATGAGGAAGGAGAAGCAGGACATGGAGGGCTCATTATGTGGTTTTTGTTTTTATTGTTTTGTGGTTTTTTTTAACTAGTCAAATATGATCTTGACCAAGTTAGTGCTTGAAAGCATATGAAACAGAAAACTGGGTATATCTGATATGTCAAAAATCACCTGTTTGTTTTCATGAGTTACAAGCGATATGCTCCAAAGTACCATTTGCTTTCCAGAAGGTGTGACTAAAATACATCCCTTTAAAATTGGTAAATTTTTGACCCCAGTAATTGAGCAGAAAGTCAGTGGTATGTACTTTCCCATGTAGTACAGACAAAACTTCTATGTCACTGACATAGTTCCCTCAACTGCATTTATGTCAGCTCTCAGGTGATACTGCTGAGATCGAGTTGGCTTTGATCACAGTAGTAAATATTTTTGATGTTAAAATTAAAACTGATTGTGAAAAAGTAAAATAAGAGTCTGTTTTAAACACATGACCAAAGTCAAATGGATCCATCCCTCACTTTTAAGCAACCTATAAATTCTTTATCATTTGTTTCTATAGCATTGACATTTAGTTATGCTTGTCTGAAATATGTATGTCTGTATTTAGATGCATAGATCACCATCTATCTTTATGTCTACATACAGGCATTAATATCATTAAAGCATGTTACTATTCGTGGAACAATAGTCATTTATCATGAATGGTTGATCATAAATTACACTCTAATGGGTCTGTGCTAGGACAGTCCTAATCTGGCAAGCTTAAAGCACCTGCAGCTAGAGTTGTGTTCAGTTCTGAATCAGTTTTTGCCTGATGATTGCAATTTATATTTCTAAAAATAATTGTAAAGAGCTAAAGTGTTTGATGAGACTTATTTTGTTCATACTACAAAAGCAACGAATCATTAACACCCTAGGCATGAAAGCAATAGGAAGAAAAAAACACCCCATCCCAAGAAACTGTAGCCACTAAGCATGTTATCAGCCTGGGAAATATAGAAATCTTTTTAGATTTCTTTTTAAGAAACTTTGTAATTATGGTAAGAAAAACTGTTTTAAAATTTGTTTCTATTGAAATAGTCTATCATGATCCAAATCACATCTATGTAGATCAAGCTATGAAAATGCAAAAGTTTTTATAATGCATTAATGAGTAATTACATATTTCTGAGTTTGCAAGTATAACAAGATCCTTTTCAAGTAAACAGAAATCTTTATCATGGCAACGTGTGCTGACCATTCACTTCAAAAACAAACATGGAAGGAAGGCCAAGAACAGTTAATGTCACTCTGAAGTGACTCAAGTCTTTTGGTATGGTACAGAAAATGGTTATCCAATTCAGCCAGGAAGTCAGAGAAGAAAGAGTAATGGGACACATATAAGAGATGACCAAACATCATGCTGTTCTGCCTTCCTGCTTAGACAAGCATTGCTGGTTTGCAGCCAGAATAAAAATGAAATGAACTATGGAGTCTTTGGACAGGGTATGAGAGTTGCAAGTTGAACTAGAAATAATCAACCAGAAAACTAACACTTCCTGTTGCACTGATTTTCTTGTTTTTCTGTCTAGATCCTTGGTGAGGAGTTGGACAGCTGCAATATAAAATTAGTGGAATTAGATGCATCAGTCCAAGACTTTGCAGAACAGAACATACCCCTGGCTAAGCAGCTGGCTAACAGGATAGGGAAACTCACAGCACTGCACCAACAGACCATACGACAGGCTGAGTACAGAGCAGCCAAGCTCAGTCAGGTATGGTCTCAAATCCTTTCTGTCATGTTTTTGTAGTTGTTGTTGTTGTTTTGTTTTTGTTTCTTTGGTTTGGTTAGTTGGTTGGGGTGTGTGGTTTTTTTGTGTTTTTTTGTTTGTTTGTTTGTTTTTTTGGGGGGGGTCAGAAAGAGGAAGTACAGGCAAATTTCTCATTTATTTTCCTGTAGATACACAAGAAGGGACATTCTTTGGCAAATCTGATTTGTTCAGAGCTTGTATCACACAGCAGAGGAGTACAGGCTGGGGTCAAATAAAGAGGGTGGAATAACTCTGTGTGATGCTGCTTTTAAGAGATGCATCTACTGATTGGTTCCTCTGGTGCCCTGAACAAATTTTAGACCTACCTACTAACAACAGCATGCCAGGAAATAATACTATGTTGTCATACGTTTCAGGGCTTCTGTCTTATCACTGTTACCAATATTTGCTGCCTCATACACACAAAACAAAAATAAAAATATTTTACTTTAGTCACAATATGCAAAGGGAGAATATAATTTGTAGATTCAATGAAAAAAGTCTAGATACAAAGGCCCCAATAACGCATAGTCTTTCTTCACTTTTACATTTACAAAGATTCTTTCTCTGCTGTTCTCAAGATTCAGTCTCTGAAACCCTTTGCAATAATTTTTTGCTAACTGTCATTATCCAAAAAAAAAATAGAAATAAAAAGTCTAGCTAATACAAAAAAAAGGATTTTCTATGGTTCTGCAATCAACACCCTGATAATTTATAAATTCTCTTTTCTGTATGCATGAAGAAGGTTTTGTAAGTTTTGAAAAAGTATTTCATGATATTTTTTTCAGTTGCCTCTGAAAATTTGTTTTAAAAACAGGTAGAAAATAAATATTGAAGTACAAGTTCAGTCAAAGGTACTTGGTGGAGGGATTTAACTATTGTTAGGGTATTTTTGTTCAACAAAGAAATCCACTTCCCACTTAAAAATAAAAATAAAAGCAAAGTCAAGACAAACAATGGATAAAAGTAGAGAAATACAGAAATATAGTTCAGGCACAGAGAGGAGTTGATCTGTCCCTCATACAGAACAAATGCATGAAAAATTAATCCTATTGTAAATAAAGGGTACTTGCTAATCACAAATTAGATGAATCAGAAAACAGAGCATTTTTGGTCTTGTATTGCAAAACAAATGCACATTCTTTTTGTAAATGTGACAGCTTGAGTAGACAAAACAGGTTTTAAATAAAAGCAGTTTGGGGAATTACATGGCAGAGACAAAAAACATATGAATGACATAAAGGAGACTTGCAGTTAGCTATAAGTTATTTTCAAACTTCTGTGTGTGGCTGAAGTATGTGCAGGAAGTGTACATTCTAGGAATGTAGATGAGCATCAATGCACTCTCCCAGGTTTACCTATGTTCTTGTGGTGACTTTTTTCCTCAAAAATAGATATGGTTATTACTGAAACCAAACCTATTTTAACTCCATAAATATAGACTTAATTGGTTTATATTCAACAGTAAGTAAAAGTTGTTAAAATGATCCCCAAAGTTAAAAATATTAAATGAAATTAAATGAAAGCAATTTTGTCATTACTAAGAACTGTACAGAATTACACCTTAGATTTAAAAGGTGGATTTTTCTCCTATATCCAGGCTGCTTCACATTTGGAAGAATACAATGAGATGCTGGAGTTCATACTGAAATGGTGTGAGAAAGCAAATATCCTAGTGCATGGTAGTATAACATGGAATTCTTCCTCTCAGCTTCGTGACCAATTTAAAGCCTACCAGGTGATTATATAAGTTGTGAAATTTAAGGGAAAGTGTATAAAAGAATTGAAGTTTTATTTTCCACACATTTTCCTTTCTTTCCTTGAGAGAAAAATGCCTAAAGATGCTAGGTTTCTTTATTTTTGATAATTGTTTTGAAGACTGAAATAAGGATGCATTGTTGAATAAAACTGTTTCAAATGATCTCTCTGTTTACTCAAGTACATTGGCTTCATAGCAGCATTTGATTGAACACTGTGTCTAGACAGTGGGATGCTATCACACTGCATATGTCATTAAAGCTAATACTCCCCTACATAAAGATCATAGTAATTCTTTTCCTGGCACTAGATGATTCCTATCCAAGAGCATATTATAAATTCTAATTTAACCAAACAAAATCTTCAGTCTTTTTCTGTTTTAAGCTAAGCTAGAATAGCCTTTGTTCACATTTGAGCAGTTTCATACCAAACGTTTGCAGACTGATGCACAATGGATGAGTTTCTTCATCCCAAGTGCTTCCTGAACATCTCACATTCGTGTTTAGCTCTCTATGACAGTGCATGATCATGTGAAACAAATCAAACCATCATGAGATGATCATGTCTCACTAATGCCAAAATAAGACTGCATTAATTATGTCTTCTATATATGCAGAGAGAGATCAGTTAATTGTCAGCTGCATTCAGTTACATTAGGGCAGGGTAAAATGCACACTTCCTTATCCTGAGTAGGACTCTCCAGGCAACTTATCCTGAAGAAAGCTGGGAGGTAGCATTCGTAGTTTTTTTTTTTTTTTCCCTGCTTCAGAAGTATAGGAGATGGACTTAACCAATGGCATCCCACTAAACACTTTGGTAGCCAATTTTTATGGAGTATTGATGAGTATTGCCCTGTTATCACACATTAATGACTATTGCCCTGTTATCCCAGTGCTTTCTGTTGCTTCCTATTGGGTATGTCAGGCTTCCAGAACAAATCATATATATAGATTGTATATTACATTTTTTATAGGCAAGTATGTGTAGCAAAACACTAATGATGGTAAGCAGAGCTGCTGAAGCTTCAAGACTTACTCTGTTGTTAACCTGATATAACCTGAAGCACTTGAGTGTGCACTGAGAATTAAGCATATTGCCTAAGCCTTACAGTAAATTGGTGAAACTTAATCATACTTATACATGTGTACAAATTGAGGAGCTTGAACAACAGGAATATACTTGGAGATGTGTCCAATCTGTAGCTCAACTTTGGCATTCAATTCTGATTATATCTGTATCTAGACTATGCTTGAAGAGTCTGTGGAGATTCATGGTGATCTTGAGGCCATGAGTGAGAGGATTGAGTATCTGTCCAGTGTATACTCTACTGAAGCAATGTCTCAGCAAGTGCTGGAACTGGGACGTCGTACAGAAGAGTTACAGCAAGTTATCAAAGTACGGTTACCAAATCTCCAAGATGCTGCCAAGGTATATGAAAGCACTTTTTTCTAACACCAGCTGACAGCTGGTTCTATGTGCTTAGAGAATTATGGTTTTGTAAGTACTAGAAGTGCAGATTATCTGTGGTCTATAAAGGGTACAGTTCTGTTGAGTAAGCATAGGTGTCCTGCACTGCTTGCAATGCTATTGAGCATTCAGCCTCGACTTCAGCTACTGATCCAAATAGGGACAAGATTCCTGTTACATCTGCCCTCTCTAGATAGATGTATTGGGTACCATGGTGAGTCTTAAATGGCACTAAACACCTGTGTTTAGGTACTTGAATTGAGATGAAAATGTCTCTGTCAGTATTTATGCTGTACCATTTCTTTAGTTTTCGCTTAGAAGATAGCTCTCTATGTATTCTAATCAGCACTGGACCAGACCAGGACTCTATAATGGAAGACCTGTCTCTCCAACACAGTGCAATGAAAAGAAGGAACATGCTTTTCCATGTTCCTGATACTTCTTTGCAACTCTTCCGTATGGGTTTATTATTAATATATGTGTGTTATCCTTATGTAATGCATGAGGGCACTATAAACTGGTACAAGACACAGGAAAAAAGCACAGAAGTCTTTTCTATTTGCTCTTACGGTTAGGGCACAAAATTTTTATTTTTTTATTAGTATTTTATTTGACACAATAATTTGGTAAAAAGAATATAAAAGAGTATTGTATATTTCTAGGTTTGTTTTTCGTTTCTTTGTTTTTGTCAGATGCTACAGCTACACACAAGTAAGTAGGAAAATAGTACCTAAAGGCAACTAGGAATATCCTATCGCTAATAGTTAGGACAATCATAGCTAATTTTAAAATGGTTAAAAATGTGATTCATTTGACAGTATTTATAGGATATGGCAACATGACCATGTTTAACGACTGATGGGCAGCTAACTCCAACACACTTCTCTCTCCCCCTCTTCAGAAGGGCAGGGGGAGAAAACACAATTAAAAAAGAAAAGTTCATGGGTTGAGATAAGGAGCAGTTTAATTAAAGGGGAAAAGAAAAAAAAAAAAAAGGCTGCATGGGAGCAGAAGGAGAAAACCTTCTCTGCATTCTCTGAAGCAATGTTCACCACATCTTGGGATGCCGGGTCTCATCATACGTAGTGGCTGCTCAAGAAAACCAACATTTTCATGAGAGTCATGTCCTGCCCCTCCACCCCTTCTCCTTATGAATTGAAAGGCTTTTACTTATTTTTCCCATGGGAAAAAAAATGCATACAAGTAAGCACAGTAGAAATTAAACTTAGTATCTTCAATTCTCAGATAAATGTTGGTATAATTGAATAAACTATTTGTAAATTTTAACATGGAAACATGGAGCTGAATAGAAGTCATCATAGATCTGTGAAGAAAGAAAATCATATCAAAAGAGTGCAATTTAACATGAAAATAATAGGTTTTGTAGATAAATGCACGTGTCCAATATCTTTAATAATGTTTTACATGATATTGTTATTAGCAAATGTTAAAGCTTACCTAGTTGAAAATAAAATAGGTAGATGTTTAATAATAATAATAAAATAGAATGTTCAGAATTTTATCTGGTGTGTAATTATCCATGCTTTGCACCCAAAAGGTAGGATACATCAAGTAGGATTTTTCAAGGATTTTGGGTCTGATACTTGTCAATAATTTTCATTAGTGAGGTGGATGGTGTTTTAAAGACCATGGTTTTTAAGTTGCTTAGACAAAAAACAACTTAGCAAGAAAACAGCTTAGACAAAAGTACAGGAGCCACCTGGAAATAAATAAATAATTAATTAAACAAACAAAAAAATAAATAAAGCTGCCATTGAATAGGGACAAAGGCAAATTGTTACCTTTAAATGAAGGGGGAAAAAAAAAGTACTTGTGTATCTGAAAGAGGAGCTACTGGCAAGAGGCACACTGTACAAGGGTCTTGACTTCAATCATAGAAAAATAAATGAACATTGTTGCAAAAAAAAAAAAATCCAAACACTATACAGAATATAAAGTATTTAATTATGAAGATATGTGAAGCAGTTCTTTTATTCTCCCTATTGGTCAGTAGCAAAGTTTCAGCTGTGTCCTGTTTTCAACTTGAGGAAAGTTGTGGACTCACTGGATAAAGAACAGAGGATAGTGATAACAGTGTCATGAGTATAAACTTGCAAGAAAATACACATGAAAAAGGATTATCCTAACATATGAAGTATTCAGAAAGGATAAAAATAATTTGTTCATGTCTGCTGTTAATAAGATAGTAAGTAGAGGATTGAAATTACAACAAAATATAGTTTCATGTCAAACAACCAGAAAAAAAATCTTCAAAATAATAGTACTAGGACACCGGAGTATGTTGTCTATAGAGATAAGAAGGACACTGATGGTAGTGGTCATTAAAAACAGTCTGTAAAAATAAGACAGTTCTGTCCTGTCTTATTGTGGGAAGGCAACTAGAAGTCATCTTGATCACCTTTCTAGACCTAGCACATTGAAATCAGTTTTATAATATAAATGCTGTATTTGAGATGGATGAAGTACTTGAAATAGTAATAAATAGTAATAAATAACTCTGGATTTGGGACCTATTTATACCCTCATATGACTGATATTTTCATCTAATATTTTAAACAGTTTTCATTGTTAAAATTATGAGTTAGCTTTGACACTGTAATAAGGGGCACAGCTACAAAATCCAGATATTTATATTTCTAGTGATTTTTTTTTTTCTTATTTCTGAATCAAATCTATTATGTTACAGGACATGAAGAAATTTGAAGTTGAGCTGAGAGCCCTGCAGGCTGCTCTGGAGCAAGCCCAAGCCACACTGACTTCTCCAGAGCTCGGACGTTTGAGCTTGAAAGATCAACTGTCTCACAGACAGGTAAAAGGGCAGGACCTCAAAGTTAGCTCTTGAGTAGCATGAGCTTACACAAATAATGTTGGTAAGACTTGTGGTGTTTCTTAGGTAGACCATTTTTTCAAAATCTAGCTGCAAATTACTGCCAAGGGAATAAGGGATCAAACCATAGAATCACATATTTTTGAGTTGGAAGAGACCTTAAAGCTCATCTGTTTCCACCCACACTGCTATGGACAGGGACACCTTCCAGTAGACAAGGTTGCTCAAAGCCCCATCCAACCTGGCTTTGAATACCTCCAGGGATGGGGCATTCACAACTTCTCTGGGCAACCTGTTCCAGTGCTTCACCACCCTCTGGGTAAAGAATTTCTTCCTTACATCTAATCTAAATCTCACTTTTTTAGTTTAAATCCATTACCCCTTGTCCTGTAACTATATTACCTGACAAAGAGTCCCTCTCTAGCTTTCCTTTATCCCCTGGATAAGTGCTAGAAGGCCACTATAAGGTCTCTCCAGAGCCTTCTCTTCTTCAGGCTGAAAATCCTCAATCCTCTCAGCCTCTCTTTGTAGGAGAGGTGCTCCAGCCCTTTGATCATCTTTGTGGGCCCTCCTCTGGACCAAATCCAACAGATCCATATCTTTCTTATGCTGGGGGTCCCAGAGCTGAATGCAGTGCTCCAGGTGGGGTCTCACAAGAGCAGAGCAGAGGGGGAGAATCACCTCCCTCGACCCACTGGCCACACTTCTTTTGATGCAGCTCAGAATACAGTTAGCTTTCTGGGCTGCAAGCACAAACTGCCAGCTTATGTTCAGTTTTTTGTCCACCAATACTTCCAAGTCCTTTTCTTCAGGTCTGCTCTTAATCCTCTTGTCACCCAGCCTGTGTTCATGCTTGGGATTGCACTGACCCATGGGCAGGACCTTGCACTTGACCATGTTGAACTTCATGAGGTTTGCACAGGCCCACCTCTCAAGCCTGTCAAGGTCCATCTGGATGGCAACCCTTCCCTCCAGCATGTCAACCACACCACTCAGCTTGGTGTCATCCACAAACTTGCTAAGTTTGCACTCTTATCCCACTGTCCATGTCACCAACAAAGATATTAAATGGGAAATTCATTCCCTCAAAGGAATTGTTTGAAGCATAACACTTTGTGGGTTTGTTCTTAGCTTTATGCAGTCCTGAGAATTGACCATACAATTCAAGTTCAATACATGTTAATAGTTATAAACCCAAGCTTTTATCTAGAACTTTTTATCAAAATGTTCTTAAAGTACTTCAAAAGGAATTTTGGATTGTTATCCCTGTTTTGCAGCTAGAGGTGCAAGAAGATAGTATACTGCTTGCTCCCCCAATAGTCAAGTGAAAAGCTAAGAAAACTCAGTATTTTGTAAGCCCAGTTACTTTTATATTTGTTTAGTTGAATTACCACCATAAGATACTGCTGATTGTACTTGGTGTACTATGGAGATTTTTTGACTTGCTATTTTTGGCCACAGTTTCAAGACAAGAAAAGTAATCCATGTTATAGCGTACTAAGTTCCTTGAGAAACATTTCTTGCTGCAATCTGATATAGAGATTTAACTGTTCTAGTCTCCCAGGAAAATTAAATGTCAACAGGTCCACTTTAGGATTGAAATATGCAGAAAAAAAATTAATATATATATATATATAGATGATAGGTAAATTTACAGAGCTTTACTTTTGATTAAAATATATGGCCTTTATTCTAGAGATTGCATACGAGTTTCAGAACATGACATTGAAGAATATAGGTGAAAGACATCACCCACCCAAAGAGTAAAGGAGTACTATGTTCTTTGCACTGGCTCTGTCAGGTCTTCTAAGTATACCTATCTTTTGTACAGATGGAAAGGGGCTGTAGCCCCTGCACATGTATTTCACCAGACAGAGAGGCATGTGGCCCCATGGTACCTCTGAGTGCCAGTTGCACAAGTCATCTTTTGCCAGCAGTGCAGGGCCCAACAGAGGAGAGGCCTTCCCAGTCCAAGGAACAGGTCGTTGTACCAAGTCTACCCACCATACTTCATGAAGTCTATCTTTCTGCAAATGGTGTAGGAGGAGGGAGACAATCAGTCTCTTCATCCTTGTTCGCCAAATACATTGCCTAGATGATTTGTATTTATTGAGCTTCAAAGCTTTTCTAATGTACTGAGGTTCTTTTCATCAGCTTTGCCTTTTACTATTTTTTTTCTGTGTTAAAACTGTATATTTTAATCAAAAGGAAAGCTTTAATGTACATCTAATTCCCTAACAAAGATAAAAGAATACCAATAGAATCTATTAATTGCACTTATATCATTGCAGTTTTATATGCTTCTCATGCATAGACATTGTGAAAGGAATAGAGACTATTAAAAAGGGCACCCAACATATGATTACTAAACAGAAACAAATAAATAAATCTGTATGTGTATTTTTGGTGCTTTATTGCCTTTTGAACTTTAAATATTTTCAGCAATTATTTATATTTTCAAAGGAAGACTGTAAACACAACAGGATTCATTTGCTGTTTTTTAACTGTGCTTCAACATAGAGTTCCACTTGGATTTTAACGTTAAAATATATGTGTGCATAAGTGACTCCTATGCAGCTTCAATCTGTGGATTTTTTAAAGATATTTATCAGATATGTTAACAGAATTATTCTTGTGCTTAGACACTCAGAAATAAGTATGACTGTTTTTTTCATGAATTATTTTTATGCCTGATATGTAGGTATTTTGGTTAACTAACACTTTAAAAGAATGCTCATTTCAGAATGAAAAACTCTAGACAAAGTGTATCCTAATTATATTAAATTAAAAGCAAACAAACAAACCAACAAACAGATAATCAAATTCATTGTTTATTTTAGTTCGTGAATTCGTAATTATCTTTTGCTGCATCAAATGTTCTGTGAGTTCTGCAAAATGGGCTTATTGTGGCACTGACTTTTTCTAGCATCTGTTGTCTGAAATGGAATCACTGAAGCCAAAAGTTCATGCAGTACAAGTTTGCCAAAGTGCCTTGAGGATTCCTGAAGAGGTGGTCACCAGCCTGCCAATATGTCACACTGCCCTTCGGCTCCAGGAGGAAGCTAGCCGCCTGCAGCACACTGCCATTCAGCAGTGCAACATCATGCAGGCAAGAGTAACTGTGTCCCATATATTACTCTGAGTAATTTGACCGCACAAATTGCAATGAAAACAATTTTATATCTCTATCCATTCTTCTTTGCCCAGTCATACAATTAGTATGTTTCTTAGTATGTTTCAGTCCTTTCTGATTACATATTTGGGGGGGGGTTAACATTTTTGATGATGTTATTGGTCAATTTACTCATCAGACTCTTATGGTGGTTCTGTCCTGAATCTTGAAATGTTTTTTGTAATGCTGCTAGGATTAAATAAACAAATAGTTAATATACATTTGTATGCAGGGTAATATTTTAATTAATATAATCAGTTAATGAAATTAATTTTAATTATAACATTAAACATTATAACATTATATCATTAAACATTATATAACATTATAACATTATAACATCAGCTGCTTAAAATAATAACGTAACATTGAGCTAAATAGCTTTCTAAGCTAGAAGTTATTATTTTTTTTATTTAAGCTTTCTAAATATTTCCTTCCTGATTTTGAAGACATTCAGTATGTATTAAATTTTCATTTCCAAGCTTTGCTAAATACAAGAAAATTAGTTTTTGTTTGATAGCTTGATTTCATACCTAAATATGTAAAACGTATTTCCAAAGAACAGAATAAACTTTTTTTTTTTTTTTCTGCTAGTTAGTGATAGAAAAATACATATTGAGCTAAGGTATAGCTACAGAAATTCAAGTTAAATAACAGTAGAGGCTTCTAATTATTAAAGGTAGTTAAGTATAAAGAAAGGCATAATATCAGACTAAAGGTTTTTAAAAACAGTTCAGGCCAATTTCTGGGAAGTTTATACTAAAAAGAAAATAATGATACCACACTGGTAGGATAATGGTCTAAATCAGTCTTCAGGATCTTCTCCCAGTTGTATTTTCTATGATTCTTTAAAATTTAAGTTTCTCATGTAGTTTTTCCATTTCATAGAAGGAGGCTTGAATTGAATAAATAGATGAAAGTGCTTATATTAAATCTATCAAATAATCAATGCTGTCTTTTGGTGAGTATGCTTGGGGCAGATGCTTATTGAAAGCTGAAATTCTAGCCCCAATATTGAATATCTTAAAAACAAGCAAACAAACAGAAACACTTCAGCTTGCCAAGGTGCAAGCGCCAGTTGGGTGTAAGTTTGCTTCAGTGCAGAAGGGAAATTGGTCATACTTAGAGTAAATAAATACTTATTTTCATGTAGACACTTGATTTTTTTTTTCCTCTCTAGGAAGCTGTGGTTCAGTATGAGCAATATGAGCAAGAGATGAAACATTTACAGCAAATGATAGAGAGTGCCCATCGTGAAATTCAAGACAAGCCAGTAGCAACCAGCAACATCCGTGAACTCCAGGTCCAGATTTCTCGTCATGAGGTAGGAAAGACAGAAAAACATAGGCTCACTGGCAGTTCACTGGCCTAAAATAATTTTCATAACCAAGTTTCATAAATTAGCTGAGTAGTTTTTCGGATGTGCTTGAAGGCTATCTGAGCAGATAAACCAATACCCGATAGGAAACTCATGCTATTAGTGCAATCTGGAGTATTTATTTGTTTATTCAATTAAATATGTCCTAATCTCCAGGCAACATTATGCAAACTAAAACATTATGTATTCAAGGGGCAGTTAACACAGGTTAACTGAGGAACATCACAGAAGTCAATGCTAAGCATTTAGTCACTTGATCACTGCCAATTCAGCAATCCTTAGATATATCTTAAAGTCCTGACTTATTTCCATGCCATTAATGTAAGAAAATACCAGGGGACTTGAATCACAGGAAAACTACAGTAAATTTGGAGGAAAAGTCTGCAAGAGTCACTCCAAAGGATTCTTGTCAAGCCATTTTGGGGAAGAGTTCTATCCTGTGAAGTTACAGGTTTTGCCCTCAAGCCCATTGACTGTAAGTAGTCACATGAATTAGGACAGTCTCCATGGAGCCTTTTCTGCTGTGCTGGCATGGGAGCTCCTGAACCCCTTTTCTATGCCTCTATCTGCTATGTACTCCAACAGATAGAAAATGCATCAATACATGTGTATCACTTTTGACACCAGATGGCACCATTTCTTTAACTTTGAATTAAAAATCAACCTGGGATATTACGTAACCTAAACTAATGTTATATGTGTTGATCATTTTCTGTCTATAGTTTTCACAAAAGCAACTCACTATAAATGCAGAGTGTTTTCCTTTAGAAACAAAACAAAACAAAATAAAACAACAACAACAACAACAAAACAATACCTTCTGTATTTTTAACAGGGAATTCAAAATGCTAGACTTTCTATTCAAATGTTCTGGAACAACAAAAGCAGCAGGAGAGTCACTTTAGTGATACAGAGCAATGCTGATGGAGAAAGGAATGAGGCTGCAGGGACGAATTTATAATGGGGCAGCTTGTAGTTTCATCTGCATTTCAACAAATTCAGTAGCTTCAGTTTAGAAGATTCCTTTTAAACATCTGCAAGAAGATAGCAGCTTTACTGCATATTTTTGGGAACAGCCAGGGAGTGGACAGGTTTCACACTTTCAAGCTTTCCACATTTAGAGACAAGGGGTTTTAAAAGACTAAGATACACATATTTTTGGTTTGCATTTTGTCTGCTCACTAGTTGTGGAAAAGCACACAGTTACATAAGTGGACTCTATATTGTTATACAACTTTAAAAAGCAAGTCTGTCAACACAGGCTTGTCCTGTGTTTTATTAATTTAAGAAAACATTAGTTGCCAGATTGTCTGTTTAACCCTGCATGTACAGGAACTTAAATAAGCATTTTTAGTACCTTTGTTTAGAATGAAAATAGGAGGATGGAAATATAAGGAATGTACACTGTTTTCTAGAAAGCTTGTAGTACTGCATATGTATGCAGTTATACTCTGGAACTAAGTTTACTGAACCCTGTTTCTTTAGACCTTCAGAAAAGAATGTGGGCAAGTATCTCCATACTTGTGTATGATTTTAATGGATATACAGTACCTCACAGGAAATTACCTTTATAAGTTGTTTTGTTTTTTTTTTCACAATCACATTTTTGCATCTTTTTTTATTTTCTTTGTATTCAATTGAAGGAGGTATGTTAGATTCTCAGTGCATTGGACATTAATTATACAAATGTTATTACCTTTCAACAGTATTGATGGAGTAGTGTGTTTTGAATGATAATAGATTTCCCGCTTGTGTGTTGCTGAGATGTGCCATTCATCAAATATTAGTAAATGACTAGTACTAGACAAATAGAGCAGATAACTCTATTCCAGCTACTAGACATTAAAGCTATGGCTTGATTTGATCACAGTTTTTCAATTGATCTCATGAACTGTTTTATACTTGAGACTTTGTTTAGTCTCCAAGGTGAACCTTGGAGCTCCAAGAGAGGTTGTTTTGTTGCTGACATGACAAACAGTGAGCAGGTACCATTGAGTCCCAGACAGAAAAAGTCATCATCAGTCTTTGTGATGCATCCACTTCTAACTCTGTATTTTCCACCATGACTGTTCTCCACTGTGATTTTGAGGAAAAGGTTTACTGAAAATGTTTTATAACCAAAATAATCTTTTAATTTTACTTGCCTGAAGCAATAATTTTATTTTCCTTTTTAAAGATACTGCAATCATTTATTACACAATATTATATTTATTATACTAGATCTTGCAACTTCTGTTGCTATTTTTCCCTGAAAACTTTCATTAGGTGAAAAAAATAAAGCAGGTATACAAATAATTTAGAAATATCCATTAGAATGAATAATCACTGAACTAACAGGCAAGCTTACACAAATGTTGTTTTAACTGTATAAATCAAAATTCTATCACATCACTGAGCCTCCAGGGAGGCAGGAACATTGGCTTTGACAGAAATGTGAAAATCTCCCTGCAGTTTTTATTTGAAAAATATGAATTGAATGCCTTGAAACCAGACACTGAACTAGGCAGCAGTAAAGTGTATGAGAGAATATTAATCAGTTTCTGTCTATTCTGTTCCATGTTTCTTCTCTGACTAAACTTATTGTGGTGATGTTTCACCACACAGATAGACCATTTCATTGCCATGATAAACAATATTTTAAAATATACTCAGCTTTAGGCCAGATTTACCAATGCTTATTAAAGAAGAGCTAGTACTGTCTGCAGTTCAGTTTTTAACTCTGAAAACTTATCCAAAACAGAAATAAGATAAAATATGTCCAAACACTGACCAGAAGTGATTCAGTCTGCATTTAATCTTATTATGTGAACTATTGTTCATATTACAATTGATCTTGTTAAACCCTGTGAGTTATTGTTTGAACTGTTCATTCTTTCTGGTGAGAGCTGAATGGTGCATTTTTTTTTACAGTTCTGCTTATTACATGACCTCATTTTCATGGCATGCAGTATGTGGAAAAGCTTCATCTTCCGTAGATAAATGCAAATAGGTCAGAAAGAAAAAACAGAAAAGAAAGAAGGAGATATGTTCTGCTTTTTTGTAAATTGAAGCATAGAGAATTTGTGTCCAGTTCAGGCTGGATGCAAGTATGGGGTGTCCTTCACTTCTGCAATGATCACACAGAGGCTTTCACAGTACTTTTCCGGTTTCACTTCAAAGCTCTCTGCTTTGCGGTTTAGCTGTGCAGTGAGACGCAGCCTGACTTGTTCCCTCCACAATCAACATCCTGCTTTTCAGCTAGTGCTGCTGCTTATGCAGGGTTTCTGAGAGGCAGCACTATGATTTCATTGGCTGGGCTAGGAGGGGAGAGCTTGCCTTCTCTACGGAAGCTGGAATGCTGCTAGTCCTCTGGCCTTTATTGGCTGCCTCTGCATTAGGGAAAAAATATGTTTCCTCAGGAGCTGGCGCAGAAGATCAAAGGATACCAGGAGCAAATTGCTTCGTTGAATTCGAAGTGCAAGATGTTAACAATGAAAGCAAAACATGCCACTATGCTGCTGACAGTGACAGAGGTGGAAGGGCTTTCAGAAGGAATGGAGGAGCTGGATTCAGACCTGCTCCCGGCACACCCTTCTCATCCTTCAGTGGTTATGGTAAGGAATGAATTGTTCTCAGGACCGTTTATCTGAGCTGATTGCTTTTGCATCATTGCAACACTCCTGCGTAGCGAGTTGCCACAGCTCATATCTACATTTTGCTTTTGAAATGGCTGGAGTGTTGCAAACCAAACAAGCTACAGCTTCCCCTTACTGTATTTTGCTTTATATGGGTTTTCAAGACTCATAGATATAGGATGAAGTTATTTAACAGACAAACACCAGTGGCAGTTATCTGTAATAATATGCAAATTCAGTGCTTTTTCTTAGCTATCAGCGTGTGTGAGCAAATGCCAAAAAACTGTTGAATTGCAGGAATCAGATAAAAACAGAAGAAATATTATTTCATAGCATGTTGCAGTGCATGTATTTTACAGAGCATATTTATAAAGCTCTTTTATTAAAAAGTTGATGTGATACTTGACTGTATGCTGCTATATTTTCAAATGAGTATGTGGGAATGAAAGCTGGCTAAGTATTGACATAGGCCTCATGTTTGAGTTAAAATGTTTTTGTTTCTTGTTGGGTCTTACTATAAACATACTGCTAATGTCATTGGGATTTTTGCCTGAGTGCAGATTTCAAGATTTATCATGGTATAACAACAGGGGAAGCAAAAATTATAAGTTACTATGGGATTATATGTTTTTTGTATCTTATGTGTATTCCTTGTTGTTCTAACCAGGCCTGGATATAGATACCAATACTTCATTATTCTGTATCTGTCCATAATATTTCCATATGCATCTCTGATTGCACAAGAAGACATTTAGACAGACCCTGGCATGTTATTCAGTTGCTGGCTGTACATTTCCTTTTAAATTCATTAGGTTACAAAAGAGAACGTTCATAATTAAAGTATGGCTAGTAAATATGACTATTAATTCACCAGAATTTTAACCTGGCAAATGTAAGGGCACGAAGGATGACTAAATGCTGTCATGTTCATTCCAGCTGTGTGTTTTGTTTTGTTTTTTCTCTTGTTTTGATCTCAGTCTAAGTAAACCTAAGCTGAGGTAACTGATTTTCTTCCTGTGCTCTGGGGTTTGCTTTTCCTGTGGCAGATGACTGCTGGTCGCTGTCACACACTGCTCTCCCCTGTCACTGAGGAGTCTGGGGAGGAGGGAACCAACAGTGAGATCTCTTCTCCACCTGCCTGTCGCTCTCCCTCACCTGTGGCTAATACAGATGCTTCTGTTAACCAGGTACCTCCCTCTTGGCATTCATTCAGCTTTTGTCTCAGAGACATGTATGGTTCCATTCCACAGGTGGTTTATTTAATCCTGTGAAATAATATTTGCCTATAGATCCAAGAAAATGAGGCTGTACCTGTAACTTAAATGAACCTTCAGATTCTAGCTCAAAATGTGTACAAATATTGACTAATGAGTTTAAAATATGTAATTTGGCATTACGGCTATTCGCTACTTTTAAAATAAATTTTAAGTGACAGTTACAAAGCTCTTCCATGTCACTACTATTTTCTATTTATACCCTATTTTCGATTTTCACAGCAGTACACAATGGAATCTTGCATCCTGAGAAAAAATGCAATTTTAAATAATAAAACATTGTATTATATCCATATACATCTATCTTACAGCATCATTGTCATTGTAGCATTGAATTCGCAGACTATCTTCCATTTAATACCATTTCAAGTATTAAATTTCATGTAATTTTATCATGTATTGTTCATTCCACATTTCAGTGACAGTCTATTTTGAGTGGTAATAAGAGAGATCAGTGAAATAAATTAAATTTTAAATTAAAACTGTGGACTCTGGCACTTCTACTAGGATCCAGTGTACATCAGCATTCATTATAATGTGAGCAATGAACCAGCATACTGAGCAGCATGTACATGAAGGCACATATATAATGCTAAGATTAAGTTTATAAATTAGCCTTAGGAGCAGTCACCACCTCACTGAATTCATCATGTTTTGTGGTTGTTGTTTGTTTTTTGCATTTGTTTTTATTCCCAAAATTGACTGTTGCAGAATTTGAAGGTAGAGTCGTGTTGTGTTGCATTGCTGAAAAGAATTAGAGAAGTTTGAGCAAGCTGCCCAATAATTCCTTCCACTAATTTTGAAGATGTACATGGTGCTTTAGAAGTTGCTAAATCTAAAGGATTCATTTTCATGAACTTATATAAGAAAGAACATTAGGGTAAGATAGTAATAAAGGTAGCATTCTTCAACAGAATAATAAAAATGTTATATGATGAATCAGAAGGATTTTTCTCTTACTTCAGATAATCAGAAATTTCCTGGTAATGTTTACTTAATGGTAGAACAAAAAAAAAAAAAAAGTCAATGTCAATCAGTGAAAGAGTTGAATGACCAAGAACATCTTGTGGCCTAATAAACAAATCCTTCGTAGGTTCATTACATTTCTCTAGGGGGTGGGAAATAAATAAATAGATAAATAAAAATCCAGTAACTCAAATAATAAGGAAAATCCAGTAATAATGCTGTTGTAACATAACCTGACATGGAACACACAAGTTTTAGAACCTGTGATTTACTAGGGTAAAATTGAACAAAAATATGATGTCTTTCATTTAGCAGGAGTTCTTTGAAAGAGATAAAATCACTCGTGTTATAATAATGTAAAAAAAAAAACTGACAGATGAAGGTTTCTTCAGTGTGGTTAATGTTGAAATGAACTTCACTTACTAGACAATAAGGGGAAGAACATTCCAAAATGCACTGGTTTACTTACAAAATGCTTAGGTTCCCATACACATGAGATTTAAACTAAAGAAATTTTGAAGTTGCCAGAGAGGATCATGATGGATGACTAGGAAGACTTCATGAAAGAAGGTTGGCAAATAATAATAGTAAAAAAATAATAATAACGGCAACAACAACAATAACCCTAGAGAAGAGAGAGTTAGAAACTTAAACGTTAAAAATATTTGTATTCAGAAAAAAAAAAAAAACTCTGCAAAACTAATTTGGATTTTTTTTTCTTTTTAAGTAGCCAGTGCTAACAGAAGTAATTTCTCACAGGAATATCACCTGCAACGTACCAGAAAAATATGTGAACTGGATCTCTAGAAAGTAAAGAACTACATTAATTTAGTTTTGGGGGAAAATAATCAGAGCACTTATAAAGGTTTTTGTTTTGTTTTATTTAATTATTTTTTCCCTCTTGGGGTAGGAGAAATGTGTTGTTAAAACTGTAGAGAGAGATTAGGGATTAAAGTAACACAATCTTCCATCAGAGTTCCATAATATCTCCTAATGATCAAATGTAGGTATCCCGAATTGAGGCATCTAAGTGCTATTTTGAGAGTGCTAGTAAGTTACAAAAATACAAAACAAGTGTCAGCTGCATATTAGTGGAAATACTGATCCTATGTATGGAAACAGTAAAACAAAAGCATGTAATACAAGAAAGTGAAATATCTATCACTGTTGTAAAGTAGCAGTTGCCCAGGGTCTTTGTTTTGAATTAAAACTCCTCTTAAAAAAAAGTCTGGGGAGTGAGGGAAGGGTGGAGAGAGACACAGCTAAAAAAGATTTTAAGAATCTTATCACAACTCTTAAAAGGTCACAAAAAGATCTGTAGTGGTAGCATATGACGTCTTGGTCCCGGTGTCTTGTTGCAACAGTTGAAGAAATAGCCAAACACTAAATACACAAGTTCTGATGGGAAATATTTCTGCCTTGAATTTTTCAGTGGTAGCTTGAACACTTGCCCATTTTCCTTAGTACTTCTGGTCCCTCTGCCCACTGCCTTTCATGAGTGAGTCAACAGTACCTGTTTGAAGACCAATGCTTAATATTCTTTCTTACTTCATTGACTAGTCCTTTGGCATATTCAATTTCAGTTCTTCTGTTGTCTTCTCTATGCTAATGTTCGTTAGAGTGATATTCTTTGCCACCTACAATACCCACAACTCACTGGGTTGTGATGGGCTTTCCCCATTTATAGCTGTGTTGCTAGAATGTTGTTCCAAATTTGAGCACTCCCCTCACAGACATTCCATGTCTGTCCACAGTTGCATCTTGAGCCTCCTGGCTAATATCCATCCAAACAGATACTGTCGACATGGAAAAAAAAAAAAAGGATCCACAATTTTCATCATATTAAAGCTCCAAACCACACTCAGTGTATTACTTTTAAATATTTATTTACTTTGTTGTTCAGGGATTGCTTGGTTCTTTTGGCTTTGTGTCTTGGTGATGGGTTTTTTTGTTGTTGTTTTGTTTTGGTTTGTTTGTTTTTAACAGACGTGCAATGGATCAGTATGTGGGGGGATAGTCTTATATATTATCTTTTATTTTGAAAGTGCAATAATGTGCTTCGTGCTTGTAGGACATTGCTTATTACCAAGCCTTATCTGCTGAACAGTTGCAAACAGAAGCTGCTAAAATTCAACCCAGCACTTCAGCCACCCAGGAGTTTTATGAACCAGGCTTAGAAACAGCTGCTAGTGCCAAATTGGATGATTTGCAGCGTTCCTGGGAAACACTGAAGAATGTGGTATGTCTTCATCTGGAGGGTTTAAAACAATCCGCTAGCTTGTAAGGAATAAAATGCAATTAACCTGCTTAGCTAGTATTCTTCTCTGAAGTTCTTGGCTCTCTGGGGGCAACAAGAATTGTCTGTTGCAGTATTATATTACATTATCTTTGTTCGTTGAGAGCCCGTGCAGGATGGACATCTATTAAGAAAAAAAGAAGTCATTTGCGCTGATAGTTGCCTCCAGAAATATTAGCTGTTGTCAGACAATATTCCATAACCTAACATGGAATTCAATTCATACCAGAAATGTTGGTAAAAAAAGGCCCAAGCATCCAGTTCCTCCAAATACTGAGTCAGCTTAACACACTTCTGCATAGTAGTGTAGCATAGACATTCAGTGATATACCAAAAAGGCTACAGATTTTATTACATACAATATATTTTAATTCTTTGCAAAGGCACAGCAGCTATTATGGGGTATTAAGAACTATGCCTCTATCAAACTATGTGCATGTACATGATTGAGTGCATAAAATCTGTAATAATTAATGAGAATGTCCATAGTTTATCCCTGCATAGTAAAGTGGTTTTTTGTGTTTTTTGTTTGTTTCTTTGTTTTTTCCAGTCACAGAACATAGAATTTGATTGATGATGTTTAAACATATAAGTAATTTTAATATGGCTGTTTTGATTTCTAATTTATACTTTTGAAAAATGATGTTGCAAGTTTTTGGTTTTTGTCTTGTAAGCCTGGGGATATATGAAGCAGAAAAACATTCAAATCCTGTATCAGAGGTTAGAACTTATATCTTCTATTCCTCATCAGATAAGTGAAAAACAGCGCACCCTTTACGAAGCTCTTGAACGTCAACAGAAGTATCAGGACACACTCCAGTCTATATCCAGTAAAATGGAGACCACTGAGTTCAAACTGAATGAGAGTCTGGAACCAGCCAAGAGTCCAGAGAGCCAGATGGCTGAACATCAGGTAAAAACTTTTACATAAGAAATAAAGGGAGGCCATGCATTACCTCTGTATCTTTAGTTCCCTTTGTTGTTAGATAGCAGCGTTCTTTTTGGTTGGATGACTCAACAATATTCAGTAGCTGTATTATCTATGTTAACTGTATGTCTTGCCTTTCTGGACTTCCCACTCTTCTAAAGATGATGTAACAGGGATTCTTTAAAGGAAAAAAAAAAAAAGGTAGGAATATATAATGTTTGTCCAACCAAAATTTTCAGCAAAATCTTTTGTCAAAGATTGTGTTCAATGACACCTACATATACTGGTTTTCAACATTAGTGCTATTAGCAATATATGCTAGGACATTTATAGAGAGAGACTATATGTAAAGTTCCCAATTTTAATAAGATCATCACTAATACTGATGCATTGTAAATTGATCTAAATACACTTTTTGCCTTGTTAAACAAAACAAGCAAACCAAAGCACGCAAAAAATTCCCTCCCAAGGGAAGTCTTGAGAAATTATGCTCTTAACAATAAGAGAATATGGTAACTCTTTGAGGTAAAATGCTGCAATTATATTCACCAGGAAGCTTTTCCTTTTCAGGTTATTAATGTCAGTATTACAGACAAAGAATTAAAATATAATATTATGTTGAACTTTACTATATCAGCCCTGATGCTAGAGGAAAAGGTTATCCATTTCTAACTCATTTTGACACTGGATATTCAGTGTCAAGCAAGTAAAATGTCTGCATCAAATGTCTGCACAGAAATACAAATGGATTATTTCCCTGGCAGATGTTTATCTTCAGAATGTAAAGAACCCAGAAGAAGGCTTTCAGAGAGGTAACACTATCTTTCTGTCATCCATGTAGGCTGGAGGAAGATGCAACCAACACAGGTCTCAAACATTGTTACATGTATAATGGCAACACTGAGCCATTTCAAAATTGGTTTGAACTCATTAATTACAAAAAAGTGTGGACTAGGCTTCTCAGCTTGATTCATTTTATTTTCTTTTTCATTATGCTTGCACTGAAAATATAAGCTCAGATATTTGGTTTGGTATGTTTTGCAGTTTTTACCTTCAAATAATTACAGATACAGAATTTCACCAATATATACCAAGGAAAATCATGATGTAAAATATGTTACATGCTGGTTTTACTTGCAAATTTCTTTATTGGAGAACACATTAATGTGACAAAGAGCCAACATTTTACAAAAGACTCACAAAAATAGTACATTGAATGAGAAACACGTCTGTCATTATCAGTCAATGGACACTTGTCTAAATTGCACTCAGGACATTCTCTTGCTCCAGATGCTGAAAATTTGAGTCAGTACAATACTCAAATGCAGAATACAGCTGCAGGTTTGTCTAAATAGCTCTTTATCAAGAAACCAACCAGACATAACCAAGTTGTAATCACAGTTGTAAGCACTCTAACTGATAACTTGAAACAGTTTGGTAGGGCCAGTCTCACTTCAGTATGAACTCTGACTTGCAAAGGATAACATCTGGCTTTTGCAGCAACGTGTTGTCTTGTGTATCCAATGCGTATGTACTCTCAGAAATGGAAGTAAAGTGCTTGCTCTAAGAGATTGATAATGCAACATCATTAGGTATCTGTCTTGGAAACTGATTTACAGGCTAAGAATTACAGTAGAAATGTCTTTCACACCATGGAATTATTCTCTGGATGTTTGTGTTTATTGTTGTATGTTCTTTGTCCAGTTAGTAAATTTCTTCCTGGAAACTAACTCATGCCCCTGGTTCTCTTTCTCTCATCGCTTACTGACTCATTCATTCATTATCCTTACATAGTCTACTAGAATACCCTCTGGAAAGTTTTCTGGAAGAACAAAACTGTATGTATATTTCCAACAAGTTTCCTTCTTGTGATACATTTGAAACTCAAGATGAGGAATGAAATCCAGCAGTGATGCATTATATTGTTTCATTCCTCATGCTTCTTTGGAACAGTCACCTTGACTTTTATACTAAGGATATACACCCTTAGATACCTTCTTCTCTCTGATAGATGAACTAGTTTCTCTGCTCTCATTTCTAAATAGGCTTTGATGGATGAGATTCTAATGTTACAAGAAGAAATCACTGAGCTTCAGACATCATTAGCACAGGAGCTGGTTTCAGAATCACGGGATGCAGAAGCTGCTGATCAGCTGGCATTGCAGTCCACTCTCACAGTCTTGGCAGAGCGAATGGCCACAATTCGAATGAAGGCATCAGGAAAACGACAGCTATTAGAGGTACCTAATAAACTCTAGAAATTAGTCTTTTGGATTGCATTCCAGATTTTGAGAGCCATTTTTGGCACAGCTGTACTTTGACTGAAGTTCTTAATCACTCGTGAATACTTCTAATTGAAATAAGTCATTTTCATTTCTGCTCATTTCTCACAATTCCTTTCCCTAAAATATTATTGTTCTTCCCTAGCCAGCCCCTCCTCATAAATAAACTAGACAGAATCTGGAAACACATTGTGCATATGTTTATTTTTTATTTAATATCCTCGTTGACATTTTCTCAATAGGTGCCTTATTTTCTTGGTATTCCTTGTCCTCCACAGAAGAAGTTATGGAGTGCATTTATTAAAAGTAGTTTGCAAGTATTAAAAGCAGTTATCTACAGTAAAACTGAAACTTTTGAGGAGTCATCTGTCCAAACTGGGAAACAAGAGAAGGGGGAAAGTTCAAACCGAGAAATAATTCCTCTTCCAAACTGTTGCCTTGTTGCCTCTGCTCATCTTCTGAGTGATTTGCATGCACACTTTTATAATGGAAGTTGGACTCTTTTATTTCTTTGTCTACCAACTTTACCAAAAATCCTTTAACATGAAGGTGATTTAAAAAAAAAAAAATCAATTACATATAGGAATATTTATGTGTATAACGCAGCACGTATGTGTGAGAAAATGCATTCATGTTAAAGCTAACTACAATCTGGCTACTTTGAATGCTGCAGGGCTGATTTACTGCTGTAATTCTGAGAACGCCAACAGTGAACTCGTAAGCACATCAACTGCTGCTTTTATAATTTCAAACATAAATTGGTTCTAGGAGACTGTGTGAGGATTTGCTCTGAAAAAAAAAAAAAAAAAAAAAAAGGCACTAAATTTTTCCCTCTCAGAAGAAAAATGGCCTTTACCTAAAATTATGGAGCTCAAAATAGAATAAGGATCTTGCTGTTTGTAGTTTGAGCTCCCTACAGGATCTTCTTGATGGCACTTAGGAGAAGATGCTAACTAATAAGATAAAGCATGAATCAGTCAGGGATCCTCTGAGAGGCTGAACAAGGTAGACAGCTATTCAGTCTTCTGTCTACCCACGGTGGTTACACCAGAGGCCCATCAGTACCTTGCTGGGACCTTGAAGTACACTCTCATGTCTCTCATGAGAGATGCTAAGACTATCTAACAGCCTGCTGCTGCCAAAGAAGGCAAGGCTGCTCTCCTTTCCCTGTGGTCCACTCACACCTCTGTGTTACCCATGCATCTTTCTCCCTAGGTAAACCGTTTTGTGATAGTTAAGCAAACTGAATCAGGGTGGGGGAGGGTGATGGTGGGACCCAAAGGAGAGCAGCAAAAGGAGGCAGAAAAGGCCTCACCTTTAGGAGGTTCTAATAGTGGACATCTACTTAAGCAAGTAAAAATAGTAACTTAACTGAAACAGAATTCAGTCACCAAGAAAAAATGTTCATTAATTGAAAGCAATAATATATTGTAAAGTTTTCAAACTTATGAAAGAAAATGCTTATCATGGCTTAAAGAATACTGTATAGAAGCAGTGAGAAACAGAAGGGACAAAAAAAATAAGTAACTACTATGGTGTACGGCTTTTAAAAAGTAAAATATCATTGTAATTTATACCTCTAGGAAAAACTGAGTGAGCAGCTGGAAGAACAGCGGCAAGAGCAGGCTCTTCAAAGGTACCGCTGTGAAGCTGATGAGCTTGACCACTGGCTACTCAATACCCGTGCTACGCTGGACACTGCTCTGGTTACTGCTGAGGAACCTATGGATATGGAAGCTCAGCTGGTGGACTGCCAGGTAAAATTATCAGTCTGGTAGTATTTAGTTGAAGAGGGAGGGCATAACTTTATCCAAATAAAGAGGTAAATACGCAGCATTAATATTCAGACCGTTACTGAGTGGAATGAGCCAGCATATTAACGGGAAAAATTTTCTGAGATCCTTAGGAATGTTTGGTTAGCTCCATCAATGATTTGTGAAATTAAAGCCTTTTTTCCATTTCTTATTAAAGACTGCACAGTGATTTAAGAAGCACATATAAATATAACAGCAGAAAACCAACAAAACCTGATTGCAAGAATGTTTGAAGCTCTACAACTTTGAGGGGTTGTTTGTTTTGCTTTAAAAGCCATGTATTTGCCTGTACTTACTGTTTTTACCTCACACAAGCTGTTGTGGAACAGCTCGCTTGATATATATGAAAACACCTGCAGTGTACTTTCCTACTTCTCCTTTTCCAGCTGAAGAACACTATCCCACTAGCAGTGGTGACTGGGACAGTGCTGTGTTTTCTTTAGGAGTAATTCGTAGCTAGGTTCCAAATTTAAGGTTTAGTCATCAGCGGTTATTAATTTTATGATTTTAATATTAATCAACACAGAATACCAAAACATCTGAGGAAAAACATTTTTTTTCTGCAATAGGAGTAATTGCATATACTTTTATTAAAAAGACTTTTATTAAAAACTCATCCAAGTTTACAAGTTAATGCTTTTTCTCCATTTTTAAAGGACAGTTTAGAACTGTGTGATCATTACGGTTAAAATGATAAGACAAAAAAAAAGGCAAATTTAGTACTTAGGACTCCTTTTCGTGCTATGTAACAAGGAACTCAACTAATTTGGGATAGATGGGAGTCAAGTTTCATACAAGTCTGATGAATGAAAATGGATATATAACAACATTTAGATATATTTCCACCTTCTGATGTTGCTTCACTATTGGAATTTTCAGTCCACTCAGTCTCAGATGTTTTTTCACTGTTTCATCCCTGACAGCCATATTGTTGCATATAAACCCTGTGAACTTGAACAAAGCAATATTTTTTAAAAATATAATCTCCAGGAAACTCAAAACTAAAACGAACAATTAACTCTGTGGATGAGTTAATACTGCTGTTCTTTAGCTAGTTCTTAAAAACTTAATGCAGTAAGTTTTTTAATAAGTCCCATATTTTTTCCACATTTTCGAGACTCTGCCCATCTCATCCTGCACACATTCCTTCAAAGGGCAATATTTGTAAGCTTGTACTTGACAGTGGCTATGGAAATAAAAACTGATATTAGGCTAGGATTTTCAGCAAGAATACTATGAGCTTTAAATTAGGAAAATCAAAATATGCACCACGTTAATGGAACGTCAGGAAAGTAGCTCTTGAGAATAAACATGCCAGATTTGTCACTTTAAGTCTTTCTTTAGACTAAAGAGGATTATACAGAAATCCTTAAGTCCATCATGAACCAATCAGAAAGAGCAAATAGCAAGAAGAGAAGCTTATCAATTTAGTCAGAGCAACACACATGTAGAACGGATTCTACTAAACGTACATGGAAGAAGAGGAAAGAAGTATCTCCATCTGTGTGTGCTCTATTTCTTGTCATTATGGATGTCAGTCTAGCATCTTAGCCACATTTACAATTAATGCGAAAATAAATAACATCTCCTCTACAACAAATCCTTTGTTTCAAATAATTCTTCAAATTCCTATTTTGAAAAAAAGGTTGTAAACAGAAATTACACATGCAAATGCCTGTGAGCATATTCATAAAGACTTTGAAAGGGACTGGAAAGCAAAGCAATGAAAAACTGGCTCACTGTTAGCTTGGCAATGGGTGAGGTATGCCACAGGTCTCCTTGCCAGAAAACGTGACAGATGCTGGAAAATGTATGAATTTGCTTCTTTGTTTTTGCTGCTGCAGAACATGCTGGTTGAAATAGAGCAAAAGGTGGTGGCCTTATCAGAGCTGTCTGTGCACAACGAGAACTTGCTTATGGAAGGGAAGGCTCACACCAAGGACGAGGCAGAGCAGCTGGCTGTGAAGCTCAGGACACTGAAGGGCAGTCTTCTGGAGCTGCAGAAAGTGCTACATGACAAACAGATCAACATTCAGGTAAGTGGCTCTCTGTAATTGGCTTCACAGTGGGCAGGAGTTTGGGAGATTTCATGGCAGTGTTATGCAGCTGGGCAAAGGAGTAAAAATATTCTACTGTTTTAGATTGAGCTATTCATCTTTAATTAGTAAATGGATTTACACTCAAAAATAAAGAACTGCTGAGCAAGCTTCAGTTTATCATTTCAAGCACCACTTCACGGTGAAACTATCTGCACTGAACCTCACTATCTGCATGAAAGGACAATAATAAAGTAGATAGATAATTAACTTTGTCTGAATATACTATGTTCCTGTTCATGGTCCCTGTAGATTACATGTGCTCTGGGGCAGGATTCCTCCCTGCAGCAGAAGAACAATCCTAAACACGTGCTTCCATGCATAGTGTGCACAACATAACGTATAACATCAAAGTAATTAAATATTTTTAAATATGGCTAATAGCAGCATCATTACACTAAACAAAATATTATATAGACATAGACACATGTAACATTAGTCGTGTCCTAGGTTTCTATTCCTAGCAGCACTGGTCTGCTTACTATAACTAGTTAATTTTATATAACACTTATTTTAGTCACTCTTTAGGTTAAATAGCATGTAGAGAACTGAATACACACAAGAAACCCAGCCGTGTAATGTGACTGACTAGTTTTGAATTTGCTTCCTCTGCTGTGACATATCGCTTTCCCCTTCCTTTTCTTTTACTTCTTCCCTGGACTTTGTTGTGCAAATTAAACATGATAAGCTTCAACGATTTCTAGCTTGTAATGCAGATTAAACTCTACTGAGAGGTTAGCTTGAAAAGTCACTTAATGTGCTAAGAACTATTTTTAGCCCAGAGCAATTGGATAACTATAAAGTATAATATAACTTCACCAAAAACAAACAAACAAAAATAAAAGGTGGGAGGGGTGGGGGACAGGAAGGGGGAACCCTAGGTATTTATTGCTATTGCATCTAAGATTGAGGCAATATGCAAAATGTTTCATATTTTGGCCCAAGACCAATGTCTGTTTTGAAGGAGAATAAGAAGCTGTTTGCCCCAATCTTTCTTTAATATCCTTCTTACGTATATTGGGCAAATGAAAAGTGTTACCAATATGGTAACATATGGTGTAACATGTGGGCATATGATTCTGATATATTAATCTGATATATTCTGATAATAATAATAATTATTATTATTATATAGTCAAAATTCTGATATACTAAGTACAATTATATTAGCCTTTGCTGCTGCATTTTAAATATGTCTGCAGCATTTTAAAATATGATGGTGTGATTTAATTTACTTAAACTTTTAAAGCAGAATTTTTGGATGTTTTTTCTAATATCTAAAATAATAAAATATTTTCAAGTTGTATAATAAGACTAATTTAGGATACTACATGCAGGAAAGACTTTATAAATTGCAAGTAGTTTTTGGACTTCACCTGTGGATTATGGAAGAAAATAAGTTTAGGTAGTGAAACAGCTACCTTTTCAAAAGAGAAGTCCATATCAGAAGAGGATATTTAACTAAATGTTAAAATAATTTCTCGGTCAGCTAGAATATATATTGTAAATTCTATCTTTATGAGTTCATGCCCCTCATGTTAAAATGCCTTTATTCCAAACAATCAGGCAAAAAGAATTTCTTATAGACTGAGGCTCAGAACATCAGATGGCCAAACTAACTCTAACCCCTGCCATTAACACTGAAAAACATTACATGCTAACATTACATGCATGTGAGAAACACGCTTCTCTCCAGGTGTATTATAAACTTGTAATTGCCCAGAGACACAGACAAACCTGCACCCATGAAATGCACCCAAGTTGCACTGCAAGACAAAGAGCATTGTAAATACGGAGCTATATTTTCTTTCAAGCAGTATTTCAGCATGTCTGCTATTCCTGTGGCAAAAGGCTTTTTTACAGCCAGTGTGAGATTCTGTAATTTCTTTGGGCAATTTTAGCTTTCTTTCTAACTGCATCTGTCATTAATGATCTGGAAAAAAGTCATAAGGAGACCAAGTCCATTATTAATAAAATAAAACACTGAAAATAATCAGAAACATGCTGGGATCTTGAGTATTCCAGATTACATTGATTTCAAATGTAGCATATTTCAAGCACTTTGAAAAATATACAGAACATTGCCTTGTATCTTCTAACATCTGTAATTTAGGTGCAAAAAAAATTAGAGTCCTTATAAAACAAAAATGTAAAACTGATTTTGTATTAAAGATAGTGCTTTCCTTTCTATTCCAAGGGGGGGGGGGGGAAGGGGGGGGACGGGGGGGGGACGGGGGGGTGCGGGGGGGGGGGACAGAGTGTGGACACGACAGACAATAACAACTTTAGTCTTCGGTTCTACAAAAATAATGTTACTGATACAACTTTGTGCAATGTAGAGCTCCTTTGACAGATCCATTCTATCACCATTTTCATCTGGGATTTTCCAATTATTTCTGTGCTGCAGTGGATACTCCCCGGGAAAGACAGCATCGAACATTCATTTCCCTGTCTGTTTAAAGGAAAACTATTATAGTTCTCTCAGGCAGAATTCAAATGAAAACACAATTGTATGTATTTTGTGATTGGAGAATGATAAAAGTCGGTTCACAAATAGTTTTTGTCTAAAAAAGTATGTACAACAGCATATTTGCAAAACCTTATTGCATCCACAAAAGCCATAAACACTTTTAAACCCCTTACTACTGTAGGAACTGCAGGACTACCATTTGTCATAATGTAACTGCAGTATTTTAGCTTCTAAACCTTCTTCCCAAAATAAGGGAACTTCTTCACTCCAAATCTAAGTGAAATCAAGCAATCTGCACAAATGTAATGAAAAACTAGAGATCATTCTCTAAAGGAATCTACAAGCTGAACTGCTATTTTCCCTAGAGCATATAGGAAATATAGGGATTTCTATTTTTTAGAATTTACGAAAAAGATTGCCTTTTTTCTCTTTTAAAAAAATGGATCCTCTTTGTTTCTCTCGGGTAATATTTTCTTTCCCTAATCTGATATCCTGTATATGCTGTTGTTTACACTCCAACTACAACAGTTTTTGTAGAAGCTTGTTTTCCTAGGAAACACAGATAGAGTACTTATTTATAAAAAAATAAGAAATTGACCAGAATGAGGAACAACTTTCTCTCTTTTTTAAGTAGACAAAAAAAAAAAAAAACTTTAATTAGACAAAAACTTGACAGAAACAATCCATTGATTCCCCCTGCATTCCCAGATAGAGCTTCATCTACCATTACAGAACAATTCTGTTTTCTAGGAGAGGCAAAACTGTCTTTAGGAGTATGTCAGTCCATGGTCTCTTGATCTCTGGTCTCAGATTCTGATAATTGAGTGTGGAGCTGTGTGTTTATTTTTAGAGATGCTTTCTTGCTAGTAACCGAAAACCAGCAAAAGTCAGAAATCTGAAATCATAGCTCACTTCAGAATTTATGTGAGCCAGCAACTTGAAAAGTAGAAGATGGAAGTACATGTAATGTAGGGACTTGCCAGCTCCCTAGCAATATAAGAAATTTTGTAAAATTTTTATTTTTTTCTCTTAAAGCAGGGATCGCTACAAGAAAAGGAGGAGAACAATCTGGACTTGGTTTCTTCACAAAGTCCCAGCGTCCAAGAATGGCTGGCACAAGCAAGAACTACTCGCTCACAGCAACAACAGAGCACTATACAGCAACAGAAAGTTGGTGTTTTACATTTTTTTACTCCCATTTTTAGATTATGTTTAACACTATAGCTGAGCCATTCTAGTTAGTTTTTCCTCTGAAATCTTCATTTTTATACTTTTTGTTGCCCAGTGTTCCTATAATTGTGCATCTGAGTTCACTGTTTTTGTCTGTAAAAGCAAGGAAGACTAGACTTCCTGGGAGACTATGGTCAACTCACTTAGTCACTCTGTACTTCTGTTGTGCATCAGTAAAATGAAACTGGATGAACCATCTGAGTTGCTGTAAGGAAATGATGCTCAAAATAGTAATCAATAGTATCTTTACAGAAGCAAAAGATACACATATTTCAAGGTATATTGTTTTGCATGATACTCAGACATCCTCACTGGGTTAAATTCCAGGAACTATACTGCATTAGTCAATTAGTTCAACATTCCACTTCAGTTTATGTACCCGATTTTTCTGTCTCCCTGGGTGGAGATTTTGCACTGGTTTTGGTGCTCAAGTAAGCCATATCAGAAATAGTTTAGCTGTCTTTGCTTAATATAGGTATATCTATCCAGAGCAAAAACATTGTTTCAGGTTTGTCTTTCTGTTGTTATTGTTATTATTGTTGTTTTTTGTTGTAAATTGCTGTGGCAGGAGCTGGAACAAGAGCTAGAAGAGCAGAAGAATCTGCTGCGGTCAGTGGCATGCCGTGGAGAAGAAATCCTAACACAGCAAGGTGCTCCAGAAAGACTAAGTATAAGGTATACTTAGATGTGTTCTTCAGTGAAGTTAAATTCTTTGACCATATGCCTTGTCATCTCTGTGTTTACATCCTTGTTCCACATATGCTCCTCTAAATTTTTGTTTTGTGTTTTTATACAGCACCTAGGGTACTGCAGTTCTGGTTTGTAGTTAGAGTTTAACATATATATATATATTTTATATAGTAACAAATTGTTTTGTGCTTATAGATTCAGAAATTAATTTTATTCATATTACCATGCATCATTCTAAAATTGCAAACTAGTAGGATTCATTAGACAAACAGTGGATCATTACTATGGCTTTCTGGTCCAGCATTTGTGTGTGAATCATAGCTGAAATCTGTTTAAAACATTATAGTCTACTGTTGTAATCAGATCCTCCCAGATGAGATACTCATTGCTTAATTTCATTTTTCCCACAGTTAGTGAATGTTTCTCTTTTTGTAGCCCTGTGTGTTTTGAATTTCATCTCTGGTCTAAATTTCCATGTACACTTACCCATTTGGGGGAAGTAATCTTCTTTAAAACCCTTAGCTCTGTCTGGGAGAGAGTTCTGCTTTAGAGAAGGTGGAAGAAAATAGCTTCCTACTGCCAATGCAGACCTTCAGGGACCAGCAAGGGCCAGGTCTGGGGAAGAGGAAATCAGAATGGACATTGTCAGTTTTAGAATCAAGGAGCTGTCAACCCTTCAGTTGAAATACTTCCTCTATATTTCAGCACCAAAGTCTAGAACATGAAGGTGATTCATGGGACAGGAGAACCAAGATTTATGCATAGAGAATGCACTGTTTTCCTCAGCATTTGTGTTAATTCAATGTGTTTTCTTCTTATAATGTTAGAAAGTACTTAACTTGTATCTACTTCTGTCTGAGGTTTCCCTCCATGACGGGTTATACCATAAGAAAAAAAAAATCAGAAAATGAATGGTTTAATTAACTGTTTACCATATTACCATTTTACATACAAAAACTGTTTCATATGTAAATTTATACGCTTGTCCTGTATTGAAATATCCAAGTATGTCTGGCATGTCAAGAGAGGAGGGGAGGAAAGAACCAGATAAATTTTTTTTGTTATTTCATGCTTTGAAGTAAAGCTTGTTTAAATGTTGCATTCCTGTGTGATATAGTTTTAGTCTCTTTTGGTAGTTCTGGCTTATTCAGGGTACTCACAATTCTAACAGCATGTTAGAAAGTACATTTTATCTCATCGGACAAGATCAATTACTGCTACAAACAAGCCTTGTCTTACTACCAGGAATAAATAAATAAATAACAAGGAAAAGCTTTAAAAAGTAGCGCTTAACTTTAACATATAATTTCCTGATTGAAAAAGGAAATAAACACATTATGGTATTATAATTTTTGTTTTTGTTTAAACTTTATGTATTTTCCCATTACAGCAAGAAGCCTGATACACTCTCTAAAGAATTGGGCTTGGAAGGCGAGAAACCATCATCTGAAGAGCAGCTGAAGCTGAAATGGGAAAGCCTGAACCATGAGTTCAACAACAAGCAGAGGCTTCTCCAGAAAGCTTTAGAACAAGAACAGCTGGTAGCTATTTGTAATTTCTCTATGTGTTTTCTCTGTCAAAGGAGTTATCACAACACAAAATACAGTATGTGCATAGCAAATGAATTATGCTGATGTTATTAATGCAAAGAATATGGAGAATTTTCTTTTTCTGACATTTTAAAAAAATGTATAAATGCTGGCACTAGCATTGCTCCTGTTTGAAGTAATTCAAATTGCACTACTATTCAGGTGAATAAGCTAGAAAGAAAAGAAGGATTAGACAAAATTTTGATCTACTCATGTAATTCAGGATAATTCTGTAACAAATTTTCTCTCTGAAATTGACCTCTGGTGACAGCTTAGAGAATCATAGAATTATAGTATCATAGAATGGACTTGGGTTGGAAAGGACCTTAAAGATCATTTAGTTCCAACACCCCTGCCATGTCACCCACCAGATCAGGTTTCCCAGGGCCCCATCCAACCTGACCTTTAACACTTCCAGGGATAAGCCATCCACAACTCTTTGGGAAACCTGTTTCAGTGCCTCACCACCCTCTGAGTGAAGAATTTATTCCTAATGTCTAATCTAAATCTAACCTCTTTTAGTTTAAAACCATTCCCCTTTGTCCTATCATTACCTGCCTGAGTAAAAAGTTGCTCTCCATCTTTTTTATAACCCCCCTTTAAGGTTGCAGTGGGGTCTCCCCAGAGCCTTCCCCCAGAGCCCTCTCTTCTCTAGGCTGAACATCGCCAAATCTCTGTCTTTCTTCATAGGAGAGGTGCCCCAGCCCTGGGATCAACTTCATTGCCCTCCTCTGGGACCCACTCTAACACTTCCACATCTTTCTTGTGCTGGTGGTTGCATGCAGTACTCCAACTGGGGCTTCAAGAGGGCAGAAGAGAGGGGGACAGTAACTTCCCTCCATTTGCTGGCCACTCCTCTGTTGATGCAGCCCAGCATACAGTTGGCCTTCTGGCCAACTCTCAATGACTTCTTCACTTAGTCTGTACTCATATCTGGGAGTGCGCTGGCCCAGATGCAGGACCTTGCGTTTTGCCTTGTTGAACCTCATTAGGTTCACATGGGCCCACTTCTCAAGCTTGTCCAGGTCCCTTTGGGAGGGCATTCCTTCCTTCTGTTGTATCATATCAACTGCACCACTCAGCTTGGTGTCACCTGCAAACTTGTTGAGGATACACTTCACTGCACTATGTCATTGATAAAGATATTAAACAACACTAGTCCCAAGGCAGATCCCTGAGAGACATGACTCATCACTGTCTTCCACCTGGACATGAAGCAATTGACCACAACTCTCTAGCTGTAGCCATCCAGCTAATTCCTTATCCACCAAATAGCCCACCATTCAGATCCATATCTCTCCAATTTAGAGATAAGGATGCTGTGTAGGACCACGTTAAAGGCTTTACAGAAGTCCAGGTAGAAAACATCAGTCAGTCTTCCCTTGTTGACTAATGCAGTCACTCTATCATAGAAGGCCACCAGATTGGTCAGGCTTGTCACTTCCTTGTCTTACATGTGCCTTGACATTGCTTCCAGGAGGATCTGTTCCATGATCATGCACAGAGATGAGACTCACCAGTCTGTGGTTCCCCGGGTCCTCCTTTCTACCCTTTTTAAAAATGGGAGTGTTGTTTCCCTTTTTCCAGTGATCAGGGACTTCGCCTGACTGCCATGACTTTTCAGATATGATGGAGAGAGGCTTGACAACTCAATCAGCCGGTTCCCTCAGGACCCAGGGGTGCATGTCATTGGACCCCATAGACTTTTACTTGTTCAGTTTCATCAGGTGGTCTTGAACCTGCTCTTTGCTTACAGTGTGAGGGACTTTGGTCCCCCAGCCCCTGCCTAGAGCTTATCAGTTAAATTGTGAGTATGTGACAAAGAAGCAAATGATTTCAATCATGGAATTTTTACTGCAAGGAACAGATTCATCAACTAAACTAGGAATAGTCCAAGACCTATATTACTGTACATCTTCTATTTTATTATCAGTAGACCCAGACCCACTATTCTTTATATCACACTGTATTAAATACAGCTTTCAAAGTTCTAAATATCTTGTATTCATTCAACAGTATACATAGCTATATGGTGGGTTCTTTTAAGTGCAGTTATTTATTTTACACTTGAAGTGAACCTCCTGTTGAGCAATATTCTATACAAGAACATTCATGACAGAATAGTTGTGGAAGGGCCATAAACATTACTTGGTGTAGTAGAACTTGTATAGCTGAATTTTGTGCCATATATCGTAGAAGCACTGTAATTGCTATTTATCTCTCAGCAGCTTTATCACAGACCAAACAGACTGATTTCTGGACTGCCTTTGTATAAAGCAGAAGGACAGGATGAGGATAAATCATCCGTGTCACCAGTACTGGTTGAATTGAATCAGGCTTTTGAAGATGTGTCATCTGAGGTAACATTTAAATCATCTTTACTCTGATTTTCATCAGAGACACATTTAAAATGCAAACTCTTCTAGTTCCCACCAAGAAATCCTGTCCTTTCCCTAATATTAGATGTTAGAGAGAGTATCTTGTACTTCTGCTCTGGACTTTTTTGGTTCCTTTGGCCCAGGCTGGACAAGCAGAGAAGGAGAGACTACATCTAGAACAGAAGCTGTATGATGGAGTTGCAGCTACCTCCTTATGGCTAGATGGTGTGGAAGAACGGGTATTTGTTACTACATCTCTGCTACCAGAGGAAGAAACAGAAATATACCTCTCCAAACAAGAGGTAAGGAATCCATGAATAGGACTGTCTTTAAATTGAAAGTAAGGCTACATTTTATATAGTGGTTTAGAAAGAAAATTTTAGAATTGTCTTTAAGTAACATGTCACTGTCATAGTCCTCTATGTAACTGCACTACACTGCTACTTGCAGAAATAACTTTACTGAGCATGTAGACAATGCTTTAGAAAACAGAATCTGACCGAAATTTCGCCTAGTCAGAAGAGAATTAAACACAGACTCTTTCTTCTGTTTAACTTCTTTGCTTAGTATTAGCAAACACCACCCTGTTGAAACTGAAATGAAGCAAACAAGGGAGAGGAAAGCTCTGGGTTTTAGAAACAGTACAAACTCATCAATGTGAAAGAACATTGAGAGAGGAAGAAAAGCTTTTTCATGCTGCGGTTGACATAAGGCGGCAGCTACATGTATTTCTGCTTCCTGAACCCCTTATTCAGAGGGAGGGATCATTTGGTCAGGTTAATCCTTGTTATAGGACATGTTCCTCAGAGTATTTTGTTTTTATTTTTATTTTTTTGACTGTCAGAAATTATAGTTGCATAACTTTGTCTAATGTCTGTTTCTTAACAATGTAAAAAAGTCACTAAATCATTGCAGAATGGGCAATAGTTATGACAATATGTTTGCCTGCTTTCTAGAATGTCTAATTGTCACTTTGTTTTGTTTTCTACAAAATCAGTCTCTTGCAAAAGAAATCAAAGAGATAACAGAAGAAATGGATAAGAACAAGAATTTATTTACTCAGACATTTCCAGAGAATCGTGGTAACAAGGATGTTATAGAAGACACTTTGGATTGTCTCCTGGGAAGACTGACTTTACTGGAGTCAGTAGTAAACCAGAGATGTCACCAGATGAAAGACAGGCTCCAGCAAATAGTGACTTTCAAGGTATGATGTCCATCTGAAGGAATTAGCAGGGTTACATGTAAAATGGTGATATAAAGGATCTGACTCTCAATTATAATTTTTTGTATTAAATCAAGAGAACAGGTTTTCACAGGTTTTTACTGAAAATTAAATTCTCTCTTAGGCTATGAAACTTGGCACGTAAATCATTTTCCAAAATTTAAACTCCCTGCTAGAAGACCCATGTTTCATGACATTATTATAGAAGGGATCATCCATCCAATACCTTCTCACCCTGTTGGCATTACAATAAATAGAATTTCGTGACTACTGACCTGAAAGGAGAAAAAGCAATTTTAGAGTTCCACTCCACATGTTTTGTGATTTCATAAATGACAGAGTGCACTGTTTTCATTATCTGAGATGAAGTAGAAAACAGTTTTGATTCCCACCTTTCTGAACACTGTTAGGCCATCCCATTCTTCTGTGAGAACTCATATCTCAAGGCATATTCACTCATATTGACTGAAGCTGAAAAAAAGAAGAGAACAGGAGAAATATTCACATTTTGAAATCTCTTCAGAGTTCAGAAATATTTTCAGATCTTACTTGAGCATTACCTTCTCTCCTATTCTTATAATAAAAAGCCTCCAGTATTGTTTTGGAAAAAAATAAAAAATAGATTCCTGGATTCCTGGTGTCATTAGTTTAGGAACATCATTTCACAGGTGTTAATATATGATTTGTTTCCAAACTCCATAGACTTTCGTCTATAATAGGCAGGGAAAAAGATGGTCAATAACAGACCTTTCTTTTTTGAAGAAAGGAGACAAGTTGATTAGACTCCTCTATGTATTACTGTTATACCACAGAGATTTAGTATTTAAAAGAATTACTGCATGAAAAACTCAATAATGTACACCTTCATAATGGTGAAAGTCTTAGAAATATGTGCTGATTATTTTCTATTTTACCAATATTAGGAGTTTGTTTGTGATGAATGCATGGCAAAAATAAATAAATAAATAATAATAATAGTAACTTGGCAAAAGTTGTAATGTATAGTTGGTCTTGTAATGTGTGGAAGATTTGTTTACTACATTGTTTTATTTACTGAAGTTAGTAATGAATACAACTTGTCTTAAAAAAATTAAATATAGCTTATCTACAAGTGTATGTGATTGAATAAACTACAGAAGAGTAACATTTTTGTTAGATAAAGCTAACTGATCTTTGGTTATTAATTATCTAATTGGAAGGGAAAAGCAGAAGTGTATTCATAGGTTTTGTTTTAAATAGGAGTTGCTTTAACTTTTTGCTCATTTATATCCAGTTATGCACTTTCAGCAATGTTGCATGTTTTGCATTGGATAATTATGACACTTCCAGTTTTGAATAGATCGTATTCCTTAGTGCTAACATTTCAGCATTGTAATGCTTTAAACTTTTTGGAACATAAGGTATTTTTTGGCTGTTTTGTGCAGAGATTTTCTATTTTTTTTTGTCGTTTTTGTCTCCTATAGAATGATCTGAAGCTCCTGTTTACATCACTGGCTGATAACAAATATTTGGTTCTACAGAAACTAGCAGAGGCAGCTGAGAAACCAGAAACAGAACAAATGCAGGTATTAACAACTGTCTATTATTTGACAAAATAAATAAGATGTAAATTTTCTCTTCAAGGTATAAATGGATTCTAGAGAACAGTTGCTTTGTATGATCTAAACTGGTTATGCATACACTATTTTCTGCCAATTTGAAAAAAAAAAGTCTAAAGTTATTTTAAAATTGTTAGGTTCATGTACTTTATTAAAAACTAAAGGCACTTTCTTTGTCACTGCTTTATAGCGGCATCTTGACTCTTATTTAAATTAAGACAATGATTGTGTTTTTGTTTTGTTTTAATCAGGAATTGCCTAATGAATAATTAGTTAAAAACATGACAAAATATATTCTGTTTCCTTGTTTCTGTTTTGCCAACAATGAGATAATTAAATGAAGTATGCTAAGGGTTATTTTCCACAGAGGCTTCTCATTACCCAAGAGCTTCTGTTGTCTGGTACCAGCAGGGGACTGGGAGGAAAAGACTTATCCTTCAGCTAAACAGAAGTATTGAGTCTTTTATATTTGATAATCAAATTAAAAAAAAAAAAAAAAAAACAATTAGGTCTCTCATATAAATAAGAGAGGTAGCACTCTCTCTTTCTTTCCTATTGTCCAAGATGTGAAAGATTGTTTAAAATTAGTTTCTGTATGATTAATATACCTATCAAATAAGGAAATATAGAATCATAGAATATCCTGAGTCAGAAGGGACCCACAAGGATCATTGAGTCCAACTCCTGGCAGGTCTACCCAAAAATTCAGACCATATGACTAAGAGCATAGTCCAAACACCTCTTAAACTCCAACAGGCTTGGTGCCATGATCACATCTCTGGGGAGCCTGTTCCAGTGTATAACAGCCCTCTTGGTGAAGAACCTTTTCCTGATATCCAGCCTGAACCTCCCATGTCACCGCTTGACAGCGTTCAACAACATGCTAACAAAAGAAAATTAATTCATTAATTATCACCTGTGTATCCTTGCAAAGACCAATCTATATGCTTAAGTTGTAGCTTTCCAAGTGTGAAAGAGGATGTACAATTCCTTGTCCTTGACTGTAATATTGCCCCTATTCTGGTCCTCTAAATGAACTGCACAAAGCTCTTTTACTATCATGCATCTTTTTTGCTATGATGGTTGTTTGCTTGGTGCTCAGCTATGACAGGAATAAATATTACTACAAAGAATGTTCTAAGGTGGTGTTAGAACAACTAAAAGTCCTTTTATGCCTGTTCTATGTAATTAATAGCATGGAACTTCACAGCAAGGTTTTGTATAAAATAGTGTGTGATACTAAAACAGCTTAAAATTTAAAAAAGAAAAAATGTATTTCATTTTAAAAAACAAGCTGTGCTCTCCCAACTTTGAGTTTTTCTTTATAGTATACTTTAAATCCTATCCTATAGTATAGAATTTTTTCTTTATAGTATCCTTTAAAGTTCCATCATATCAGATTCATCCTATGAAGAGGACTGATAAATACTTCAGGCAGAAAAATGGAATAAAATATTAATGTACGACAGTTAGAGTTTTGTCATTAAACCTTCAAATTAAATGATTTAATTTTCAAATACAGGTCATACTGCAGGCAGAAGAAGGTTTGAAAGAACTAGATGCTGGAATCAATGAATTAAAAAAGCGCGTAGAGAAGCTGCAAATTGACCAGCCTGCTGTACAAGAGCTATCTAAGCTCCAGGTAAGGTTCATAAGTTCTACCCTAGAGCTGGCTAGTGATATGAGAGTTGTTAGTATGCTCCTTTTTGTCGTTCATAAGGCAGTTTAGGAAAGCATATTTTAAAGCATTTCAGTGCGTACAATAGATTGAAAGCTTTCTCCCTCATTCATTTACTTTTTCTACTTTAGATTATTCAAATTGTCTAACCTCTATTAGTAGCATCCATTATAGAAACACACAAAAACATGTTTCAAGTCCCTGTTCAAATGGATGAAGTTAAACATGTAGACATAAATGCTTGTTGAAAACTGACCCCTGTTCTCACTACTGTCTCATGATTTGGGGTTTAACTCACATCAGTAATTTTAAAAGAAAAGCTGGGGGAAGAGGCAGATGGGGGTGGGTAAGGTATAGAAAGTCTAAGTATGGCCTGAAACTGGAAATGTTCGACTTTCCCTAAAATGCTAAACTTAATAATGCTAAACTTAAAAACTTTCTCATGTTCCTGCACACATGGTTTTGAACACACCTAAGTGGTAGGACTCCCTGTAGGGTAAATTGATCCAGAACTTTTCTAAGGCTGTTGAATCTTCTTTGTGAGCAGTTTGTTGCTGAGGTAGGGTAGTGAAAGGTGAAAAGAAGGTTTATGACCGAATTTTACTCTTTATAATGATGTAATAATAATCTTGAAACAAAAAAAACAGGTGAATATGGAACAGAAACTTAAGCCAGCAAAACAGTAATCTCAATTAAAAATAAATGACAAAGATTTTGTGTAAAAGGCATCTTTATTTCACTTCTTTATCCTTTTGTTCCAAGAGCCCCGTTTTTTGGTGGTTTTTTTTTTTTTTTCATTGTCATTTTATGTCTACATATTCCTCTCCCCTTTACCTCAATTTAAAAAAAAAAAAAAAAAAAAAAAAGCCTTCCCTTTGCTTTAGTACATTTATGTTTCTCACAATTGTCTCTAGAGCTGGGAGAAACAGCTGCAGTCCAGTGGGTACTTTGCTGTAGCACTGGCTGGTCTTAGAGGTATTTTGTTTTGGATGCCTTGTCTTCAATAAGATGAGACAAGTCTTTGCCCATCAAAAGTCTGGGCTTATCCTCACAATTAGATATATGTTCTGAGAATATAATTCTTAAGACCAAAACAAGCAAAGAGTCCTGCTCAAATGAAGAAAAACATCTGTAGGTTGCTCTCACTTCTGTAGTTGATGTATACAAGTTGAGGAATAGCTATGGGAGCTGATGAGGTTCTTTCAACTGGCTCATTTTGAATTTGACAGTACAGGCATGCTGAAATATATACTTTATTTTTAGTATATACTTTTGTTGCTAAGAATAAGCTGATATGGCATAGATCTGGGGTTTAACTCTAAGCTCTGACTGTTCTGAGGCAGCAAATGGAGATAAACCTGGCTTCAAGATGCCTGTATCCTGTAGCCATGATGGAATCAGTCCAACCTGTTGCAATATAAGAAGCAAAACATAAACAGCATCTTCAGTGTCCAGCAGCCACATAGTAGTCTGTTTTTTGATGACTTAAGTGCAGTTACCCTACTCCTTTGCTGCTTAAAGCCAGTCTTAGGGATTCTGCTAATTTTGTTCCCAAATGCATACACCTGAAATAGTTACAGGTGCTACTTATCTTTCCTCTCTTTAAATGCTGAGTTATTAATTTATCAGTTAAGTCAGTATATCTGCATAGTCTTTTTGAGTTGAGAATATATATTAGTATGCTATCATTGGGCGGAATACACTGACAGTTAAAGTAGCTGTTAGGTAGATATGTAGGGTGGAAAATAAGGATCACCATTGCTGCTTTTTTCTCCCAAGGATACGTATGATGAAGTGATGAAGATCATTGGATCCAGACGGAGTGACCTGAACCAAAACCTGGCTCTTAAGAGGCAGTATGAACGGGCTTTGCAGGACCTGGCTGACCTGGTAGAAACAGGCCAAGAAAAGATGGTTGGTGACCAGAAAATGATTGTTGCTTCTAAGGAAGAGGTTCAGTTGCTACTTGACAAACATAAGGTAAGAATCAGTGACATATTCAGGACTAATCACTACATATTCAGGATATTGACATATTCAGGACATGAATATTGACATATTCATATTCATATTCATCCTGACATATTCAGGACTAAAAGTTCCTATTATTGGGCTGTTGTGCTACCTAGCAATTTCTTCCATTGCTCCATTTTTTTTCTAATGGAAATCTAAGTTTGCTAATAACAGCCATAAAATATAGAAAGACCATGTACAGCAAGTCCACAGTTTCATATTTGGCAGAACTTTTAGGTAGTTTATATCTGATTTAAACTATTTTTGTTTATGGAATGAGAGGGTAGAATTTGCATGTAAAGGATGACCTCTTTCTTTCTTTAAAAAGGCTATTGTCCTTTTTATGTTGTGTAATGGATTTTGTGAAATGTTGGTGGACGGAAAAGTTTACCTATTTCTATGTCTGCAGATACTTGATTGTACTGCTATTGTCTTAAGTTACTGTTTTAGTGGTAGTGAATTATGTAACAATTGCACTTTCTCTTTTCTATTCTCCTCCTCCCCCACATCCAAACTTCTCAGGAATATTTTCAGGGGCTGGAGTCTCACATGATCCTTACGGAAACACTCTTTAGAAAGATGAGTAGCTTTGCCCTCTTGAAGGAAACTCAGTCTCATTCAGAGCTAATGACACAAGCTTCAGCTGTATTAAAGCTGGCCCATAAACGAGGTGTGGAGCTGGAATACATTCTAGAGGTGAGGATCTCTGTGTTATTTTCTGTATGTCTATTGTAATCAACAGCCAGGATATCCTACAATGTTGATTTCCTGGACAAAACTGGATGTCAGTCCCATTTTTCATACACACAAGAGACCGAGGGACAGCATGTAACCTTTGTTTTGGGAACTTCAAGTGACATCAATTCTGTTCCTCTAAATTTGAAAGAGCTACTTAGCTTGACATGACAAGTGTGTTCTGACCAAAAGCTGGGTTTGATGCAGAGATGGTGTCTTATTGTAGATTCACGGGACATTTGTACTGCTATTTATGTACATTTACAACAGTACAGCTATAGCATTTTACTTGGGAATAAAATGTCTAGACACCCAGGTCAATAATCACTGTATGCGTGGATAATTTCTGTTTGTAGACCTGGATGCATCTGGATGGAGATTACCAGGAACTTACCAGACAGCTGGAGTCTGTTGAAGGTATCATCCCTACTGTTGGTTTAGTGGAAGAGACGGAGGACAAGCTCAGAGATCGGATTGCACTTTTTCAGGTTGGTGCTTTTTAGTCATTCCTGATGGAAAAGTTGGGTGGAAGAGTACCTCTGAAGGTCATCATGGGGGTCCCTCCTCCCGCTTGAAGCAGGACAGTTGTGATGGGCTGGATCAGCCATAGTTTTGGAAACCTCCAATAACAGAGATCTCACAGCTGAGGTGGGGACCAGTTGCAGTGCTGCACAACCTACTACTGAAAAGGTTTTCTCTAATGTCTGATCTAAACCTTCCAACTTGCAGCTTGTGGCCATTAATCCTTTTTTATATTATGTGCCTCTACTGAGGAGCATTTATCTCCATAATATAGGAACATTTATCTCCATAATATTTTTCATTCTGCTTCAAATAGTTGTAGGTCTTTGTTACACTAGCCTTTAGCCTCCGCTTTCTCAACCTAAAACAAGCATACCTCCCTAGTCCTCATTTTAAAGGTCATGTGCTACAGGTCCCTGAACATCTTAACAGCTCTCCACCAGATCCTAACCAGATTCTTCTTCTTGAATGTAGTGGGAGGTGAAGACAGGTCAAAATTGGATGCACTAGATGAGGACTTATCAGCACAATATAGATGGGGATAATAAAATAACCTAAGTCTGTTGTCCACTTTCCTACTAGTGTAGGCCAGTGCTGTGGTTTTCCTTATTAATGATGCCATTGTTATATTAGTTGCAAGATTAAAGACCAACTGTTCCCTTCCTAGCCTGTGCTTAAAAACAGGGTTATTCTGCCCAAGGTACAGAATTTCTACTTCATTTGAACCTTCTGATGTTTCTGCTGCCTCCAACCTCAACTTTTATCAAAGTGTCTCTGGACTAAGCCTGCCTTTTTGTGTGTGTATCAACCACTCCACATATATTAGTGTCATCCACAAATTTACTGAGGAACGCTCCATGTCATCATCCATGCCATTAACTAAGATGTTGAAGTTATTTGGGCTCCAATATCAACAGTCCTTGGAGTACTTGTTCATTATTGTCTACCAGACAGATATCAAGCCTTTGATTGTTACTCTTTGAGACCATCAGTGTAACCCATATAACTGTCCATTTCTCCAACTCCCTCTCTCTCAGCTTCCAGAGCAGGGTGTTGTAAAGAGACATTATCAAAGGCCATACTGAAGTCTGTCTCATCCATAGAGAGAGTAATTTTATCATAGAAGGCAGTTAAGTTAGCGAATCCATACTGAGTACTTTTGATTATTTTTTCTCCTTTTTGTGCTTGGAAGTGGATTCCAAGAAGATGTACTCCATGATCTTTCCAGGGAGCAAGATGAGGCTGAACAGCCTGCAGTTCCCCAATTTGTCTTCCTCTTTCTCACCTGCAATAAGAACTAGTAGTTTAAATATAGATTTTCTGCCACATCCTGTTTTTTTCAGTCCGTTCTCAAAATGAAAATTCTGGTCTAGTGTTTTGTCTTTGTCTTGTAATACGCAAGATACTTCAGTTGTGTTTGTGGTGTTTTGTTTTCAGAAAAATGTCTGCTACATTTTTCTTGCAAATTTACTTTTCATTCTTTCCTATTCTGAATTTACTACATGTATTGTTCTTTTACCAGACAGCTTTATGCTTTTGTAATGGTGGGGGGGGTTATTATCCATTGTGTTTTGGTTTTGTTTAACACTAGGCATTGCTTGTGTTTTTTTGTCTCCCTTGTCAGTTTAATAAATTGTGTTATTCAAATCCAGATTTTCAGATTCTGATATGGCATAACTTTTAATACCATTTTTTCTTTCCTCTCTCTGTGTCCATTTTTAGATTTAAAATTAATCATATGTAATTTATTGCTGTCTTGGAAATTTTATGTTACTCTCTACAATTTACACATTTATGTTTGTATGTATGTTATATGTAAATACATTTGTAGACATAAAATATATAAAAAAATAATTTATCAAAGCTTTATTTACATGAAAGAGAAAACAGGAAGAGCAATAGAAAGTTTATGTACTCACCATAACATTGACAGCTTTGTACATCTTATCTTCAGACTGTTTTAGCATAACTGAAAATTCAGAATACATGTACATATTGCGTAGTCAGATATGCAGATACTTTTGAAAATTTTTACTACTTATGTAATGATAACAGAATTTGGCAGGTTTATTTGCCCGCATGTACAAATTCCTTACCAATCCAGAAGTCACGATTTCTATAAAATCTGCCTCTCTTCCCGGTTGGATTCAGGGTCAGAGTATTAATAGTCATTGTGCTCTAGTATTTGGATGTGTTGGTTGAGCTTCTCTTTTGTAGTAAAGGAGGAGAGTTAGATGGCTTGATAGCTGAAGATAGACATTGAAGGGCTGCAGTATGTTACCTGCTAATAACCTAGGCATCTTTAAATTTCATTATAGTAGAACTTTGAGCAGATGGAAGATTAAGTTATGACTTTTTAGTCAATTTCTCTTAGAAGTGACATTGCCCCTCTAAGATTCCTTTGAATTTGTTCTTTTCTATTGTAAAACATCAACACCAAGGAGAAATTCATCAGAGGGAGATGCTAATAGACATACTAAAGTGAGGGGACTTGTTACAGCACATTCAGATTTTGAGCAGATTACCTGCATGTTGAATCTCAGGCATTCTAGAACTATTACAGAGGGAAAAAATGTGATTTGCAGTAATGACATCGGATATGCTACAAAACGGACTATTGAAAAAGCATGGTAGTAGAGACCTGCAGACCTATCTAACTGTCTCTCTTCTGTCATTCCAGCATCTGAGATCTAATCTGACTGAATACCAACCTAAATTAGACCAGGTGCTAGATGATGGGAAAAGGCTCCTTTTTTCTGTTAGCTGCTCAGACCTCGAAAGTCAGCTGAACCAACTAGGAGACCACTGGCTAAGTAACACCAGCAAGGTTAACAAGGAGCTTCACAGGCTGGAGACAATACTGAAGCACTGGACAAGGTGATGCTGATATAGTGAATGTTGTAATCTTCTCCAATTGCACTGTTGAAGTCAAAGGCATTCTGAACCCAGAACTATTAAATTCCATACTTAAAGGAAAGTTCTATAAAATGCATGTGATGGTTTAACTAGTCTACCATATCCTACTTTTGTTCCATGCAAGTGCTCTCATACTCTCCCATTTACAATAAAGCATGCGCCAAATAAAAGTTGGTGAGAAGTCAGAAAGATATCTTGATAAGATAACAAAATTATAAGTCTCTTCTGCATATATAGTGATGAAAAGGGGTGTGTGCTTTGCTAGACAGCGTGAGTATACTTACGATGTTCTGGTAGAGATATTGCCACTGCTGGGTACTTGTGTTTCTGTGCCATTGCATATAGGGAAGGGAGCTTTTAGCAATGTTCATATGCCTCTTTTGAAATGAATTCTCTAAGTGATATAGAAACTTTCTCAATTATTCATAATGTTCCTGGCTTGTTAGCTCACTAGCCTTTCAAGAGAGACACATAAAAGGATTTTTATATAAAGTTTATATGGAAGCACTCTCATTCTGACATTTGATTAGTTGCTTAGCATATGGAATGATATGAAGAGAGAGCTTCTGACAAAAGCATTACATTTCTGATATAAGATGACTCGTGCTAAAGTTTTTAGAAGATTGAGACTTCTAATGGAAAACAAAAAAATGTGATTGTTTGTGTTTGTGTGGTGTGGAATGGTGCTATTAGAGCTTCCCCGAAAAGGTTGGTAACCTAGTTACCAGTCTGCTAGGAGATAGTTTTTTCTAAAAGTCAAAAAGAAGTCACTGTTAGGAATTGTGGATGTGATAGCTAAAATAAGAGCAGCCTGACACCATACCTTTCTTAAAAATTAAATCATGCTTTTCTGAAAGTTGATAAAGGAAAAAAAATATATTTCTTTAAAATCTGCCATATCATATCTTTCTCTAACACATAGAAGAGAGACTACTCCACTGGATGCTAGAAGTGACGATGACTGTTTTAGTTTTCTGTAAATATTTTTACAGGTATCAGAGTGAATCTATTGAACTGACACATTGGTTACAATCCGCAAAGGAGCGACTTGAGTTCTGGAGCCAACAGTCTCTGACAGTTCCTCAGGAACTTGAAACTGTCCGAGACCACCTGAATTCCTTTCTAGTAAGTCATTCATGGGTCTAGGACATCTTTTTTTCTCAAATTACAAATAAACAATGTAGCAATGAAATGGTTATACTTTCTCTCATCATTAAGTTGAGCATGCAAAAAAAAATTACTTCTGTAGATGAGCTGGTGTGTTTGCACATTCAGAACTGTATTATTTTTATGACTAAAAGCAGTTTCCATTTTCACTTGATTTGAAGTATAGCTGGTAAACACTAACAGAAAACGTGTATTTGGAGAACAAATCTTGTGAGGAGCGGCTGAGGGAGCTGGGATTGTTCAGCCTGGAGGAGGCTCAGGGGCAACCTTATCGCTCTCTATAGGTACCTTAAAGGAGGCTGTAGCGAGCGAGGTCGGGGTTGATCTATTCTCCCACGTGCCTGGTGACAGGACGAGGGGGAATGGGCTAAAGTTGCGCCAGGGGAGGTTTAGTTTGGATATTAGGAAGAACTTCTTTACTGAAAGGGTTGTTAGGCATTGGAATGGGCTGCCCAGGGAAGTGGTTCAGTCACCATCCCCGAAGGTCTTTAAAAGACGTTTAGATTTAGAGCTTAGTGATATGGTTTAGTGGAGGACTTGTTAGTGTTAGGTCAGAGGTTGGACTAGATGATCTGGGAGGTCTCTTCCAACCTAGACAATTCTGTGATTCTGTGATTCTATTTTTTTGAAGAGAAATGAGGGTATTCTTAGCTTTCTGAGGTAAAGATTTAAGTACAGTAAATGTGTAGTTGCTTATCTCCACAAAAATGATTCTGTTTACAGGAGTTTTCAAAAGAAGTGGATGCTAAATCATCACAGAAATCTTCTGTCCTCAGTACTGGGAACCAGCTCCTCAGACTGAAGAAGGTCGATACGGCAGCATTGCGTGCAGGATTGTCCCAGATTGACAGTCAGTGGACAGAGCTGCTCACACAAATCCCAGCAGTACAAGAGAAATTGCACCAGGTAAGGAAGCACAGTGATGGCTTTTGATATTCCAAAAAAATCAAACCATACAGTTGGCACTTTCTCTGAGACATGGTTGCTCCCTTCCTGCCTATCCATATGAGACAAGATAGGAACATTACTTTCACTTTAGTGTGGGAAAGCTTACACTCTTGTCTAAATCTCGTCTACTCATAGTGTCTAGCACCAATAGGTGCTACTTTCAAACTTTCCGAGTTACACTGGCTACATTTTAAAGAAAAGTAGATAAGATTAAAAGAAAAAAAAAAAGCATAGCTGCCATAGATGAAGAGTATAAGATGTTTACCGAACTTATTATATTTGCCAAAATATAATGTCATTCAGTAGTTCTCTAAACCATCTCGTAATGCAAAATATGTATATCTATCTAAACAAAAGTCTTAGAGTACATTTCCAAGTAACTGTATTTAAGCAAACGCTAGTGTATCAAATGTTTTTTAAGAAAAAAGTTTTTTAAGAAAAAATTAAGAGTCTTTTAAGAAAAAATCAGGTAGTTTTCAAAATAAGCCCATTTAGAAATCACCTCCAAAATTATTTTCCATTGGCCTACTCAGTAGCCATTTACAAGGACAGAAAAAGTGTAGCTTAAAGTTGAGCTACATAAACCCAGTACAGAATTATGGAATGAAAATGCAGAGCCTTTTGGAAGCCAAAATGGAATCTTTGGGTTTGTTCAGTTTCTTTGTACAATGAGGAATGGAAATAAGAAACCTTTAATAGAATGTTTTCTTATTAAGATGTATGAAGTTATACAATGTATTTCATATTAAAAGCTATCATTTCTTTTACTTATAGACTTTTATCTTAAAACTTTTTTTTACTTATAAACTTTTATCTTATAAACTTCAGTAATATTTTAGGGATGTAGAATAACATGATAATAAGAGCAGGTAAAGGAACGTATATTATGGTAATGCAAAGCAGGGAATTCTTATCCATTTTCTTCACAACATTTAAGTCTGTTATCTCTACAGCTACAGATGGACAGAATTCCTTCTCGCCATGCTATCACTGAAGTTATGAGCTGGATTTCCCTGATGGAAAATGTTATTCAGCAAGATGAAGAGAATATAAAAAATGTAGTAGGACAGAAGGCCATTCAGGATTATGTTCAAAAGTACAAGGTATATTATGGAAATGTTATGGATTTTCTTTTCAGATTATCTCCACTAAATATATATACATATGTAAAGTATAATTGACTTAAGTAGATAAAAAAAGTATTTACATTGTGGAGTGGTTAGAGTTGTACACTAGATACAACTGGGTAATATTTGATACAGTGAAAAAGAAGCAAAAAATACTTTTACTCTGCTGTTTATTTATTGCAGGAAAGTAATTTTTGATATACTTACCTTAATTTCCAGTTAATCCAAAGCAATGTTCACATGATGAAATGTTATTAGATCTAACTTTCATCCAAAACCACAAAGCATTTTGTATATGTTCTTTCATGAATTTTTTGCATGGTATCACCCTCTCCTCAAAGCATAGCCTGTTCTTGAATGAAAGGTGTTCAGTGCTTTACAGATCAAGATAATTTTAATCAGTATCTGAAGTGAAAATGAAAGGTGCTGTAACTTGAGATAACTATTGAGGAGAATAGATAAACTACAATCTCAGTTCTTTAACCAGATTGGTAGTACTCATGTAGTAGATATGCACCCGAAGACTCTATTTTCAGTGTTAGATTAGATTTATTCTTCTGAAGAATATTCATTATGATACATTCCAGATATTTGTACATGTTACATGAAAGGCAGATACTTCACCTTTAGTCTTCACTAGTTTCCTGGAAAAATCATTTCTTGGTTATTCTTCTTCTCTGTTTGTAAGAATATCTTCTGTATTACCTCTTGGTGTAGTAAAAAAGCTTTATACTAAATAAAGTGAATAAAATTTTTAAACAGACAGTTTTTCTTAAATCATATCCTTGAGACCAATATGTTTACTGTTGCATTTTAATCATTTGCTTTTCTTCAGAGAAAACAGATTCTGTATTCCAAAGACAATGTATTGACGTCTTCATTCTCAATATTTAGAAAACAAATAGCAATGTTTTTAATTGTTGTTCAAATGCTAGAAAAACTTCAGCAAAATTGTGGTAGAGTTGTAATCTGTGAACATTTTCCTCCTCTGTTCTGGGCGAAGTTAAGAAATGATGATACTTTTCTTTTTTTTTTTTTTTTATTCCCTTCTTTCTCACTAGGGTTTCAAGATAGACTTAAATTGCAAACAGTTGACGGTAGATTTTGTGAACCAATCTGTGCTACAGATTAGCAGCCAGGATGTTGAAAGTAAACGTAGCGACAAAACTGATTTTGCAGAACAGCTCGGAGCAATGAATAGACGTTGGCAGATCCTGCAAGGCCTGGTAACGGAAAAGGTAAAGAGGAAAACCTACAGCTGCTCTGAAGTAAACTGTCAAAACATATGCAAATGTCAGATAGTAATGGCTAGAAGTCTCTGCAGGTCATCTAGTCCAACCTTCTGCTCAAACAGAGCTCACTTTACCATTAGATGAGATTGCACAGGGACTTGCTTAGATGAGTTTTGAAAATTTACAAGGATGGAGATTCTACAGCCTCTCAGAGCAGCCTGTTCTTGTATTTAACCACTGTCCCCTATCCCTGTGAGGAACAGGTTTTTTCCTTATGCCCAATCAGAATTTCTATTGTTGCAGCTTGTGATTGTTGTCTCTTCTCTTTTCACTGTGCAACTTCAAATAGATTTTGCCTCCATCTTCTCTAAAGGAGCACCCACATAAGGAGTGGAGGAGCACAAAGAGATGCTTTCTTAACCTTCTTTTCCCCAGGCTGAATGAAGAAAACCTCTCCTAATATGTCATGTGCTTCAGCTCCCTAACTACCTTAGTGCCTGTTCACCAGTTTGTCAATAAAGAGGACCCAAAATGGATCACAACAGTCAAGAGAGGGGAATAATCTCTTGTTTTTACTTGCTAGGCACACTCTCAATAATCTAGCTGAGGATGTAGTTGGCCTTCATCAGTACAGGTCCACACTGCTGATCTATTGATTGCGTTCAGGTTATTGCCCATCATAGCCCCTATGCCCTTTTCAGCAAAGTTGCGTTCTATCCAGCTTGCTGCTAGCCTACTGCCAGCCTGCATTGTTGCATGTTGCTTTATCCCAGATGCAGGACTTTACGTTTGTCTTCGCTGATTTTCATGAGGATTCCCAAGGCCATTCCTCCACCTTATTTACGTTTCTGTGAATGGCAACCCTACTCTCCAGCATATCAAACACTTCTTCTAACTTATAAAACATGAACATATGTTTATATGTTTTATAAGTTAGAAGAAGTAACATATAAAACAACATCAACATCTAACATATAAAACAATATCAACCCTAGAACTGGTCATGATGATGCATCTTGTAAGTGACTGCCAGATGGACCTCGAAATGTTTATCATTGACCTTTAAGGCTGATGACTCCAGAAGTGTTCATTCACTTTTATACCTCCATCCAACCTATCTGTCCTCAGTTTTTCTATAAGGTTGCTATAGCATCCATATCAAAAACATTGCTAAAGCCAAATCAAACAGCATCCACTGCTCTCCATTTGTCCATCATATCATCATAGCAGTTAGTCAGTTAGTTGAGGCACAGTTTACCCTTAGTAAGGCTGTACTTATTGCTCCTCCTTATTCTTCATTCATGTGGACATTTCCACATTTCTGACAGGATTTGCAATATAACCTTTTTCCAGTCACCAGAAACCTCCTCCAACTGCCCTTTAAAAGTGACAGCTACCTTGCAATGACATTGGCACCCTTGGATGCAGCCTGTCTTGTTCTGTGGACTTTTACATGTCCAGCTTACTTAAGTAGCTCCTAATTCTTTTCTCCTCTACCATGGCTAGTACAGAGTCTGCCGAAAGACCTAGGAGGCATGAGACGTTGGCAGTAGGATCAGAGCACAGAAGACACAGTGTGCCTCAGATTGTTCTGTGGTTTCCCATTAGTTGCTGAAGTACTTGCAAAGATTAGCAAGAAGGGTTCTGTCCCTCACTAGTTAGCTCCAGTCAAAATTTTGCTTTCCTAACACTAGCCCCACACAGCCAGGCAATGCTTTTATGTCCATTCTTTGTAAGCCACTTTCCATGCATACTTCTTTTTCCTTTTTAGCTCAGTAAGAATTTCTCAGTTCAACCCAAACTTCTAAACTATGCCACCCTGTTTCCTTGTAGCTTGGGTTGGGTCATTTTTGTGACTTGAGGAAGTTGTCCTTGAAGAACATCCAGCTTCTCCCTTGCCCTTCAGTACAGCCTCCCATGGGATCATGCTTACTTGAACAAACCAAAGTCTGCTATCCCAAACTCCTAAGGATCTTTAATCTGATATTTGCTTTCCTCACTTTGCTCACAGCTGTCTTGTCATTGTGGTCAAGGCTGCTATTGACCATCACATCCTTAAACAGTTCTAATTAAGATTACACCTAATTATGTTGACTCATTCCCTAGAGTGAAGCTTGTCTTAAGTACTGTGAATGCCTCTTATGTCAACACTGCCATTTTCAAATTCTGCTTTGTTTTTTTAGCTCTTATATATTTCCTTTCAAAGAAAAAACTATCTCATTCTCCATTGAACACCTATTTCAGAAAAATCTAAGTGATTTCAAAGCTGTCAGTTGACAAAGGAGTTAATATAAATATTCATCTGCTTTATCAGAATAATAAGCAAGAAATATAAAATGCATGTTTAGATGCTTAATTTTATTTGGGAAGTCTTGAGGTCTTTTATGTCTGAAAATAATGCCATGTCATAAAAATTTCCTGCTAAAGTGTTAGCTCTTTTCAATGTGTCATAATATTTGAACAATTTATCTATACAGAATAATTCCTCAATTAAACAGATTTTTTTTATGTACTCCTTTACAAATAACAGGCATATTTCAATTTGAATACATATACTGTCTTTAAATTCAGAAAACATTACTGAATTCTGAGAAAGGCACTGGTCAGCATTGTTTTTCACTGATTTATTTGATACAACGTTAGAGGTAATTGTATGAGGAAGTATACACTCATATTTCTTTGCAGATCCAGCTGTTGGAAAGTCTGCAGGAATCTTGGACAGAATATGAAAATAATGTGCAGTGCCTAAAATCTTGGTTTGAAACCCAAGAGAAGAAGCTGAAAAAGCAACAGAGAATTGGAGACCAGGCTTCAGTACAGAACGCTTTGAAAGATTGTCAGGTAATGTCTCTTTCTAAATAGCAATATTCTCTTTCCAGCAGTTAGAAACAAAACCAAATAAAGTCATGTGATATCTGTATATCAGGGAATTCAGTGACCAAGCTTCTCTGTACTTCAGTGAGAAAGAGATTTTATTCCTAATGTGCAAGCACTAAAGAAAGGAAGAAGGAATGGTAATACCCCACAAGGTTTAAAAGCAAAGTCATTATTCTTTTTGCATTCAGTATAAAGGCAAGGACATTTCCAGCTATTCCAGGCTTACTGGACTAAGGCCATCAAAGGAATATGTTCCCATTCCTGTTTGGCTAGTCATTTGGAACGTGATGTCATGAACACCATGCTTGACTATTCAGAAATATGTTGTGTGTTTTTTTTAAACTCATCACTACCTTTTCTCTGCCCCGACTTTTCTTCCATTCTTTTTCCCCTGACATTCTCATTTCCTCAGGACTACTAAAAGAAAGATGCTAGAATGCAAGGAGGGTTTATTTCTCTTTTCAAAAAGTGCTAGGAATCATATTTGTTCAAATATTCAACTATCCAGAAAAGCCAACAGTGCTGGCCTCTTTTCACCTTCAAAAGAATGAAGAATAATCTTGATTAGAATGCGCAAAGACTGAATGAGGCAAAGCTCAGTTATACATAATGCACAGCAGGTCATAACTTCATGCAAAAATTATACAAAGACTACACAGCAGTGAATAGGGAGTTACAGCTGACACTGAGCATCTGACTAGGAATAGTGCACATTTAAGTAGTTGGAAGCTTGCTTCTGGAGCTATCAGACTAGGGTTCAAGCTTATACATGTGTAGGAAAAAAGTTTTTCTGAATTTCTAATTTTCTGAATGCTATCAGGCATCAGAATATTTTTGCTCAAAATTGTTTTGTTCTACCAGAGACCAAATAATAAATTTCACAACAGATCAAATGTGTACTTAAACTTAGGACAACTGCATGTCCAATTTCTTAGTATTCTTTTACCCTTAGAAAAGGAGTAGGGAAGCATGTTTATCTTGGTGTTGCTGTCTTTCACCCATGCATTTAATGAACAGGATAAGTATGATCCAGCTTTTAAGTCTTCACAAATGGAAATCTAAAATGTAAAATGAAGTGCATAATAGAATTTAGTGTAAATTCACCAGTGCATTAAACCCGTATTTCATTCTGTAATGGCAAATAAGTGGTTAGGTCAGATATGTTAGAAGCCTTTTTTCTTCTTTTTCTTAATCCAGGTTTTCAAACTGTATGCAATGCCTAGTTTCAGTTAAAGTGTCTTTATGATTTCAGCACAATAAGTCCACACCAAGTGTAATTTAGCATAGACTGACATAATTGGCAAGCTGTGCTTGGCTAGAGTTCAAAGCTGAATCTGATTTATCACCTTTTTGGTTTCTTTTGGTCAGGGAAGTTAGCAAATATGCTTGGGGAGTCAGTTACAAATGGCAAGACTTTGATCGGCACAGAAACAAATTGTTTAAGAAATAACCATATCAGACACTCCCAAGTATCCGGTTCAACTAGTACAAAAGCTGCAGCTTATTTATTAACCAATGTTAGTTGCTACCTAGTGTCATATTAATAACTGAAGGCAACATTTTTTTTTAATCACAGATCAGAAAGATTAATGCATCTTTAATTTTGTCTTGAAGTTCACATGATGAAAAAGAAACAGAGAGCCAGAAATATTTGTTATTATTGGTGTTTGAAGCTTCTTCCCATTTTGCATTCTGAATTTTGGAGCAACCTTCTTCAAACTTAAATTATTCTTAGTGTTAAAATCCCCTTGTCAGAAAGTCAAAGTTGATATTTGCAACTTAGAAGTATTTGCTTCAGTGTCAGATGTTAAAAAATAAAAATAAAAATTAAAAAGTTATAAATAAAATGTTGAAATAATGCAGAAGGGAAAAAATAAACAGTGCAGCAAAAATGCTCTCACATATATGATTTACAATGTATATAAACAAAACTGTGTTGTTTGTGAGAAGGGATGAATTTTGTTAATAGCAAGTGTTGGGCAGAATTTGGTTCCAAATACTCTTCCTGCTATCAATAATGTCAAGTCTCTTATAGCAATGGTTAAGCTCTTTTTGTTATTGTTGTTGTTATTGTTTTGGTTCATAGGGAGAGTATTTTATTGAAAGATAGGTGTTTTTAGTTTGCCCAGAATTTTGTTGTTTTCTTTCTCGGATGATTCATCTCTCTCAGTAAGGAATAGCCTGCAGAATATGGACAAATTGAAAGAACTTTGGCATTGGAGAACTTTGAATCTTCATTTCCATGACCACTCTAGGGTTTTCTTCACAATACAGTAAGCACTTGCTTCAAGCAGCAAAACAAGCCATTCTCAAGCTGTTATAACCTCTGTGCCTAAATACTCAACCCCATTTTCTTCACCTCTTTTCAAGCCAATCTTTCATTTTCTTTCTATTTTCTTGGGTTAGTGTGGGAGAATGCTGAGTAGAGCAAAATGTTATAGAGCTCATTAATCATTGAATGGCTCAAGTTGGAAGGGATCTTAAAGGTCGTCTACTTCCGACCACCCTGCCATGGGCAGGAATGCCACCCACTAGATCATAATAATACTTCCCAACAGCGTATAGCCTTGTGGAGGCAATAAGGAAAATTCCTACAGTCTGTTGCTTGTTGTCATTGTCTGGAGTCCAATGAGCTTCTCATCTAGAAAAGGGGAAGACTTGATGTCCTCAGGCAAAGGGCTTTGCTGGGACCTGGCAAAAGAATAAAGATTCCACTTTGTGTGGGGAGGCACAGCAAATTGACATCTTTCCCTAGGAAATCATTTTGTCCTTTTCTTTGGGTGGCAAAATTCAGTTTTTCCAGGGGCTTGAGCCAACTTTGAGCTAATTAAAAAGCCCTCTGTGTTCTAGGACAAACTAAGACAACACAACAATTTTCCCTTGTATTCAAACTGCTAGCCTATTTTTAATTAATTTTGTACTCTTCCATGAGAGCAGCTGGTTACAATGGAATTTTAATGCAGATGACATACTTCTATTTAAATTAAAGATATGCAACTGTGATTTAAAGGGAAGATAAAATATTCAAGAAAATTGTTGATGAGTTATAATTCTCTTGAGAAAAAAAAGACAAAGTGCACAAGTTTGCCTTTCCTATTTTTAACATTGTACAAACTGGGGAGCTTATGGGTATCTTTTCTGTCTCAAGTCATTATCCATTAAAGTAAACAAACAAAAATATTCAGGTGTCTTGTTTTTATTTTAAGGAATTAGAAGAATCAATAAGAACAAAAGAAAGAGAAGTAGAAAACATAGAACAAAGTGGCCTGTCTTTGATACAGAACAAGAAGGAAGAAGTCTCTTCTACTGTTACGAATACACTCAAAGAAATCAACCATGCCTGGGCCAACTTGGATCACATGGTAAAACAATTATCAAAGAGCAAACCATAGTTCCAGGAATTAGAACATGTAGGAGAAGAATTAGCAGTTTGCATCTAGTGGATTTCTTCTGTATTGTATGGGAAGAGATTCTGAATTATGTCTCTGTTTTCATCCATCTTCAAGCTTGTGTGTACATAATATTTACTATTTCAAGGATCACAGAATCACAGAATCTGTTTTACATTCTTAAAATTTAAGCTTTTTATATGCTGATACATAGTAGAAAAGTACCAAATGATCCATAAGTAACTACCTTTTTAAGCACATGGGTCACTCAGACTGAGGAAGAGATCAGTTTCAATTGTCATCGTCTGAACCTTGGTAACATTAGTCCATGTTTTCAGGAAGAATGCAGTGTGTTAGAACTAGCCTCTCTTGACTTTGAGAGGCTGATTGCCTGTCTTAAGGACTCAAGAAATTTCTTTTGAACCTTCTTCGAAGCAAGGTAGAATGTACTCAATATCTTTTCAGTCCCTACCATACTGGTCTTCTGTGGCTTTATAGAATCAAACAGAACTTTCTGCTGTACCCAGTGTAAGCCTAGCTGATGGTAGGGCAAAATGTTCTCTTCTTTCTCCAACAAGTTTAAAGTTCTGCATGAAGAACAAGTAGAATCTGAGATCAAAAGGAAGGAAATAATATAAACAAAAGCAAACCCCTTGAATGTTTTTCATTTACCTTTTTTTTTTTTCTTCTCCTTCCCTCCTCCTAGGTTAGCCAACTAAAGATATTGTTGCAGTCTGTTCTTGATCAGTGGAGCATTTACAAAGTGGCTTATGAAGAACTGAATAGTTACCTGATGGAAGCCAGATATTCTTTGTCCCGTTTTTATCTCCTTACTGGTTCTTTGGAAGCTGTGAAAGTCCAAGTTCATAACCTTCAGGTGAAAAGGAATACCATGCCTCTTGCCACACTAAGGATGGATTTAAGGATAAATGTTGTCCTTGTTGCATGGATGCAATAAATGTACATTTTAGCTGATAATGAATGAAATTACAGACGTATTGGTGCATTAAAATCTTATGACATTGAGAGGGCACTTTATCAAGTAACCATTACATTTTTCATTTAACTAACTAACTAACTAAATAAAATGATAAAATTGTTTCCTTTGTAGATTTTTTATGTTGTTGCTTACATTTTGACCTGTGAATGTTCCAAACACTGAGACATCTTTTATAAAATTATATCTGTGGATCTAGTTTACATAGAAAAAGCATTTTGCTTAAAATTAAATGTTCTCTCTGATTGGAAGTCCAGACGTATACAGCCGAATGCCTTAAGCATAATCCTCACTTTCCAAATCAAGATTTAAAGAACATCTATTAATACACTTCACAGCCACTCTTTGATGTTTTCATTTTCTACATATCAGACATGAGGAGTCAGTAGAACGATAAGTTGTGGGTTTTTGTTTTGTTTTGTTTTGTTTTAAAGCCCTTTTTTACTTATTTTGTGTATATTGATTAATCAGGTTGAGATTTGCTGAACCGTTCAAACTGTAATAATATAGGTTTTTTTTTTTTAAAAAAGGAACATTTTCCCTGATAGCAATACTTCAGTCTGTTAAGTGAAAAAGTAAGAACCTTCTTTTTAGAATAAAGCTTTTTTTATGCTCTTACTTTTTCATCTAATTCTGAACAGGAAAACATAATTTAATTTAATATCTTACACCAGTTAATGTTTTATTTCTGAGGGAGTTCCTTGCACTTATTCTGTCAGTGCAAAAATATTTGCTTAGGGTAATTTCTTTTACAAAATTTTTACATTTTTAGAAAATATTGGGTAAAAAAAATACTTTTTGCTACACCTAGATATTGAATCAAATGTATCTAGCCATAGTCTTTACATTAAAAAACTTCCTAGTTAGATTCAATACACATGAAATCTAGTTTTGCTTTCATAACCCATATATTGCAATTGATACATACCATTTTGAAATGTTTCTACATCATACAGTTGTAATAGTTTGTGTATCATTATTTTTTCTTCTATTTCAGAGCCTACAGGATGAACTAGAAAAGCAAGAAAATAGTTTACAGAAATTGGGCACCGTGACCAATCAATTGTTAAAACAATGTCACCCACCAGTGACTGAAACACTTACCACCACTTTGAAGGAAGTGAATATGAGGTAGAAAGTTTGTTTATGTTGAACTGTACTTTCAGTGGTAGATTTGCATTTAACTGTGGACTCAGTTTTCCATCATTTTTATTTTTATTATATTTTATGTATTTTTAAATTTATTTATTCATTTTATTCCTTTTCCTGGAGCAGAAGTGTGTCATTTTACTAGTAATAATAAAATAAACGTTTTCTCTAGCAAGAGATTTGGATTACTAGTGTCAGCAGCTTTGCTCCATGCATGGCTGCAGGCAAATTTGCAACCATGATAATTCTTGTCCTGGGAAATAATACTGCACTTAAAATGCAAGAATGCTGTCTGAAAATTGCATTGCTGTGCATGTCTCAGTTTCTCCAGTATTCAGCTTGCAATTTCTAGCTGTGGGAAGAGCATGACAGGCTTTTCTATCTAAGATCTAAGCTGTTGCCAGTAGGTTGGCAAACAACTTCCCCAACTTTGAATCCAGGCCATAGAAAGTCTGAAGGTTTATTCAGAGAAGCTACAGAAAGATTTGATTGATCCAAGATCAAAAACTGCAGTGGTGGAAATACTATTGTATTTGGCTTCGGGGGTTTGTTTTTTTGTATGCTTATTTGTTTGTTTTTGAAAACACAATCATGCCAAACTTATTTTGGTTCATCCTGTACTAGAAACTGGAAACATGGGGAGAAGACTTTTTCCCCAGAGAAGCTGTGGATGCCCCATCCCTGGAAGTGTTCAAGTGTTCAGGTTGGACAGGGCTTTGAGCAACCTGGTCTAGTGGAAGGTATCCCTGCCCATGGCAGGAGGGTTGGAACTGGATGAACTTTAAGGCCCCTTACAACCTAAGCCATTCTATTATAAGATACTGTATGATTTAAGTTTCAGTGATGACTGACAAGGTTTTCACTTTATGAGATAATTTTATCATATAATAACAATTGAAAATGCTGTGATTTTTCTTTGATAATGAAATAATGAGACAATTTGATAAACACAGTACATTTCAGAAAGCAGCTGTTTTTGGGTGCCATTAAAGCTAAGAATTCAAAGAGGAATTAGACATTTAATTGGATAATGAAACTATTAGAGCTTTAATAAGTCTGGAAGTATTTTAATTTTACAGGGCTTTATGAATTTAAAGATTCTGTGAGAGTTTGGGAGGAAACTGCAGCAGAAGAAATGGTTTCATATTTACACCTGTTCCGGGCCTTTCAGGCCCTTGATGGAATTTGATACTGGCAGTTCTTGGTCAGTTATGTCTGCTTTGTGTGGTGAACCAAGGTGTGCTAAGTGGGAATTGCAGGAGGTTCACTTCAAAAAGTGTACTCCAGCTTTGACCTAAAACATTAATATGCAGCATCCAAGATGCAGTACAGATTAAACCTGGTGTGACAGGTCAGAACATCCTGTCAACATATTTCTTGGATTCCTTTTTTTTCTCCTAATGTCCAAATCTTGATTATTATCAAATTTCTTAAAAGACAGAAGACTGCGGAAAACAGCACTGAGGAAGAGGGGCAGAGACAATGGAAACAACAGTGAGGAAGAGGGGCAGGTGTAGTTCCTGTGGGCTACCAAAGTTTGATCATTCATCCAATCTCTTCACCAGGTGGAACAATCTTCTGCAGGAGATTGCAGAGCGGCTGCGTTCCAGTAAGGGTCTCCTTCAGCTGTGGCAGAGGTACAAGGACTGTTACCAGCAGTGCTCTTCCACGGTCCGTCAACGGGAAGATCAAATTAATGAACTGTTGAAGACTGCAACCAGTAAAGATATTGCTGATGATGAAGTAACCACTTGGATTCAGGACTGCAATGTATGTTCACTTAAGCTTTGCACTTTACAACAGCTCTGTGAGCTAAAAATCACAACAGGCTCTCCATTACTAAACTACATATTTGGTGTATTGGAAACTTTCTTTTTATTGAAGCATCTCTCACGTTCAGGAGAGAGAGCTTCATGTCTGCTACCCAAATCTCATGATTTTCTTGAACTTATGTGATCCCTCTATTCTTTGTTGCTGTGTTACGTTGCTTTTATCTGAAGTCATCTCTCTGGAGAAGGTGGATAAATTCTATTGTTTGATTCAGTCTTAAGTCCCAGCTTATCAAAATATTTCTTGCTTGGCAAGAATCTCTGCCAAATCCATTGAGCTCCTTATAGTAGAAAGAAACAGGATCCTTTGTCTGTATTTCCACAAGTCAAGGCTGGTCACTTTTTCTGAATGAAAAAAGACTATGTGTGTGTTTTTGGTGTCTTTATCCTTCACATGGAAGAAGATGTTGACTCTGGAACCTTGAGACTCCTCTATTTTCGATACTGTGTCCCAGAGAAGCAGGATTTTTTGTCTCCTGTTATGTGATGTGTTTCGGTGTGTTTGAGTTCAAGTTAATGTGTCATTGATAAGAAAATTAAAATGGCAATTGTCTTAAGGTAAGAAAAACAATTGCAAGGCGAAAAATTAACACATTAATGAGCATTCTGAGCATTTGCTGCCATAATCTGTTGGACAGGCAACTCAGATAGCTCAGTCTGATAATTGCGTTACACAATTTACAAAAGTTAATTTTTAATCCCTCCTGGTAATTCATAACAGGAAGAAAAAAAAGAAGAAAAAAAAAAAAAGGAGATCTAGTCAGACCTCAGCTGATCCACAGGGAGGGTTGCCACTGCTTAGGACCAGCATGTCAGTAAATCAAAAGTGTTTTTTTCAACAAGTGTTGCCTCATCAGTAACTGCAGTTTACTCAATGACAGCTGAGTATTCACTTCTTTCTGTTCCTCTGCACCTATGTAATCCAAGATATGTTTTATTCTGCATATCATTTCCTTTTTATGCAAAGTGACAGTGGACATTTTGGCATTGAAATATAGTAGTAAATATAAATTCTTCATGTAGTAGTGGTGCTTATTGATTTCATTTCTCCTGTATATCAGGGAGGATGGCATCAACTGAGTGTCAGGTTAACTATTCATATCTTTATTCAATGTGTTGCCACAGGATCTACTCGTTGATTTAAAGACAGTACAGGATTCACTGATTGTTCTTCAAGAACTGGGAGAGGAGCTAAAAAGCCAGGTGGAGGCTTCAGCAGCAGCAGCTATACAGTCTGATCAACTGTCTCTGAACCAGAATCTGTCAACCCTAGAACAAATTCTCCGCAAGCAGCAAACAGTACTTCAGGTATTGCAGAGAGTGTTTTCAGTTCCTGCATCCAGTCATCTTGTTGTACTTGAAAACACAATTAGCCAAAAATACCTGGGTAAAGAAGATGGTGCTACCTGTTCACCTGCATTTCCCAATCTTCCCTGGAAGCCAAAGATGAGAGCAAAAAAAATGCTCAAGTACAGTATAGAGACCTTGTAAGAAGGTCCACTTTCTGGGAAGAGAATGTGCAAACCTCACGGGGGAATGTTTCCATCTGGAATGCCAAGGGCAACATTCTTTGTGCAGACAGCAATAGTGCTAATGACTAGATCCACAGCTACTGCTTCCCTAGTGGCAACCTCTCTTCCCAGCTTGTTCTTTAGTGGTAAAACAAAGGAGGGAAGATTCTGAACAAGTGTGTAGCATGGATTTTAACAGTTCCTGATAATGTCAGTGACCATACTGACACCTACTATTTGTGTCAAAGCTTGTACGGCACATTTTGTTAATTGCGTGTGTCACTAGGGACTAAAGGGCAGAAAAGGAGTGGCAGAATGTGTTTCATAGGGCATGGAAGTGCATGGATGAGAAAGCAACAAGGCAGTGGCTTCTGTTTGGGTGACGAGTGGAGTTGTCCAAGAAATCTAGTGTCATCAAGAATGTGCTCATTAATGTAAGGAGAGATTTTTTTTTCATTTGAAATTGCAATAACAGAAACTGGTGGTTCTTTTCATTGACAGAGTACATTAAACAGAGAAGTATTTTATATAAGTTAGAGCAGGCTATGTATTTTAAGTCGAGGAGGTCTTTTAATATTTTGCTGAAGTGCTGCCCTTTTGCTATGATGAAAAATCCCATTTTCTCACCCAGTGTGGACTTTACAGCAAAAGCCCCATGATAAAAATAATAAAAATAAATAATAATAATAATAAACACTATATCCACAGTCTGTAAACAAAGCAACAGTTGCAATCACTCCTAGCCTATACCTCTGTTTGCAAATCTATAATGAGAATAATCAGGAGCATAACCACCAGAAGGATGCTATGTGGCTAAGTTCCTAAATCATGGGTTCTTTTTTATTCAAGGCTGGAGTCCTGGACTATCAAACCTTTGCCAAGAACCTGCAAGTCCTTGAGGTCTGGGTAACAGAAGCAGAAGAAATACTGAAAGGACAGGATCCTAGTCACTCATCTGATCTCTCAGCAATACAGAGTAGGATGGAGGAACTCAGAGTGAGTAATAAATGCACAAAGTGTTCATTTTTTTACATTGGCCTGATTAATTTGTACAGGGTATGCACAAATACTACTCTATACATATTAAAGAACTGTCACTCATGGGAAGCGTAAGACTGAGAAATTAGAAGTTTGATGGTAGTCAGGTAGTGATTGTTTGTCCATGTTATTCTGCTCCTGAGTAAAGAATAAAAGGAAAAACAAAGGATTTGGATTAAAATGAATATCAAATCAAAATAGGAGTGGAAATCTTAGCAATTTTCCTTTATCTGCTTTTCTCTCAACTTTTTTTGAATGTATGCAGTTCCTGCCACACTAATATTTAGTTTAAGGACCAAATCATCTACACATTTTGGATATATTGATATACTGAAGTGTACTGAAACATTCATACTGTGTACCCTATAATATACATTTAAACTCTTTTTCTCTTTATTTTTGTGTTGCCTTTATATTTATTTATTTATTCATTTTATCTTTCTTCTTCTTTTGGAGGCCCTGACAGGAAGTTGATGGTCTCTGCCACCTAGGCTGGTTTTGTCATTTTAATATTCAATTACTTTCAGGATTAACTATACATGTTTTTCCACTGTGCATGCTAACAAGCATAGCACATTTTCCTAATTTAATGATTTGGACATTTCTGTACTGCAAAAGAAAAATAATAGTAATAATATAAAAATTGAGTAAGTTCAATGTGGTATACTAGCCTAACATTCAGTTTAACAAACAAGGAAAAAAAGCTCACTTTCTTGGCAATATAGACATGTTGCTTCAAGCACTAGCCTATTTTTGCAGCTCTTAGAGGTAAATCTCTAGTTCAGCAATATATTTAAGTGCAATTTGAGTTTACTTCTCTGTTTCTGTTTAAGTATTCTTCTAGACTGAGACCAAAGAGGCTGAAAACTGGAAATCAAATCTTTCCTTGGCATAGGGATTGTTTGCCACTTGGTGGCAACCAAGGCTGTTCCAAATTTAACTGAGTTCTAGCTTAGTCTATACTAGTGTAATTACTGAACTTTTTGCTTATCACCTGTATTGTTTTTTGCAGAGTCAGATGTTGAAGTTCAGTAGCATGGCCCCAGATTTGGACCGTCTTAATGAGCTGGGTTACAGACTTCCTCTGAATGATAAAGAAATCAAAAGGATGCAGAACCTGAACAGACACTGGTCTCTCATCTCATCTCAGACTACAGAAAGATTCAGGTGGGGATAGCTAAAGATTATTGCATAGTTTTCTTATATCACAATAACTAGAAAGTATACCTTTTGCAGAGTATAAAAAATATTTCAGATATTTCATTAACCAAAGCTCCTTTCCCTTAGTATACTCATGAATAAAGATAGAAGCCAATGAGTTGAGACGGTGGTTTTGCCATAAATTAGAATTTGAAATAAGGAAGGTGGGTTCTTTTTAGTGTTGTCTAGATAGATTAAATGATGCAGCTGCATGGGAAAATCAATACTATCTGATTTAGATTTCTGTTGGAAAACTTACTGCAAGAGTCAATACTATGTGAGAGAGCAGGAGACCTTACCTGAATCCGTCTTTCTCTTCTCTTCTCTTCTCTTCTCTTCTCTTCTCTTCTCTTCTCTTCTCTTCTCTTCTCTTCTCTTCTCTTCTCTTCTCTTCTCTTCTCTTCTCTTCTCTTCTCTTCTCTTCTCTTCTCTTCTCTTCTCTTCTCTTCTCTTCTCGTCTCGTCTCTTCTCGTCTCTTCTCGTCTCTTCTCGTCTCTTCTCGTCTCTTCTCGTCTCTTCTCGTCTCTTCTCGTCTCTTCTCGTCTCTTCTCGTCTCTTCTCGTCTCTTCTCGTCTCTTCTCGTCTCGTCTCTTCTCTTCTCTTCTCTTCTCTTCTCTTCTCTTCTCTTCTCTTCTCTTCTCTTCTCTTCTCTTCTCTTCTCTTCTCTTCTCTTCTCTTCTCTTCTCTTCTCTTCTCTTCTCTTTTCTTTTCTTTTCTTTTCTTTTCTTTCAGTAAGCTGCAGTCTTTCCTGCTGCAGAAGCAGACCTTTTTGGAGAAGTGTGAAACGTGGATGGATTTATTAGTTCAGACTGAGCAGAAGCTGGCAGCAGAGATTTCAGGAAACTACCAGAGCCTTTTAGAGCAACAGAGGGCACATGAGGCAAGTCATCATGTATATATATACATAACTACAACACATATTATTTATACAAAGGTGGAACTCACATTCTTTTGGGGAGTAATATAATAGTATGTCTTGAATTATCTAGTGCGTGGTCTCCCTGCCCATGGCAGGAGGGATGGAACTGGGTAATCTTTAAGGTCTCTTCTAACCTGAGCTATTCTATGGTTCTATGATGAATTGAATTACATTTGCTTGCACTCTTTATGGATATCTTAACTTAGAAACAACAGCATGCAAATATGTCAGTGATATCCAGTTTTGTGGAGGGCTTGCTTATCTGTTTGCATTTTGTGTATAATATATTGGGATGCCTCTAACTGCTTGTCCCCTATACTTATTCTACTTCAGATTAGTTTCTACCAAGGGAATCAAAGTTTTATTGGTCTTCCCATAAGACCAAACTGTCCTCATGCACTTTGACCCTTTGTCTTTAGTCCTAACTGGAGATTTCAGTTCTTTAATTTTATTTTGGTTTTGTTAATTTACCATTAAATTGCCAACATACATTTTATCTGAAGAGCAAGAATTTTCTGTCAAAGACTGAGTTATATAATTCATCATGCAGCCTCCATTTGTGTTCCTTTTGGTAACATTTCCTTGGAGAACAAACTGATTTGATCTTTGCTCTGTGCTGGAATCGTTTGTTTGTAGACCTATTTATAACAAATCAAGAACTAGTCCAGCTTTTGCTGCAGGGAAAAACTGATTCAGAGTTTCTACTAGAGGATGCTTTTCTGATTCTATGGTGAGGTCAAGTGATGCACATTTTTTCTCCACCCATATTGTTACTGCCAAGAATCCTAGTAAAGATCAATTAAGACAAGTCAATTTTCATACCAAAGCTCCCATGTGGCCACAGCAGTTTCAGTTCCCACAACTTTTTCATCTGACCTACCCCAGTACTCAGGAAAGATCACAGGGGAGTTGTGTCCTTCCACCCCTTGTGTCTTATATCAGCACAATGTTCGGGTGAACGTTTTTAAGCAGAAAGTAATTCACAATCCTTTTCGCTTGCTTTAGCGGATATTTGCTTTAACGTTTAACTGCATTTGCTTTTGCAAATCTCATCCATTTCATTTCCTCTCAGTGCTGCCAGCATTAACTGGACAGGGTATCTTTGTAATTTGAGATATCTCAGCTCTTTGAGATTTACATGTCCACAAATCATCACTGTCTAAATAGATAATTTCCTACTGTTGTATTGTCCACTCACAGTTATATTTTTTGAAAGGGGTTAACACGGATCTTTTTGCTTGCAATTGCATGTCTCAAGACCTCAGCCTAATTCTCTCCTGAAAACTTGATCTGCTTCAACTGTCTGAAACAGTTAGTTCAGATAAGTGCTATTCAGTAGAAGGTTTTTTTTCTTTCAACTATAAAGTCATCTTTCAGAATTTAGAGAATTAATAGCCAATTATCCAAATACTACATTTCACCCTAATAAAATGTTGTAAACTGTGTCTTTTTATGAAGAAATTGCTTTCCACTCCTGCCAGCTGAAAGAGAAGGTTCAAATCTAAATTCCTTGAGATGATTTTCCAGATTGTTTTGCTTTATTTCCTTGCACATAATGAGAAAATATTCCATTTCCACATACATTCCCAGAATGGATATTGGGATGTATCCAGTTCTGTTATCAGCTTTCCAGTGCTGACTCTTAACTTTGTTGATGTTTATTTGAACAGCACCCCAGCTACCTCAGTGGCCTTATTTAGAAATAATTTCCCACTGTTATTTACAAACCTTTGATGTGGATGTGGTGCTTTTTCCAAATATCATGAGCTAACACTGTCAACCACATCAGATAACTCTTTCATGACAAACTTGCAGTCATTCTTGTGCAATTCTCCAGATATCTATCTGCAGACCTGGTACATTCCTTGTGACTCCTGCAAAGTGCCGATGCACTGAGACAAGCATTTGAGAAAGTGCTGGTGGGGGAAGAGGCAGTTGCTTGCCAATGCACTTACTGTTGTGTTTTGTGGTTTGTTTGTTTGTTTTTTTTCAATGTGCTGGTATTGTGAATTTCAATACCTGTCCTCCTTTCCTGCTTCTTTGAATTCCTATTTCTGTGTTGACAGTGATCTACACGTGAGAAGAAATTGGAATGGCAAGTGGTCTCACATAACAGAATATCCCTCTTATATACAAAGTTAATATGTATGCACAGAACAAGTGGATGTTGACAAGAATATTTCTGGCTTGGGGTAGGGTTTGAGTACATCCTCTCTAAGCAGAGTTCTTCATGCTTGATAAGGTTTTATTTCACCTATCCTCTCAGAAAAAGATTTTAAGTAGTCAATGAAAAATCTTTTTTACCACAGAATACAGATATTTTATACAGACAGAATTAAAATGTAAAACCTTTCTTTAACATCCTTGTCTCCTGTACAACAGCTATTCCAGGCAGAGATGTTCAGTCGCCAGCAGATTTTGCATTCAATTATCTCTGACGGGCAGCACCTCATAGAACAAGGACAAGTGGATGACAGGTAGCCATTCTTGTGTTGTTCTTGCTGCTGGTTATGTGAAATAATACTTAAACTAGTGGGAGACTTCTGAACAGAGAATGTTGCACAAGATGTTAGTATTCAGATAATGTTTTTCCAAGACAGAAGTTACCATCTATATGCTTAAGCTATTAATCAGCCAGCTCTTAAATAATACAGTGTTCATTAGGATGCTATGGGGTAGATGTGCTGCATTTGGGAATGCAGCAGCCTTGAGGCTACTTCTCTGACAGATATTTGTCTTGCATTATCAAACACATCACATATATGTCTATTCTGATGTACCTTCAAAATATCTCTTTCACCAAAGGAGCCTGCAGTGACTGATTTACAGTGAACTACTCTTGATTTGTGCCAAAATAACCTGCAGCATAAATATGATGGAATAGGAATTCATTCCTGTCTCAGAGATTTTATTTTAAATGCTTCTGATCAAATGAATAGGAATCAGTGGAACACCGGTGGCTTCACACTTATGCATTGATTTTGCTAAGGATATCATGGTCCTAATATAAGAAGAACTGTTTACTAGGATGTGAGAATTTTATTAATTCTTTGTACATCTTACACCTGCTTTGAGCTAGCTCACTAGTAAATTTGAGGGCAAATCATGAAATTTCCATGATTTACTATGAATTTGGATAATCCAAGCTAGCAAAAACTGTGGGTTTGTTTGTATGTTTGAGGGGGGAGAAGAGTTTATTTTTTTAGGAAAAAAAAAAAAAGGGTAATTGGAGCCCTTTGATTCTCCATGTATATGATGTGTGGAGTTCTCATCCTCAGTAAACTGTCATTAGACTTCAGTAGTTTTCTTCTAGTGTTTAATAATCAGCACCCAAAAAACACATTTCCTTTCCCCCCAATTTATTTCATTAAAGAAATAGACCAAAGTATGAAAGCTACCATGGCTTTTTATTTATTTATTAATTTACAATAGGGATGAGTTTAATCAGAAGCTGACACTTCTAAGTAATCAATGGCAAGGAGTAATTCGTCGGGCACAGCAGAGGAGGGGGATCATTGACAGCCAGATCCACCAGTGGCAGCGCTACAGGGAGATGGCAGAGAAACTGCGCAAGTGGCTGGTGGAAATGTCCTGTCAGCCAGTGAGTGAGCTGGGAAATGCTCCTATCCCACTGCAGCAAGTCAGAGCATTACTGGATGAAGTGCAGGTATGTCCAGTGTGTTGTAGAAAGAAGAAATAATACAACTTTTTATCATCATCAAAATATTCTTAGAAGTACTTTAGAGTTATACTATGTGCCTGGTAGAAAGCAGTATTAGATATCAGTTATTCTTTGAAACTGACGTAGCCTCAAAAGCAACACTTTGATGGAAAGGAAGTAAAGAACATGCAGTGATGAACTTAACAAGCTCTTTCTCAAGCTTTGTTAGTTTTTTTTTTTATTTGTTTTGTAACTAACCTCATATTGAAGCTGTCTTGAAACAAAAAACAGTAATCTCCCATTTGAGGAATGTATTCTAGCTAACAAAAATGGGTACCTTGAACGGTTGATGTGATTTTCATGTGAGGTTAGCAGTATCTATTTAGCAGTTTGGTGTCTTTTTTAGCCAGACGATACTGTATTATAATACTTATAATAATGCTTATAAGCATAATGTGCTCTTGAGGAACTGTTTCTCCTCAAGATCAATTGAACTGCTGATACGAATGAGGAGAGAGAGAAGTCTTCCATGTCTTTATCTCCTTGGAGAAATTTTCTAATGGTCTGCCGCAGTAAATGATCAAAAAAAAAAAAAGTATCAAAGTATTTGAGCTGTAGCTCATGCTTAAGTATGCAACCAAATAGAAGTGAATTAGTAAAATATGGTTTTCAGGATGAATTATAGTGAACTGCTAATTATAACTAAAAAGACAAAGTTGACAGAAATCCATTTATATCTGCAGCTTAAAGAGAAAGGTGTTCTAAGGCAGCAAGGGAGTTACATCCTTGCTGTGGAAGCTGGCAAGCAATTGCTGCTTTCTGCTGACAGTGGAGCTGAGGCAGCCCTGCAGACAGAGCTTACAGAAATTCAGGAGGGCTGGAAGATAGCTAGCACCCAACTGGAAGAACAGAAGAAACAGCTTGCTTTAATACTGAAAGTAAGTGTATAATTTCTTCTGTACCTTTCAGCATGTTCACAGTTTCTCACTCTGAACCCTGATAAGACAAGTGTTCTCAAGGGATGAGTACAAATACAGGAATTGAATGTATACTGCATTACCATTTCATTTCACTACCTCTGATTTTCAAATATTTAAACTAGAAGAGGTAATACTTTGGAACAGGCTTACATATTCCTTGATATCTTTTAATCGATATTTCCACATCACTGCTAATAAAAGATATTCCTAACAATCCTATTGTCAACATAGAGCAAAAATGTATTTTATTTTGCACAATGCTGGTTGGTTTTTATACATACTGTATTGAAAATTTTATCTGTGTTATTCCTTCTATGTGCCAATGCTGAGATTTCCTTAGCCATCTGATAGCTGGTGCTTCCTTCAAGAGTCTCGAGTATTTGTTAACTTAGGTAATACACTAAGAGGGAGCATTGAACTTTTTTTTTTTTTTTAAATGTAGGCAGCATCCAGAATGCCTGCTAACATCATTTTAAGTACTGAAGATGGTAGTCCAGGATTTAAATTCGGTCTGTTTGTTTTTCCCTTTTGCTCTTTCCATGCAGGATAATGAAAATTGGACTTGTGTATATTAAGAGAATAGGTCAAGTGCTTTTAGAATAGTTTCAGCGGCTTGATAGAATTCCACAATTATAGACACTTTAGTTTTCTTTGTAAATAGCAAGGAGCAAAGCAATGCAAGAAAATTAAATATTATTTTGGAAAAGTTCAGATAAGTAAATTTTTCTTCCTCTTTCAAGCCTTGTTCCTCCTACCTCTGCTTCTAGTTGGGGAATTACATCAGGAAATTTTAGTCATGAAAGCTTATATCTAGGGAAACTAAAAGTTCTGTGTTTTTTTTGGCCAAAAAATATAGAACTTGATGCGTGAAAGTGAGGAAGTACGTAAATTACCACACAAATTGCATAAATCATCCCATAGATATCCAAATTTCATTACATGTTGCTACCTTGGTCCTACATACATGACTTTTCAGTAGTCTTCTGACAAAATGAGAAGTGTAAGAGTATATCTTGCATTAAGAACATCATGTAAGGCCATATTACTTATTAACGAGAGAAGAAAAAAGACACTAAAGAAAAGGTTTTTTTGCAAGACCTGTTATTTATAATTCTCCATCCTGAAGACGATCATGAAATACTGATATAGACTGAAAAAAAATGGAAGGAGAGAAATACTAAGGCAGTGACAGAAGGAGAATATCTTCAAATAGACAATTTAAAATAAGTTCCTGTATTTCTTAGTATAATACAACCAGCATTCTTAAGGGTTGACTGGCTTATTACAGATTTTTCTGTGTGATTACCTTTTCAATAGGCTTTAACAAATAGGTGAGATAGGCAAAGCTATGCTGTCACATGACTGTTGGCAGGTTTTATTATATTGGAGACATTTAAAATTTTGGAAAGTATACAAGCACTAAAGCTAGATGTAGCTGCTAGGACCATAATTTGGAGGAGGTACTTCAGATACTTTGATCTGACCTGAATTTGCAGTAACCCCAACATTTATTTATTTTTTTCTGGAGCTTGATGCATCAGCCATTCAAGAAAGGAAATGGAAAATAATTTGGCTTGATGCATTAGCCATTCAGAAAAGGAAATTGAAAATAATTTGGGGAGTTAAAGGCTTTTCTGAAAGGGTGGAGTTGTAAATAGACAATGCTATAATAACAGGAGGCTTTGACCAGTATATTACTGCTAGCAAAGACCTACATCAAAACTAAAACAACAACAACAAAAAAGATATGACTGTGCATATGACCCAAGCTTTACGACTCTGAGTATTATTTAAAGGGGAAATTCAGTGCTTGCTATTGTTATGAAAATGTGTAGTGGTTAGTCAGTCAAATGAACCAACGTAAGTATGAGAAGTATAATCTAGATCTGAACTGAAGTCTATCAAACATTTTGCCTTCAGGACTGGGAAAAATCTGAAAAGGGCATAGGAGACTCCCTGGAGAAACTAAGATCATTCAAAAAAAAGCTTTCTCAGCCTTTGCCAGAACACCATGATGAGTTGCACGCAGAGCAGATTCGTTGCAAGGTAAAGCACTTGGTCTCTGCTAACTGTTGTCCCATCTTTGCATGCTTTTATGCAGTAATCTCTTTAGGTTTTACATCACTGACTGTGCAAACCCACCCCACATCACTGTGACAAGCTAAAAATCTATCCATGTAACATTTGAACTGTATAATACCTGAGTGATCTCATTATGATGTAAAACCTGCAGGGTATACATAGAACTGATCAAAGTGAGATTAGAATAGGGTCTGAAAAGTACTGTAGAAACAACAAGTAATGGTATATTTATATAATACAAATTCTTGCTTCAGATTTAAGCTCATGGTATTTAAAGACTCATTTTAGTGCTTCTTATTTGAGGTTGAGGATCTTAGATAATATTTTATGCTATATTTCTTGCAGTAGAGAAATGTGGTACAATTTGAAAGTATTTTCACTACAGAGAAGTCCAAATCAATACTTGAAACTCCCCAAACCCTTTGAATTTGAGACATTTGAGTGCTATTTTACTTAGTGGCTACTTGTTACAAAGCTGATGTATCGTACTCTACTGGGGTTGAAAATAGGGGAACATATGGGGTTGGTGTATTCTTTTTCTTTTAGATAGGGCTGAAGTAGTCCAAATGGTGGGTCTGCTCAGATATGACATTAATTCAGTGAGATAAGAATGTTCATCTATGTTCATCATCACCACATTCATTTTTTTCTGTTTGTTAGCAAACTGGTCTTTTTTCCTTGTGCACTTCTTTTAAGGAGTTAGAGAATGCTGTTGAAGGATGGACAGATGACCTTGCACACCTCTCTCTGCTGAAGGAGTCCCTGTCTACATATATCAGTGCAGATGATATTTCAGTTCTCAGTGAGCGAATAGAGCTTCTGCACAGACAGTGGGAGGAGCTGTGCTATCAGGCAAGTATAGTATTGAGCTCTGATATGAGTATGCAACTAAAAAGGTATTGGAGGAAAAATTGAATGCAAGTGGCATATTTTGGAAAAGATGCATATAGGCACAGGTAATGTTCAAATTTGAACTCTTGCTGGATCAGGGATAATATCCATTGAAATGTTTCCTTTAGTTACTGCTTATATTTTTATATTTCTTGAACTTTGCCATGCCTATGAGGTCATATTTAAAACAACAAAAAGTCATACTGTGTGTTGTGGGACTGTGGCATGGGGAAAACAGAATTAATACAGTTTGCCATGCTTTTGTGGAGTAGCTGTGCACAGAAATGATGTCCTCTCTCAGCTCAGCATTACTTTTATACCTTCAGTTCTGCTGACGGCTTCTCCTTCTTCAGATGTTAGTGTCTGCATTTCCCTTATTCTGAGGGTGACTTACTTGGCTGCACAATGAGATGAAGAGTATTGCTTGATTTTTCAGGTACATAACCTGAGAGGGTGACAGAGCACTGGAACAGGTTGTCCAGAGAGGTTGTGGAGTCTCATTCTCTGGAGATATTCAAAACCTGCCTGGATGCCATCCTGCACAATGTGCGCTGGGTGATCCTGCTCAACAGAGGGGTTGGATCAGATGATCTTCAGAGGTTCCTTCCAACCTCGGCCATTCTGTGATTCTGTGATCATGCTATTAGTGTTATTTCCTGCATCCTTTTTGCATTTAGAGATGCAAATAGTGGATTCTCCCTCACCCAGCTTTTCAGATTAGGATAATGTTATTTCTGTGGTTTCGTAGATGTCGCAGTGCATACCAGGGATATTGTGGCAATAGTTACATCACATCAGTTTCCTATGAAGGCCTCAAAACCACCCTCAAAATAGAAAAAGTGCTTTACATTTAACAGTGCAGAACTTCTTTAAAGTTAGTTGCATTTGAATGAGCCAACATGGGTACATCTAAACTATGGTCTAGTTACTGTACATGTATTTATGGGAAAGGAGGTAGCCAAGTAAAGAAGTTTTGTACATACTAAGTGCTTCAGGATGTAACCCAGTGCAACATTGTGTTCAACCGTTGCTTATTTCCGGAAAGCTGTCATCAAATTTCAAACCACAAAAGGGAAATGTTAAGATCATGCTGTATGCTACTGTTAAACCTAACATGGTAGTCAAAGAACACAACAATCACTTTTGCTTATGAAAGAGCAGATGAAGTCTTCATATTCTCAGCTGAAATGCTGATATAAAGTCAGAAGCAATTCAGAGTACAATGAGAAGGAAATAAGTAGTGGTTCAAGTGTCTGAAACTACAGAAACAACTGCTGCTCACCCTCTGCTACTATTTTGATTTCATTTTCCATCCTTTTCCTGTCAAGGATGGACTATTACTCATTTCTTAAACTTAGCAACACTTTTCTTCTTCCAGTATTAATTACAAATTACAGCATTTGTTTGTTTGTTTTATGCCTATTCTTCCTTGTCAGGACATATTCAAGTCCTTTGGAATCTCTGAAGGTGTCAGCGATTCAGGAGAAATAGTCATCTGTGGAATGAGTGTACTGGGACTCGAGTAGAAAATTGCATGTGCTATTTTAGAAATAAAAAAAAAAAAAAGAAGAAGAAAAATGTAGTGTCTCTTTGATTTAGCTGTGTGCTCATGCACAAATCATGAAGTCTTGTAGTTTGGTCTATGCTACATATATATATATAATTTTTTTTTGTCTTGGTCAAGCATTTATATCTTCCTTTTAATTAATCTCTTAGACTAAAAAGAAACCATTAATATACCTTATTGCATTTTATAAGTGAACAAAAATTTTAAGAAAATTTCCTTCTTCTAATGAAACCTTAGAGACATTATGAAACAATATATTGACATGACACTAAGCATAGTACTTGGATGCATCCCTCTATGCAATTGGATGTAACTAGCAAGAATTCTGAGAGTAACACTTCTCTCTCAACTTACAAAGAATCATGCAAAGTATTTGCAGTACAACTGCAGTTTGTTGTAATAGAAGTAAGTGGCTGGAGTTCATCTGCAGGGCCAGAGGAGTTCACACAGAGGCACAAAGTGCTTCAGCTATCTCTTAAATTAACGTACTTCTATTTATTTATTTATTTATTCTGTTTAAATGTTTTAAGGTCTCCTTACGTCGACAGCAAGTTAGTGAGAGACTGAATGAGTGGGCTGTCTTCAGCGAGAAGAACAAGGAGCTCTGTGAGTGGCTGACACAAATGGAAAGTAAAGTTTCTCAAAATGGTGACATCCTCATAGAAGAAATGATTGAGAAACTTAAAAAGGTATAGTGCAATTACAAACTGTTTTTTTAACTATTGCTTGGTTTGTGTTGCAAAGAAGATAATGAATTAGCTGAAATAGAGATTTTACCTGTTTATAAATTCCAGTGCGTATTTTTATTCTCTCACTTCGCAGATTTTTCCTGTCTTTTTTAAGGTGGGACTATCCAGGATACCAGAAAATTAAGAGAATATAAAGTCTAAGGCAACTGAGTGCTTTACTAAATGTCCAGTCAGAATTTACTGCAATGTATTTGTAGAAGGGTTTTGTTGGTTGGTTGGTTGGTGGTTTTTTTTTCCATTCTTCTGATAAGGTTGTTCGTGGTTATACCCTAATATTTAAGAGATTGTCTCTCTACTGTACCAATCACCAGAAGAACAAAAACACGTTAACATTCACTTGTATTCCTGTATGGTTCCTTCAGTAGTGTAGGGCAGAATGCATTCAGTATTTATATTCTGATTGTTCTTTTCTGTCCAGGATTATCAAGAGGAAATTGCTGTAGCTCAGGAGAACAAAATCCAGCTCCAGCAAATGGGAGAGCGACTTGCTAAAGCCAGCCACGAGAGTAAAGCATCAGAGATTGAGTACAAACTTGGCAAGATCAATGACAGATGGCAACATCTTCTGGATCTTATTGCAGCCAGGTAAAACAGTTGTTTTGTTTTAAATTAAGAATCATAAATTAAAAATCAAATTAAAATCTTTTTATTGCTTGCCTTTTCATTATTAAATGTGAATGAGTTTATTCTCAGCAATCAACACATTTCTGTGAAATTTACTTTCCTGTTTTCCTTTGCATTATTTCTTCTGACATTATTTCTTCAAGTAAAAAAGAGACAATTTGAAACTTTATCTGCTAGAATGACACAAGGTTGGTTGCAGCCAGATTTATTTGAGCTTTCTTCAATGCAATCTTACTTCAGATGAGTGCTTAAATCTGGGTAGAAATGTAATTAAAAATAAAAATAAAAATGTTGGCAGAGCAATGCAAACAGTGCAGTTATTGTTTTGGCTTGAATTTCCAGAAGAGCAGTTCTAAAACTAAGTCTGCTCAATTTGTTTTTGACTGATGGAGAAAAGTAACGGAAGGTAGATATATACACATTGGACTTAAATATTCTTTTTTATCAAGGTGAACAACGTAAAAGCAATTTTCATACCTTAAAGAAATACAGGGTTGTTGTTTGATATATGAACAAAATTGGCTTATTTGTTTCAATATTTTCTGCTCGGAGTCATTATACAACCTTCTTCCTGTTACAGACAATAATTTTGGCATGGTTTTGTATACGCAGTTCATAAAACATATACTCTGTATTTTACACTTCTGGGATTTAAGGATATATGAATTGAAGAGTATTTCAGTCTTGTTTGCAGCAAAAGGGTTTGCTTTGGTTTATGGGTTTTTTTTAACCTTTTTTTTTTTTTTTTATTATGCTTTTACTGCATTCCTGCTCTGAAATCTTTAAGCATGAGAGCAGTAAATTTTATGTAAGCAGAAGCATTCTGGTGGCTCCAGCTACTTTTACAGCAGTTCATTTTAAAGTAATGAAAGCTGTATAGTTTCAGAACAATCAAGTCAGGAAGTGGTGCATTACGGTTGAGGAGCCTGCTTGTTTTAGAGGATGTGATACATCACCAGTTGTTGATCATGACATATGTTGTATATTTTTTGTGTCTTCTCAAACACTTCCTCAGACAAATTTTCAAATGTTATGTTCAAATCATACCTTCATGAAGTTTTGAGTGAAAAGCAATGACATTCAGAAACTGTAAAACAGGTCTTTAAAACATCTGTGCTGTCTATTCAGTATTAGAGATTAATGTCCTATATAGACACAGGGAAGGGTTCAGGATTTGGTGTTATTATTGGGTTGTGGAGAGGAAGGGGATATACAGACTTAAACTTATGTAAACTTATCCACTTAAACTTTTTCATTCTGTTATCATGAAGCAGGGTGTCAAGTCCTAGCACTGGACTAATGTATGTGAAGTATTTACTTACTTTTATTCCCTTAACATTTCAACTAAGCCTTCAGTTTAGCCTTCTTAACTAATTTACTTCTTAATTCTGGACTAAGTACAGTTTGGAAAATGAGTGGCTGGGGAACAGCTTAACAGAAAGGGATCTGGGTGTGCTGGTTGACAGGAGGCTCAAAATGAGCCGGCAGTGTGCCCTGGCAGCCAAGAAGGCAAAATACATTTTGGGGTGCATTAAACACAGCACAGCGATATGGTCAAAAGAGGTGATTCTCCCAATTCATTTAGCATTGGTGCAGCCTCACTTGGAACATTGTATGTAGTTCTGGGCTCCCTAACTTAAAAAGGATGTTAAGGTCCTTGAAAGCATCCAGAGGAGGGCAACAAAGCTGGTTAAAAGGCTGAAAGTCACGCCCTTTGAAGAGCAGCTGAGTACACTGGGTTAGTCAAACTTTTAGAAAAGGAGGCTGAGGGGTGACCTCATTGCTCTCTACAGCTTGCTGATGAGTGTAAGTGGAGAGGGAGGTGCTCATCTTTTTTACCTGGTATCTAGAGACAGGACGTGTGGCTATGGTTCAAAGCTGCACCAGGGAGGTTCAGACTAGACATTAAAAAAATCTTTACCCAGAGGGTAGAACAGGCTTCCTAGAGAGGTGGTTGATTTTGACCTTGAGTCAGCCACAAAGTATACTGACAGTTGGACTCAATAATTGTTTTAGGTCTCTTCCAGCTGGAACTGTTCTACTCTGTTTCATTCTAACTAGCATGCACAGCACTATCGTATGCAGTTGTACAACCCTCTCCATTTCCAGACCTTACTGAAGTGAAAAAAAAAAAAAAAAAAAAAAAACTATGGAAAGTTTGAATGTTGCATTTCTGAAGTTGGGAAGTAAATAGTGGAGAAGTTTGATGCTAAGTTATGGAGATTTTGCTAGTTCAGCTGTAGCTTAGGCTGATAGGAGTTAAAACCTGGTTAACTAATTGAACAAAAATTTTTGCATTCCCCAAGGAGATATTTAGAAGACTGCAGAGGCTCTTTCAAATACATCATTATATATTGAAGTATGTTCCTATATTGATATTTTTGAGTTTGGAATATGTCATATAACATAAGTTTTGTCTGCACTTAGCTAGTAAATGTAGATTAATTTTTCTAGTGTCAATAATAAAACACACCTTTTCATATTCTGAATATCCTTTGATCATAATCCTTGATATCATTAATGAAATATTATAGCCTGCACACTTTTCTGTAGAGCCACAGTCAGCCTTTGCTTGGAGTATTTTTCTTGGTGTTTTTTTCATATTTTTTTTTATTTTTTTTTTCCATACAGATGTGAACTAACAGAAGGTGCTCTAAAAAATCTTTAGTAATATAGTATGATAATATGAGTCCAATCTGTATCTTTACTTGTTTTTGTGCTGGGTGGTATTGTAAAAGTCTTTCTTTGTCGCGTTCTGTTTTGTTACCTAAATTTTTATTTGCCTCTCCATTTTGAGGAGATCCGTAACTGAAGAAAAGACAGCTACAGAAAGGTAGTTGTGTCTCATCATCAAAAATGTATGTTTCTGTCCTTCTAAAAGATTTTTATCCTTTCAGATGAATTTATTTGATAGGTCAGCCTGCTGCACAAAATGTTACTTATGTTCACAGCCAGTTAGCAGTGCTTTTGCTGGTACTGCTCAGGCTTTGCAAGGAAAGTAATATTGTATGGTCTCTTTTTTTCCTCCCTTCCCCTTGCACTCATGATCCACATTCCTGGAGATCAAGCCTGGCACATGTTAATGAATGCAAGTTTTATTTAGAAACATGACCACTTGTCACCATTCAGTCTCATGTTATCAAGCAACGTCTGCTAACATTTGTTTGGCATGCAACATTTTCTGTACAGTACTCACCAGTGAAAAGGAGTTTGTCCCCTTTCCTTCCCCCATACTAAGCACAGTGTTTGCAAGCTATTGGAGTGGAAGTTTTTCTTTTTAATGCTGGAAAATTTCATGGTGGTGGCGGAGGACTTGCAAGCTATGAGGATGGCGGAGGACGGCAGTGTGGATTCAGATCTCCCAGACTGTAATTGTGATATCACAAGGCAGGCAGCTATTTTTGTTTCCTTTTGATTGGTACAGTTCTTTCTGAAGTCTTGGCTTGCTGAGAAACAGATAAAAATATTGATATATAGAAATCACTGCCTTAGCTAGAAATGCCTGCTTTCTGCTCTATTTAAAAGTAGTTGATAGTAATAATGGTATACTTTGCTTTACAGCTAGTGCTTTTGGATCCCAGATTAACTTTTTGTAACTAATGCAGACTTGCAACTCCTAAAATGTCTTTGCTGTCTGAAAGAGACTGTTGACTGCTTTTACTGCTGTTTTTAAATACAAGTGTATACACGTGAGAGAAAGCAGATTTTATATTTGTCTGCTCACTGTGTCATCAAAGGGGCATGGCTACAAGCAAAAAGCAGAGACGGAAAGAGGCTGTAAAGACAATGTCAGACATTACTGGAGTTGATCTGTCCAGTACATATCCTGTAACTACATGTAATTCAGCCTACATTTTCTTGCATTTATGATTCAATTTCTCTTTTTCCCTGTTCACAACATAATCCCTAGAAGTTTTGTGTGTTATGTTCATAGTTCTATAAATTCATTCCTTGAAAGGGGAAGCTGTGATCTGAAGAACAACTATAACTGACAGTAATACTGCCATTGTGCACATTTGTACTGTAATATGGACCTTACATCCTTTTTAATCATAAACTAATTTTAAGATTTATTTTAATAGTGACTTTTTTTAACTATTTCATAGAATTAAATGCTTCTTGAAACTTCAGTTATGAGTACTTTTTTTTCACTTTTCTGTTTTCTACTGGCTTTATACAGGTTTAGCTAACATAGTCTTACTGTCTGTTTTCATGTTCATTTTAAGTTTAACATTAGTATCCAGCTGTCTAAATGACTAATGCAGTAGCTATGAGTTCTATATGATGCATTGTTAAGTATTTACAAGGCTGTTCCTGTTTATGTTTAAGTGGAATCTCAGGCTGTCTAGTTTAGGACTGTTAGAATTAAAGGCATTTGGGTTTAATTTCAGCTCCAAATTGTTCTGCCATTGCCCTTTCTTAATGTAAGATAAACATTTGAAAGTTACTTTCTTGGGGAATCTGAGGTACAGTAATTGAACATTCAAATTTAGAAATGAGTTTTCTTCACTAGACCACAGAAACGGTTTGATTCTGAAGTGTTTTCCTTTCTGAAAGTCTTAAATATTTGTAAAACGTAGCAATACTGATGTAGATATATAGATATATAAAACAACCTTTGAAACAAACATGGCATGAGCTCGAATGTGGTGTATTCATTATCAAGCAGGGAAGTTATCTCAAATCTCTTCAAGTAACATGCATAGTGCTGCAACAAAAGCATGAGATGCTTATCAGAATAATTGTTTAAACATAATCTTGTAAATGAAATCTCAAAAGATCAAAAATTACAGTTGGCTAGGAATACCACATGTTTGGATGGTTTCTAATTTGACCTTTGTCTCTAAGTAGAGCTTTTAGTTTCATTTTCAGTCTTTCAGGCCCTGCCATTAACATAGAAATATATGATTTTGAGCTGTTACATTTTCAAGGGGAAGACAATTTTTTCTTGCATACACATTATGTAATTATTTGTACACAGGCACAGTGTTCAGTGAGATTAAGAACACATGCATCTTGCTTGCTAAAATTCAGAAGAGAAACTGTTAGACATGCTGGATGTCAGAGTAAATTTTCAGAACAGCTGCAGTCACAGCATAGTACTGTTCAGTCAAAAAAAAAAAAAAAAGGAAGCCCAGCATATTCCAAGAAGCACATGTTTATTTGCTTCGATCTGTACCATGGGCAAGGAACCTGTTATGTTATACTCTGTACAAAAAATGAACAGTATGAACAATAAAGGTAGTGGGGGAGGGAAGGAGCTGTCTTTTTCTTGAAAGATATATATATATTTCTTTTTATTTATTTACTTTTGGAATTTAGGTGCAGGTATACTTAAGAATTGCAACAGCCTTTGGAGGGAGGGCAGGTTTAGAAGTAGTTTTTGGCTTTGGTTTGAGAATTCTTTTCATACATCACTTTTATTTTTTTCTTTTTGTCTCTTAAGTAACTTAGGTCAGGTGAGTGAAGATAGTGCTATTTGGTTTTTATATATATATATATTTTATTTTTTTTTGGAGCCTGGCAGAGAAGTAGTCCCATGCAGTCTGACTGAGACAAAGAGGGTACTTTCTGATTATCAGATGTGTCAGGCAAAATTTAAATTAAATCTAGCAAAGATAATAGGGTACTATAAAACTGCCAATATGAAAAGCCTGGTTCACAGCTTGGGCTTGCAAATGATAGAGCAGCGTTGCTTGTATGCTGAGGCCTGATGTGACTCATTGCTCCCTTTCTCATTCCAGCACACCTGCAAAAGATCAACAGCATTCAGCCTTGAGAGTATAAGCAGAAAATGAGCTGGATTTCACCCCAGTTAGACTGAAAAACTGTATGTGAGGTCAGAATGAGTGATAACCAACTTTCTTGCCTATCCTACAAGCAAGCTTCAATTGATCCAAAACCCACAAAACACATGTATAACACAAAAGTGAAGAGGGGATGGTACCCCAAAGATTGGTTGCTCATGGTGTCTCTCCAAGGCTGAATACATTGCTGTGTTTTGGGATGACCTGATTGACTGGGAATTGGGCTGTCTTCCAGCACAATGGTGTTGTCTTCAATTACTTCATAGCTAGATTTTCAGATTACTTAGATTTTTTCAAAGTACCAAGATTTTTTTTTTTTTTTTTTCTGATAACAACTCTGCAGATGTTGGTCATGAGACTCTGGCATGAAAGATGCCAGATTTGTACTGTTCTTGAGTCTGTTTGGTGCTAAATATACACATTTGATTATCTGTGACCTAAGAGAGGTCTAAAAATGGGGGGGGGGGGGGGGGGAGTAATAGTCTTGCGGTTTTCAAAGTTGATATTAAGATCTCAGTATTTCTCTTTGGTAAGGAATGGACACCCATAGCAAACCCTCAGTAGTCAGCTTCATGTACAGCATTAAATGTGGAAATGCTTGATAAATTTCAATTTAGAATTATGGACAAAATATGAATTGCTCTGTTTGAATTATGGGATAGTCAGGTGGCATTTTTTTTCTTTGATGAATTCAGTAGTCTTGTCTTTTTCAGTCCAATTTAGTCAGTATGTTCCAAGGTGCACTCATCTCTTAAAGCTTTCTGATATTGAAACACTTAAGTGGAAGAACAATGGAAGCATAGGAGGGAATGTTACTCAAAAATGTTTGTGGCACTGCATAACAAACAAACAAACAAATAAAAGAATTTTAAAAAAAAGAGAGAGAAAACTTAGAAACAATTTCAGAATCCTCTAATGTATGTTAGGTAACATGGGGGTAAGAAGGAAGGAATTACTGAGAAAGACTTTTACAGATGAAACAGGCTGAAGTGAAAAATATCAGCACAGGTTGAAGGTTTAGTGAAATTTTTCTCACTCATTAATCTTAATGCACATTTAAATCAAAAGCACTGTATAATTTTTCCTGACCAGTACTTTTGCAGGGTCAGGGCCTCCAGAAAAATACTACTTAGATATCACTATGAAAATACATTCCGATTTCATCATTTAAATCTGAAGTAGTCTATTAAGACCAAGAACATCTTAAAGCAGCCCTTGGGATTCAGGAATTTTCACTAAGTTCCCAGTTTGAGTTCTCTCACTAAAATCTGTTTACTCAGGCACAACTGTCACTGTAACAATAGTTCAATGTTTCAAAATCATCAGGGTGAAAACGATCTGTTCACTCAGAGCACTACACCAACAGTACTGGTTAACTGGACCAGTTATTTGTAGTCTAAAATCTTTTGTCTTCTTTTAGTCAAGTTTGCAACTAAATTAGCTACATTATTTTGGGTTTTGGTGTGTGTGAGTTTATTTAAATATATATACATATTTGTATTTCTAACAAACATTTGTCTCAACAGATAACGGTATAGAACCTTTGAAAATGTTGTCTGGAATTAGCAAACTCTTAATTTTTCTTAACCAGAACCTATGAATGCTGGATTATTTGTATAGATAATACACCTCTGTTACTCAATAAAGGAAGACTTCAGAACAGAAGTTGCCATCTATGTTAAGTTTCTTCTGAAATCCCCCTGAACCACATACTGTAGAAATTCTTCTTCAGAGTGTATCTATGTTCCTGTTTCTTTTTCTTTACAGGGTAAAGAAGTTGAAAGAAACCCTGGTTGCAGTGCAGCAGCTGGATAAGAACATGAGTAGCCTGAGATCTTGGCTTGCCCATATTGAGTCAGAGCTGTCCAAACCAATTGTCTATGAAACTTGCGACTCTGAGGAGATACAAAGGAAGCTAAATGAACAGCAGGTAAAATACAAAACACTTGTAAGGTGCACAATGGCATTGGGAGAAACAAAGTAGTGTGTCCTTGGGCTGCTCATACCCAGGGCATGAGGCAAAAAAGTGTTCGAATATCAAGGCAAGTGGTGCTTACTGTGTCACTTATAGAGCCTTCTGCTGGCTTTGACATCGAGTCTACTGGGAGCTGTTTGACATTCACAAGAAAGGTAAGGCACCAAGAGATGTAACCTGAACGAGCTATTGCAATTGATTTTTCTTTGGGGTTTGTGGTTTTTGTTTGTTTGAATTGACTGTTCCAGGAGGCAAAACTGACACCTATTAGACCTTGCAAATTTTGCACATGCTTGAAAAAGACTGTTTTTTAGCAACTTTTCTAACTTGGTTTTATCTTGCAGCTTGTTTGAGAATTACATTGCACGCAAAGATGCATGAACTATACATGTGAAGTTAAAATCAGTTGTTTTATACTGCCCAAAGCTTTTATGCAGTGCTAGAACAAAATAGTCAACATTGGAACAGGAAAAGAAATATATATATTATGTCAACCAGCTTTTGGCATTACAATTAATCTTACCCCAAAGAACATTTATTATACTTTCTATATCCTGGTCCACTTCACTGCTATGCTATATGCCTACTTCACAGATTATGGCTCAGTGCAGTAGAAGGAAATATGTGGGCGCTTCATCCTTCAGCTGCCCAGTGTAGTTTTATTTAGAAGCACTTTGCTGGTGAAGACTGTTCTGTTGTGTTCCTGTTGGTTATTTATTAGCAGAAATACCTTTTCGGTGCCTCATTGGAGATGAGTTATATGCTCTCCCGAGTTCTTTCACGAAAGGAGAAATAAATGTGTGGGAAGAGGAATGCCAGAATGCTTTGGGGAACTTTAATTTATGGAGTGCATAAACTGGCATTTTGATCTTTTAAGCTGAGTGTGGGGCTGAGACCCAAGAATGTTCTCAGAGTGTCTTCTGGCTCCCCAACTGATTTTCTACATGGCCGTGCAGAACTGCTTATTAATATTCTATATGCAATTTACACAGGGTTAATAATTCATAACACACAAGTGTAACTAATGAGTTGTGTTTCTGAGATGGTGAAGTGCTGGGCAAGGCTAAACATTGCTATCAGTAAACTAGATACTTGACTTTTTTTGCACTAGGATCCCTGTGCAAGCATTCCACAGTTTGTTATAACCAGTCCTTGTGGGACTTATTTGGGGTATGGAGACTGGTGTCTCTCTGGTTTCCACCATTTCCTTGTGGTGGTTCCCATAGAGTGACAGCATTCAACAATATTCTGTGGAAGTCTGAGTGGTTTCACTGGAATCCCAAAGGGGAAAAATAGAGGTGAATTTTATACTGGGAAGATACTGTGTTTGTAATCCTGATGATGATTTGATTTGATCATGATGCAGACCATGGTTGTCATATATATATGACAAAACAAAAACTTTAATGTATGGCAACCAGTATTTTTATTACTAGGCAGCTATATCTCTGTTCACTTTATCTCAGAAGGCCAGCATGTCAGCCATCTCAAGTATTTCATCCCTCTTTTTCTTCCCTCTTAGTGTTCTTCTTTTTTATGTTTAATCTTCCACTGAGGCCATGTTATCTTCCCTGTTCATACTGCTACCAGTTGTTCATATACAAGATTACATAAAAAATATTATTCTGTGAAAGAGGAGGGACAAATTCCATTTCTGTAACCCCACTGTCAATCTGTAACTTCTCAGCCTCTTCTTCAGCCAAGAATGAGCTTTGCAGGTTGCTGGTCCCTATAGTGAAATTAAGAGGCAATTCAAGCTGGATATCCTGGGGAAGGTAGTGTAACCTCACTGAAGCATTTTCCAAGGGTTGCAAGCTACATTTCTAGATTACTTGTTTGTTTACTTTCTCAGCCTGCTACCAGTTGAAATTGAAGAATCGTTTTTGCTTTAGGGATAATTCAGGAGAAACTTGTACGTTGATGACAGCAGTGCACGGAAGTGATGCTTCTTCTGTAAACTAACCAAAAAGGCTAATTGTTCTCTAAGAAACATATCAACTGAGGCCATGGAGGAAAAAAATATACATATATATCATAGTCATCTGCTGTAGAAAAGTTCTGTAGGTGAATAAAAGTTTAATTCTTAGGAATACTGAGGACTACCAATGTGGCAGTTGTAACTGCTGCTGTAGTCCAAAACAACAAAAAGGAGATTATGTTACCTGAACTTGTTTAGCCTAAAGTCTCATAGCTGTCTGTAGTACATATTTTGTAGAGTATTGAATCTATGTATAGTATCCACCTTATATAACATCTCAGGACAGGGAGAAGAATAAACACTTGTACATTATCATGAAAGAGTATTTTCCAGGCAAGTAAAAGTGAAAGGGACAGTGCTGAAGGAGAAAATACTGTGATTTTCCACTTTCTCATACAGGTGTTCACAAAATATCCTTCTGTTTCATATATGAGAACAGGAAATTAATAAAGTCATCGAGTCCAATCATCACAAACAACAAAATCAGATAACTGATATAAGATAAGATTACTCCATTTCAAATTTGATGATGATTTTAGATTCTATATTTAAACCTCATTTCCTGCTGGAAGGCTGTATTCATATTGCTAGTTGTTAGAAAGGTTTGTCCAATTAGAGCTTAAATTTATGTAGAGACAGTATGTCGACACTATGTTTCTTTTTGTGTGTTAACATTTTTTTTTACAAGCAAAATGACAGAATCACAGAATTGTCTAGGTTGGAAGAGACCTCCCAGATCATCTAGTCCAACCTCTGACCTAACACTAACAAGCCCTCCACTAAACCATATCACTAAGCTCTACATCTAAACGTCTTTTAAAGACCTTCGGGGATGGTGACTGAACCACTTCCCTGGGCAGCCCATTCCAATGCCTAACAACCCTTTCAGTAAAGAAGTTCTTCCTAATATCCAAACTAAACCTCCCCTGGCGCAACTTTAGCCCATTCCCCCTCGTCCTGTCACCAGGCACGTGGGAGAATAGATCAACCCCTACCTCGCTCGCTACAGCCTCCTTTAAGGTACCTATAGAGAGTGATAAGGTCGCCCCTGAGCCTCCTCCAGGCTGAACAATCCCAGCTCCCTCAGCCGCTCCTCACAAGACTTGTTCTCCGGACCCCTCACCAGCTTCATTGCCCTTCTCTGGACTCGCTCGAGCACCTCCATATCCTTCTTGTAGCGAGGGGCCCAGAACTGAACACAGTACTCAAGGTGCGGCCTCACCAGAGCCGAGTAAAGGGGGACAATCAATTCCCTAGCCCTGCTGGCCACACTGTTTCTTATACAAGCCAGGATGCTGTTGGCCTTCTTGGCCACCTGAGCACACCACTGGCTCATATTCAGCTGACTATCAACCAATACTCCCAGGTCCTTCTCTGCAAGGCAGCTTTCTAACCACTCAGTTTACCTCTACTTAGCCTCAAGTTACCGTGTTCTTGTTCTCCTACTGTGTTCATCTCTTGGGGCCCCCAGCACAAGAAGGACCTATTAGAACAATTCCAGAGGAGGGACACAAAGATGATCAGAGGGCTGGAGCACCTCTTCTATGATGACAGGCTGAGGGAGTTGGAGTTGTTCAGCCTGGAGAAGAAAAGGCTCCAGGGAGGTTCTTCCAAAGCAGGTCTACAGGCAAACTCTAGAGGGACTTTTTGGCAGGGAGTGTAGCGATAGGACAAGGAGTAATGGTTTTAAACTAAAATAGGGTAGATTTAGATTAGACATTAGGAAGAAGGGTTGGTGAGGCACTGGAACAGGTTGCCCAGAGAAGCTATATGCGCCCCATCCCTGGAAGCATTCAAGGCCAGATTGGATGGGGCTTTGAGAAACCTGGTCTAGTGGAAGGTGTCCCTGCCCGTGGCAGGGGGGTTGAAACTAGATGATCTTTAAGGCCCTTTCCAACCCAAACCATTCTATCATTCTATGATTCTATAAATAAAATTCCACATCTCTTATATTAACAGTTATTTTGTTCACCTGAACCAGAAGTGAATGTGGTATTCTAGATGCAATCTATCACTTTATGGTATAGTCATGTTAACACTTCTCTGTTACTCTTGGGATTATGTTGCCTTGACCTTGGTCCATCCTGACTTTTCCATCTAATATTCTGATGGTTCATTTCAAATTTAAGCAAAAGTCAGGGAGGGTTTATTTTTCTTGCACTTATCTAACAGAAATAGCCAATTACTTTTGTGGCTTGTCTCAACTTGAACCAGTAGTTCAAAACTGTAGCTGAAAATATGCTTCAAGAAGCAGCATTATCACCAGTGGAGAAAAAGACATTACAACCAAGAAACCAACAGGAGAAATAATACTGATCACATATAACAAGTGCTAAGACCACATAAGTGCATTTTCTTTAGCTGTCCTAAATACTCCTTTCCAATTCCAATTAAAATGCTATATGTTTTGAAAGTTGAAGGAATAAACTCCTACTAAATATGCAGTTTGACATGTGCTGCTGCCAATCTCCATGTCAGACATGCCACTATGCAGCTACCTTGCCTGGGGAAGAGTAGACTCATGAAGGGCCCCTCCAGTAGATAACAGTTTTTCCTGGCACACTTCTCTTACTAACTTCTGCTTTACACTTTCTATGATAATGGAGAAGGGATGGGAATGTCATTGGTGTTGTTGATTAAATGTAGCTGAAAGATATTCATCTGAGCATGCAGAGCTCTGGCAGTTTGTCCCATAGCTCCTGAGAGAGCTCGTCATGCTGCCAGGTTCTCCTAGCTTCGCTGATAACATTGCATCAATATTTGTGCTGTCACAAGCACAGTATCTATCTTAATAGATTGCTTTTTTCCTGTTTGCAATTGTTTGTTTGTTTGTTTTTGTTATTTTTTGATTAAGTAGAACAGAAATGCATCTGTATTTACGCATGTTTTGTCATTTCTCTTAAGAATTAATTTCTTCATCTACAGGAACTTCAGAGGGACATAGAGAAACACAGCACTGGAGTAGCATCTGTTCTCAATTTGTGTGAAGTGCTTCTTCATGACTGTGATGCCTGTGCCACAGAAACAGAGTGTGACTCTATCCAGCAGGCTACACGCAATCTGGACAGAAGGTGGAGGAACATTTGTGCAATGTCAATGGAAAGGCGACTTAAGTAAGTCTAAAATGTCTACAAATGAGTATTTCCTTCCACAAGCACAACTACAGGATGGGATATATATGATAGGTTTGCAGTATTGAAGGAAAGGGTCTTGTGGGAGTGTGGCCATGGGTGTCGACAAGCCCCATAGTTGGTGATAACATCGGACTCTTAACGATGAGGCCATAAGGAATGCAAAGAGTTTAGAGGGAGCAAAGAAGGGTGATTCAGGAGACACCTTGTTGTCTCGGGTTGCTAGTTCTCCAGCCATTAAGGCATGGAAGTTGCTGGGTGTTTGCTGTTGCCAGGCAAAGTCGTTGACCAGCGAATAGATAGTGGAAAAGTACTGCTGTGGGGTGATTGATATAAGAAGGGAGTCTGTCCTCAGTAAGGATAGATGAAGTTATGCCCTCAATAAGGGAGAGTTGAAGTTATGTCATCAATAAAGTAGTAGCAGTTACTGATCCTCTTTCGACCCTGGTGTCCGTGTGGTCCTTTACGCCACAAAGTCTGGGGGTCAGAAAAGGATCATACACTGAATAAAAGCCAATAGTTATCATGATACTGGAAAAAAAAAAAAAAAGAAAATGGTTGCATTATTATGGGTCTTTATATAAAGTACACAAGTCAATTACCAAATTTTGCTCACATGAGGCCTTTGATGGAATATGTTTGATTTTCCATGCTTTATGGAAGCAATGAGAAATAAACTAGAGAAAGTATGGATGACTTCAGTGACTCCAAGAGGTTTAGAAAACATGACCTAAAAGGGAGAGTTGCAATAATTAGGCTTACCCTAACGATGTTTGTCCTGCTTCATATCCATAGATTGCTATCTCTAAGTAATTTTCTACTGTTTCCATGGTAATGTATGCTATTAATACATTTGTAATAGTAAATTAGCTGAGCTATCAGTATTTAGAATTGTTATTGTGCTAGAAAGTTATTCATTTGAAAAAGGAAAAAAAAATCAGGTGTTGAAACTCAAGTTCAACAACATATCATCAAAGTGTAAATTTTGCCTCAGAGTATTGCATGGATCAGGCTCCTTTCAGACCTGCATATCTAAGATTTGGGGAAAATGTCTTCTGTATGCAAAAGCACACAAAGTTCTGTTGTAATATAAGCTGTCCCCACCCCAAAAAAAAAGATCATCTTGGGATTTTACAGTCTCAATATTAAGACAATTTGATTTCAGGGTCAAGAGTCAACCACTCCTTTCACATATTTAATTGAGATCAAATAGTCTATCTGAAAAGTTGAAATAATTTTTAATTTTTTTTATTAAAAAAAAAAAAAGTTGTTACCATGTATACTGAGAGAGAACATTTTACCACTTGTTGAATGCCAAAAAAAGAAAAAAAAAAAAGTCATGTCCTTTTGCCATGCAGGATAATGACTGAGAACTTTAAAACAACTCAAGCATTCTGTAAAAAAAAAAAAAAAAGTTCTGCAGTTGAAGTTACTGTGGAATTTCTAATCTCTGAAATACTGGTTTAGGTACCTAGATTAGACTGTATATCTGAAGTTATTTAGCATGTGCTATGATTTTTACAGCTCCTATTGCATGTTTATAGTGTTCTTTTTATAACGGTTCCAAAATTAGATGTAGTAAAAAAAAACTCATCATCTTATTCCAGCTCAGTCTGGAATGAGTCAGTCTCCTCTGTTGTCTGTTTATCAACCTGCCTGTCTGAGTTAGATTAAGAGCCAGTTATTGTTTAGTGCAGTACTAGTTTGCTGTTGATGATTAAAGTACTGAAGGTCAGCTGTTCTTCAGTCCCAGCATTCCTTAATTTTCCATTATCTATTGCAGAATTGAAGAGACGTGGCGGTTATGGCAAAAGTTTTTGGATGACTACTCAAGATTTGAAGATTGGCTAAAAACCTCTGAGAGGACAGCTGCTTTCCCGAGCTCCTCTGGCGTACTTTACACGGTTGCTAAGGAAGAACTGAAGAAATTTGAGGTGATTTATAATACTTGAAATTTAATATCTACTGATCACATTACAGCATCCAGCTGGTGTTCTTCCTTCCCATACACAAGTCACTCAGCAGACACTGTATTGACATAGCAGAGTTGATGATTTTGCAACTGCCCTCTCTGGCATGTTTCTAGGAGGAAAAAACAGTGGAAGGTGGAAACTAAAAACGCTAATAAGTTAATCCAGCCTCACTTCATTTTTCTTCACCACAGTTAGAATTCTTGGCATTTTTCTTCTGCAGCTCTTTAATATGCTCAGTCAGCAGGTGCTCCATAGCATTCATTAATCTCTCTTCAGTAAGTACCTCTTCAAATGAACGCTGTATGTCTTGGCTTTTGCTTTGATTTCATCCCTTTACTTCTTTCCATAACACTCTGATACCAGCCCTCTGAACTCTTGTATTGTTTTGTACAAAGTACTATGTCCTCATGTTAGATACTTATCCCTGAAATGCACATGCATGCAAGTATTGTTGTATGTTCACATGGTGTCCCCAGCAACTTAGAGGTCAAGTGTGTCCTTAAAAGTTGACAAGCTGTCACTTCAGTCAATGCTTAATGGCTTGTTACATAACCCTGTCATGTCTCCTACAAAGTGATGCTTTGTCTCATAATTGCAATGGGTTGTAAGCCTGTATGCAAAGCACACACAGTCCGTGTGGCTAATCACGGTAAAAGTCATAGAATCAGAGAACCACAGAATGGCTGGGATTGAAAGGGGCCTTAAAGATCATCTAGTTCCAACCCCCCTTTCATGGGCAGGGACACCTCCCACTAGACCAGGTTGCTCAAAGCCCAATCCGACCTGCCCTTGAATGTTTCTAGTGATAGGGCATCCACAACTTCTCTGGGCAACCTGTTCCACCTTCTGGGTAAAAGATTTCTTCCTAACGTCTAATCTAAATTTCCTCTCTTTTACCTTAAAGCCATTACTCCCTGTCCTATCACCACACGCCCTGACAAAGAGTCACTCCCCAGCTTTTCTGTAGGCCCCTTTTAGGTTCTGTAAGGCCACTATTAGGTCTCCCTGAAGCCTTCTCTAGGCTAAACAACCTCTCTCAGTCTGTCTTCATAGGAGAGGTGCTCCATCCCTCTGATTGTCTTTTGCTTAGTTTTAGATTTGCAAAGAGAATATCAAGATGAGAGAGAAAAATGACTCTGAAGAAAGAGAGCAAATTATTTAGAGATTTCTGTAAACAAGCCAGGTGCTAGAAAGTATTTGCTCTGAGGAAGAAATGCTAATTTTACATGTCCAAGAGAAGTTAATACTTTCTAGTGTGGCATTTAATTCAGAAACATAAACTGTGAAGCACTGATTCAGGTTTTATTATTGACATTTGCATCTCTGAGTGTACTGGCCAGGTTCTGTTGTTATACACTGCCAGACTTCTTAATTAGGGTGAGGTAGGTTACCAGAGCATAATAATGCTTGCTTGCTGGACCCATGCACTCTGCCTCAGACTTTCTTTTCATTGTTTCTTTATTCAGTGATCATGTGTCTAAGTGTCTTGTTTAGCAAGTCACTCTATGAGAAACAGTACCAAAAATCTTAGCTGTCTGATTTTCACAGGTGACTTGACATTGCCCAAAACCTGTTTCATCAAACCTCCATTTTTAAGGTGACCTTCCCTCTCCTGCAGACTTGTGTGATTTTTACTGCAGGAACTAGCTGCAAAGTTTAGCTGTCTTTCTAGAAGCCTAGAAGCTTTCCCTGCAGTGGGTTCTTTCTCCTTTCCCTTTTCCCTCTTCTTCCTGATTATGTAGTTTCTCAAACTACCAAAAAAAAAAAAAAAAAAAAAAAAAGAATAGAAAATATAAGAATTTGGTGTTCAAATTCAGTTGAATTCAGCAAATTCACTGTTAAGTCAGTATAAAGTCAGCCACCTATGCATACTAACTAAACTGATTTTCTGCTTTAACTGAGGTTTTTTTCTAATTTTATTTTCCCCTCCATATTAGATGAAGAATAATAATAAAAGTAAATAAATAATAAAAATAGTAATTAAAAAAAGTGTAAGACCATGTAAGAACATTTCATTTCCTGATCGTGGAGGTCAGAGATGACTGTCACTGAATTCACAATACAAATTCACACTGCATCCTCCTCAATAGCTTACAGAGAAATGAAAAGAGGTTACAGGGAAGAAGGCAACAGATGTATTCTTGTGTAGCTGAACTGGAAGAATGTAAAAACAAATACACAGCTGTTCTTTTGCTGGACAAGTCTTGGTAACAGGTGAAACAACAACTGCACATTTGTAGATTTCATAATTGTAGTAAATATAGTCATAATTGTGCCTCTTGCATGAGAATCACTTCCCTTTTTCTCCTTGTGTGATTTTAAGTGAATTCAGTTTTGTTGAGTATTTCACTCCAGTTACAAGCCCATTTGCTGCTTGTTGGTTGTCCCCTACTCAATTTAACAGTGATTTAAACAAAGGAATAGTTGTATTGAGAGGACTCTACACACTTTTATCTTTTTTTCTGTTTTTGGACCAGCTTCTTTACTTCTGTCTCTGGTCTTATGGTAAAAGAGTGCTTATTTCACTTTTAGCTTTAGTACAGTATGAAGAGTATATATCGTTAATGAAGAAATCTTGTGTTACCTGATATTAATGAAAAATTATATACTGAAGTGTTTTTATCCATCACACTTCTCTGGTTCTGAATAAGGATGGTGTCCTGTTTTGGGAGAGATTGTTTATTTGCTTTGTGAGCAATAGTGGAGAGCAAGTTTGCAGAACTACAATTGGAGCAAAAAAATGTTCACCTTTGCCCTTCTTTTATTCAAAAGAGAGATGGTAAAGTAGTCAATTTTAAGGCTTCTTTTGTTTGATTTTCTGTTTGTGAAAATAGAGGTAAGTGGAATTTTGAAAAACAATTCATAAATAATTTTTGATTGGAAAAAAACAATCAACTTCTTACACAGTGCTTCCTGTAACTTGCTTTGTGATTGCTAGTCACACTGTGAAACTGATGGGCTAAATCATCTACTTTTCCACTACCCAACTGGGTGACCGAGTCTTTAGTAACAGTAGAGGAAGCACTGAAAGTGTGTGACACAGACACTTGTCCAGGCATATGTTGGTATGGATGTTCATAAAATTTTCTTTCCGTGAAAATTTTAAGACAAAACTGACTTGAATACCAATATACTGAGGTTAAAGAGATTATTCCTTCAGTACCATTTTTTGCTATTTTTGGTAAAACTCAGATTAAGCAGTTTCTTAAAACTTAAATATTTGCACTTCAGCAAATGTAGTTTGTGTAAGGAAATCCAATGAAGCCACAGGAATCTTGGCTTACTTTTCCATTAAATAATAAAAAAAAAAGTTTCATATTCATTGTTTGTGTTCCTGTTCTTCAATACAAAGGCATAAGAGCAAGTAGAGGACACTATCTTATTTTTTTTGGGGTGTGATTTTTATCATTGTAACAGGTATTCTTCTTTCAATTTGTCACTCAGTAAACTATGTCAGCCTTGTAAACTTTTTTCTTTTTCTTGTTCATTTTAATCAGAAGAGCATATCTCAACGTCTGCATCTACACTGAAATTTATTTAACCCCAAAAGATCAGCTAGCATGGGTTTTAGTGTAGAAGCAGGGTCAAAGTAAAAGGAGAGGCAATATACATATTGTGATTTAAATAATGAAAAATCTGATGGTGTCTTTTATTCACACTGCTTTAGGCCTTCCAGAGACAGGTGCATGAAAGTCTGACTCAGCTGGAACTGATTAACAAGCAATATCGTCGCCTGGCCCGGGAAAACCGTACTGATTCTAACTGCAGCCTCAAGCAGATGGTCCATGAGGGAAACCAGAGATGGGACAACTTACAAAAGCGAGTTACCTCCATCCTGCGCAGGCTAAAAGTATTTTTCCCTGTTTAAGACTTTGGCTTTCACTACTGTACTTGTGAATTAAGGGTACTCCAGAACCTTCAAGTTTAATACATTTTAAGTGTTTTTGAGGGTTTTTCTACCCTTGGAAGAGAAAGGGAGCTTAGAAGTTCACTTTGAGGTAACCAAAGCATGAAATCTATAGACAAATGCTTGGTGACCTTGAATACCACCTCTTCCTTAGAAGATAACTTTTGTTTGTCTGCTAATTGCAGCTGAAGGTGATGTTACTGAAGAAGGAACCCTAGAAATCATGTAGGAAATGAAAGAAGAAAGTGTACTGAATTTGGATTAGGTTTGAAGGGCATGAAAGCTCTTTCTTTGGAGAATGCTGTTGCTGATTTTTGGGAGGTTGTTTGGTCATTTCATGCCACTCTGTTTTCCACTCCACTTCCCAGCATTTTATTGGCCAACGTGAGGAGTTTGAGACAGCACGTGATAGCATCCTGGTTTGGCTAACAGAGATGGACCTGCAGCTGACCAACATAGAGCATTTCTCAGAGTGTGATGTCCAAGCAAAGATAAAGCAACTTAAGGTAAAGAATAAGTAAATGGAGAGAGGGTGAGGGAAGAGTGAAGGGATAAAAACAGTCTTGGGTCATCAGAAGGTGGGAGTTGGGGGGGAGGCAGCTAGGGGAGAATTTAAGAAACATTAAGCCAAAGTGCATCCTGATACAGTCCCTTAATTGCAGGCTGAAATTCAGCCTCAGAAGTTTTGGTATATGTCATGTTTCAATACGTACTTTTCTGCTAGAGTGAAAGAACTTTGGGCAGTGATAAATTTTCAGAAAAACAAGTGATAGTCTCTGTTCCCTAATTAAAGGAAGAAATGTAGATTAAAAATAATGTCAGGTCTCCAGTACCTCTGACACCTAACAATTACTACATTTTCCAACCATTTCTGCATCCAAGTAATACATTATGTGGTGAGAAAAATGTCAAATGGAAATCACATTATGTTATCCAAAATTCCAGTAGGTTAGCTTTAGCATCTGTGTCCATTCTAGACGTTTGGTCATGGGCATGGCTTGTTTAGAGAAGAGCTTTCTTTCCAAATACAACAAGAGAGGAATGAAATGGTAAACCATGAAGTATCACTGTTTTTGACAAGAAAGACTGTGGAATGCTAAATTTAATTTCTCATTGTTGTTCATACCAGAATATTTATAATCATTCCATTTTGTTACCCGCACCGTTCTTACTGAAAAAATCTAAGACTTGTATCCTTAACAACTTAGGTTGTTTTAATGAAGATTTCATTGGTAAAGTATGGGCTTTGCTTTTTTAAAGGCTTTCCAGCAAGAAATTTCCCTGAACAACAACAAAATTGAGCAGATAATTGTGCAGGGAGAGCAACTCATTGAGAAATGTGAGCCAATGGATGCAGCTGTCATTGAAGAAGAATTAGACGAGCTGCGTCGTTACTGTCAAGAGGTCTTTGGACGTGTGGAACGTTATCACAAGAAACTGATCCGTCTTCCTGTGTGTATACTTACATATGTATTTGCTTTATTGCCATTTAACAAATGTGAGAATGAGGAGACAGAAAGATGTTGAAATGAACTAACATTTCCAACTTTCAAAAAAAAAATCCTGTGGTTTTAATTTTGTTACAACTCTGACTATCTGCCTCCCTTCATTGCATGCTATTTATGTCCTGTTCAGAGAGCAAACTTAACAGATCTGGATTTTTTTGTAAAGCCTCATGAAAATCCATGCAAACTTGAGATTTATAAAGTTTTGCTAATGGGGGAACATCTCTATTGTTTTGTTTTCAAAACAATAATAGAGTGATTCTCCCCAAGCAGAACAGATAGAAATTTGTCTCCAGAACTGAACAAACAGCTGAAGAAGTGAGAGCAAAATGATTTTTGGTAGCTCAAGTCCCACAAAAGGGAAGGAACAAAACCCATTTTTTCCAAAAAAATGAAAGAATATAACAGGAGCACTGGTCACAATAAAGGTCACTTAACATTTGACTCCAGAGTTTTCTTTATCTTGATGTCTGCATTACACTGGCATCAGTAGAAAGTCTGGAGCCATTTGCTTAGTGTGATAGTGTGGTGCCTTACATAATTAAAATGACCTTACATTATGAAATTTCTTGTTGTTCTCTTTTTTAGTGGACCTTTAAATAATGAAGGGGAAGTGCAAAAGGAAGCAAAATGTAAACCCCATCATTTGACTATTACCTAATGCTACTTTATGCTTTATATTTATGCTGCCCAGGTTGACCTTACAGTGCTTTTGCATGTTGCATTGATCGATCCATTTGCATTATTTTTCTAGCTGACAGATGATGAACATGACCTCTCTGACAGAGAGGTGGATCTGGATGAATCAGCAGATCTCTCTGATATACACTGGCACGACAAATCTGCAGACAGCATTCTCTCCCCACATCCTTCTTCCAACCTTTCACTGCCCCTTTCACAGCCAGTGAGAAGTGAGCGATCAGGTCGGGACACCCCTGCAAGCGTGGACTCCATCCCCCTGGAGTGGGATCATGACTATGACCTTAGCAGAGACCTGGAGACCGCTGGTTCACGGGAAGTGCACTCTGAGGAAGAAGATGGAGAACAAGAGAAAGACTTCTACCTGAGAGGAGCAGCAAGTATAGCAGGTATGGTAGCAAATTGTGTGTCCTGTTCTCTCAGTAAGAAGAAGCAAATGTTACATGTGTGACTGCTTGGCTAAGATACTCATGGAAAAGTATTTTAAATAGCCCCTGAAGATCTTAAATAGCTTTCCGCAAGTGATCCCAACGGCCTTCTGGCCTTAGATGCAGTGCTGGAAATTCCTGGATGACTACAGCCTTGGAAAATCACAAAGGTTTGTATGATATGACAGAGAATTGGCTATCTCTGTGCCTGCAGCTTGCCAGATGGGATATGTCATCTGTAAGAACTATGCGTCATAACTTATTCTGACTAGAGGATATGCTGGATATGGCAAGAAGCGCAGAACATACCGATGAAGAAATGCTGGGGGAGAGATCAACAACCCAAATCATAAAGTGCTTAAGTAAATCTTATTTAAATCTTAAAGTCCATATCCAGGCAAGACTCCAACAACCGTGAGTTCAGACTGAGGTGGCATCTCAGGTCTTGCTTTCCAGCAAAGCTGGAAATCCTTCCTAAGTTTGTATAGTTTGTGCAATAAATCTTAGTAAGTGAAAGTTACCGAATGCAGACAATTGTGCAGGAAGACTTACTGGTATATTACACTCTGATCTTGTGGCTGTCTTTTGCTTTCCAGGTCATTGCTCTGAAAAGAGTCAGGTTTCCCTGGATATTAAGAGACTTTTTAGCAGGATCCTTACTTTTGTCTTCATCGTTTTTCCTTCTCCAGAAAGGATGTTTGCTATTGGAACTGTTTCTGTACTTCATCCCATGGAAAAGACTCCTGTTATGAGGAGACAGCCATTGCTGAGCTGTCAGTTTAAACTGTGCTTTTATTTTTTCAGATGTAGAGATCCCTGAAACTCTTGACACCTATGTAACACTTACAGAAAACGCACTCAAAAATATCTCTGGTAGGCACTGAAAAATTCTAAGCATAGCCAGATGCAAATACTACAGTGCACAAGCAAAGCATCTTCCTCTTCTCTATGTCTTGGTATCTGTTATACTTTTCACAACTTACAAATATTTCTTCTGTGGCAGCATTGGCATATTAATGTAGAAATACCTGCTTTACTGCTGTGATTAAAGGTATTACTGGGTGCATGGATGAAACAATGAAGTTTGAAGTATTGGCCCTCTCACCTTCTCTAATCACAAAGCTGATTAGACGAAGCTGATCAGTAGTTTATTCACATTGGTATTTGTTCTTTGAAGTCCCACAACAGGACTCAATGCTCTATGTCTCTCAGAGAAGAGTGATTTCTACAAAGATTAGAGCACAAGGAAAAGATATAGAGCAACACTTAAAGGTTCAGTTTTGCACTTTTTTTTTTTTAACACCACAGCTTGAATTATTATTTAGCTATAAAGTTTTAGGTTAGTTCTTATTTCATGTGATTATGATGCTAAGGTGACGGACATACTGTCATCCAACGTCTTTGTTTTAGTCTTTTATATTGGAAGGTAGATTTTTTTCAGTTTGCATTTTTACACAAGATTAAGCATACTGTTTCACTTGTTAGATCTCAAAGAGATTAGATGCACTTGCAAATACCTTCTCTCATGATCTCACAGTTTTACTCTTGTGAAATAATGCAATGTTGCAAAAATGAAATATCAAACATTTTAAAATCTTTGAATTTGTTACCTCAGGTTCACTGTCTGGTTTAATTTTTTTCCCCAGTTTAGTCAAATAATACTGTGAGTTAATCATGATTAAGAATATAGATAGTATTATGTATAGAAAAATGTATAGTTTCATGACCCATGAAAATTTTGAAAGTAGTGAGAGAAAATTTTGAGCAACTTGTTCTGTCTATTTGGTGGGATGGCATTTTGTATGAAAAGAAGTTTAACCATCTCAGAGTCCCCATTTTCTGTAATTAGCTGGACAGAAGGCTTACTTTATCTATGCAAGTTTTCAAACTTGTTTTTTATAAACAAATTCAGACCGTCTTTGTAAAAAAATGGAAATCAGGCACAGTCATAGAATATGGATAAGAGGAATCTCATGCAGTCAGTCCTCTAGGCTGCAGACTACTTCTGACCAGAATTGGCTATATCTGATTCATATCACAGAATTCACTTGACCTCTATAAGGAAAATGTACTTGCTTCAAAAACAATATGAGTTCCAAATGGCTTGGTAGAATAATACCATTTTTAAACTGTGTTAAACATTATTTTTGTCAAATATTTGAATGGAAAAACACTATAAATTTTGCTGCCTAGTGTGGTTGCTTTAGTCAGGTGTGGGCTATTCACTGTGGCACTTCAGAACATCCAGTCTTCTTTGGATTTTGAGAATATAATTACAACAATATCACTTATCATTTATATACCACTTTTGCTCTTCAAAATTGAATATAAATAGAATCCATTCATGTAGCTCAAAATTCTACTATTTTTAGTGCAGAAAATTAATACAAAGAGAAACAAGAAGAAATCAAATTTTAATGCAGACTTTGAAACAGGAGCTTGTGATACAAGGTTTTATCTGGGAGTGTTTGAACATGAAAAGGAGCCATGCTGTCTCCAAAGTCAGTGAGGCTAGAACATGTTTTGGTAAGATCTTTGCGCTTCACACTGGTGAGAGATTCTCTGAGGGAAAAAGTCCTTTCAGAATAGTTAGCAAGCCTGCTTGAAACTGTGAAGTTTTTGATCATATTCTTATGGAAATTATGTTCATTTGTACAGTGGTAGAAATATATATATTTATATATATAAAGATTGCTAACATGCTCTAATGTGACTAGTTATTAGTTTGCTTTGACGTGTACTACTCATACAGATGCAGTCATGTTTCTTCTTTACTGTGTAATCTAGCTAGTATTCCTGATACTTACTCTGCCTGGGCAAAATGTAGATAGAAGTTCTGGAAAATTTGTGTGGCAGTCACTTTTTTGTTTGTTTGTTTTTTGATACAGGAGAATCTAGTGCGCTAGAAACACATATCCTACAGCTGGACAAGGCCTTAGATACCAGTCGTTTCCAAATACAGCAAACAGAAAACATCATCCGCAGCAAAACACCTACAGGACCAGAGCTGGATTCCAGTTACAAGGGATATGTGCGTGTGCTTGATTCTCATTATGTGCTGACATTACTAAAAATCACTGTTCTTAGTCATGGTGGTGTATTTTGGAACAAAAGTCAAATAAGCACTCCAAGCTTAGGTTTACTTGAAAGAAATCAAGCTGTATTTTGAAAGAAATACAGCTTTTTCAACAACTGCTTCTCAGGCTTACTCACTCACATGGTTACTTACCCTTAATCACATGCTTTGTTGTTTACATTATTAGTGTTTTTACAATAGTATAAGTTTACAGAAACATCACTCTAGGGAGTTTATTTTCCTATTATATTTCTGTAGATGTCCAAAAGTAATTTCTCACACGTGTCTTTATCCATCTGATGTTGATATCTCTGTTTAAAATTCCTCTGCTTTTAAGAGCAAGTTTTAAAGCTTGATGCATAATATTCATTTTGCTGATGAATTGTAAACATGCATCATGTAAGCAAAGTTGCATATGTGGAATCCATGACTGAAAAGCTTTCTCAGAGAGGTTTTCTGTAAGAAAAATATCTCCGTAAGTTTTTCAGACCATTTTATTACTGACAGAATTGAAAATTTAGGTGCTTGGATATATAGTAATATTTCCATACTGTTGTTTCTTTTCTTAATCACATTTTTTAGTGTCTAAACATTTAGAATAGATGTCACCTGAAGTTCTCCAGCAAGATATGGCACAGAGGCACTGAGATATTTTTATTTCATCTGAATTTAAGTCTTTATTGTTTCCATATAGATGTCTTTGATAGTGTCAGGACAAATTGTCAAAGGAATAGAATTTTACCCTCACACTTGGACCTACCTGCAGAAAATTTTGGAAGTTGCATTTTCCCTACAACTAGTCTTGTATAGTGCACATTGAGATGGGTATTTCTTTGTTTGTTAACACAGATGAAGCTACTAGGTGAGTGCAGTGGAAGCATAGACTCAGTAAAAAGACTTGGATGCAAACTGAAGGAGGAAGAGGAAAAATTATCTGGACTTATTAACCTGAACAGTACTGAAACCCAAACAGCTGGTAAGTAATATTCAGTATTTTGATGGAAATCAATTATGAAAAGTAGCAAACATATGCAATGTTTTTCTGAATGAGCAGTTGGTGTTATTTACTGACATAGATATTTACATAATTGTGTCTGTTACCATGTTCTGTTTAACATCTCTCACAATTAAGTAGGAATAGTAAGTATTCCTTGTATATGTCATATGAAGACTTTAAGCATACAAGTGCATTTTAAGAACCCCTTCATATCATGAGACATAATTGTAAACCTTTGAGAAAGTCCCTGTAGATGCAGTGCATTTTATTAAATGTTTTCTTTTGAAAAATGATTGCTTATTTTGCCCTACAAAACATGTAAATCAGCATTCATTTCTTCTAATTTCTTCTAATTTCTTCTACTTTTAGAATTAGAATTCTACTTTTTACAATTAGAATTCTACTTTTAGAATTAGAATTTCTTCTAATTTCTTCCACTTTTCACTTTTTCTTATATTAGCTGTCTACAATATAGAAATATATATTCACCTGGTAGAAGTATTCACCTGAGTAATTTTAAGCATCAGCTGTAGAGCAGAATGTGTTGATTTTAAAGCATGAAGATGTTCCAGAGTCTGTAAAGGCAAGGTCTCCATTCTCAGCCTGGCAATACATGCTACCTATGTAGTTTATTTTATTTGTAATTAATATATATATTTTTTTAATTTTAAGTTGATGGGATGATACAACTTGTCCTTCTCTAAGACGTAGCATTTCAAGTAAACTAAGAAGAAACAGCCCCTAATTTATTTCTTTTTAACAGAGATACTTATCCAATGCAACATCAGTAGCTTTAGCTAATGTGGTGATGTGGGAATATTAAATAGTGAGAGGTACAAATACTTCTGAAAATAATGATAAATACGTGGCTAGTTAGACATATTCAGATTCTCTCCTGTTAGTATTTATTCTGATTTAAAATGTGTTTATACCAGCATAACCTGTTCAGAAACATGTATCAACTTAGTTCCGTAAAGCCAAGAGGAGTCTGACATTAGAGAGAGGTAACATTTTTTGATGCCTGGTTGCTCATCCAGATTTTTCATTCTTTCTCTCCAATGTAATGTTTTTTCAACCTAACTTAGTTTTCAGCATGGTGCTTAAGGGGTTAGGGTTTTTACAGATTTTAAGGGGCATCTTTTGTACTGTGCAGGATTCAACTGACACAAATGCATGTGTGGCAAATGTTTGGGGTGTTTTTTTGTTCTTTTTCTGAACTTGGTGTTTATCATTCCAGGTGTAATTGACCGATGGGAATTAATCCAGGCTCAAGCTCTAAGCAAGGAACTAAGGATGAAGCAGAACCTTCAGCAGTGGCAGCAGTTCAATTCTGACCTTAATAGCATTTGGGCTTGGTTGGGAGAAACTGAGGAAGAGCTGGAGAAGCTCCGCTGCCTTGATCTCAGTACTGACATACAAACCATAGAGCTTAGGATTAGAAAGCTGAAAGTGAGTTCTCTTTTCCATAATTTAGGTTGTAAACAGTCCTGAATGCAACATATATGTTAGAAAGGTCACTGATAGTTGCAGCTGGTTTGCTCCATTCTGTACATAGCTGATGATTGAAGTAAGTAACTTCAGTGTGATTTTATGAATCACCTTTCAGCAGAAAAATGTACTGTTGCCATTTACTATTTAATACAAATGAATTTTTGAAATAGTAATTCTGTGGCAATTCTGTAATTCCAGAATGCACAGATAATTGCTGTAGTTAGCTAAGCTGATGAAAGTTGAAAAAAGCCAAATGAAATAAAATCTCTTCTAGTAAAGCTGGTAACAAAATAACTATTTCAAAAGATACTCCTCTGGGACATATTACTTTGTGTGGAGGAAGAAGAGTGTCAAATGGGCTCTAGCCTAACTCACTGGTGTCACCCAGTACAGCAAAAAAATGGTGTCACTTTGCAACATTCCTATTTCTTCTGTTATCTCAGATGTATCAGGATCTGATCACTGCCTTTGTGATCTCTCCTGGATATTTTACAGTTATAAAGATCTGCAAATGTGGTGCTCCACAGCTTCACATTCGGTTATTAGCATCTTATAAGCTTGGGTACAAAAATGTGGGAGCCAATGTCAAAATGTTCTGTGATCCATGCTAGGAATGAGGTGGACAGACAGTAAAGATTGTTTCCGGCAGTGATCCATTTAAACCATATTAATGCTGATCTTCACTGCAATCCAAATATAGCTGTCATAAGTACTACAAAGGTCACTGTGACATGGGGCTTTTAAGTAAATGCTTTAAACGAGGTGGAAAAGGGGACATTTCATAAGAATCCTGTTCTTATCTCACCCACTCTTGGAAAGCTCATTACTGCCCTCCAAACCAAGAGAGGTGGGGTTTCTTTTGTGGCTTCCAATGTAAGCAGATCATTTTTTATAGTCCTGCTTCTATAAATTGGAGTAAGTTGTTTATACTCTTATATGTTTTCTTTTCCTTCAGTAAAAGGTTTTATTTTAAAATATTGTTGACAGCCGTTTCCACTTGAAAACATGTTGGTTTGTTGTGTTTTTGTTGGGTTTTGTTTTTTTTGTTGTTGTTTATCATCAAAACTGAGAAGTGAGGGCAAAAGTTTTATTGTGAGCTACAGTACAATTGTCCTAAATTTTGTTGGACCCTCCCTGTCTTTAAAATATCTCAAGCATGAGCCAGATCTTTAAAATTCAACTATGATTTCAGCCTTTTAAGACTTTAAAAGTTTAAATAGCTTCTTCTAGTTTATGATCACAGTAAAATTTTAGTAGATGTTAAAGAGTGAACATTTGCAGAGTCACACAATGAGCATAGAAGTCTCATATGCAGAGCAAAGAAAGAGACATTAAGGTACATTGCAGTTGCTGAAGGCGAATCTTTACATCCTCATGGTGCCTTCTCTGCTTGATTTTTCTGAAAGTTGCGTATTTCACTTATTTCTCTTCTTTCTTCCACCTATCCCCCTTTCTCTTATCATCAAGGAGCTGCAGAAGGCAATTGATAACCGCAAAGCAATCATTTTATCCATCAATTTGTGCAGCTCAGAGTTCACTCAGTCCGACAGTGAAGAGAGTAAGAAGCTCCAAGAGCACCTGTCACAGATGAACATGAGCTGGAAGCACGTATGCACTATGATGGATGAATGGCGCTGCTCACTGCAAGATGCATTAATGCAGTGCCAGGTCTGTATTGTATTTATTTTAAATAGTCAGCAGCCAACATATCAACGTTATAAACCATATTGCTTTCTGGTGTGCTCATTATCCAGTCTGGAACTTGCCCATGTGAGCCAAAATACAACTTTGTTGAATTCTTTGTAAAGAAATTTCTGAAAAATACACATGAACTACCTGAAGCATGTATTTCTAGCCCAAGGTTTTCTAAGTTTGTCATTTCTGGAATAGTATTCTCATACTCTGTTCTACACTTCCTTACATGTTATGTTATTTAACCCATAGGAGCTATCATAGGATCAATTAAAAACCTAAATTTGACAGGAATTTTCTGCTACATTATTAAAACCCGCACTCATCACTTGCAGGACTTCCATGAAATGAGCCATGGTTTGCTGCTCTGGTTAGAGAACATTGACAGAAGAAAAAATGAGATTATGCCCATCAATCCAAACCTGGACTCAGAAATTCTGCAGGATCATCACAGACTTCTGATGGTAGGGCTATAATCACTCTTTTCTCTCCCAAAGCACATCATCAGAAAAATAGCTAGTCAGATTTACCTTTCACTCGAGGATTAGCATTGTCTATTTTGAGCTAACACACAATGGTGGGACTAAGTTCTAACTGTGGGACTAAGCAGCTAACTTTACTTAGGAGAACACCACTCATTTCTGTCAATAGCAGAACTAGCAATTTAAAGACTCAGGCAACATCTAGGCTGCTGTATATTTTGCTGTCATTTGATGTTTAGTGTTTTGGAAGGTCTGTCCTCAGTGGGAACTTGCTGCAAACGTCAGGGGTGTTAAGCAGTCACAGAATGAACTGCAAGCTGGAGGGAAGGAATGCCATCCAGAGGGAGCTTGACAGCCTTGAGAGGTGGGCCTGTGTGAACCTCTTGAAGTCCCACAATGCCAAGTACAAGGTCCTGCATCTGGGCCAGGGCAATCCCAAGCACAGATACAGGCTGGGCAGCAAATGGATTGAGAGCAGTCCTGGTGAGAAGGACCTGGGTGTGTTGCTGGATGAGAAGCTCAACATGAGCCATCAATGTGTGCCTGCAGCCCAGAAAGCCAACTGTATGCTGGGCTGCATCAAAAGCAGTATGACCAGCAAGTTGAGGGAGGTGATTGTCCCCCTCTTCTCTGCTTTTGTGAGATCCCACATGGAGTACTGCGTTCAGCTCTGGGGCTCCCAACACAAGACAGATGAACATTATTAGACCAAGTCCAGAGGAGGGCCATGAAGATGATCAGAGGGCTGCAGCACCTCTTCTATGAAGACAGGTTGAGACAGCTGGGGTTTTTCAGCCTGGAGAAGAGAAGGCTCTGGGGAGACCTTACAGTGGCCTTGCAGTACCTAAAGGGGGCCTACAAGAAAGCTGGAGAGGGACTTTTTTCAAGGGCATGTAATGATAGGATAGGGGGCAGTGGCTTTAAACTGCAAGAGGGTAGATTTAGAGTAGATATTAGGAAGAAGTTCTTTACTCAGTGAGAGGTGAGGCAATGGAACAGGTTGCCCAGAGAAGCTGTGGATGCCCCATCCATGGAAGTGTTCAAGGCCAGGTTGGATGGGGCTTTGAGCAACCTGGTCAAGTGGAAGTCATCCCTGCTTCTCAGGACAGGACATTTTTATTCTTTCTCTTTTCTTTCCATTTCATTAATTCCAAATATCTGCTTTCATGACTTCAAGCTTTGTTCTTTTTTTTTTTTTTTTTTCCCTTCAAAAATAACTTCCATTTAAAAAAAATCTGGTGCTTGCATTTGCAATAGCAAATCAGACGTGAACTGCTGGAGTCTCAGTTGAAAGTGGCATCACTGCAAGATATGTCCTGCCAATTGCTAGTCAATGCTGAAGGCAAGGACTGCCTTGAAGCTAAAGAAAAGGTGCATGTCATTGGAAACAGACTGAAGCTCCTCTTGAAAGAGGTTATACGTCACATAAAAGACCTAGAGAAAATTCTAGACATTTCAAGTAGTCAACTGGTAAGTCATGTTTTTCTATTCCTTCCTGTTTGTTGGGCACATTTCTCACTGTTTTGGTTCTTGATGGAACCAGCCTCTTCCTGTAATTAAAAGCAATTAAAAAGTACTATTTTTAAACTGTATTGACTTTGGTAGAAAATCCTTCACCTAAAGCAATTAAGTTTTGACTACGTGTTTGTTTTTCTTTTCCTTCAGGGTTAACAGAGAAAACATGTAATACCTTAATCTTAGAAAAATTGCTAAAAAAAACTTTTTATTATTATTATTTTATTTAATGAATTAATTAATTTCATGAAATTAACTTTTTTCCTCCCCTTTGGAAATAACTCTGCCGGGACTTCACTGTGGGATTTGTTTATTTATTTATTTGTTTATTGAGTTTGTTTACCTGAACGGCTAGTTGATGCATTTCTGAGCTCCGTTCCTTCTGAATTTAGGATTTATCCTCATGGTCTTCTGCTGATGAACTAGACACATCAGGCTCAGTGAGTCCTGTATCTGGACGAAGTACGCCAAGCAGGCAGAGAACGGTAATTTCACATCCTACACTTTCTGCCATCAAATGGGTGGGAGCTCTGGATGTCTATAGTAGTTCTAGCCAGATGAAAGGCCCCCCTTCTCACTTGATAGGAAAGGAAATGTCATAAACCAAATAAAAAACACAGCTGCTTTCCCCAACCCTGCTGCATATCCCATCCTGCATGAAATTTGAATTGATAAATATTATCTAAAACCAGGGCTGTCAGTGTGGTTGGTTTACCATGGTATGGCATGTTGTGTCTCTTGTATTTTGCTCTAGTGATGACAGCATCTCAAAGTCTGGTCTTGTCTGGTATAATCAATCTTCCATTTCTGTTTGGCCTTCTCTTCAGAGCTGCGTCATCGAGAACCTCAATAAATGCATATATTTCTTTTCATTTCTGATGAACATTGTAGGTCTTATTGAGACTTTCGATGAACGGCTGAATAGAGCTGAAGGACATAAAACATTGATCAAAACAGCTAGTTGAACAGGACCTAGTCAATGATGGCAACGCTGGAGTTGTCTGTTTACATTGCTGGCACAAAATTCAAGAAATGTAGCAATACATGCCTAGTAATTAACACTTCCATACTCTGAGCCCAAAATGGAACTGCAATTATTTTGTCTTTTTCTGCAATTCTATTGGTTGATTACTTCACTTTTTTTTTTCCTTAGTTCTTAAAAAATCAAGTTTCTTTGTTTTGTTTTTTTTGCCATTTGCACTTTTTGTAAAGCATCTGAGTTCTGTCTTGACAAACTGTATGGCTCTTGGAATTTTTTTTTTTTGTTTTGTTTTGTTTGTTTTTACATTCACTAGTTTCATTTTAGATGCTAGTATAAAAATGTAAAGGAATACTGGCTTTTCAAATGAAGAAACAATATAAACTTTTACATTTTATTTCAAAGGTCAATGCTTTCATCTTTTAAATTTAAACTTAAGTGACTAATAAAAACTCTGATATCACAGATGTAACTGGAGGATGCCTGACCATTGCAGGAAATGGAGAAGTACCTTACCATAAAATATCTCTCTAAATAGTATGCAGATTTTTAATAGACTTTATCTTAACATTTTAATAAGTATTCATCTATCATTTGTTAGTATTCATGTACATGACTACTTTTTCTCATTTTTGTGCATAATGTATAGCTAACTTTTATGATTCATTGTGTCATACAACTGACCCACTGTTGGGTCTGTTTTTTCAGACTTCTGCTTTTTGCACTCATAATTTTGGAGACTGAAGTGATGTTGTTTACAATTTCAGCACCAAATACACTGATGCTATATACTAATACTAAAAATGACATCAGATTGATAATCATCTAACTGCATTAAATATTCCAGCAAATAGTTGTGAGTGCAGGAATGCACCTACAGTTACTTGGCCTTCAAAATTGTGTGGAGGGCAGTGGAGAAGAGGCCAAACACCTAGAAGGAGGCCTTTTGACTTTTTTTTGTCCTTGGGAATATTAACTTTACGCAATTGCATTTTGAAATATCTGTATTTTCCCATAATCATCTCAAATTTATTTCTACTTCATATCACAAATTACATGAGCTCAATTTCTAGTGACATATATATGTTTTTAATCCTTTTATATATATGTATAAATGGAATGGCTAAACTGTTATTTTTTAATTCACTGTATACGTTCTAATTATTTCCATATTCAGCTAGGTGAAAAGAAAAGCCAGTTTCCTTGGTTCATGGGTATTGGTCACTTCATTTGATTTTTTTTGTTTGTTTGTTTCCTTTGCTGCACTTTTAATTTAGTTTCATTGGTAGCTTGTCTTTATTTGCCTGGACTGAACATTCTTCTTTCTTTACCCCCTGTTCATTGCAAACAGCCACGGGGCAAATGTAGTCTCTCACAGCCTGGACCCTCTGTCAGCAGTCCACATAGCAGGTACCTTATTCTCCTGGTTTCCACACTCTGCTCTAGAACCCCAAGAGGATGATGAAAATTGGCTGTGATTCCTGTCAGTCCACACCAACTCTGTCAGGTGGCCAGGACTTAAACAAGTGAAAACTTCCCTATTATTACTAGTTTGGCAAAAGGTGCTCTCAATTACTCCATATTCTTTGTTAATAGAAATACTGGATAATTCTTGAATCTCTACAGCTTTTGATTCCCAGTAATTCCATGTAATAGACATTTATTTTTAATGTGGTGTTTACAGTCATATCTAATGATGATTTTGGCATAATTTAACAGAAATGCCAGTAGGTTCATGGCAAACACTTTTTATCATCCTCTTTACCTCTAGATATTAAATTAAGGAAGATAACAGGCCAGTACCATTTTCTAGAATTCACAAAACCCACAGATCTGGATGAGACATACTAACATCCTTTTCTTTTCCATTCTTTTTCTCCTTCCCTGAAATGTTTTGTTCGGTTTGTGGGTTTTCAGTACTTAAGACTCAAAATTAAAAGCCAGAATTTGAAGGTTTTAAAACTTGGGGTCACTTTCTCTCCCCCCATCAGAAGACTGCAATATAATGTGCTAATACTGCCATGGCTCATGCCAAGTGCTTGCATCCGTGTATTGCTCTGGGAGCAGCACTGCCCCATCTCTCTCTGACCAGTAGAGAGCAGACTTGCAGCTACAGCTTTTTGCTTTCCACCTTGTCTCCAGCAACCTGTCATCTCTGCAGCTAACAGTGCTTCTGCATTCTTTGTTGTTGTCAGTGTGATACGTGTACTTTCACTTTTTTACCGATCAAATCACTAGCCTCTAGAGTTAAAAATTAAAAAAAAAAAAAAGCAGTAAATACACAGGCATATATATACACACTATGTATAAAGTGGAAGTCTTTTGCTATTTCAGCATCTTATGCAACGCAATAGGAACACAAAATAATCAGAAAGCATGATCAAAATAGATTTGTTCTTATAGTTAAGTCCTAAGTCTGATTTATTCTACATATAACATGAACTACTTCATTTTTAAACTAACTCCTGTTGAAGTGAAAGATTTAAGGTTGGAAAGAAAACAACATTAGATTTAATACAGTGATTGAGCAATAATCAGGCAGCTAAAATATATCTTGAGATTATTTTTTTTCCCATAAGCAAAACAAAGGCTTTATTCAGCAAAATATAAATGAAATAGAGTAAAAATACTTAAATGTAGTTGTTTACATAAAGGCTTCTTTAAAAAAAGTTTGTACCACAGATATAGTTAGTTACTGCGAGTGAAGAGGCATAGTTACAAAACCACACAGCATAGCAGATAGAACAGGTGGAGTATCATTCACTATTTCCACTGACACTAAGAAGCTGCCTTGTTTTTAGGGATTTTTTATCCTCGAAACGTAATGAAATCACATAGAAAATAGGTGAAACACATACACGCCGTCTTTCTGTCTGATGCAGAAAGAATTAGTTTTTTCCAACTCCAGTCTGCTACAAAGCTTGGCATTTTGTTTCTCACAGGGAATGGGAGAAGGGAGGAGTGGGGCTTTACTCTGCAGCCATTAACATCTAGGAGGAACGGAGAATGTCTTCGGCAGATAAGCATGCTTGCACTAGCAACATTGTACTCAAGCAACGTATTGTGTGCACTCTTCCACTCTCCTGTATGGTCCAACAACGTCTGCCAACCTTTTGAGAAGGTTTCTGGTTGTAGGTGTGAGCAGCTGGCTCAGAGCACAGCTAGCAATGCTTTGCAGCTTTGAGATCAACCTCTATTCTAGCAGCGGCATTGGCGCGGCACCTTTCAGATCAAGTCTCTCCAGCACTGTTTATTAACACATCTTGTAGCGATACAACACAATGTTCAATTTGTCATTCAGACAAGCATGGAATACGAATGAGTCACTACTGAATAGGAAACTTAATCAAATGCGCAAGCCAGACAGGTTGTGGTTGATGTATAATGTGGTTTTAACTGATAAAGTAGTACAAGCTGTCACTGTGTTCTTTAATATTTTGACATGCCTCTGATCAGAGTACTTTGTGTTTGATCTTGCACTGGATCAGCAAACCCTGTTAGAGTTTAGTATACAGGAGAAATAAAGTTAATTTTAAAATATTTATCACATAGAAGATTGTGAGGGAAAACTCATTTAAAAATTAGAGGGACCGTGTTTTCTGTATAACAAATGTGATATCATTTTGCCTTCCCTATTATCACAGCGAAAAGAAAAGCATCCATAGTGTGGTGGTAAGCAAGGTATACGTTTAAACTAGATGTTACATTGTGGATTTAATTAAATGCTGATTCGAGAGGTATTAGTAATGCTGTACTAAGTGGGAAAAGCAAATCCAAGAATCAACTTCTCTTCCTTCATCAGTTTAATAGAGCTGTCGTAAATGCACACCTGGATCTGTGCCTGTGGATTTTCTGAAGTGATTCAAATGTTAAAAAGATTAAAATAATTGTTCAATTTGCTCAGGAGTGTTTACATTGTCTCTCTTGAGCAGCTCTATTCAAGTCTTGGCGCCACAGTGCCAACCTCCATTTCCTGCTCTCCACAAGCCTCCCCAAATGACTACTGGGTATTTAAAGGTCACTTGCTGTTCCTGGAGCATACCAGGCCACAGCACTCTTCATGGCTTTAGCCACATAATGGCAGTCATTGCCAAGCAGTCGTTCAAACACGAGGTTTTCATTTAGATTGCTGTTGCTCTCCCTGTTTTCTCCCTCATTCTCACTTAGTGCCTGTTATTTTAACTTCATATTTATTTAACTTCAAATTTATTATTCAACTTCATATTTAACTTCTGTAAGTTTGAATTCATCTTTCAGAAGTATGATAACCAAAATAATACCAACTTCTCCAGGTGAGGTCTGACTCATGCCTTATAGAACATCATTAAATCAACCCCTTTCTCTTCTGGAAGTCTTGAACTGAAATTTTGAAATTGTTTTTGTCCCCTTTCACAGTTATGTTGCATCATTAGCTTTTGGTTATTTGTCAAATAACAGCTCTAGATTTCTTTCTTTGTTATCTCCAGAGTGTTAGCTTCCAAATGCATAGCACTTTTTATTTCTACCTTGCATACTGTAATCTTAAACACCTTTTCCTACTTCTTAAGTCTATTTCTGATCTCTGAGTCACCCACTTCGTTCTGTGCAATAAGCTAATCCTATTTTGTATTTGTAAAGACTTCCAATTTCAGTCATAGAAATGAAATTTGCTGTTCTTATATTTTGTGCAGTAGTCTTTTCATAAATATATTAAATCAAGGCTCATCCTTGATTAACTCCAGTAATAACATCCTACTAGCCCAGTACTGCTGCTCTCAATATAAGACTGTTGTCTGCATTCCATTAGTCAATTCCCCATTAAATTCACTTTATTTATTCCTATCAGTTGCTTGAATTATAAATTGTTCTGTTATAATCTTTCAGATGTTTACTGCAATCCAGATAGATTAGTTCAACCATATTTTCATTGTCCAAAATAAATAAATAAATTAATTAAATTAAATAAATTAAATCAGTCATCTTTAAATGCAGGTACTCATCTGAGCTGAAATTAGACTTCAACTTGCCCATCTGATCTACAGCCTGGTAAATTAGCTTCTCTCTTGAAATGCTTCAGAAAGAGTTCCAATTTCTCTGACATTAAAAACTCCCAAAGTAAGGGTAACTATTGCTTGCACTTCTTAGGTTAATGTGAGAGATTTCTGGACGTGAAGAAGCTTACATCTGGCCAGGTCTGCAGCTGTGCCTCCTTCTTTGTCGAGTTAGCGGGAATTATGTATGGAATGAGTAGCAGGTGGTCTTACTTCCTTGCATCCAGAAACAGCATCCTGTGTGATAAATGGTGGAGCAGTCAGAAGAGAGACAGCGGAAGATGCAAGCTCAAGAGAAAGAAATTACATTTTTTTCTCCAAACTGGCATACAATACTTCAGCTTTCCCTTCTCCTGCTGGAGTAGATGGGAGTTCTGCCTCTTATCTTTAGTAAGCCTTTCTGTTAACAAAGTATGGATATTTTTAACCATCTCTTCTTACCAAATCCATTAAACACTCTAAACTGAGCATTCCATTTTTCAATTATGTCCATTACAGAGGAGTACCTGCAATAAACAGTGACAGTACAGCACTTGAACATTTTAGAATTTACCCTCTGAAGATGTTTTCATAATGATTCATTATTTACTTGTTGAATTGTTCCCATGCAATATTAGAAACTGTTGTTCAACAACCTACTTCACTGCAGAGAGTTTCAATATACTTTGCCATGAACTGCTTTAATTTTTGAACGAGAATCTATGTTCCTTGCTGAGACCAGCCATGCAGTTTATACAGTTCGACTCTTTTTCCTGTTTGTTGTTTTTATTTTTTGTTTATTTTGTGTGTTTTTTGGTTTTGGTTTTGTTTTGTTTTAGTAAATCACAAAGCAAAAAGTGCTGGATTATGCTACAGCAACAGTAGGAAAAGATTTAATAATAATAACAACAACAACAAAAGTAGATGCTGACTTTGCCTTTTGATTCTGCTTTTTAGTAATTTATTTACTCATCATTAAACAGCAGTTACCAACTGCAGAAATACAACCTTTTTAGTTTGGGATTAACAACATATGTACAGTGAGAGCCTTGTAAATAGGTGGACTATGCAATCAAGTGCTTGGAAGGTAATTAAGCACTCCTTGTTCCCTTTGTTCCTACCTCAGCCCATTAATTTTCTGTCTTGGCATTCTTGGACAGTAGAAGTCCCGATCTAATTGAACTTTAATATGGAATGCTCTGATGCTGTTAAATGTGCCATATCCTTTCCATGTGTTCTTTATAATACGTGATCCTGCATAATTCAACAAGCAGCTTTCCATCCAGGCTAGAATAACGTGGATTAAAACAGCATGTGATCCGTTGTTTTGATCATCCCTCCATCCTGGGATATGTAGGTCAAGTTAATCATTTAGCTTTCCTGAAGTGTTGGTGTTTTGTTTTGTTTTGAATTGTTTTTGGTTTTGTTTTATGGCAGTCTTCTTTCTGTCTGGCTTTCTTGAAGTCTTCACAATGGAATGATACATATGTATAAACAAAATATAAAAATAATCTCAAGCACAGGAAGAAGTTTTTTCCTGAACATGTGGAAAGGGGGCCCTTGCGAAGCCTCATATAGTTTTGAAGATGATATTTTGGTTTTTGTATGCTTTCTCACATGGATTCAGATTTATCTGTGAGACAAGATCGAAAGGACAAAGAAATCAAGAAACCATCAAGACTCGCCTGACTGGGGAGCATTTGACCTCAGCAGACCTGATCTTCCATACCTTTAAGTTGAGACTAAGTGCATCTTTATGAGTATTTTTGTCTCTTAAACCCTAGCAAACTATAGGTTTTCTGCAGCTTCACAACCACAGCAGCTACACATATGGTTTATAGCGACATATCTATGGCAAAATTCATGGCATAACATTTGAATGGAAGATTTCATGAGACTAATGATTTGAAGGCCCTAAGTTCTTCCATTTTTGCCTAGTGCTAAAATACAATACTTTACCATGTCATTTAATTAGCACACTCAGATCATCCATGTTCTGATATTAACTTGCAAAATCTCTCTTTTGAGTGCTCCACTTACCTCAAAACCTGTTGTCTGTGTATTAGAGCTCTGTCTGTCAGTTTCAGTCAAAAGGGAAAATGTGAAATCTGCTTCTTTATCCTTTATTAAAAAATTATTGGATTTTTGTGCTTAATTTGAAGTGACCCATTAGAAATGTTTGGAAATGTCTCCCATGGATTTCTGATAGATAAGTGCCATTTCAAGACAGATCCATAGACACAAGGGATACAATCACTCAGATGTCCTGTCAGCTGAGCAGATAGATTTTAACTGCTGATCCAATGCAAGATTCGAAATACAATGTGCTTTGTAGAAAATGAGTCCCCATTGCCTGAAGATTGGTATGTTAATTAACTGAATATTGATTTAACTGTATCTTATTGCATTATACACTTGTGGATAGTATAAAAGGAAATTAATTTAGAAACTTCTGCAACCAAATACAGTTGCCATTTTAAATGAGGATTCTTTTTTAGGCAGTGTGCAGTGAGCATGTGACAAGTATGTCCCACTTTTTATTTTCCCCTTCTCTAGAGCACAGTTAAGTGTAGAGTCTTCTCCATAACTGATGAAGGGGCTGTGGTGTCACAAAGTCCATTCCATTGTGATTATTTGTTTTTTTCTTATCCAGTCTAGAAACATGGGGTCTTTTAAGACAGCTGGGGAAATAGCATGTTCAGTGAAAGATACCTCTGCTGTTGTCAATCAGTGTGTACAAATTCTACACCAGCCTTCAGGGACAGCTGAGTATTTCAGTGCAACCTCTGCTGCAGTAATGTCTTAGAGTATTCACCTGTCCATCTTCTTTTCTCAGGTCCATAAGAGGTGGCTCAGGTTCCTCCCCTTCTGAGGCTGGGCCAGCATGGCAGCACCCATCCTTCTTCCTCAGAGTCCTCAGAGCTGCTCTGCCACTTCAGCTCCTTTTGCTGCTCCTGATTGGGCTGGCTTGCCTGGTGCCAATGACCGAAGAGGACTACAGCTGTACTATGGCCAATAACTTTGCCCGCTCTTTCCATCCCATGTTAAAATACATGAATGGTCCACCTCCATTATGAAGTTGTGATACAGCGGGTGATCTTGCTGGAGTACTGGCCAGGTGGCAGGACGGTTTTAAAGCATGACAGGACTCAGCGTGGCAGCTTTACCTGTCTGCTGCAGCCACCACTGTGTCCATACCATTCTCTACTGGCACTCAGACAATAACAAATCAGTGTATCAGTACCAAACTATACAACATATTACCTGAGTAGCATTACTTCAGTATTTGCATCTGGGGCACTAAGGAAATGACATGAGTAAGGGAAATGTCCTTTTGTCCAGCATTGTGGATCTTTTAGCCACTTTATACCCAGGTCACTGCCCTGTACTATGCATAGCCAAGGACTTGATACTGTAGATCCTTTCCTGTGTGCTGCTCTATATGAGCTATTAGCCTGTATTTGTTAAATACCTTCTCCGTATCTACAGTATGCAAAATAACTAATGTTTAAGAAATTTTAGAGCATTTGTATCATACAATTTTAAAGGATCTTGTATGGCATTGTATTATTCCCTGTGATTTCTGTTTTGGGCATGGTGATCTAACCTTTGCTTTGGATGTACAAGGTGTAAATCTGAGAAGCACTTTTTTTAAGGTTTAAAAAATGGATGTAATAAATGAGATCACAAAAAGTTTTATGAGGAAAAATGTTGAATGTCAAGTTGAAAAACAAAGAACATATTTATGTATGTACAGTTTGCTAAGCCAAGTTTTGTTTGTATTCATTTCTTTGCATTTATTATAGATACCATAAAATATTTTGTCTACGTGCTTTTTAAGGACAACTATGAAAACCTCTAAGTTTAGAATGAGATATGTATCGTATAAAAAAAAATAGAAAACATTCATATGCTGCACTTCTAAGAAATTAAAAATGCTGTAACAATTTAACAGTATTGGCTATCTGTTAGAATAAAATCATCTGGAAAATGTGACAAATGGTAATATATATGGGAAAGTGTTACATAAATTGTATCACTATACTAAATGTATCACAACAGTATCACTAGTTGAACTTCAGCATTTGAAGGATCCAAAATAAAGCTCCCTTTTCAGATAAGTGTAACATTTTCCTGGAAAGGATTTTGTACATCAGCAAAATATCTTCAGTGTCTGAGACCTAGACTTAGAGTGACACAAGTATATATTCTTCTTAAGACCTAGTTTCCTTCATTGGTATTCACGATTTACGCTAGGCTAGATTAGTAGCTATAATCACTGATTCTGAGCAGACAAAAATAAATAATACACTTTCAGGGTATAAAAATGAGCTATTATTTGCAAGAAGTCTGACAGATTTGTGAAATTGACCTTTTTTCTCTTTCCTGATATTAGTTTCTATGGTAACATAATTTATGTCAATGGTAATCAATGCACCTACATTCATAATTTGGTAGTTCGCTCACCTTAGACAGGTTAGTCCAGATCTCTGCATTCTTTAGACATCCTTTCATCAGCTGGTCCTTGTTTTCGGTAGCTAATTTTTTTGTTGAAAGCTTTTTTTTTCTTCTTTTTTTTTTTTAATAGAACATTATTGAGAGTAAAAAGACTAATTTAGTGAGGAGGATCTAAGGCTGTCTCTAAATTCTATTCCTCATTCTGCTGTTGGTGATCTCATGGAAGCAGATGTTATCTAAAGGGTAGTAGATAGCCTGTGATTATCAAACTATGAGAGAAAGTTTTATCTGCATAGCTGTCTGTTGAACCAGGAAAAAAGGCCACAGGTGAGAACTGTGTTAGTTTCTTACAGTATTTAAAAATTGAGGGAGAGGCGGGGAGTTTTGAAGGCAGCTGGTTAGGGGGGAGAGGGGAGTGCAAAGAAGAGAGTTCTGTTTGAATGATGTCAGATACAATTAATAACGTAGTTTAAAGTATAAAAGGTAGCACCTGGCCTGCTTTGAACTGCAACCTGACATTTGAATTTTGCCAACTATTTTGCCATTCTGTAGTCACAGTTTCCTGAAGTCTCTGATTGTGTGCATATATGACCCATTTGGAACTGAACTTTTTACCTTTTGACCCAACCCCTTCCTCTTTGCAGATTTGCATCTTCCACTATTGTTGACAGTTTGTCATCTTCAGCTTCCCCCTTATCTCTGTTTTTCTGTTGTTTGTCCTCAGTAGTTAGATCATGAGTTTCTTGTAATAACCTGAACATATGAGGGTCCATCAAACTTTCTTCAGGAGCCGGATGGCCTCTAACTCCAGAAAGCAAGATGCTACTGTGTTTCAAAAAGTGCTGGGAAGCCCTAATTTATAGAGCAGCAGTGTGAACTGTTTGTTTGTTTAGGATAGCGTTACTGACCTTTTTCTTATGTGTACCTCCTTGACCCTTGCCCTTGCTGCCCTGTAGCTTATGTCTGAAGTGCAGAATGGATGAAAAAGAGATCCCTGCTTATTGGAAGTTATAGAAGAAAGCAGAAGAGGGGTTTTTGTTGTTGTGGGTTTTGATTATTTATTCTTGTACTCAGCTTCATCCATGATCATTTTGATTCCTTACTGCATTTATTGTCCCTGGAGAAGATTTTTCAGGTAGTTTAATGTAAGTGGGAAAGGGTAAAGTTGGTGGAGATTAACGTATATATATATATAATTTTTTCCATGCTGACTGCGTAGGGAGAGCGGAAACCCTTGGTCAGCTGTTACAGCTGTTTCCACATTTCTGGCTTTCTGTTCCTTCACACTCTGTGTTACTCAGTGCTGTAACAGTCGTCTTCCTCTTTATTCCTAGCTTCTTCTCTCCTTAGTGCTGTGGTCATTATTAACCACATCATTTTCCCACATTTCCTCCTTCAGTTAGAACTGCCATTTCGCCCACTGGCTTTTTGCATGTCAATCATTTATCTGCAGATTCCTTTTATCTCCCCCTGCCCCTAGCCTTTGTCATTCAAATACTTGCTTTCAAAAGGTTTCACCTAAAGATTTTGCTTTTTTTGAAAGTAATCTCAGCAAGCTTTCAGGGTTCTTCTAATTATAAGGTCCTCTCAAACCATAACAACCATTCTACAGGCTACTACCTACAGAAAATGACAGTTGCTCAGTTGTTAAAGAATTAAAAGGCTATGCAAGGGAGTTTTGGAAGTAAAGTGGTTACAAAAGATAAAGTAGTATGAGTGCATCCACATATACAGACATATATGATGGCAGAAAGCGGTCTTCAGGAATTTTTGTTCTTCTGTTGTACACAGTGAGAAGTGATAGATGTCCCTGAAAGTGTGAGATGAAAGGACAGTGTTGTAATCAAATCAGAGGGACTGCAATGGTATGAGAGGTCTGAAACCATCCTATTGCATGATACTGACTTATTTTTGAACTCAGTAAAATGAGTGTTCTGGGTGACTTTCAAAGATGGGGGAGACTGAAGGGACATATGCAAGAAAGTGGGACTGCAGCAAAGTAGCCAGGTGTGGTTGTCTCTAGTACTGCTGTTTTGGCATTTAGAAAGCTACGGACTTCTGCAAAGTTTGTATCTGCCAGAGCAGCTTTCTCTTTTGATGGTCTGAATGCCATACCCACTTCCCTAAGACCTAGGGAAGAACAGCCTTTTGTCTATAAAAGGAAAGCAGAACTTCTACACCTCATTCAAGCTTCCAGTGGAGTCTGGGGAAGTAATCACTAAAATTTGGGAGGGATGATGCGCAGAATGGTTCCATCTTGTTCATAATGGTCATGCCCTCTTCTTTCCTCTCCCATGAACATGAAATGTTCAGTCTAGGAAGACAGAAGAAAGTGATGAGCTGCAGAAGGAATGGAGGTTAACCTCATTAAAGAGGTAGGGCATAGCTGATGTGAGATCATAGGAACTTTTCATAATTAATTGATAATGAATTCATAATGTCACAGACCTGGAAAACACCTGTTTGTAAACTGTAAACCTCCTATACCCTCAAGTATAGGAAGGTCAGTTTGTGAGCTGTCTTAAGGGAATCGTAGGAAGTTTGTGACAGTATGTTAAGGGTCTCTTGAGTGCCAGCTCAGGCTTCTTACTTTCTAGTCTTCAATCTCAATTCTAGACAAAGTTTCCACCTGAACAGTTAAAGTGGTTTGAGAAACAGATTCCTCTAAAAGGAATTCCCAGCCCTGAACTGATTCCATTATGACTTCAAATGTGTTTTTGCAGAACTACATCATGATCCTAAGAACTGGCACAAAGCAGTGAAAGCTGAAACAAATACCCACAGGATGCCCAAACTTCACAGGATCCCATTAAAGCAAAAATCATCCAATGAGTACCAGTGGCTTGAAGATCTACCTTGAGTTGCAAAGCTCAGTGTGGCATCAACATGTGTGTTAATCATCATAGCATGAACTAGGGTTAATGGGGCAAGCGTAGGGGGAAAAAAGCACACCCAGAGTACCCTCAAGCATTACAGACTGTGGTATTAGACAGCTTTACAGCTTGGTCATCTTTCTTTTCCTGCTAAGGTCAAGCTGTTCTTTCTGCCTACCTGTCTCACTGCAAGAATGTCAAAGAGGACTTATCGTAGAATCATAGAATCACAGAGTGTCTTGAATTAGAAGGGACCTTAAAGATCATCTAGTTCCAGCCCCCTGCCATGGTCAGGGATGCCACCCACTAGATCTGATTACCTAGGGCTTCATCCAACCTGGCCTTGAACACCTCCGGGGGTGGGGCATCCACAGCTTCTCTGGGCAACCTGTTCCAGTGCCTCACCACCCTCTGAGTGAAGAATTTCCTCCTAACATCTAATCTAAACCTCCCCTCTTTCAGTTTAAAACCATTCCCCCTTGTCCTTATCATTATCTACCTGAGTAAAATGTTGCACTCCATCTTTTTTATAAGCCCCCTTTAAGTATTCAAATGCTGCAACAAGGTCTTCCCAGAGCCTTCTCTTTTTCAGGCTGAACATCGCTAACTCTCTTAGCCTTTCTTCATAGGAGAGGTTCTCTATCCCTTTGATCATCTTCATGGCCCTCCTCTGGACCCTCTGTAACAGGTCCACATCCTTCTTGTGCTGGGAACCCCAGACCTGGATGCAATATTCCAAGTGGAGCCTAGTGGAGACTTAGGTGTAAACAAACTTTTTGAGAAACACACAAATTAGAGTTTGAGATACCCTGTGTTTGAGATGCCCTTTTTCTAAAGCACGTCAGCTACTTGGAGTCTGCCAATAGGAGGGACTGAAGTCTAGTAACATGCCTTGAGCCTTGGCTGCAAAGCATAAGAAAAGGTGATACAGGAGCCACTGAACTCTGGGTCCAAGGCATGTGTTCAGGCCTAGAGAGAGTGCATGTAGACTCTGCATCTTGAGGAATGCCAGTCATTGCTATATTATATCTTTCCCTTTTTCTATTGTAGATAAATGCAGCAGCTGCTGTCACACTATAATCATCCCTGCAACTTCATGCATCTTGTAACTGTGAACTCCGCTTATCAGGCTTGAAGTTACCTCATAGATAGTGGGTGTTTAAAGGTGTAATGGAAACTGTTAGCTCAGTAACTCCAGAATGCGTGGTAATATCAAGACATCATCTGCTCTATACTTATAACGATAAAAGTGCAAAATAATGAGCTCCATTATCCCTGAGCTTACAGCACCTTTTTATGTAGTTTAATTTGTGGGCTGTGCTTTACAAAATCCAAAGGGCAATATTTAGAAATGTCTGCTGGTGTTAGGAGTACAAGTGATCTGAATATGACAGAAATAGTGTACATTTATTGCTCATAGCTGTGAACCTGATGATACCCATTGCCTATCCTCTCACTCTGTTCCAACAGTGATAACAGCTTCATTCTGCATCAGATCAATAGTCTGTCTCCACTAGTTTGCCATCCTTCCAGTTCCCCTGCAAATCCTGTGAATACATGTAGTTTGGCCTTCTCTTCTTCTTAGAGCTTTCTCCAACAGCTGGTCATTGAACCAGGACAAAGCAGTTGAGATTGTTGTATGAATGATCATCCCCACCCCAAGCGTCTTGTGCTTTTTGTGGTTGAGAAATCTGTTTACAACTGATAGCATCATCCACATCATCATGTGCATCTGTGTGCGTGTTCAAAGGCATAACAGAACACTCTTCAAACTACAGATCCTATCAGGATTTAGTGAGTATAGGCTGGTTCTGGGAGATAAGAGCAGAGTCGAGAAGAAGAAACGCAGACTGCAACTGCAGAATTCAACAAACCATTTATTGCCTATGCTGGGGAAGGGGAGAATTGGAACATTTATGTTGTGGGTTGGGGGAAAAAGGGTGCATCTTATATTCAGAGTTTTCACTACAGAAGGCTTCAGTCCAGTAACCTTGATGCCACCTAACAAGTCTAGGTAATGGTGGGCCGCTTTTAACCTTGGCAGCAGTATTGTGAAATGCACTGCAGAAAACTGAATTCTTTTGTTGTTGCGCTATTGAGCCATAGTTAGGCTTAGAGGGACACAAAAGTGAAACCTATACTTGTAAGAAGTTGTGCTTGTTTTAATAATATTAATAATATTGGAATATTCATATAATATTTAACAATAAAGCATTACATGGGAATGATTTAGATCATTAATTTGTCTTCCCAAACAGTGGTAGATAAAAATCTGTGAAACAAGAAAAAAAAGAAATGAATAACTGCATGCTTAAGTGAAGATTTGTCATAGATAAAGCCCTGGTTAAATTATAGGAATTTGAATTCTATTAAATGATTTCTCTAAAAGCAGACAGGTTCTGAACAGCCGTGATTTTTATTGTTTGCTTAATATGGTATTCAGAAATAGAAATGGTCAAAACAGCTTGGTTCAGTAAATACCTATTTAAAGAGCTGAGGTGTACCAAATTGACTTGAGCACAATGAGGTCTGAATAAAACAATAGCACATTTAATGTTTGGAAGAGTGAAGAGGCTTTAGGAAAGTGTTGTCCACTTCCTGTAACAGAGGTGGCCTGGGAGAGGAGAGATGAGCCAATGACCCCTTCCTCAGGGACAATGCAGATGTGAATGTAGTGTGCACAGAGGTTACCCAGGTCACACTCTTAGAGTTTTCAGGCACGCTGTAATTTCTGCAAGACTGCTATTTCTGATGTTGTAACTGTGTTGGTTTTTGTTTGTTTGTTTGCTTGTTATTTTTTCTTTCCACTGTTTTTTGAAAGGCAGTTTAAAAAAAAAAAAAAAAAGCTCAAAGGAGAACTACCACTGTTCTTTTTTTTTTTTTTTTATGTAAGTGCTCACAAGCCTATACAAGTGGGAGATATGTGTCTGTAGTATTCTCTTTACAGGTAATTTAAGCCATTGTCTCAGAGGGTCTCCTGACCATTGGACTGCATGTTAAAACACATGGTTGCAATTCAGTTTTAAACCCTTCAGTTAAACTCAAAGCATTGTGCAGCCAGGTGTGCAGACCTTGGGGGCAAGGCAAAACGGCAAAACAAACAAACTAAAAAAAAAAAAAAAGGAACAGGAAAAAAAAAAGAAAAAAAAGAAAAAAGCATGATGTTGTAGCAAGGTGGTTGAGATACAAAGAAGAAACAGCAGAGTTGAACTTTCCTTTTTTATTTTCAGGTTTAATATAAATGAAAAATAATCCTGCAAATGTAGACTGGAACTCAAACTTTTCTGGTCTCATAAATGAACTTTTAGGCTTTGAAGTGCTCTACTGTAACTCTCACTGCAAAGTGGGTAGCATTTTTTGCTTACCTCTACAGTACAATGTTCTTGTTTTACCTTTCTGTGGACAACATGTACTCAAGAGGTGAGTAGAAAACAAGAGAAGCAGCTAACAAGAAGCAAATCTTTCTGCCTTAGCAAGGGACGTTTGGTCTTGGTTTGTACGGACGTTTGGTCTTGGTTTGTACAAGGCCTAAATATCCTACAGTCCCAAGCATGTACTACAAAATCTGGCTATAACAAAATACTGAAAGTACAACCTTTCCTCACATGCACATTTTTCAGCTGTCTTTGAAATGGTAACATATCGGAATGTTGCACAAATGTGTAGGAATAGAAAATAGAAGATAAATTTTATATCACCAACATGCAGCAGAAATGAAAACATTAGCAGAGTGACACCTAAATACTGCAACACACAGCCCTTATGGGAACGTGAGAGTAGGTTAGGCTTGCCTCTGCTGAGATAAGTGCCAAATGTTATTATTTTGATGGTCAATGTTCCTGTAGACTTAATTTACATTTTTACATTTAGACCTCTGTATCTGCAGGACGTCATGGTGAATAATAGCAATTGGAGCCTGACTGGGCATAAGAAAGACCATGTAAGCAGTGCCCTTATGCCAGCATACTTTCTCTGTGCACACTGCTTCTAAGTCTTTTTTACATTTGGATTTTTTTCTCCTCTTCACTGCCTGGGTAGTGGAGACAATGTTATTATACTGAGCAAAGAGATGCAAGACTTAGCCAGCCTAAGGAAGAGCTTCTCCACGGAGCTTTTAATGCAGCAGTATCTGAATGAAAAGAAGAAGTTCATCATTTAATTTTGAAGAATAGTCTTTACAGTTGCAACATGGTATAATTGAATCTATTTATTTTATTTGCTTGTTTATTGTATTTGCTTCATTCTCTGTCTCGGTTGTCTGACTGAGAACACCAAGCTGTAGCCTGTGAAGAAGCTCTTAACATTGCATATCAAGGAGATTGCCTTAATTGACAGAAAAGTAAAAGCCATCAGGTATGTTCCTCAGTTATCCATTAGCTATGCCATACCTTTCTAATTACTTAAATAGAAGTAAATATGCCAGACAAAGGTGCACATCACTTGCATATTTGGAAAGAGAGGAAGCAGGTGTGTGACAGGGAGCCCACTGCATGTGTCTGTGTGCATGTACATGGGCTCCCCCACAGAAACAGCCTTTGGAGAAGGCAGCTGTTTTGGAAGGGTTTGTGTATGTAGTGAGGGAAGAAGAGTGATAAGACCAGTAAAGGTGTGCCAGGAGTTTCAGCTGCAAGAGTTCTTCAGTGAAACAAGAAGATTTGTCATTGCTGCCTAATTTCTCAAATGACTTCAGCCAACAGACGTAAGAAATCAGGAATGAGGCTGGCTCCTGGCTGGGGACATGTGCCCAGTACCTGACAGCAGAGGCCCTTTTCCCGGTGAGTTTTTCCTGTGACAGAGTGAAGCAAGTTGACATCTCATCCACCATCTTCCGTCACAGAAGACACATGATGGGAAGGAATGAAGACTGAGCCAGGGTTTTCACTGTGGTGCACACCATCAAGACCAGAAGTAACAAGCACAAATTAAAACATATGAAATTCCATCTGAACATGGCAAAACACTTTTTTTTTTCTTTCTGCGAGGGTGGTCAAACACCAGATCAGGTTGCCCAGAGAGGTTGTAGAGTCTCCTTTTGTGGCTAATCAAAACTCAACTGGATATGGCACTGAACAGCATATGTATGGTATGTGACGCAGCTCTGAGCCAGGTGTTGGCCTAGACAATCTCCAGAGGTGCCTTTCCAGCTCTGCTGTTCTGTGACTCTGTATGGTCACATTGTGCTCTGGAAAGAGATGGTCAAAGGACTGCCTAGTCTCAGGTGCTGTGCGCTGTCTTGATGCTTCAAATTGTTATGATTTAGGCAGGTATAAATATGCTCAGACTTAACCTGTTTGGTTTTTAAATGAACAGTGATGGGTCTTTGATTTTACAAGAGTAGTCTGCTGTTCAGCTGCTTTTGTGGATTGGACTTGTGAATTGAGTATCACAGAGAAGCAGTCATCGTTAACCAGTTCTCAATGAACTATAGGGGCATTTGACCTAAGTGCTCATTCGGTCCAATGGACAGAAAATTGTATAAAGCCCTTGAATTTTGTGAGCTTGTGAGTCAGCATTTAAACCAATCTTATTACTCTGAGCACATGTATGGGTACAATTTGTTCAAATTACTCTGGCTTACTACTGGTAGCCAAAGTAGCAACTCTCAGTCAAGTTATTTACCATGGAAGCATATTGCAAAAGTCATATGATTTTGAACTATTGGTCAGCTACTACTTAAAAGCCCAACAAACCCCAGCTTTCTATGGGATTCTAAATTTGCATTCATGCTTGAAAAGCTGTAGGGTGAGGTTTCATGTGTACAAAGTACATTACTGGTCTTGTCTAAAATCATTGAGACAATAGTTGGAATTAAGGTAATGATCTCATCATTTTTTTTGCTGATAAATTATGTACAGAAAACTGAATAGAAAGAAAGAGCTTTAACATATACATTGAATATATAGTGTACTATTTAGCTAGTTACTGGAAAGTAATGTATATTAGCATATATTGTGTATATAATGTAACATTTAGCTAGTTACTGGAAAACAATAAGCAGAGGAACAGATTTTTTTAAAAAACTGTAAAAGATAACATATGAAATAAATTTCTCTGGTTAATTCTTTATTTTGACATCAAATACAGTGAAAGTCTTGCACCATCCAGGTAGCCTATCAGATTTTCCATTTAGACTCTCTGTAAGTTTTTAGGTGCAAAACAAAGAAAAAAAAAAACTCACCAAAACAAAGACATCAATAATTTCATATGCATGGGTGAAAGAACAGAATACTTCAACAAATACATTATGGCATCTGAGCCTATATCAAAGAAAGGGCTTTCCATTGACAGACTACATAGTGCAGACAAAAGCATTAGTTTTAAAGTATATACAATAAGGTGATACATAAAGTGGCTTGTTAATGCAAGTCTCATGACCAGCAGTCTATCCCTTCATTTTCCAATGGGCACTTTCTGAAGAAACAGATATATAATTATAGGCACACAGGAGTACAGAGCATACTAATTTGCAAGATGGCAGCATATACATTTTAGTTTTATTTGTTTAGGCACATCTGAATGCAAAAGATTTTTTTTAGCTTTTTTTTTTTTTTTTTTTTAAACACAGTGGAAAACAGAATACCCTTATGGGCAACAGTCATTCTGAAAACAATTTTCAGGACATAAGGCTATCTGCATTTGAAAGATGAAAGAGAATTGCTAATAGAAAGGGTAGGACATTAATGTTAAGGAAATATTAATTTAAAATTCTCAGATCAATTTGAGATTATGTTATAGTTGCAGGTGGCAGCAAAGACTGGTTTGTATTATAATACCATTGTTAACATGACGCTTCCTTTACATATGCTGAATTTCTGTCTGTAAAACTATATTATGGTTGCAAATAGAATTGAAAAAGGCCATCTCTTTATTTGGAGAAAGAAATGCACTTCACGTAAATTCAGCTAGAATACCTTATATATAAAATCCCATTAGCTTTAGGTTGGGTTGCATGCTAATTTTAAAGTAGCATTTTATATATACAAAATAGATTTGCCATATTGCAAAGTCTGTGGTAAGACTCATACCCTAGTGAGGCAGAATTTTTACATTGCTGGTAGTTTGTTTCATTTTAAACATTTAGCTCAACACTTAACAAATCGGTCAGCCTCAGTTGGGGTGGATAGGGAATCCAATTAAAATCCTGGTTTGAGGGTAGGAGTGTGGGGGCAGTTGAAGTATTCTTTTTTTTCTTTTTCTCCAGTTTAAGTTCCAATGACCTGCTAACAGTCCTTGCAATATTCATGGGAACTCATTTCAGTTTTCTTTCTTTAAATATATTTTTTAAATTGTTAAAACCCTTACTATACAGAAGGAGAAAGATAATCAAGAGATTTCATTGAAACCTAATAGAAAATTTACCACAAATACACACCAAGAAACTCTCATTAAAATATTTTTCCCCAGTACAAATCCTACTAACCCCAACTGGGAGTTTTACCTGAGACAAAGTCTGCAAGATAAAGACATGGCTTGAACCACTACAAACCAGAGAAGCTTTCAAATATTGTTGGAAACTCACTCAACTGGGTGCTACGCTTTACTCTATCATCTCTGCTCCTGTCTCCTCCTTTTTTTATTATTTTTTTTTCTTTTTTGGTAATATTTCAGTAACAACAACCATATTCTCAAGCAAAGCAAGTTCATCTGGTCTAGTTCTGGTTGGCTTATGCTGGTATTACATTGCCTATGTTTCTAGGGCTTTTTTGTGTTGGTATTTTTTTGTTTGTTTGCTTGTTTTTGTTGTTTTTTTTTTTAAAAAATCCACATATAAACATTATAAAATAATTCTTTCATTAGCTGTCCAGAGACATCACTATGAATGTTTTGGTAAAAGCATAATTAGCTGCCTTGAATATTTTTCTTTGATTTTTTTTTTTTACATGCTATATATTTTTGTTTAATATCCAGCACCAGGTATTCAGGTAGTACTGGTTTGTCAGCTGCAAATATAAGGTATATATGTGTGTATATATATACATATATATACACATGAAATAGCATCCTGTGAAATAACAATCACCAAATGGCAGGCACAATTTTCTGCATACATGATAGCATAATTCAGAATTACATATGAAAAAAGTTGCCACATTTATAGCATATAATTTGTTTAATCCGTTGAAGAGCTACATTCAGCTGTCTGATATGTGGACAATCATCTTTACAGATAACTATGGGAAGATTACTATATTCATTAAGGTGCTGCTTCAAATAAAAGATCATCAACAAGTTAAAGACACAGATCATGAAACTGCCCCAAGGTAAATGAATGTACCATTGGGAATCACTCTTTTTCTTTCCTGAATGCCCTTCGTGGTTGCTGCAACATACATGGGGGGGACTTCAGCCTAGGAGAACATTTGTAATTATGATTGCAAACTGACTTTCTTATGTTACAAGCCACATTTTGATACCCTTCTGTCTGCTGCATACCACTCCAAATCATGGTTGTCCAGCCTCACTGGGACAATCCATAGAGTGCATTGGTATTACTCTATGTAAATATCATCGGAATCTGGACCTTTGTTGTGGATTGCTCTCCATCAACTATTTTTTTTTCTTTGAGGCCAAATTTACACTTAAATCAATACAATGAATTCTTCTTGGATGTAGGAGACAAGACATTTATTTAAACTAATTTTCTTAGCAGCTGATGAACCACAGGCTTGATCCGTGTGTTCTGTCCTGGAGAACACACAAGCTGCACATAGAGCATTGAAAAAAGCAGCTCTAATGCACACTGGGCTGCAAGTGAATAATGACAATGTAAGCACTTAAGTGTATCTACAGGAATTCCTGTGCTCCATTCAAATCTTAACCTGCACTCATTTCAGGGCATTCATGATTTTTCTAACACATTTGGAACCCAGCTACTAAACAAAACAAAAATAAAATGTGCTTTTTTTTTTCAAGGCCTTTTGAAGCCTTCCAAAAGCCCTTAGGTACCGAATTTGCACGCACACACACACACACTCTACTAAATACACACAAATACAACTCCTTCAGCACATCAGAAAAAAAATGATACTATAATATGCATCAATAAAAGGCCTATTCACTTACAGTGACTGCTTCACACATTCAGACTTGCACTGTTTTCAAGGAATCTGCTCAAGCATGCAGGTAGCATCTATCTTTAGACTTTTAAACTGCGCGTATCCTCGGATATGTACATTAAATTGTTATGGACATCATTATGTACACTCACTAAAAAGTTGAATCCTTGACATGGAGCTCAAACTCATCCTATGCCTTGCTGCCTTCACAATTGCTATGTAACTGAAACTCACTGAACACAGACTCTGCTTGTCTAACAGTGAGCGTGGTTAGACATAGGCACTCCTGTACCCCATTAGTTGCACTATTTCCTATAATTAGTTACAGGATATTCCAATCAGCATAACCTAACATAAAGACATCGACTATAGTAGTAAAAGAAGCATCCCCAAACCCTCCTCCAGCACTGTGGCCTGCTGCTATGAAGCAGCCTATACGCATGCTATAGAACTTCCTCGCTGACAGGTGGTCACTTCCAACCAGCTATTGAACTAGTCCCTGGTGGTCCATGCTAACTCTCAAACTGCACCTGAAAACCAGACATGCAGACAGCACAGGCAAAGATTATCATTAAACTAATAAATCATCCCCGGCATATATAATAATCACATTCCAGTACCCAGCAACATTCCCTGACATGTTTAGTTTTCTATCCTAGAGGCAGTCAAACAGCAGCACCAAATCCTGTTTTGGACAGTTTATATTATGGATAGGTTGGTCTTTCTTTTCAGTGTCTCTCCTTCATGAGTTGCTGAAATTCTTACGGTCAGTAGACCTTGTGTATATTTATGGTTGACTGGAAGAATCCGACTAACCTGCACAAAGAACTGTTACACATGTGCATGGAGAAAGCCAGATTTACCTTCCTTTCACCTGGGCATGCAGTCCTGGAGTCTTCACCATGTCTGAGACACATTGTCCACTTCTGATATCACAGGTGAGGTGGATCTTAACAGTGATTTTTGAGTTTGTCCCAACAATAGCTGAAGAAAGCCAATGCAAAACCTACTGTTCTGGCTCTGATGGCCCTCAACAGTCTGGGTAGGCAGGACTACCATGAATGGAACAATCCCACACTGCTATGCCAGTCTTATGACATCCTCACCCTTTGGTTTGTAGCGCAACAAAGCAAAGGAGAGGGAAAGGTGTTTTTTTGTTTGTTTTTTTTGTTTTTTTTCATAAAACAATGTATGTGCGATAAGGTGAGTTTTAATTTTTGTTGTTGGTTCTTTTCTGGCATGATGATTTTTTGTACTCACGTGATCTGACTTAAGAGCAATTATCTATAATATCATTGCTTGCCATTTTGACCTTGTTTTAAACACTGCTGAGCAACAGAACAGTTTAGCTTCATAGGATAGGATAGGATACACACAATGCAATTTGGCTAGAAGATATGATAAGAGGACCTAAAAGTTTGGTCAGTATGATCTTGAAAGGGAGCTATCTGCTGATGTAAGCCAGTAAGGCAAAACAAAAATTTTAAGAAAGGGGGTACTTTCCACTGTAGGAAGAAGAGAGGCAGGAATCTACCTAAACTACCAAGGCAGCCACTAGCAGTACAGTTTCACTGTGACACACTAAAAGGCCAATCAATTTTCCGTTATCCCCCACTAAAACTCATTCAGAATCTACCAAACTTCTTCAAAGTTTCAAGCAATTCAAGGATTAAATGGGCTCAGAATTTGGGGTGGATATCAACAAAGGCTCCCACTCAGGAAGATACCAATATGCATGGCTGGTATGGCCTATTAATTTATGGTAAAATGAATGTTTAAGTTTATATTAGGACTTACCCAACTTGCATGCAAAAATAAATTAAAACACTGCAAATTCAAATTAAGTTAGCCTGCCAATCCTTGCTGGCTCTCCATAGCAATGAAACATCTTTCAACTAGAATAAGCAATCAATTTAGGCAAGCGCTTGACAAACACTCAAATGGAAAATACAGGTTACTGATGTCATTGGAGTGTTTACATAGGTGGCACTGCAGGTGAAATGAAGCATGAGCTAGGTAGTACACTGCTGGGTTTCTCATACCATTATATATGCTGACTTTTGTTTATATTGTATTCTGCATATTCTCCTCTTCTTTACTGTTTATGTAAAAGGACTGCAATGAATGAGAAGAAGCCGATGCAGTCGTCAGCTGGCTCCGGTTCTCCTCTTCCATCGGTGCAGCACTCCTGGCTGCTGGGGCATGCAGGCGGTGAGCGTCCAGCATCTCCAGCAAGAGATCGTAGAGTGGAACTATGTTTTTGCACTTCATATTGTACAGGTGCTCCATTCCTTTGTTGCTGTGGGTTTTAATGAAACAACGGTTACTTTCCAAATGTGCTATAAAAAAAGCTGTCAGCTAATCATAGTTGGGTTCAAATAAATTCCTCCTTGTACAAAGCAACTAACTTAGCAGTGCAATTGCTGCACACTCCTTCTAAAGTTTGCAGAAGTCGGCTTCAAAGAACAATTCAGGCTGTCCATGAGCAATTGCCTTCTAAATGTGGCTATTTTCTCTTTTGCCAAAAAGGTGACCTAGAGCAAATGGACTCCTAATTTAGGCACTTTGATTACGTGGTTGGGATGAATCTTGGTTTTCCATAATTGAACTTTTTTTTCTTTTTTTTTTTTTTCCTAGAAAATAACCTTTTGGCCAATTTGAGTTAATGCTGTCTTTGCAAACTATAGAAACAGTAATTCACTGTGCATCTGAGCTTCCTTAGTTGTTCAAATTCTTAAGAAAACAAATGCCAAAAAGGTGATTAACATGAGAACAAAGAAACTCCCCCAAAACATACATATAAAACACATACCCCTTAACTTTTTCCTTGAGGTCTGTATGTCAGTCCAGTATTTAAAATCTGTATGTCTCAGCTTCAATAGCTATTTTGTGGTGATTAATTTAATTTTAATTTTATTAACTGAGATAATGAAAATTAAAATCTGTTTAACAGCAATGCCTCTTATTACTTCATAAAACTAAAATATGTACTGTGTCCTTGTATAGGCTTGTCATGCTGCACACACTCCAGCTAGTGAGCAGCTACCTTAAGAGGTAATTACATTAGGGAGAATGACTGCTGAGACTACCAACAAACTGAATGCCTCAGGCACTTCACCTCTAATTAGCAAAGGGCACAGTGCTCTAGACTGGGACTCAGAAGATCTGCATTTTATCTTCACCCGTAAGATACATATAATGATAATAATCTCTTTTCTAAAGTGATTTGCAATCAAGCCACTTGTGATAGGTGGCTATACAAATGCAAGAGTTTTATTAAATCTTATATTAAAGGAGACTAGAATTTGTAGAACTAGGCTGCTGTTACATTGTTTTTCATCTGCTCGCTACCTTTCAAACAGAATAACAAGGCACATAGTATTAAAAGCAGACAGTGCTTATGGCACTGTCAAAGCTACAAGTAAAGGAAAAGAAAAAAAAAAAAAAGAAGAAGAAGAAGAAGAAACAAATTGGGAAAATGTTTACCCCTTTCACACCATAATCCAGCATACTGTTTTGTGCACAAGCTCCATATATACTTATGGAAAGAGGACAATGATCTATCTTTTATATAATGCACACAGTTTGCACTCCCCTCCATGAAGAAAAGCACAACTCCAAGCACACCTGTGCATTTGTGAAACCTCCCTGCACCTAACCTTGTGCTTGCTCTCACCTCATATGCCTGATGTGAGAGAGGATGAGGAGAAGCTGAGCCAGGCGTCGGTGCTGCTGCTGCAGGGAAAGACCTGACTTAGCCATTAAATGTATCAGAGTATCCGTGATTTTGTCTAGAACACGGTGGATATAGTCTCTCTCTTCCAGGGATTTCAAGGTGCTGGAAAGAAAAGTGTACACACCTGGAGCAGGAAGGAGAAAGAAAACAAACAAACCACAGGCAAAAATTACTTTGTTAGAGTCAGACCTTGTGGCTGCCCTCTTCAGCTGTGTTAAACCATACAAGCTGCCTGTGAGCATCCTACTTTGGAAGGCACCTCTACATATAAACTTGTCATTTCCTGGCAGCTGGGAAGGATGTGGCGACAGTCATGACACAGGAAAGAGTGGCTCAGAGAAGCACAGGGGAAAAAATAAATCTCCCAGAAAGGGCTGCTGGGCAATGGAGGCATTATCTACGACGCTGTACACGGAATTAATCAGTTCATTTAAGGAAGAGAGTAAAGAAACTAAACAGTTCACAGAAATGTGAAGAACACAGTCTTTGCCCTGAGACAACTTTCATCCCACCCTGAAGCCTGGATTTGGTCACTGTGGACAGAGCAGAAACAAGGGGTGGCAGAGGTCACACATATCCTGGAGACAGACCTGACCTCAGGCTGCTCATTTCTCTTGGTCACGCAGCTCCAAAAGGAGGAGATGCTGTTGCCACTTGAGAACTCTGCCATACTGATTGAACCAGCCCAGGCTGTCAGCAGTTTTTCCCATTTTCTCTGGTGTTTAATGTTTGGGTTCCGGTAACTTGCTAGGCAGTCTAGGACTGAATAATATGTTACCACAACACGTGTAAACAAAACCAGGGTTTGTTTATTAGCACTGGCCTCAACAAGACCCTCTCAACCAACTAGGTTGGCTGTATTGAAACCTGTTTAAATATAACCATCTTTCATGGCTTCTTGAAATTGAACTACATGAAAGATTTGGACCAGGAGGAAATTTTTCCAGAGATCAAACCATCTTGAGACTCCCCCTCCAGCAAGCCCCTCTACACCTAGAAAAAGCTATTTTCCATGAGTAGCAGCTCTTGGGTACATGAAGCACATCAGATTTCTTCCTAGGAAGTTCTATAGTATTCTGCACTTTTTTACCTTGAATTCATTCTGTAGGAAAACACACAGCCAATGTGAAGTATGTCACAGTAGCGTTATGCTACCAAATGGCAGCTGTTGTCTTCAGAACTACTTTTTAAATTTTCTGGATTGATCTCATAACTCTATATAGATCGTATTAGTATAATCCATCCTTGAGTCAGCAACAGCTTAAGAAGTATGTATGCTGATACAATCAAACAGACTTGATCATGACCTATCTTCACCGACCTGTCTCCATAAAGTACTTGACAAATCCTGTGTTTTATGCTTTCTGCATCAACTTACAGAGCCAAGAAGTAATTTGTGAGGGGGTGTTTGTTTGTTTGTTTTTGGTCCCTGGAAAAAAATGGTTCATGAAATTGCTATTCATTTAGTTTTTCTTTAAAGGATCATATATAGCAAAATATGCAATCCAGTTAGGGATATTAAGAAAAAAAGAAACATGCACTAAAACACTCACACACAGTAACACATGTACTACAGCTTGTTTGTACTGTTTGCAGCTGGGTGTTATGCCATCAGATTTGAAGATAAGCATATTTATTAATGTGTCAGAGCAGTCAGGGAATTGAGATTTTTATTTTTTATTTTTAACCATCTTTGTGATGTGTCTCACATCCTCACATCATCCTGGTATATCAAGGACCCAGTACCTAGAAATACTGTAACCTGCAAGTAGGTTTTATGACTTTGGGTCTTCTGCTCTAAAATGAAACATAAATTTGTATGAGTGTATATGTGAGAGAGAAACTGCTCAAAATCAAAAACAGAACAAAAGGTAACAGAAATAAAGCACAGCTTCTGCAAACCAATAGTCAGAGCTCTTTATTTTGGTAATGATTATTGCTTTGAATTTGATATAGACAGATAGTACAATGGCCTCTTTTCTCACAAAGATTTCAATGATTATTATTTTTACTGAAATGAATTCACTGTGAAGAAACAGCTCTTGGGGTTTTTCTCAGCTGGATGACTCCAGAAGCTATTAAAAAGTATAAATCAAAAAACAAACAAAAAAACACTCCCCCAAAAATGAAGAGACTTCAGGCAAATGACCATCAATAACTGCCAAGAAAAATGACAGTTGGTTTTCTTTTCTACCCCAAATGACTGCTCCTGCCGCAAGCCAATGACCAGAAATTTCCTCAAAAGAAATACCAGCTATCCATCATAGACACACACACAAGCAGAGTTTTGGAAAAAAAGTGCAGAAAACTTGTCTTAGCAAAGTGAAATTTAACTGTCTCAAAGGTCTTTCCAAGCTCTGAAGCAGACAGAAAGCCTAAAGCAGAATTGAATAGCTATCGGTTGGTTTTCCAACTATATGTCATTATTGTAAAACATCATAGGAGAGAGACTAGAGACAGCACTGCCCTGTGAACAAGCAAAGCCCACCAGGCTGTGCCCAAACACAAAGCTATGTAGACAGATTTCCTCAGGGACTGCAGTGCTACTGTGCCAGTTGTTGGCATATCATGGTAAAGTTATACAAGTATTGCTATATACACTGATACAGGCATTACTGTAGAGGAGAACATCCTCTAAATATTTTCTGTCACAATAAATCCTGTTTTAAAACATATTTACATTCAGTGTTCATTCTCACAAAACAAACTAAGGGTCTTTTTCCCTTCTATCAAGCCCCATCAGTCTGTACCTGTAGCAAGTCAGGCTGAGCAAAGAGCAAGTTCAGCTATGTACGATGCACTCCTGTAATTCTCCGCCACCAAAGTAAAGAAATCAATTAAAAGCACAATTCAACAGGAGAAGGAAAAACCAAAAGAATAACAGTCACAGGAACGATGAATCAGGGAAATTTACAGGATACATAAAATCAGCAAAATCTTACCATCTCTGTGGACTTATCAGCAAACTAAGTAAATCAGCTGCTAAGGAAGATGTGACCTAAATCTGTGTCTCCAAAATGAAAACCTGTTGCTTTGTCACATAGCACCACTCCCCTTTTTAGATCCACTCAAAAGTAAAACATCTGTCATTGTGTTGCCCTTTCATGTTTCTTAGAACATGAATGTTTGTAAGAAACAGCATTCTGTTATTGAGCTGAACGTGGTTTTGAAAAATCCAGTTTTGCTTTTTAGTCAAAAGACATTGCTGCAGCTTTAGAGGGGCACCTTTGGTTTTGTTATTTAGCTGGAGACAGTGCTGTCCTTGTTGTTACAGACATGCTGTCTCCTTGATATCTCAGGAAAAATTTGGAAGCAGCATAAATGTATATTTTGCTTTATAAACAAAACCTTCCATCTTTTCCACACACACTGAGGGAAAATAAAAATAAAATAAAAAAATAAAAATGTTAAGACCACATGAAAAAGCAGCAGAAAGATATTAAACAGCCTTGAAAGACACTGAAAGAAAAAAAGAGAAAAAAAAAGAGAGAAAATAAATGTCCAGCAAAAGCAAACAGCCCTGCCTCATGTGAAAAGACTAACATGTCCAAGGATTTAACAAAGTAATGTTTGTGTACACTTGGGGAATAAACTCCACACAGACTTTTATAATGCAAATAGAGAATGCTTTGAAATATGAAGTGTAGCAAAATTAGTGCAATTCAGTTTTGGAAATTTGTTTAAAACCTTTTAAGATCAGATGATTTAATCATATGTGTACATAATATAAATAGCAGAGCTGAAGAGATCATTTTGTGTGTATCTGCTGTTTCTTTACTAAAAGATTTGTGTGTATATATATATGCAACCTTAGAGAAGCTAGAAGGGAGGTTTTGTCCTCCTCAAATAGCAGTAACTTCAGGGTCAGATCAACCTGCCCAACGGTTGCTCATTTGCTCAGTTGAGTTTTGGTATCTCTGAGGATAGAGATCCTACCATCTTTCTGGCCAACCTGTTCCAGTGCTTAACCTCTCTCACTGGAAAGAATTTTTTTCTACTCACCTCTGAGGAAAGTCTTTCCCTGTTTTTTCTGTAACCTGCTCATAAGCTATATGAGGACAGCTGTCCCTCACCCTTCCCTTTTCCAGGCTGAATATACCCAGCTCTCTCAGCCTCTCCTCATACACCACATACAATGTGTGCTTCAGAGCACATAAGCACATAACATTTCATGTGTGTCCAGCACTTTGCTTCAGGGAAGCTGGCTATATTATACGAAGTAAAGCATCTCCAGAAGACATTTCAGAATATCTATGCCAAACAACACTTAAACAGATATTACACATACCCCAAATTATCTTATTTCTCTCTCTGTAATGCAGCCTAGCTTCCTAAAAGGGATCTGACATTCAGAAGCTTGTGTCCACATTCCGACCATCCAGTAGTTAACTCCTCTGACAGTTATAAAATACTTTGGTTAAAGGAATGTAAAAACAGAAATAGAAAATTACCGTTATGCATAAAGTCAATGAAAAGCAATACAGGCATACATTCTGTGACCATATATACATATACATTCAGTTTACAGTGTACTCAGAAATACTGCAATGAGTGCAGTATGCAAACCAGAGTAGCACATGATGATCTACATAACAATGATATAAATTGTTTTCATCATGATCCTGTAACAGCTTAGCCTGAACTATTCCTTCTGAGCTGTCACCACCAAAGCTCTTGTAAAAATGCCAGCCTTCTGAGCAAATATAAAATTTCACTTAATGTAATAAATAAACATACAAATAAATAAAAACACTCTAAATCAGATCATTCACCAGAACATCAGATCAACTCTGACTTTCTACCATATAAACACCATCATTTCAAACCTGTTGTGTGGTGCTGAATCTTGAAGGAGTGAAGATCCATAGCTCCTAGCCTCGCCTAGTGGGCCCATCTCTCTTATGGGCAGAAGGAAGTCTGCCTCTTACTATTACTGACTTTACTGGCTGCAGGTCTTTTTACAATTTTTTCTTAGAGGAATCTTGAAAGAGAATGCACCATTAATGGAAGAGAGATGTGCTTACAAAGGATATGCCTGACAGGGCTTTGTATAAATAACAAAATTATTTTTCTGGATCCATATTAAATACAGAAGTGGGGCAAAAACTCTTAACAGTATGACTCGAGGACTTCACATTCAAGACTTGTACCTCTAACACATTTCATTCAATTTTCCAATTCTATTTCTTTTCTAATTCTAGTTCAGAACTAGATTTATTTAAGACGATAATCACATTTGTTTATATTAGCTGAAAATCTGGAGCAGCATCACCTTTCTGGAAGAACATTTAATTTTAGTAAATATTCTCTAACAATTATCAGGACAACAAAAGGAAAAAAAAAATCTCAAAATGTATTTAATTACAATTATCACACCTTGGCATCCAAGACAAAAACAATAGCTCTTCATTCCTAATATGCTAGATGCTTGCCTCAGATGTCACTTTTTGGTAATTAGTGGCAATCACAACAAAATCTGAACTATATTAATATCTCATAGAACATAAATGAACTATTTTATATGTGATTATATAAGTAAATAGTTCTGCTTTATTTATTTATTTATTTTATTTAGACCAGGTTGTTTCCATAAAGAGCTAAGTGCCTGATCAGTATGACAAAGTCTGGCGTGACTAGAATCATCTTTTGATAAGAATTAATTGAATTTGTATTTCATGCAACTTGAGCAAGTGGTCTGCTAGACTACAGGATAAAAGAGACACACAGTTCTCCACATGTGCTTTGTCTGGAGGCTGATACTGTCTACAACTTTAAATGCAGCAGGAAAAGTGGAGAACAAGTAAAGCCTCAGGGCTGGAAAACTTTGGCATTTTTAGTCATTAGATAACTTAGCAGGGAACTGAGTCTAAAATTTTGCCTTTGGTGCCTACGTTATTTTTTTAGACCTCTATCGTTGTTATAAGAATTTTGAGGGTTTCATTTCTGCATCTAAAACAAATTGTCTGGAGATTTTTCTCCAGAAATAAAAAAAATAATAATAATAATAAAATGTTTTGCAACAGAAACTTTCTGCCACACTCTTCAACTTTTATTTGCTTATTTCAATGATGTGATGAAGAATTCATCAGCTAACTTCAGACATTTTTATCTATAGCTAGGCTTGTTATCTAGTTGTTTATTTATTTATTTTAAGTTTATTTAGAATGAGATTTACAGCCTAAAAATAATTTCATCAAATATAAAGGAAGTATAAATTGATGGCACCAGTCTTAGGTGGCTGTATTTTAACATAAACAATCATGATAATCTCAGTTACATCTTTGCCATTCTTTCCCTTCATTTTGCCATTGTCAAAAAAAAGAAAGCATAGGCCCTGGTTTATAACTAAGCATTGCTTTTGGATGCCTGCACTGTGGCTCCAGCTACCTCAGTGCCTTGTAATCAGGACTTTAACAAGACCCACCAGTTCCTAGTTCAACACAGTGCTCCAGTTGTCCTCCAAGCCAGCTGCATGCAGTGTATCAACCTCTGGTCATGTTAATTTGCTGGGTCCAATCCACACCACTGACCAGGTTTGCCGTCTTTCATCCCTACCTGGTGGTTCTGCCCATATGTCTTGATAGCCCTTTCAGTTGCTGCTGCCTCAAAATGAAAACATCACCAGAGACAACAAGCAGCACTCAAACTGCATGCAGAAGCAACGGCAATTACCCGAGTGACAGCAAAGCACTCCACTTACCAGAATTGAGCAGGATGATGGACTTAAGGCACACAAATTCCTCCCCTTGAAGGTTCATCATGCGAAACCGAGCAGCAGTAGCCAGCAGCATGTCAAAGATTTCCACCATGCCCTCTACACATTTCCCTTGATTCCTGTGTGAATACCATCAAGGGGGAGATATTCACAGCTTTAACCTGGCAGTATGAGCTTTTCATTCCCCTGGACCATTCCCCTCCAATTTGATTTCTCAAACCTCAGAGGACTGCTAGCACATGACTTCCTGGTTAATGCTCCTTGGTTGTATGTGTGATTACAAAAGCATGATTCCCAGTATCCCAAATAAAATGAATAAATAAATAAATAATGTTTTTCCTGGCATTACTGTGGTGGAACATGAGAGACTGATTCAGCCAAACCCTTACATTCAGGACACAAAAATGTTTTAAACTACATTTTGATTTATTTTTCATATTTTATTTTTTCTCTTTTTTTTTTTTTTTTCCCTTCAACTTACATAGCTCATTTTGTACTCCTGGTCTGTCATAATGTTCCAATATGCTGTTCCAATATGCTGTACTACCTGGTCTGTCATAATGTTCCAATATGCTTCTCACATTTTTTTTCTGCAAGCATCACACCTCCGTAAAGAATAAGCCATGAGCTCAGGAAGGACTCATTGGGCCAAAGTCTTGTTTGTATGAGCGTGTCTGATTAAAGCTTCAACTTCACTTCAGAAACCAGCTCTCTTCTTATAGTACAACTTTAAACAAAGCTGAAGTCTTACGCTGATGGGGAATCTTCATGCATTCATTAATAATGTCAATTAAACACTTCCCTCTGCTCACAACACCAGGTATTCTCACTCACAAATTTTCATCTTGCACGTCCAAGAATTAATGAAGACTGTATGTAATTTAATGAAAATTTTGCCTGCAAATTTTCTGGTCATGGAATTTTAGATAACTTACAGTACTACCTTTTACCAAAAACTATCTACTTTTAATTTCATTCAGACTTCCTGAGTGAAATTTTAATATATAAATCTCAATGAGTGCTCAGAGTTGTTGACTAAAAATATATCTTTTAGATATGGGACAAAAATTTTCAGATTATCACTATAAGAAAATGCAAAGGAAATTTCAGATGATCAGATGGCTGTCACACTGTAATTTGTAATGCAAACACAGATTAAGTGTCTCCTAATCTCACCATGATAAACAGCAACACTGACTACCAGCACGGACACACCTGCCTCATTCCTTGAGCAGCCGTGTTGCCAAGACCTCTTAGCTAATGTCTAAACTTTTGCCTGAGCCTCAAACAAAACACTCACCTTCCTCTTTGACTACAGTCTGAGAAAATTCTTTGCACTTCCAGATCCTTCCTAAACCTAAACCTGAGTCAAAGAAGGGGAGAGGACATGGGTGAGCACTTGTGCCGCAATCAACTTTTGAGTTCAAACCCCTGTTCGGTTTAACTTGGTGCTTGAACTTGAATCTGCATCTCCTTTACCGCAGAGCAGTACATATCCACCAGTGACTATGGCATGTTACAGAAGCTATTCCATCTGCTTTCAGAAATATTTAAACAAAGCAGAACAATGTCAAGAAAAGAAACTGGGAGACACTCCCTTAAAACAGCCAACAGGGTGTTGGTTAAAAAACAGTAATATAAAATAAACAATATGCTTATCCAGTGTTCCATTGGAAGTGGGAGGTCAGGGTTTGAGTTCTAGCTCTCCATCAGGTACTAGGGAGATTTGTAAGCATGGACTATGGAGCAAGTTTTTCAGTCACTGTTATAGCTGCACAAATTTGATGACTTTTCTGTGAGAAAGAGATGACTCAGCCTTGGGAGTGCAAAGAGTAGGAAGACACAGGTACTTTTAATAAGGAGGATTGGTTGCTCCTTCTTGCCTTAGGTCCCTGTGGGCTACCTAGCAGCTGCACATTGAGCACTCCCTAATTCTGCCCGTGCATTTCACTTGTGAAAATGTGATTTCCATTGCTCAGCAGGCACCCAGTCACAAGCTGAAACATTTGGGAATGCAATTTACATGGCCTGTTCTGGCTTCTAAAATGTTCACTTAAGAAATAGTGATTTAAACTGTAGCAGCTTTTGAGAAATGACCAGCAACACTTGTAATTTAATGTATTAGGATCCCTCAGGCTATGGTAACAAGTGCAGTGTAAAAAGTCTTGGACTGAATTCTATGTCCTAGGGTTGGCAGGCATGCAGATTCAGTGCAATGTTCCATGTAGAGCATGGCACCTCATTCACAATGCCCTGAAAGATGAGCTGAACTAAATGACTGATCTCAGCCTGGTACATCTGAACTTGAAATTTAAATATAAATTGTGAATTTGAATATAAATTGTGAATTTGTAATTCCCAGTTCTGCCTTTTTTGCTTGAAGGCTGAATTTGAACTCAGACATGGATTTTTCAGTGATGACTTATCAGTTATACTGCTCGGTGTTAGATAGAGGGAAACCTTCAGCAAAGACCACCTTGCTGAAAAACTGAATTGGTTGGATTCAATTATATTCCTCCTCTGTTTGAACATAAATAAAATAAACAAAGGCAATCTAGTATTTAATAGCACCACTGGCAAATCAAAACCAAACAAAAATCAGGCACTCAAAGCAAGGCATGAAAATACGAACAATTACTATTGCCTCAAAATCTGTTTTGTCTGATAAAATTTAAATTCCATTGAAAGAAAACAAACGTGAACCTTTACAGTGAGACAATTTCCACTGTTTCTGGTACAATTAATATTCATGTCTATAACTAGAGGAAGATTAACTTGCACATATACAATTCAGCACAGTTTCAGAGGACTAAAAGCCTTTAATGATTTTGCAATAATTTAAATGATACCAATCATTAAGATTAGCTTAAGAATTTAGCATTTCAGAATTAGGGAGAATTTAAAAGTTTCATTAGGCCACATTGCAAACCACGCATATTAAAAATAATAATAATAATAATCTTCATGTCTGGCTAAGACATCTACTTGTTTCCTAAAACCCATCAAATTACTGACAGTCAGTGTTCAAAAGAGTTCCAACACAGCCTGAACAAATTGCAAAACAAGTAAGCTATTTGTAAAATGAAACCTTTTAAAATACCTTATGGAAACTCATAAAATGGAAATGATATTTTAATAGCAAATAAGAATTATTGTCAGGTACCTTTTACAAAAATATTTCAAAGGACTCTATCTTACCAGATAATATTCCAGTCAATAATTTCTTGCCAATAGGTATAACTTATGGACAAGAATCTCTAGACTTGCAACATTTAGTCCATGTGCCTAAATTTCCTTGCGTGTCTATTTCCCACCAGCTGAATTCATATGATAGGTGATAAATTAAAATTATGTAAATTCAAGAGATTCTAAATACCTTCTAATCTCATTTGCCTTGGTATCTGCAGTATGTGAAATACCAAAGAACTCCATAATAAATATTCACATGTGCAAGCAACAAATCAGAAATTTTTGCTTTATTTTCAGAGCTAGACAGCAGCTCCAACTCCACTGAAATTAGTGGAAACTGCAGCAGCTCAGCATCTATGACATGCAGGCTTCTAATCAAGTGTTTTTTTTATCTAGGCTACAACATTGGTTTTCTTTGTTAACCAAAAAAACTATCTGAAATAGGAATTTCCAGTTCTCCTAAATTGCCTTCTAATTTTCTAACATAAACTGAAAGTATTATCACATCTTTACAGCTATATGTCCAACAGATAAGAAGGCCGATCTAGGAAGGCCTAGATAACTTTCCTGGAGGACAAATTAAGCAACAGATGTAAAAATTATTCTTATCTCACCATCGTGCTGTTGTCTTTGTGTAGTCAGCTTACTGAAAACAAAAAAATAATGCCTTGTTTACTGAAAAATGGCAGAGCATATTCTTGGAAGAATCCTTAACATTTGACTGTTGGGAAGTGTTAAGGCAAGTGCTGCATAAGAGTGCTATGTGCATTAATTTTAGTAAGTCTACAGAATCACAGCATCACCCAGGCTGGAAAGCATCTCAGGATGTTTATAGTCCAACCATCTGTTCAAAGCAGGGTTAAATGCGTTCTCAGACCAACTCACTCAAGGCTTTATCCAGCCTCATCTTGAAAACTTTCAAGGGTGGGTGCACAACCTCTTTCAGCTTAATTACTTCCATAGCTATTTTTTCTCCCCTATATCCAGTCAGAACCTCCTCTGCTTTAATTTGACTCCTGTTTGTCAGTCTACCATCAGTCATCTTAAAGAGTCTTGACAACCTCCCTGTAGAATTTACGAGGTTAGGTATGCTTCAAAAGCTGTCTCTTGTTCAGGCTGAACAAATTTTGTTCTCTCAGCTTCGCCTCAAAAGGCATGTGCTCCAGCCCTATCCACCTTGGTGGCTCTCTCTAAGACTTGTCGAAGATTTTTAACATATTTCCTGTAATGTGGAGTGCAAAACTGTACGTGCCATTCCAGATATAGTCTAATGGGTGTCAAATAAAGGCGGAATAATCACTTCCCTTGCTCTGCTGGCTACACTGCTACTGATACAGCCCAGGGTACTGTTGGCCTTCACTGCTGCCATAGTGTAGTACTCAGACCACCTTCAGATTTCTGTTCAGTGGGACCTTAGCTCTGTTCCAGCAGAGCTGTTCCCCATCTTGAACAGGGGCAGTGAATTAAGCCCATCACAAGTGCAGGACTTTGTATTTTTCCTGAATTTCATGAGGTTCCTGTCAGTTCATTTCTCCAGCCTATCTCAGTCTATCCATATGGCAGCTCAATTCATGAAGTGCACCCCCTAGTTTCATGTCGTCCGAAAATCTGAAGACTGTGCACTCCTTCTCCTCCTCCAGGTCATTGACAAAGACAGTTAATAAGACACATCCCGTGATAAACCCTTGAGAGACTCCAACTGCAACTAACATCAAGATAGAGTGTGAACCATTAACAAAACACATTGTCATTTTATTGAAGAAGGCAATCAGGTTGGTCAAGCACAATACACCTTTGCTAAATCTATTCTAACTCACCCTCTCCTTCTTCTCCTTATTCTCATAAATGGCTTCCAAGAGAATTTGCACTATGATTTTCCTTGGGATTGAAGCGATGCTGACTATTCAACCTGTAGTTTCCCAGACTGTCTTTCTTTCTCTTTTTGGGGGTGGGTGTAAGATATGCCTTTCTCCAGTCGTTGTGTACTTCCCCTGATCTCCACAGCCTTTCAGAGAAAATAGAGAGAAGCCTTGCATTAACATCATCCAACATGTTTGGGTAAAGCCCATCCCATGGACTCACATGTGACTTCTCAAGAGATTGCTGACTCAGTTTTCTTCTACAAATTGAATCCTTTCCTCCTTGAACCCTGTACATATGCTCACAACCTCAGAATTTATTTAAATTTTGGAAAAACCCTTGCTATCAGGAATGTCTTTTACAAAAACATAAGATCAAATGACAGATAAGTAAACATTAATAGAGAAGGGTGTTTAGGTGAGGACAACAGGGACCTAGGGAATGTTGTCATCAAAATTTTCATTCAAAGGGAAAAGATGAAGTAGGAGCAGATACACCCATCAAACCAAGGTCTGACTATGTAGCTGGCATCTCCAGCAACATGCTGGTTTCTTTGATTGTGGTACTTTATTCAGTGAAGAGGGACTGCTGAGAACAGATGGGATCCACCAGACTAGGAGAAGGATGGTCGTCTTTACCAACAGACTTGGTAACTTGGTGAGGAATCGTCTAAACCCAGCTTGTCACAGGATTCCTAAGCCTAAAGTTAGGAAACAGAGGATGTGTGATTGAGAAAAGGCTATGGGGAGAACATTCCCATTTGTGGTTAGAAGGGGGGATTCGAAGGCTTACCTCAAATGCTTGTGCTGTGACACATAAGGAGAAATGAAAATTTATACAAAGTAATATGGCTGTGAAGAGACTGGAAATGCATAGGCTTGGTGGGATAGTGCACAGATAAGATAGCACGCACAACCAGATGATGGTCATGGTAGGTTCAGCTTAGTTAGGAAGAATAGGTATGGAAGAAGAGGAGAGGAACTTGAGCTCTGTATAAAGTGAGTCCTTGACCGCATAGACCAAAAGAAACCAGAACTGCATGTGTCAGGAGACTTTGGATGTAGGTCAGAGAGAAAGTAATGCTGATGACTTGGGGGGCAGGAGAGATCGCCGCCAACTGTCTGACCAAGACACTGAAGTGGATAAGTCTTTCTATAAATAACTTGTAGAAGCGTCTCAGTAATAGGTCTACAGTCTTGTGGAGGGTTTCTACATGGATAGTCTGCAATCAGTAGCTAGAAAGCCACAACAGTACTATGCAAGCAGTCCAGAGAGTTTCTGGACTGTGTTGATGATAACTTCCACAAACAATAGTCTACCAAGGGCATATCTGTATTGACCAGTCGTCACAAAGAAAGAGAAACTGCTGGTGTGTTTGCTCATAGATAGGACATTTAGCTGCAGGAACCACGAGATGTGACTGAGCTTAGGATCCAGAAGTAAGCTGGGAAGACAAACAATAGACTCTGCATTTCAGAACATTCTACAGTTTATTTAGGGAATTGTTATGTAGAATGTTCTTGGAGACATGATGGGGAAAAGCATCCAGGGAGATGGAAAATATTTTCAGGAAAATTTACTGAGAACTTAGGAAAAGACTCATGCCATCATAGAGGAAGACCAGGTATTTCAGCAGAAGATCCTCTTGGATAAGCAAGGAGCTCCTTAATGAACTAAACGGAAAAATTTAAAAGAAAATAATAAAATTAAAATAAAATAAAATAAAATAAAATAAAATAAAACAAAACAAAATAAAATAAAATAAAAATTAAATTAAATTAAATTAAATCAGGAAGCAAAAGAGTGCCAAAGTGCTGTTCAAGCATTTACATCAAAATCAATTTAGAGCTAAAACTAGTGAGGGACTCAGAAAGTAAGAAGAAGGGAAGTATGGCAGCAACAAATGGAAGTTCAGCAAGAATGAGCAGTTGATGAATTGGGAAGAAAACCTACTGGCTGACTACATGGAATAGACTGAAGCAATCAAAACAATTTTTTTTGGTAATATTTCACTGGCAAAGCCTACTGACAGCCTTCCATCTGTACCAACTCAGTCTGAGAAAGGACAGAGGCATCCAACAGTAACAAATTGACAGGTTAGGGAATTGTTTAGGAAATTAGTAGTTAGAGAAGTACTTCAAATCTACGGAGCCAGATGGGGTTCATTTCAGGGTGCTGAAAGAGCAGGTCAATTTTATTTGTTAGGCCACTATCTAACACTTAGAAAAGAATATGGAGATTGGAACAGGTCCTGACAAACAGTAGAAGGTTGACTCATCTCTGAAAACAAAAAAACAAACAAACCAAAGAAAAATCATGAAGGAGGATCTATGAAACTTCATGTTTGACCACCCTGATTGATTTCTATGATGAAATGATTGATTAAATAATCAAAAGCAGGGTGGGTGCTGAGTTGCAACCTTGCTGGAAAGTGGATAGCAAATAAAATAAGCTAACAGCATGCTCTCATAGTGGCTAAGGCAAACTGCACACAAACTATGTTAGGATGAATGTGGCTGGAACTAGAGAAATTGTCCCCCCCTTACCAGTTGGTCCTGTTGAGACCATACCAGTTTCTCGTCTCAGGTCTCTCAGCATGGGAAGGATGTTGGATGTCTCCTCTGACTGAAGGTGGTCAGAGGCATGCAGCATGTGGCCTACAAGAAGGGATGCAATGATTTGGATCTGTTCACTCTGGTGATGAGGCAAAGTATGCACTGAAGGGACAGGCCAAACTGCAATCCACAACTCCTAGAAGGGGCATTACAAACCGGGTGGAATCAAGCTCTTCTCAGGAGCAGTGGGTGTTAAAGCAAAGGGCATCTAACTGTTGCAAGCTGCAGTTAGCAAGGTTTGGGCTGGATTGTGGGAGGGTGATGCAATCCCGAAGGAAGTACCCATAGAAGCTGTGTATTCACTATCCTTAGAGCCTTTCAAGACTCATCTAGACAGTCATAGCTGGCCTAAACATTGCTGGTGTTGGCAACACTCTTGCTTCAAACAGCAGACTGGACAAAATGATCTGCAACTAACATTTTTGTTTCTAAGTAAATTGCTGGAGAAGTTCCTGAAAGAGTCTGGTTTCAGAGGGTGTAACTAGAAGAAAGAATTTATAACTAGTTTTGAGCTTTTTAACAAAGAATCCAAACATGAAGCCAGCATCTGAATAAAGAATAAAAGCAATCCTTAAATCATACAAATGTTTCCTGTACTAATGTAGTGGTTAAAAAAAAAAAAAAAAAAAAAGCCTTTTGACTTCGGTTTCTGCATAAACCTGGCACAGAATACAAAACAGAGAAGAAAAAAATTAAAACTTAGCCTGACTTCCTGACTTTCTTCGAATTAAAAATCTCTTCATTAGTTTAAACTTGGATTTTATTTTGGAGAAAGGTTTGAAAGGAGTACAATCCTTTCTATTCATAATAATCTGCTCATTCTCAATGTATAGCTTCTCCATATTTCATCCTCCTTACATCTTATTCTCATAGTTCTGTTATATTTGGTTAGAATTTGTTTCTAATTCATTAAATTATTCAGTCGTGGCAAAGGCAAGGAAGAAATATTTATCTGTACAGGGGTAAGAATACAAATCCAGAGGGAGGAAACGTTCACATTTTTCAGAATGGTACCTCCAAGGTACCTTGATTTTGCTTCTTTTATTATTATTTTTGAGGGGTTGTGGGAGGAGTTCACTAAAATCTTTTTCAGTTGATTTACAACACCGTTACAGTAATTAACTCTCATTGTTTAAACAAATACAATATTTTTGGCTACTTATTCAAAAATATGTGCCTTTAGTGTCAACGCATGAATCACAGTCTCAGAATCACTCACAGCTGGGCAATTGGAAAATACAGGACTGGAATTAACACAGTTCAAAATGGAATCAAGTTTTTTTTCCATTGAAGAGTTGCTTGAGTTAGACATCTTCCAAGAAACAAAACTGAAATATCAGTTCCAAACAAAAATTTGAGGGAGGAAAACAAGCAGCACCCCTAAGAGCAAGGCTCTCTTTTCCTCCATTGAGCTGGGGAGTTACACCTGTATTTCTTCTAATAACAAGCAAGTGACCCACTCTTTGAATTACTGCTTTTGGTACTGTAACTTTCCCAAAGCAAGTTGAAAAAAACTGTTGCCCACACACAGCAGCGGTTTTCAGCCATTGTGGCTATGTCTGCTATATCAACAAAGCAACAATTAGGATTGAGCATGAGGCTCTGATGGGTAATTCCTGCCTCTTCCAATACTAATGAAATTACCAACACACCATTCTCAGGTTTTCTAATCTTCTCTGGTGTCTGTTCTGAACCTAAAGTGGTGGCTTATTCAAAGACTAAATGGGAGATTTTAAAGTACAGCCAATAAAGAAGAGGGAATTCAAGAAGACTAGGAGTGTACAAAAGACAGAACAGAACCATCAGCACAAAATACAATTGTTATATACATTTGTGTGTTCTATTAATAGACATTGATAAACACTTTCTACTCCTACATGAAATGAAGCACTAAAAAATCTTGATAACACGTGCTATCAGGAAAGCTCCATCCGTAGTGATTTTAATGCCAAATCAAACACATCCATCTGAATGTCTTAAATATTGCCAAACTGGCTTTGGAGAACCACTTAACTACTTAATGATTCCCCCTTTTCTACAATTCTATGCTTTATCAATAGTTAAAAAATAAGGAAAACATTATCTGCAGTGAAATTTTACTTCAGACCATCCTGCATTAAAGAAGGGAAGGGAAGACTGACTGGCCTGCAGTTCCCCAGATTTTCTTTTCCCTTTTTAAAAATGGGAGTGATGTTTCCCCTCTTTCAGTCAGTGGGAGCTTCACCAGACTGCCACAACGTCTCAGATATGATGGACAGTGGCTTAGCAACTACTTCTGCTAGTTCCCTCAGGAACCGTGGATGTATCTCATCAGGTCCCATGGACTTGTGCACCTTTAGGTTCCTTAGCTGGTCTCAAACCTGATCTTCTCCTAAACTTCTTCTCCTAATTCTTTTCCTCGTACTATCACTAAATACCAGGAAGAAATGAGCACCACACCCCCTGTGGGACCTGACTGTACTTCCGTCTCCTCTACGCGTTCTATTTATGCCCAAGTTGTTTAAGAACTCCTTATTCATCCATTCAGGCCTTCTGCCACTCTTGCTTGACTTTCTGCATGTCAGGATGGACCATTCTTGAAGCTGGGAGAGGTGATCCTTGAAAATCAACCATCTCTCTTCTTTCTGTAGGACTGTATCCTACAAAATTCTTCCAAGCAGGTCTCTGAAACAGTGAAACTCAGAACAGTGTTTTGATCCTGCTCTTTGGTTCTTGAACTGCACTGTTTCATCATCAATCCAGCTAAGTCTATCCCCGACCTTCATGCCTTTGACTGGTTCTTTCTTTTCTGTAGCTATGACATCAGGTGAAGCACCTCCCTATATCAGCTCTTCAAACACTTGTGTTATAAATTTATCATCAAAGCAATCCAGAAAGCCCCTGGATTGCTTGTGTCCTGCTGGGTCGTTCCTCCAGTAGCCCATTAATCCTGACCTATAGGATCTCAGCTGGTTCCCCATCCATTCCTAGCAAGACCTCCATATATTCCCACTGCTCACTCACACACAGGGCAACCTCCCTTCTTGCTGTCCCAGTCTGTCCTTCCTAAAGAGCCTATAGCCATCCAGTGAAGCTTTCCAGATGTGTAAGCTGTCCTATCATGTCCCTGTGTTCCTAACGGCATCGTAGTCCTGCAACTGCACATAGACTTAACGCTTAGGGTGCAGCTCTTTCTACTTGGTTTGGGAGAGACCTTGCAATCAAGGTCTCTGCTGTCTATGTCACCCTGAAATTGCCAGCACAGTCTACCACCTTCCTCAATTGATTTTTCTGTCATCACCTCCCCCGTAATACCCAGTTTAAAGCTCCCTTCACCAGGTTGGCCAACCTGGGGACAAGGATGCGTTTGCCCCCACTTGGTAAAATGGATCACATCTCTTCCTAGCCATCCCAATCCTCAGAGCAGGTCCAATGATTATAAAAAGCTGAATCCCTGTTGTTGACACCACCTATGCAAACAGCTGTTGACCTACACGAGACCTTCCTCAAGCCCCTTCCTCAGAACCATGTAGTTATGACCAAGTATCTTTCCTGGCTAGATCAATAAAAGGTTCTTCTACCTAGGCAGTTAAAGTAAGAGTACACTCTGTATATCAACAGTGATGACTCAGGTCTGAAACATATATACAATTAAACACTGTCACACTGTCATATCTTTTTTTTTTTTTTTTTGAGGTAAAAGATTTTAAATAGACCCATAAATAAGATAGGAGAAATCTCTAAAATGCTGCTATAATTGTAAGAAATCTGTGGGTTTTTTAATTTTTATTTTATTTTTAGCATTTGACAATATTTAGATTAGAAAATTGCTATGAAGGCTTTCTATAAAGGAACAGTGAAATTACAATAATTTGCTGAAGAATGTTATACAGGAAGGCCATTTTCAGTTTAATTTATACTCAGTCTGAACCACCTTAAACTAAAAATACTTCAAAATTCTCTTCATATCAAATATGCAAAAAAGTTTCATTCTGGAAAGATCAGCATCACAATTCACCATGACCTAGAACTGGGGACTGACCTTCCAAGGTCAGAGTGACTAGATGAACAAGCATTCTAAGAAGCTGTGTAGGAAATAAAGGCTATCTCAAATCCAGAAATGTTTCATTCTCTCTGAAAACTTCTGTTCTGTGCCTGCAACACTCAACAGGGAACTTCTTTTTCTAATGGCTGAAAAATAGGATGATCATAATTGTGGGTTTTTGTTTGTTTGTTGTTGTTTTCTTGTTTAGTTTTTTTTGTTTCTTTGTTTTGAGAGTTTACCACTTTGACCATTACCATGCACATCCCTAAAAACTAGAAGGATCTTCTTAAGTTATATTTATGTTTTCTGAATTACAAAATTAAGTAGTCTTTACATTTTTCTCCAAGGCCCAGTGAAGACTCTGATTTACAATAACTAGAACTGATCCCCTTGGCATTTTTCAAGATGTTTAACTCTGCCTCTTGTAATAATCCTTTTGGATTCTTTGGGCCTGCAATATATTAATACACCTCAAAATCCAACAATAAAGTGAAAGGTGAGGAAGAGTTTAAATCATTTCAAGACATTCTTACAGGTTGAAACATACAGTTCAATCAGGTAAGTAGCCTGATTACAGGGTGATTGTTTGAGTTGGTTTTCCAACACAGAATCTATTGCTGTAAAAGATGTGATTAAAATAATATATACACATTTTTTCAAATGTATTTTGAAGTGCAAATTTAGATATATTTGTTTAATATGTGCCTTTTCCCTTTGTAATAATAACAGCAGCTAGTCACTAATAAAGTGAAGCATCTGTCACCACTTTGCTTCCATTTTTCTGGTAAGTCAAAGGTAATTAATGCATCCATAACTACACAGTGGGGAAAATTTAAAAACTAAAAATAAAAAAACCTGTCCATTTACTCAAGTGGCAGACTGACTAAAAGTACAATGTCCTTAGGCATTTGCAATATTTTACAAGGTGAGGGACTAGCAAAACACACTGATTTCATACTGACACTCTTCAACTATATCCAGTCTTCTATGAAAATATCTGAATGTGCTATCTTCACAGAAAATATAAGACTTTCTTCAGATGTAGTAAGAAATCTTCCAACCCATGAAATTTTCCATGAAATCCATGAAAACAATAAATTATTCATCTGCAGAGTCATACAGAGAATGCTGCAAGCCTTTATGCTATTCATGCTATCTGCAGTTTAAAGAGATCCATGGCCTTCTGCCATTGCACAATATGAAGGTCAGTAAAGGGAAAAATATTCAATTTCTTCTAGATGAGAAAGAGAAGAATAAGCTTCATCCAGCACTGGAAGAGGATGTGAACAGCAGTTTCCAAATAAAATAACTGATAACTCGATTTCTCCATAGAAAGATTGAAATAACCTGGCAGAAATTGCAAATACTGACTGCATTTAATTGAGATTTTTGAACTCTCTAGACTGATTTGAGGCTAGTAGACTTTTTTTTTCAATAACAAATAAAAAATAACTAGAATATAACATGAGAACAATAGTATTGGTTCCTTTCAAAAGTATATTAAACCCTGGGCTAAGCATACAGGTGTTTGGATCTGCTGATTTGTAGTAATTACCTCTTGCTTTAGATTGGAAGAGAGATAACATGTGGAGTACCATACTTCTTCTCAACCTGCTCATGACTTTATACAATTACTATCATTTCTGTTTCATTTTCCTTTTTCTACTGAACTTCACAGACAGATAAGTCAGTCTACTTAGTCATTTGTATCAAAACTTATCTGTGTCTTTGCCTATGCAACTCCACTGGATAGCCCTCCTGTTTTTTCAATATCTCTGTTACATAAGGAAAATCAGAAAAACATGGTTTCTATGCACAGATTTACACAGTGTACTACCAAGGTTCTGAATTATTTTTTTCCCAGTGTAATGATTCCTGGGAGGCGAGCTGCAATATTTTTACTTTTTGAATTGCTGGTTCCATAGAACTGACTAATGCAACAGTGAGATGGGAAGATCAGCTCGAATGTAGCTTATGAAGTTTAGTACTATTCTCCTCCTATACGCATCAGTTTACTTTTGTCTACACAAAATATAGATCTTGTTTAACACCTTTTGGAAATCAAACTAGACCTCCCTTGTACATGTGCTTGCCAATTTCTTCAAAGAATAATATACCTTCCAATATATCTACACCACATACCTTCTCCTTACAAAACTCATGGTGACTCTTTACTACTATGTCATGCTTATTCATGCCTCAGCCAATTCAATTCATTTCTTTAGACTGTAACCCATCAGTTTCCCTGTAATGGCCATCAGGCTTACTGGGATGAAGTTCTACCAACCTATTTAAAAACGCAGCACTGCTGGAATGCATTTTGCTAGTACTGGGGATGTTTCAGTTGAGAAGTCATCCACTTCAGGTAGCAATTCAGTTATTTCTACCATGAGGGTTTTTTTAGAGTTTTATTTCAAACTTTTAAGTAATGTCTGATCAGTGTAATATTTCAATGCAGCAAATGCTTTAAAAATATAATAAGTTATGACTTTTTCTTAGTCCTGAAGAAACATTACATTTTCCTCAAAATTATAAACAGCTTATTGTCGGGCCTGACAAATTTCAGCCCTGGTCTAATGACATTTTTAAGGTCTAGTTTATTGGGAAACCTCCAGACAGGAAACATCTGTTTCATCCCATTGCAAACGTAACCCTTTACTTCTGGATTTGCCTCATACAAGATACTAATTTTCAAAAACAGTATATAAAAGATTTGCATTTATCCTGGATTATTATTTTTTTATTATTGTATCAGACGCTGTACATTAATTGCAATCTCTGTGAGTGTGCTATTGTATTTCCTTATTGGGTTTATTTTTCTAATCTATACTTATTGTCAATTGAGCTTTTGTAATAGTATCAATTGCACACTGTAAAAATGTACTATGTGACTGGCAGACTGCTAAAAGTCCTGATTTTGAATCAAGACTCAAGAGTTCAGGTAGTGCATTAACTGAAGAAGAAAGGGTGCATTATCCCACAGAATACCCTATCTAATTACAAGACAGAGTGGGAGTAGAAAGGGATAATGTGATGATATTCATCCATACAGAATACAATTGTCTAAACATACTGGCAGCTTAATTGTTGTGTAATTATTTTTACAGGCAAAGCAAAATTTTAAGAAGGAACTTAAAGTGGGTAAAAAAGGGCTTCTTTATGGATATTTTCAAGGAGTCTTCCAAATGTGAATAGATACATAGGAAAATTATAGAGGTATTTATTTGAAAATGTAACATGTACTGTCACAGAATGGGACAGAATGTAGTGTCACAGAATGGGACCCAATAAAACCCAAATAGGAGGAGCAAGCTGGAAGAACAAAAATTAGATTTGCTCAAATAAAGGCAAAATAAGAATGGTATTTTTATAGCATTTCAGACAGATATGAACAAGGCAAGACTGTATTTATCTAGCCAAGATGGAAAAAGTTGCTCTAATAAAACTTGAAGTGACCTGAGCTTTATATACAGATGTACACAAATGACAGTCTATCAGACAGAAGGAATCTATCAGTTACAAGATAAGCCTGAATGTGAAAAATGGAACAGATGAAGAAATCGGAGAGGATGCCTGGCACTAAACGATCAGACAGGCAGAGACAACATATTATAAAGCTCTATATTAATGATATTGAACATGCATTAAGTCCACAAAGACATAGGTTAGAGACAGACCAAGGCTTTAGTATCTGCAGTTGGTGACTCTGGATTATAGCTGACAGTTAAATTTACATTTGCACATGCTTTTAACTGCACAGATCAGGTAACAGGGTAAGAGTGATGGGGATTCATGACAGAAAGCTGTGGATGAAAATATTGAAAATAAGTATCCTGTAAAGAATATGTAGGTTAAGGAAAGAAGCCCAGATGAAAGAAAATGTAACTACCGTATGCATCTTTTCCATTATTTTAGCCACTCAATCATAGTTTCATTATTTAAATCTACAACAATAATGCATCAAACATTTTTTTGCACTCTTCTTGTGATATATGCCCAAATATTTGATGCAGTGAAAGGACTCCACTGGCTTAGTCTTTGAAACAGTCTCTGTCCCGCCCTCTCAAATCTGGCAAATAATATGGCTCTGCTCTGTAACACTCTCAAATGGAAACATGCTTAAATCAAATTAACACATAAATTAGTGTTAGCACTAATTAATTATTACATCAATTGTTATTAAATTAATTAGCATATCAGTGCTCTCCAGAGTCAAGTAATTTATTATTTCAGTTTTGGCAAATATCCCTAACAAGTAGAGGGAAGAAAGTATATGATGCCCTGGAAAAAACATTTCTTATTATTTGAAAATGATAACATCTCATAGATTTAGACTTTTATAAACAGTCCTATTTAAAAGTCAGAAAACAATGAGTCTGTTTTGGTTATGAAGTAAATTAATTTTTCACCTCTAAAGTAATATGTGTTTCCACTTATATGCAATTGTTTCCTTTGATCCATCAGAGACTTGGTTTAAACTGCATGAATCAACTGCTCAGACTTCATTTTATTCAGAGCATGGGGATTTTTGGTTGAGAAAGACCAAAGTTTCAAATGTTTCCCTTGCTCTTTTTCTTAGCTAACAGGAGGAAAAATGGTACTCTGGCTCTGTTCTTCAGTTTTAAGTTTTTTCACACAACTTACATTACAAAATGTGGAACAGATTAGTTAGTTTTTGGAGGCTAAATTGCATTTTATAGTATTTTTCAATAGCATACTATATTTGCTTTCCTACAGTAGAATTTTTTCATTTTTATGGGCACTGAGAAATTATTTTAAAACTGATGCGTTTTCTCTATTTTTTTGCCTGGTCTAAGAAGAGTATATTTACATTTAAGCAAGCAGATATATTCTGCACAAAAAAATATATTTTCTGTGGGTTTTTTTGTACATCTAGTTCCATAGCTCACAGATCATGTGCTTAGACAAGCAGAAGAGGGGCTTTCCTATGGCAATAAACAAGGCAATAAGCACTTCCTTATTTCTATGAAATATTATGTATTATACTTTTAGGCATTATTGTTTGTATTTTTCTAAAATAGAAAGATTAAATCTTTTTTTTTTTTCAAATAGAGGGGAAAAAGATCAAATGATTAGCATTGTACAAATGAAAGCTCAGTACCCCACAGTTAGTCAAACAAGCTGCTCAAAAGATGTAGCCATGGAACAATGTTAGTAACCCATTAGGCGTTTTGTCATACAGTCTTGGAACTTTATGAACTCCCAAGCAGATTTAAAACCTTAAATAAAAAAAATAAAAAAATAAAAATAAAAGAGGAAAAAAACCTTCATTAATTACTGTAATCTTTATTTTGAAACCCTTACAAGAGAAACAATTTTTCTTCTAGCAAGAGTTTTGATTAATTCACCTAACTAATGGTTGCAGTTGCTGAAGGAACTGCCTTTGACTCTTTGCTGCAATGCCTCTGCTACAGCTTACTGTCTCTGCAGCTAAGCAATAAGACCAGTAGCATTGCCAGATCTTAGCTGCCTCACATTATAGTCTAGCTCTGCACTGATGTGACCAATGTCCACACATAAGGTCTCCGCTGCCAACTCTGCTATGTGGGTGTCTTCAACATCAAAAAAGAGCACTACCCATAGCTAGGATATCTCTATCCTAACCAACTGTTCCTAGGTTTTCCACAGTCATCTGTCAAATTCCCTGCTCACTATTTATTCTGTTTCAATGCACTTTCTCAAGGCTAAATATTTTAATGACTGGAAAAAGAAAAGAAAAAAAAAAAAAGGAGAGAGAGAAGCTTGAGTTTGCACTAAGATAGCTAGAATTCCTGTTTTGATTTTATGAAGACTGGTAGCTAAAATCCAGGATATTGTTGTATGGCAGAGAAACGTATTTTTCTCTTTCACATAGAAACATCTACAGCATCTCAGCAAGACTACATAGAAAGGCTTAGAGAAGCAAACAGGTGTGCATTTTCCAAACTTGACTCCAGTGTTCAGAAGAAAAATAAAAACTTCAGTGTAAATAAATAAGATTTCAACTTAGATCCATCAGGATTTTCTTACAAAGTTATGTCTGGCTGCCTGAATAAACGAATTTTAACTAAGACTGGCTAGGAGGATTCTAGGTAAGCAGAAATAATTATCTGGATTAAAGTGATTAGTGTTCCAGATTTAATTTTAATTTAATTGAGCTTTGCAACAAACTGTATAAATGATAACTGGAATTTTCATCTGCTTTTGAAATAAAGTACTTCCAGCAGCAGGTAACTTTCAGATATTTTCTCTGTCTAACAAATTACTAACATCATTCACCAGAGCAATTCTAGATATTTTAGAGTTCCTTTTCCAGTCCCACCAACGATAATCCTGCTTAATTCATGACATACTGTCAAATTGTAGTATCAGCAAGATGACTACAAACTAAAAATTAATCTGATTGCAGTAGAAACAAATTAACTTAAATAATTAACAGCAGTACTCAGACTGACCTGTCCAGTAATAGGTTAGGTGCAAATAAAAGCTTTCCTGGGTGTTCCATGGAGCGCCAGACTAAGCCAATCATCAGTATCTCTAACCAGGCACATTCCAGTAGATGGACCTGATCATGGAGTGTTAAATCCACAAATCCTGAAAGAGTAAATAGGAGACAATAAAAACACTCCAGTTTTGTAAGTGGAACAAAATTTTTCAGAGAAACGGGTTAAAAAGTGCATCGGAGCTGGATAACCAAGAAGAAAAGGCAATAAAAGCAATAAAAAGAGCAAATAAAAATTTCTCCTTTTTGAATTTTCTGGTTGAGACTTGTGTATTTTCAGGTTCGCTATGTCTTTATCCTATAAAACATTCAACACTTTCTAGCAGTGTAAGAGCCATGTTAACATTGTACTGTGTCTGGCTGGGATGGAATTAAACTTTCCCTACAGCAGCCCATACATTGTTGTGCTCTGCACTTGTAGCTAGAAGAGCACTGGTATCACACCAGCGTTGTGTCTACTGCTGAGCAATACCGGCACAGCATCAGGACTCCCTCCAACTCCCCCAGAGCCTGCAGGTTGGGGGTGGGCAAGAGGGGAGGAAGGAACATGACCAGGGCAACTGACCTAAACCAACCAAAGGGATATTCCATACCATACAATGTCACACTCAGCAATAAAATATGGAAAAAGGAAGAAGAGAAGAGCGGTGGGCTCTCATTGTGAAAACGTCTGTCCTCCCGAACAACAGCTACGTGCGTTGAGGCTCTGCCTCAAGGATGTGGTCTAGCATTGCTCGTTTGTGGGAAATAGAGAGTAATTTCTTTCCTCTGCACTTCCACACAGCCTTTGCTTGTGTTTTTTTTTTGTTTGTTTTTTGTTTTTCCCTTTTCCCCTTTCCCTTTAGTATTATTATTTAATTAATAATGATTTTCCCTTAAAAATTATATTTTCCTTTCATTAAATTATCCTCATCTCAACTTGTGAGTTGTTTCTTTCCTTTTCTTCTTCCCCTCCTCTTCTGAGGAGGGGGAATGAGAGAGCGGTTGTGGTAGAGTTCAGCTACCTAGCAAGGTAAAACCACCACAAACATCTTCTTCCCCATGTGTTGCTGTTGGCCTGGGAAGCCAGGCACACACTTCAAGAACAGACAGCAATCTGCTGAACGCCCTTCCTTGTGGAATGCTGTTTTACAGATTTGTGAACTTTTCATCACTCTGGAAGTGCAGTATGGGAGAGGGCCTAATACAACATTTCAAATTAATCAGTAAGCAAATGCTTATAACAGCATAACTAGAATTCACTGATGGAGCCATTTGCTTGTATTTCTATTGGATTAAACCACCAGGAAGGAGGTGGAGGAAGGAGATGACCTCTCTTTGTATTTAAACAGTGCTAGAAACAAGGAATGCAAAATGACAAGGTGGCTTATAGCAATGCTAAAATATGGAAATGAAGAATAATGATGAAGGTAGACACGAAAGCATAATGACAATGGTCATTCATGCATTCATTTGATGGAACAGATGATGTCATTCTCTATTTGAGAATCTCACTGTTTAAGAAAATTACTTTCAATCCAAAGATACATGAAGTGGAAATTGCATAACACAATTATATCCTAGGATAAGATTCTTTAGTTATATAAGCTTGCTAAGAATGAAATGTATAGAAGTTCCCTCAAAACTGATATTTTTTATCCTTTACTCAGTGCTACGTGTGAAACATATTTTTTATCTCTTTTTTTTTTTTTTTTTTTACAGTTGTGATTGATTCATATTATTCTTCAGAATACAAGTTACAGGATAGGTTACCTCACCAGCCCATTAAATGGCAATGAGCTTGCTTTAGTATTGTATTCTCACTAAAGGTATATATTGAGTCAATTTCAAGCAATAATACCTTACGTATTCTCAAGTACTATATTGAGAGAAAAAAAAAAAAGTGGGAAAAAAAATAACAGACACATTTCTAAAGCTAGATGTTGTGCCATGAAATATATTTTTGCAATAACAAAGAGAAGGAACAAAATAGAGTTCACAAATAAACTTAGAAAATATTATAATGTTTTTCAGAACAGTTGGCGGTATAAATATTTTTAATGAAAACATCTGAGAGCTAATCAGTCCATTCATAAACAAGCATTCAAAAAATAAAAAAGAAAAAGAAAAAGAAATAAACAGCTTTGACATTTCTGAAATAAAACTCATCAACCACTAGGAGTGGATTTAGACCAAAGTAGTATTACCTGCTATTTTTATGAAGGTGGTAAGTATTTAAAAAAAAATAATAATAAAGTTGTCCTTTTTTTTTCTTGTATTTTTCCATTTATTTCGAAATGTAAAGATGAGTTTCAGACTTCATAGTGACGGAATTGCAGTTGCCTGAGTCATCACCAAACAGCCTGAATCAATAGAGCTAAAACTTAAAATAGTAATATTATTAACTACAAAGCATTGATTACAGCACTTAAGAATGAAACTGGCAGAAGGAAACTGTTGTCTATATATGGAGAACAAACAATAAACACTATATTTCCTATTAAGTATTGCCTTACACACAATATAATGTTTTTATCTGTGAATGAAAAGAACCACAGCAATGCATGGGCACAATTCCCTGTGTGGTGTTTGAAGTTTGTGGCCAGTTCATATCAGTCAGTTATATTGCCATCATTTCACATGGCTGCATACTATTCTACAGTGGATTGTTTTGACTTGCAGAAAAACTGAGTTTGTTGCAGCTGTGGTAATTCACTTTACTGTAAAACTCTGCTCATTCTACAGTATTTTGGATGCCAAAATGTTTGGCAGCACTGTAAAGTTCAAGTCATACCTCAAGTCTAGATTCAAACTACATGCAAGAAAAAACTTTTAACAAGTCTTTTTCTTCCAGAGTTTTTCAAAACATATGAAAAACATAAGAATAACATGAACAGTCATTGAAATATATCTACATATGCTGGGAAAGATTATAACTGTGTGCTATAGCAGAACCCAAGCAGGAACTAACAAATCTCATAGAACTTCAAACACCTATTCACAGCCCTGTCTTTAGTATGCAGAACAGACGTCCTTTCTTCTTGTATTTCAACTTAATGTAGTCAAAGAAACAAATTGAAAACAAAGTATGTATCTTCCAAGCTGAAAAGAGGCTGTGTTTTTCAAAGCACAGAACTATAAGGAATAACAACACCCTTTGTACAAGGGCACTCTTTTTCTGATATAGTTCTCCTTCCTCACTTCACTTCGATCTCCGCACTGTCTTGGTCTTGTTTTTACTACACCTAATCTCAAAGCCTTTTTAAGAACTAGGTTTTTATTAGCTCTAATTTTCCCTAGCCCTGCATACAAAATTTCAGATTGCACTGAGGTTATGTGATCTGCACAAAAACTAAAGAGAAAAAGTAAAAAATAAATTACCTCAGTAGTTTTGCTAATCTGCTTTGAGAGAAAGAAAAATACAGCATTACAATGCTAAAATCATTTAAAGTAGCTAAATATGAAAATTTTGCATTAAAAAGTCCTAAAAGGATTGACGAACAACATTTTTGCTACCTGGAATATTAACTTTGATTTCAATGAAGTTTCATCAGAAAACTAGGATGAAAAATAAAACTGATGATGTGTCTGTATTTTAAAGTCTTAAATGACCTGTCAGCCTTACAGTTCTGGGTTCCATAATAAATCAGCTAACACAAGCCTTGATTACTGAAAGTTTAAAAGTCTGTAATATAATAATGCACAAGAATTTTAATTCATAGAAACCTTATCAAATTAACTTGTTGGCTTTTTAGATGATATTATACATTTATTTGATAAAAATAACAGTTTTTATGAAATATGCTTTTACAAAACATTCAATTTCATAAAAGTATGCAACAGATAAACTGAATTCAAGTGTTTTAAGTGACACATCTCAGTATGCAATGGTAAAAAGAATTGATTTGAAATGATGTGTTTCTAGAGGAACCCCATACAGCTTACTTCTTTATCTTGAGCATTTTTTTAATGATGACATGGGAAAAAGCAGAAATCATAATTAAATTGACATGATGTCATGTGGTAAATAATATAACAAACGGGTTAATAATGTAAGCTATCTAGATCACTCACTAGCTTCATCATAAAACAAACAAATAAACAAAAAGTATAAAGAGAGAAATTTAAAACCAAGAACATTAGGGATATATACAAGACGTAATGGTCAGAGCTCTAGGGAGGAGCTGGAAATGATAGAGGTCATCCCTGTTTGAGCTTCCAGTGGGAAACTACATCTATAAAACCAATAAATTTTATAAAAAGCCAGGCAAACTCAAAAGGAGTTAGGAAGTTAAATTACCTCCATGCTACATGTATCTGGTAGCCACTCTTGAAGGAGGATGAGAAGTTGGACAGAATGATAACGGTCAAAATGATGAAAGCATTGAAAAACATGCCCTCTAGTGAGGAAAAACAGCAATTTAGTTACTCTCCCTTTAAGCCAAATAGGTTAAAGAGTTAAAGGACTGCAAAATGTAAATACCTAAAGAAAAGGAAAACGACATTACAAATGGTAATGGTATAACATACAGAAGCCCACAGTGGAACTTAAACCTGCTCCAAGTCACACTAAAAACGAGAAGCCATTGTTAACAAAAGTAATTATCTGAGCAACATACTAAGGTTCCATGAATTTTCTGTCATTTGAAATGTTAATCAAGATTTAATTATTATTTTTAAGACATATTCTTGTTCAAGCAAGTTAATTCAGAATAATGTTACAGGAGGTTAAATTAAATGATGAATAAATCTTTAGTCAATTCATCATTCAGAGCAAGCTGCACTTTAATTTCACTAAAATTATGTGTTGATGTGCACTGCATTCCCAAATATCAGTGTTCTTTTAATGCTGAAAAGTTTTGAAAGAAAAAATATTTCTGAATTCCAAATGTTCAGTTATTGTTCCTTAAGGAAAGAGAAAGACCTTCACTTCACTGTTGATAAATTAATTGCAGCTTATTCCATATAACCTACATCTGATTCCATCTACCAGACTGACCAATTGAATGATCTTATGACACATATCAATATGCTTATGTGGCCAAAAATCTTAAGGTCTAGACTGCCATTAAGCTATTCATACATCATATGTCTGTCAGAAGCAAAACACAGATTAAAAGCCATGTCTGGAATGTCCCTGTTTCATACACAGATAAATTAATGGTATTTTTGAGTGATTGCCAACAGAACACAATAATTGTTCCATGAACTCGTGTATAAATATGGAAATATGAACTTCTGAAAAGCCAGAAAGGTGTTCTGAGCACTCAGCTAAGAGTAGGTGGCAATTAAATTGGTTATGTGCAAAACAAAAATGGTAATGTTCGAACTAAACTGATTATACTTGCTAATATAAAGCAACACTATATGTCATATCGGTGATAATATGATACAAATCTCTCTCTTCCAGACAGTACTGGAAGAGGCAGCAGGTCTATGGAGGAAAAGCAATAAAAATCCCTACTTTGGTAAGCATGTCTCTAGAGGTGAAATTGGACTTGGGAATATAAACTATATCAGTCTACCATTAAGGAAAAAAAAAATAAAAGGAAGGAAATCAGCATGTACCAGCGGTATGAGCAAATCTCTTTGGAAAGTGGGAATTTTGGTCATTGTCCAAAGGACAGGTTACCATGAAAGAACACAAGGATTGCTAGAATGAGAATTAGGTTTAAAAAGAGAGAGAGAGAACAACAAAAACAACATAAAAAACCTACTCTTGAAAACAACAGAGAAGAGGTTTGCAGTAGGGAGCAACGTAAAGCTCTGATGGTTTTCATTTATTGCTACTGTAATGTATATTGTGAACCCTGCAGCCCTCTGGATCAAATGCCAACAATATATATATGTCAAATTTTACCAGTCCAATATTTTGAAACCAATAAATTCATTATTAGTCTTAATTATTTTTGACATAGTAAGTAGCATCCGATTTAGTCAGAAAGAATTTCCCTAATAATTAACATTCTCAGATACCCAGTGATTGCAGATTTACCCCTACAACAATAAATCCTCCACTGGGTACTTATTAATATTTGGGGATTTTTAAATTATTGGCGTTTCACAGCTTCTGCTATGACTCAACACACAATTATGCAGTGTCCAGACTATTCCTCTTCCCACAACAAATGATAAAGCAATCTTCTTTTTTCATCTGATCTATCCGTAATCCTACTTACATGTTTATACCATGTCTTAATTACCATGAGTACCTAAAATATAAATTTCAAGCAATTTTTGCAAGATTATAAACAAAATTGTGCTATAAAGAATGACTCTGCCTCCAAGTGTTCTGTAAGAAAGTAAAACAAAAGCAGTAAAAAGCTTTAAAAGAAATACCAAAGGTCCATCTAGCAAAGTATCCAATTTACAACAGCAATTGATACCAGATGCAGAACATACAGCAGGAAAAACATAAAGTCATGCTTCTAGAGATGCTTTCTCAGGCTCCAGTGGTATGTGACTCAAGGACTTCCTGAGCCAAAGATGGTCTTTTTGTACGTAATGTCCCTCAACTGTTTTTTCCTCAAGTTTGTTCAGTTGCTTTTTGAACCTATGTAGACTTTTAATCCACTTCAGATTTTTTATATACTCTGGCAGTAATGCTCTTTGGTAAAAAGTTTCACACCCTAGGTTAACACTGTGAAAATCATAATCTACTCAAATAAATAAATAAATAAAAATACAATAAAAATAAAAATCACTAACTTTGATTTGATACATCTAGTTATTTTAATGAAATATACCATCATTCCCTAGGTCATCATCTCACTGCCAATCTTCTCTTTTTCAAAGAGTTTATGTATATTCAAGCAATTCCTTACATTAAAATTATCCTCATTCATCACTGTCCTCTGAGCATTTTTCAGTTCAACTATATTCTTTTGGAGACAGTGAGACTAGGACTGCACAGTTTTTCACTGGCTCTTGTCTTTATCACCGTAGCCAACTTAATATTACCTGTAATTTTTAACACTGCTATTCATCCCTTTTTTCCAGATAAATTATAAATATGCTGAACCTGTTGGACTGCAAAGGTTATGTCATTTCTAAACGTCCTGTTCTCTTGCCTGGAAAGTCTTTACCTTGGTAGTAAAGAGAATTTTTATAATCTCTTCTATAGTAAAAAATACAAAATGGTATTCTTTACAAAAATGTCCTGAGAAGGCAGAATATTCTTACACCACATCATATATCTGCATATATAAAGCATTCTTTTCTTCTATCTTATTGCAGTGTTTTGAAAAGTAGTAACTACAGGAGAAAGCTGTTATTTTCATCTTAACACAGTATTTTAGCTATGCAACTGGCATGTAATCGGGCACATTTGGAAGAAACATAAATTAGGTTAGCAAAGACAGCAGGAAAGTAGTGGTGAGTGCTGCTACCTGAGAGCTAGCAACCACTCAAAAAAAAAAAATATGGTTTATATGAACAAAATATCTATGTAGATAAACAGAGAAAAATAATGCCAACAGCAAATTCTGCTTTCAGGAAACAGACAGAAAAAGGCAAAACAACACCTGTTTCTCCTAACCTAAAGGGCACTAAAGGATCAATAGCTCCGCCATGATCGTTTGATCAAGATGAGAAATTTATGCTTGCTGTAGTGCCAGTGGGCCAGTGCCAAGACTTTCCAAGCAGAGAGGTGAGACCACATCTCTGCATTTATCTAACACTTAAAATGACATTTTGGTCTGAACTTGCATGGATCGCTCAGATTCTTCAGCCTTTAAGGCAGAGCCAGGAAATCTCTTAGTCCAGCTGAGAAGTGACTGAAGTTTTCACCCTGACTATAGCCTTGCCAATACACAACAACAGGGCAAAGAGTTCAAGAAGTGAGTCAGAGAATCATAAACACTATTTTCCATGAGTCTCAGTATTCACAGGGATATTTCTGTAATGCTGCTTATTTCTACCTCATTACACAGCTCTTCAGATCAAAATTATGACCAACTTTTATTAAGCTCTCCCTCCTTAGGGCATTTAATGGATGGCATTTAATGGATAGCATGGTCATATTGTCTTAATTGTTTACACAACTCCAGTGTTTTAAATCAAGCTGTGTTTTGACGAGTGAAGACCAAAAAGTTCTAAAATTCAACATTTTGGATACAAATGTTTTGGTAACAAAATAAATAGTATGATTGATACATTCTTCTAAAGGGACATTACTTTATTTTCTGTAAATGGGCTCAGGAAAAAATAGTTGTAATTTTCTAAGTTCCTGAGAGAAAAGTCTGAAAGGCAAACACCAAGCAAATGGCACACTTTGTCAACTCTTTCAGAATTCTGTACTTTCACTGCCTGTATAACTATAATAGATTAGAATACCACTCTAAACTTATAAATTGTCTCCTCTAAACCTAAAAAGTCTATCAGAAATGAAGAGATGAGATCAGAGAAAAGACCATCTGCTGTTAATTACCGTTAATTCATTTTAAAAAAAATGACTTTGCATTTGCCATTTTAAACACTAACAGCTCTAAACCTCTTTCTGTATTATAACAATTACAATTTACAGCCATAAACGTAACCTGAGTTAGGGATGTTGCAGGGGTCAGTTTTGTCACTTTTATTTCAGATCCCATTTGTAGAAGCTGGTCAATCTGCTTCCACCTAAAAGCTTCACCATGGCAATTCAAAAATGCATTTCTCAGTTGAAGGAGAACCATTTCAACCATTTTGCAGGAATGTGTAAAGTTATTATCACTTCAGTCAATACCTTCTGTTTGCACAAAAGTGCATATTTTTTCAGGCCTGCCCAGTCCATATCTTTTCAGGATGAGGAGACTAAAAGGTTCTTGAGGCCATTCCTGGTCCAAATAGCTAATGCCCCATTCAGGACAGGAATCTCTTCTACCTTCCTCAGGTACATACCAGTCCGAACTACAACACAAATGTTCCCTGCGTACCCCAGATCTAATAAATACTGTCCTACATCAAATTTCCTATGCCAAAGCAAGCTAGTGGAGAAGCATCCGAGTGGAAGCTAATCTATTCAAAGCCAATACTTTGTACCACAGTCTGGATTTAGGTCCATGAAAACACTTTACTGGTAAATGACAGATAATTGCCACTGGTCCGGCATACATTCTCATCACCTGACATACACCTGCCACGTTTTTGTGAAATACTGCTGTCTTGCCTGAGAAAAATGTCAGAGGTCCACAGGACAGCACTAAGATGGCTGGCATTGCTCCTGGGGAGATGCACTTGGTGCTGGCCCAGCTGCAGCATGCAGATGCCCAGCCTAGGAGCCAGCTCCAAGAATGGAAGTGCTCTCATTGGTTTTGGGGACAGTGAATTCTCAATGCACAGCAGCCTCAACTAAATTGCTCTTCAAGGTTTGATTGTCTGGAAAAATCTGTCCCAAGCTGGTGGTCAGGCCATGGCTCCAAAGCTCCAAAGCAAAATACGGAGATTTCTCCCTCACTAGGATCTCCCTTGCATGGATGCAGTTTGGAGAGAAGACAAGTTGTGTTGAAATGCAGCTCCAGACTGTGGTTGAAATGCAGCACAGACATAGCCAGTGAAGCTAAGTGCTTAAATTTCCCAACTTTCCTTGCATGTGTCACCATGTCTGCCTTGACTAATAAAGTTTTTATTTTGCAACTGTTTCACTTTGATAAATAAGATTATTCCAGAAAGTGCATTAGCACCACCAGTTAACACAAATATGTTGAGGCCTTCCATCAGGAAACACAATAAAAGTAATCAGCACTCACATAGCACTTTACATTTTCAAAGGGCAGTAAAGCCATTAAGTATTATTAAATGTATTTTATAGACAGAACACAGAGAGGTTAAGTGCCTCATCCAGGAGGCGGCAGGATTAGGACGGAGGTGTGGCAGGCTCTTAGCACACTCTCTAATCTTTTCAGCCACAAAATCTTTAGGATGGAGAAGCCTCCTTGAACTCAAGTGCAAGCTCTCTTTCTTGCAAATCAGGAAAAAGAAAAAAACCGGCAACTGAACTTTTCTCAAAGTGATAAAGGAAATAAAGCCTTAAAAAATCAGAGTTGGAGAAAAACTGTTTAGATTGTGAGGCAAAGACCTGCATGCAGTACACTAAAAAAGCACGAATTCTTTCTTAGATTTTAACATACTCAATGGGCTAGGCAAGGTAACTGCCTATACTAGAACTTCCTAGACCTAAACTTTCTTCCTCATTTATACAAGTAGTTTCAAAAGTCATTAAAATAATAATAATAAAACCAACAATAATAATTGTTGCTGGTGAAGGCTGCCTGGCAGTTTGCTAGAGAAAGCTTATCATGTTGTCTTTACAAAGTAAGGAGGGATACATGCATATATTTTCTATACAAACACCAAGCAATTCAAAAGAGCAAAAAAAATTATGTTAATTATTACAAGACAATTTCCTACAACGCTACCATGCTCATGCATTAAAGCATTTTAACTATCATTTATCCCTGGACTGTAATCTGAACATCCAAGACTCAGGCTACCCTTTGACAAAAATAAGATGCTACTTTAGGGCTCCTTTATCACTGAGAGCTGTTCTTTCTCTCAGGGAGTTCAGGCTTGCAAATAAAGTGTGCAGGATATTGTCTACATATTGAAAAAGGGAGAACATAAGCTGCTCCCAAAGATTTTAAGTGTAGGAACAATCAACTTCATGGGAAGGCTTTTCATTTCAAGGATGTTCTCTGAAACTTTTCCTACACTGTTGAGGTAGGATGCTACATCAAATGTATTAGCTGCTGACTAAAACATGCAGTATGAAGTAATAAACCTTTTTTTTTTTTCCCTCTACAACAGTTAATTCTATCACTCTAAATTTATATCAATATTTAGAACAGTTGCAAGTAGGTTTGTGGATTTTTTTGTGCATGATGTTTTTGTTTTTGTTTTTATTTATTTTTTGAATTTGTTATACTTTTTAAGAGGTCAGTACTATGCAAAATGTTTTGCTCCAAAAGCAGATCCAGCTAAAATCATTTGTGATGCTGGCTACACATTCCTGTCTGACTTTTATGAACACAAAAGACATGCTCATAAATACAAGCTGTCCTCTCCACCTCATTCTTCTTCCTGCCCCTCCCCACCAGGCTGCTGCTCTTCTGGTCTGTGCTGTTGGTTTAACTATTCATCCAACAGATGAAATAACCCCACAAGGAGGAGCGATGAAAGACATGCAATGGGCAGTCAGGGAACACCAACCACCTTGGATGAACCCTTGTTATAAACCTGCTCCAAGATTTGAGGTCATATCCAGCATGACTCAGATTTTTTTTGCATGCTTAGCTGAATTCAGACCTTTTTACTAAAGTACGTGTTTGTGCTCCAATCAGAAACTAAATCAAATATAAATAAGTGATGTGTTTTTTGACTGCCAAGAACAATCGTTTGAGCAAAAGCTTTTCTGAAGCAATTACTCATCAAGTTTCTAAGAAAATGTATAGTCACTGGATGGGGACGAAAGGAAGCAGACTGAAGTGGACTCTTTCACAGCACTGTAAGTGACCACAGCATGACCCTGTGAGGTTTCAAATGCATGCTTCAATGCACAGTTATCAGGGGAGATGTTTGAGAAACAAAGATCAGCCTGCAATACTTGCCAGTTTGCTAGTGGTATTTGCTGCAGCCCAGGCTCATGAAAAAGTCCATGAAAAACCTCAGGCCAGACAAAGGCAATGCAGGCATGCTGCACATGCTAATGGCTGGGTAGCAGGGTTGAGGTGGCAAGTGAATGAAACTTGGTTAAAGTGAATCTGGAGACCTCCTCTACCACAGACAGCTCATTATAACTTCTTCACACCTCAGTTTCCCCACAAATGCTAGGGTATAAAATATCTCCTTTGTTCCATTTTTTATGCTTCTTGTTATATTGGTTAGAAAAGGTACACAAAGGACCTGAAGGCTGTCATTACACATTCGAGAACATTTTGGAAAAGAGATAAAATTATCTTTTCAAGGTAACACAAACAGTGATCATCATCAGCTACTCTCCTAAACTAGTATTATTTATTTATTGAAGTAACTAGAAGCTGAAATTAATGATTACTAACCTTATAATTTACCTGTTTCTTAATATGCCTAAAATCCTGATTTTATTTTATACTTTTTTTTTTTAACTCTTTGTCAATTATATTTTCACCATTTTAATTTCCATCTCCATCCATGGTTGGAATCTTGATAAATGTCATTTTTGAACTGAAGACCTTTTTGACTACAACTTTCAGGTGATGAAACTGGGAGGGCTCTCCTCTTTCTTCCTTCATTCATAAAATCCAGTGAACAAAACACCAAATTTTCTGCTCCTTAGTCTATTTCATCCTAGGATCTAGGGTACTTACCACTGAACCGATTAACATTCATTTCAGCAGCATCTGGAGCTAGCAGAAAAGCAGACTATTTTGCAGCCCAAGGAAAAGAAGAAGAAAACTGTCAGGTCTATACTGAACTTGAAGATTAAAACTGCTTCAAGACCACAAATAGAAACTGCTCAGAACATAATGTGCTGTACCCAAGAAATGGAGCATAACCTCAGAGTTCATGGTCTGGTCATTCTTTATAGTCATTAGGAAATAAAACTAGCTTGACTAAGGCACCTGCATCCATTTTATTTCTTCAGGTTGTTCGCTTTTGGAGAAGTCCTACTTTTCCCTAATGCACTTGTGAGTAACAGAAAAAAAAAAAGTATGTATATGTATTCCTTCATGTTCATTATGTTGTTGTACCTATACCAAAACAGAAACATACACATATATAAATGTGTATGCTAAAATGTTTTCCCCTCCTATAACATTCACCCCTCCATGACTGGTTTTGAACAGAAACCAATCTCTGAAAAATTATCCAAGAAACTGTAATGACACATCAAAGAGAAGAAAGACAGCAAAATTAATTGCAGCAATTTCCTTTAACCACTACAACAACAAAAGCATTTTAGCAGCTGTGTGGGAGTGTCACCCTATGACAGAGCAAAAGAATACATTGCAGGGAAATCAAGACTCTGGAATGCAGCTGGCCATTTATATTCATTTTGTTGTCCAGGGAAACCTAATAAGTTAGCAAGGAGCATGTTCCCAGAAAACACATCATTCACTGAAAACCCCTTTTTGCACGCTCTCCTTCAACAGATGATAAATTCAAGCAACATTTCAGAATCTGCTAAGCCTCAGGCAACCTAAGGAAACTCGTTGTATGGACCAGCCTGAGGTGTGAACACAAACATTGCTCTTGGAGAACCACCACCTTGTCCTCAACCAACCCAAACTGCTGAGGCACACACTGAAGCTGGAACTTGTTGGAAGCACTCTGACAGAATATTTACATTTGTAAGTGACGGGTTGACAAGCTTAATACACTCTGGAGAACTTGTCAACTTTTATGAAATAAAAATAAACAAGTAAAAACAGGGTGGGATCTAGCAGGGAACACATAGCATCCGTCTCAGCTATCTTAGTTTTCAGCACTCCACCATGCACCTATTCCTACTCAACATTGTGAAAGGTACCTAAACTTCTATGAAATCTAAGGCCTTTTTTTCCAAAATTCTCATTTTCATTTTAAGCCAGTGACTAAAATATTCAAAATATTAATTAAATGTATTTATTTTACCTGAAATGTTTCATTTTACCTGGAACAGTTACTGTTTAGCAAAAAGATAAAGACGTAATTTTTTATTAAGTTAAAATGATTCTTTTTTATTGTTTGGTACTGTCAGGAAACAAAGATATTAATTATTCACATAACTCTGATGGAAACATCTGGAAAAGTTTTGGAACGTTGTACAAGTTCATCCAAACTAACTGGACCTATAAATCCTATTTGTCATCCTTTGTCAGGACTGGAAGGTTGAATGGAATTCCATTACTTAAAAATATCACAGTAATATCTTCTAATAAGTACAATAGCAGGAATTAAAGATTAGAAAAAATATATGTAACTTAAAATTCAGCAAGTTTCATCTGGAATTATAATTTGATCTTTTTTCTTTTTTTTTTTTCCAACCATTAAATTGTGGTAGTTTTCATCTTCTTTCTCATTTACAGAGAAAATATTATTTATTGTTTTTTTCTTTTCTCTGTCACCTGGTCTGGAATGTATATTTGACAGATTCCTCATGGATGAAAATAAAACATTTAGCTTGGGTCAAGAAATGGAGCCACAGTTCAGACATAGCCTTGGATATTGTTTTACGACTAGTATCACCCTACTATCTCAAATATGACCTTCAAGACACAAGTTTATTGATATATAGAAGACCTTTCCAGGCTGAAGGCTCCTATCGCCAGAGGCAGAAGAACTATGTTTGGTGTACGAGCCATGAGGTAGCAAATATGTGCTACTAAAATGATGTTGCCCACATCTGATGATATCCAGAATGTTTGGGGGGGCTGAAGCTATTCTATACTACAGCTAATATATGCTTATAAGCTTCTACAAACACAGTTAAATATAGTCCTACCCCTATAAACATTAGTTATTCTCAATCTGTTTAAAGAATCTGAAGCTGAGAGACACAGTGTCCCACAGGCAGTTTGTTTATAAAACAGAAATCTTCTCATCACAATTATACTGAAATATCTAGGAAAGCACCAAGATACTTCTGACATCCCAATATTGAATGATTTCAGAGAAGTTACTGACAAGCTAATACCATTATCTCCCACCTACTTAACATCAGCACTTAAAAGATACTCCACAACACTACTAGTAAATAAAATATCTCCTAGGAAAGCTGGTAATAATTATTCACTGTCAGCTGAAGAAGAGCAGATCTGAATTAATCAGACTGCAATGATGGAGTTTTACCAAAATCTCTCAGAAAGCCCACTGGTAAACAAGGTACAAAAAGCATCATCTGGAGTTTAAAGAAAAGAGCACTCTGACTGAACTGTCTGCTGAAGATAGTCAGGGAAATATATTTATGTTGCCTGGCAGTGGCTCATTCAAATGTTAGGATCTTTCTCAAAGGCTTGAGTACAAGTGGTCCCTTCAAAAAAAATAAAAAAGAAAAAGGAAAAAGAAAAAGAAAAGGGAAAAGAAAAAAGAGTGGAACAAAGGTACAAAAACATAGGGAGGAAACATGAGAAATAGATTTCATATGTTACATATTTTAATATATCGCAGTATTTCAGTTTAGCTATAATTCAATTTTTCTTAGAGGGACTTAGGCAGCAGTATCAAAGATCAATTCTTGTGATAGCCTTGCATAATACCTGAATAAAGTAGCAAGCAAAACTCCTGCAAGATATGAGACATTGTGCCAATGAGAAGCATTGAGCAGGAACATACAGAACATTATAAAAAATAATAGCAGATTGAATTCGTATTTATACCTGTAGGCTAAGAATCTTCAGATCTGTTTTTGTTTCACAACAGGGATATTTAACATGCTTCACAGCATTCCCATGCAGCAGACAGAGTCCTCTAATAGCAGTTTTGGCATCAGTAAACTGTGGTACTTTATAAGGGAGTTATATACAACTGACACAGAGAGACATTGGCAAAGTCAGGAGCAACAGCAGTGTTACCCATTGGTAAGGCAACATTCTTCCCAAAAGGCCCACAGTAAAAGAACATAACCCTGCATGTATGCTTGGGGGAGAAAAATAAAGGTGCATTTGGTATTCATATCAGAGTAAAAGATCCTACATAGCTGTGCTTATATGAGTACCAAGGGGGTAGAAAAATGAAGCTGAATGAGGTGTTGATAAATATGCTAGGTTTTCACTGGCAGCTCTTCTCTGTCAGCTGAGAACATACCTAGGTATACGGCTTTTAAAATGTGAAATACATAAACCGATTAATACCAGTGATTTATTGCACCATCTCTAAATGAAATACTAGAGGCTTCCTTATCCACTTGCAAAATTCTGCCCTGCAGAAGAAAGCTAATTCAGAGCTGCCCTTTCCAAAAAGTTTGGCACATGCTTCTGTTGCTTTAAGTCACTATTTACTACCCACACAGACCAAGCTTAGCCCAAAGAAATTCTATAAGTTTTTGTTGTCTTTGTGGAAGACAAGGGCAGAACAACTTCTCAACAGCATGCGTGAGAACAGACAACCACAAAGTAACTCAGCAGAAAGCAAACCAGATGCTTCCTCTATAATCAAAATAGCAAATGCAAATGAACAGCCAGTCTTTGTCTCCTGTGAAGTAGTCTCCTGTATCCTAGGGCTGGAGACAATCCTAACAACTGTGATCCTTTATGTACTAGGATGCATCTTGATAAATCAGCTTGGGGTCTTTCTTCTTTCAAAACAAGGAGCAAAGGGAAATTACCATGCTTTTTCTTCCCTCTGATTCTCCAAACCCTCACAGCTCTGCCATAATATTTCAGAACGTATTTCAGAACATTCAGATCAAGCAGAAATACTCAAAGTAGAAATTACACATCTACTTGACCAAGCAGTATAAAGTCTGCAAATGGTGCCAGTAACTAGTTTTTTTGCCTTTTGTACAGGAAAGATTGGAAAAGACCTCTCTGTTGAAGTTGGAGTAAAGAGAAATTAAATTAGAAAAAGGCTTGAGTTAGAGCTGTATTTTACCATTGACACTACAGATAACGTGAGCACTTCCCTTTCTAGCACTCTTAACACTTGCCTGCTCATTCCTGGCCTACTGTCACCCTCACGTTCCATCTGACTCAACTGTTCTGCAGTGAACTGAACTGGGGAACTCACACACACTAAAGGCAAGTTGAAACACACACCCACACCCACATTAAAATATATATACATATGTATATATTTTAATGCAGATCAGTTCTTCTACTTTGCACAACTGCTATAGCTCAGGCAGAAGCAGCAGGGTAGGAACCACTCTAGCCATCACTGCAACTTGAAGAAATGCTTGTGAAACTACAATGTCACAGCAGCTGAAGCTGATTTCTAGCAGCAACTGCAGTCCCACCTCTTGACTTGCACTCACACTTGCATACTTTTGACCATGCAGTGAGGCTTATGGATGTTTTGCAGCATATTGCTGGTATTTAGACAGCTCAGCACCCTTCCACTCCTGTAATGTCTGGGCCGGAAAGAGGCAGTAACAGCAGCTGGAAATGAGGGAAGGACTGGACTGCAGCAGTCATGATTGGACCTTTCTAAGCTGCCGATCAAGGTTTACGTTACCAGTAAACATCCTCTTAAAATCAATAGAGATCAAGCAAATGGCAGTCTAGGGAACACATGGCCAACCTCTAGCATGCTGAAGGGTAGTAGGTTCTACACGGGATTATTCTTCCCCATCAGTGCCTACTGACTTCCAAAGTGTATCCTACAAATCTATGGGAAACACACATGAAATATCACTTTTGTAGCAATGAAAGGAGATTTCAGAAATAGGTCATTCATGCAGTAATACTATATTCATTTACACTAGCATGGTAATATTATCATTTTAGCTACATTCAGGTCAGTTGTTTCTAATAGAATGAACATATCCAGTCAGAAACTGTTCAGTGTTTTAGTAAACACTTTGCTCACTTCTCAGCCACCTGTATGGCCATTTCTCTATTTGCAGCCATGTTTTCTGAGGGATGGCAGCTGTTGTAGAAGATGTTTCATCATTAGTCTATTCACAAGATTTAATATTCTTTGGAAAAAAATCTAATTAATCATATTCCCTATTCTGTGAATCAAGTAAAATGAGATACCTTGAAGATTATTTTTTTAATCACCTCAAATGCTCCAGAAGGTAATTTAATGGGGAACACCTCAGTTTGTCTAGAGTCTAAGTGAGATTTTGAACTGTACTTTTCCCCTTGTCTTTATATTAGCTTTATTTCTGGGCCTTGTAACTTCCTACTGGATTAACTCAAAAAAACTCCAAACCAAAAATCCTACGCTACAGAGACAAAATCACTGAAATTTCTGTCAATAGGTTTTGTTTTGTTTTCTTTTACTTCTGAGATCAGCCTACTCATAAGGAATACTACATAACTGAAAGAATCGCTGGGTATCACCCTCATCCCCAGAAGTGCCTAGATAGGGAAAGGGTGCAGGACATTCAAGATGTTCATTCCTCCTTCCTGGTTCTATGACTCCTCTCTTCAAGAGGCTTAAGAAGCTACAGGTCTAGATCCTGGCTCTAGCGGAAGTGATAAATAATTTATCTTCATCTACCTGCTGAGTACTGTTGTGGACAGCTATGTTTATCAGAAGGAACAGCACCTTCCATAAGGAAGAAAGAAAACAATGCTTTCTTATGGCCACTTTTATCAGAGAGCAAACTTCTGGAGGAGTGATTTCTCATTCTCCATTCCACCATGGGATATGCTTTAACTTGCTTTTACTAGCTTGAATTCACAGCAGTTCATAACTAACAGACAGACAAAACAACACACCCTTCACACACATAGTTCATTTCCTGGAGAGATAATCAGAGAAAATAAATAAATTGTGTAACAGATGTGTCACATAATGCACCATTGTAGCAATACAAACAGGGCAAGAGTCTATCCGGAAAAAGTCCACAATAAATCCTTCCTAATTATTTCTGTGTATCTTAAAAAACCCTACATATCTAATGTGAGGCTTTAGTGAATGGCTCACTTGAACAGAAAACTAATACAGATAATATTCAAATAACCTCTAAGTTGGAATTACAGCTGATTGTGCTCAGATATGTAGCACTGGAAAGAAACTAAAAGAATTATGCTGAAGTTATTAAACATCAAGTAAAAAGGGCCAATTTATGTGAATTATGTGAACAGGGAACAATGGGTATGTGCGCATGCACATACATATTGCATCAGTGCTTTCAAAACAATTGCATATTCTTTTTGTAAATTATTTTAAGAAATAAATAAATCAGGAAGGATCATTACTTACTGTTTACTTAGAGTGGAAATTAATGAGCATTTCCTGGAAAGCTCCAGGGTTCAGCATAGCTGAAACCTGTAAGACAGCTATGTTCATCCAAGAGTGTAAATTATTTATCAACTAAGGGAAAATACCAGAAAATGTTTTTATAAAGGGTTCATTTCTTTTAGAAATAAAATAGTACAGTCTAAGTATTTCTTTCATTAAATTTTAGATTAAAATATCAAGATTATTAATATAGATCCTCATTTCTGTCTCTTTTTTTTTCCCAAACCCATAGAATTTCATATTCAAATGTTTATTATCAAACAAACACAAGTTATTGAATGTTCAATGAACTCCATTATGTAAGTAGTTTTTGTTAAAAGAATGTTAGTTCCTTCTTAACTGTTCGGTATTATTTCTAATCTGTCACTATAAGACAAAAAGCTAAAGATTACTTATATATATATTGTTCCTTGTAATTCAAATACTTCTCAGTCTGGAAATTTCTGAGCAGATTCAGCCTTGTAATAGTACTTTGGGTCTTGGTTTTAAAACTACTGTGCACAAAAAGAACCTTACATATGTGGATAGTTCCATAATCTTATGAAATGTGTTTGGATATGTACAAACTTGCAGAAACAGAGATTTACAAGATAATTTCATATTCCGATTTAAATTTATATTTTAGCAAATATTAATTTCAGGGACATTTAGATAAACATGTATTTGAGGTTCATGGTTCTAAAGAATGCCATTATAAAAAAAAAAAACACTTAGAATAGAATATATTTATTATGCTGAGATAAAAAATGGATGATATTGGAAGCTTTTGTTAATTGTTTTCAGACTATTCACTTCCAAAAACAAAGGAGGGAACTAAGACATCTCTGGGAGGACAAACATTATAGCACGTAAAGATGAACTGGGCTGTCACAAAATATCACAAATTCACTTCCAAAAACAAAGAAGGGAACTAAGACATCTCTGGGAGGACAAACATTATAGCACACACTCTGTGACAACATTTATTGATTTGTCACAAAAATGTAATGAAAAATGTTGTTAGCTAATTTCCTTATTTCTAAACATCAGAAACATATTGGGGGGGAGGTGGGTGAAAAGAGAGAGAACTTTTAGCGCATTTTACATATTCACCTCCATCTTAACAAAAACACATTTATTTAGAAGGGCAATAGACATTTTCTGTTCCTTTGCACAAAGAACAATAATTATAGCTATGCAACACAAGTAAAAGACAATTTCTGTCATTCTTTGTCAGTTTAGAAACTTGTATCTTATTACAGCTTTACTAAATATGAGGCACCTAGAAGGCTGGATAACATGCTTAATTTAATAGCTTTTTGCAGTCACCTTTCAAAGTAACTACCCCTGTGAATGAGAAGACAATATAGCACTTTCCAGGAATTACTCTATTACTGGACTTTTTTGCAACATAAGAAAAAATAACTGACATTTATCATAAATTTGAAAAAAGTATCACCTCACATATGAAATAGAGCTCTTAACTGCAGCCAAAGAACTTTGCTAAAAAGAAATACAAGCAAATGATGCATAATGGAATCAACTTATGACTTAATGTTCAGAATCTCATTCATCTGGACAAAGAAATAAAATCTGGAAAGCTGCAGAATTAATTTTATGACTTTATAAGAAAATCTAGTGAGAATTTAAAATATTATGAAATGTTGCAAGCTATGCATTAGAAAACCCTCAAAGGTATACTTCTGAGATTATTCAAAGACTCCATTTATTTTCTGATTAGGATCATCACCAAATAAAATTTACTAATATTCCTAATATGTAAACCAACAAGCAGGTAGATGTTATGAGAAGAAAAAGTTGTGAAGAGACTGATTTAAGTCTAAGCAAGGTCCTTGTGCTTAATGAAACTGAGGAAACTGGGGAATCAGTCACTACCTGGTCAAAGAAGAATGGTGATTTGCCTGTAATCATGGAAGAGTAGCTTCCTCAGCAATTCAGTGTTTCTATCTCTACAACATTTTTATCTCTGCAATATGTACTTTATAGTCATCCTTATGGCAAGTGGCAGATGCTGATGGGTTTGTAGGACACTGGCTGTGTCTCAGATACAGAAAGGAAGCAAATAGTAATTCCTTTTATTTATGTGCATATAAATACTTCACTAGAGCACGGGTTTTTACTGATCCCCATGTACCAATGCCTGTGATCTTGTTATCTGCCTCAATTCATCCTCCTCTGCATTTCTTTGGCTTCTTGTCTACAGCAAAACTGCCCATACCCAAGCTCTTCCTGTATCCACACACAGTTCTCTTTCCCTGCCTTTATTTCAAAAGCTTCTCACCAGCCACCCAGATGAGTCCTGGCTTGCTCCTCAGCAGTGCCCAGGTCCAGGCTAGGTTGTGAGGGAGACAGTGCTCACAGCCTTCCACTCAGCAAACCCAAGGAGAAACATCAGCAAGTTTTAAAATTTAAAAGTCCTTTCAGAAATTCAGTCTAAACATAACTTCATGTGAAATATTTTGGCAAAAGAAAATGTAATAGAAAATACACACACTTAATGTTATTAACAGGCAACTATTCTTTCTCATAAAAGCCTTAACCCAGATGCAGAAACCTTGAGGATGAAAAGTTGAGCTAGGGCATTGTTTTCTAAATACTTTTCCCCTCTTCACCTTGTTTCCCCTGTCTGAAAATTTACGCAATTGAATCACCCCCAGTTTGAACATATTCTTGTACTCCACGCCGACACAAAACTCCTGGGGGAAGACTGGAGCATGAAGCTCAAAGACAATGGCTTGGAAGAGGAAAAGGGACAGGGGCACAACTTCAAAGAACCCCTGAACAAACTACTGTCCTTCAGCAAGAGCCCTAGGAATAAGTAAGAAGTCCAGGACTGAGTTGCTGAATTTAATACAGATTCCCAGTATCTTCTTCCTCTGATCCTGCTGAATTTGGTATTTTTTCTCCCTGTTGGAGCCTTTTTGATGCTGGTCAGCCTGCTAACTCTAGCTTTGATGCAATTATTTTCCCCTCTACACTCCTACGCTCCTAGAGTTTGAAAACACTGCATTTGGATACCTCTTACATTTCCAGTATCAGAGCTGTTATTCAAACCCTGGTCCTTTTCCTCCTGCTATTACTGTCTTCTAGTTTATTGTATCAGCTATTGAAAGCACTGCCTGTTTATAGTTTTTGACCCCACACATACCTGCAGCCAAAGTCTAAGTACCTTTCTGAATACTTCTGCTGAACTGTTCCTTCTCTGCTTTGGCTTTTCCCCACCTGACACAAGCTCTCAGTGCATGTAGCTCTCCCCCACTTCTCCCTGTTCTTTAGAATCCTTTAGAATCAGTGTCTTCTCCTCAAGATCTCACCAGCAAACTGTTGCACTACATGGTCTGGTCCTTTTCTCTACTTTAAATTTCTCTACAGGAGGAAATACACCTCCCTGCATTTCAAAAGCACTAAAAGACAATTCTATAAATAGTCACAGTAAAAGCTACCTGCGAGAGCAGCTTTGTCTCATCTTCACCCAGAAGATGACCAAGGAGGAGAGAAAGGGGGGAGGCTGTTGTTTTTTACACAGTATAGACATGAAAGACTAAAGACTAAAGAGTAAGAAAACACAGTGATGGAAAGCTTTTATATGATATCCAATAGTTTTAACCTTACTCTGTTGCCTCACATAATCATGCTATTGCATGATACCTCTCAATCTGCTGTTTGAATTCAAATGATAACTGACTACCTTATTCCATTGTAAGGACTGATTCTTATCTCTTGCATTCATGGCAATGAATTGAAACTTCACAGAAATTAAATTAGCAAAAAGCATCCATAAAGTCAAATCCAGGTGCTTGCTAGCATTCCTCTTTCACTTACAGATCTGTTGGCTTCCTTTATTTTCAGGGGATTAGTTAGACTACCACTTTTACAGATTAAAGTAACTGGTAAGCAGAAGATTTTTTTTTCTAATAACATTGTTGCAAAACTCCGCAGCAAACCCACTAGTCAAAGGAGAGAAGCTATTTTGCAGCTATTTTGGAAGGTTTGTTAAAAAAAAAAAAAAAAAAAAAAACCTGTTACAGCAGCTGCAAGTCTTGTCTTTTTTTAAGCTAATTGTAAATTACTGCCATAAGGACAACTGCACATGAAAACTCTGCAAACTGCCCCATGCCTAAAGACATCTAGAGCTACTAAGATACACCATTCCTGTACAAGGTTGCTTTCTTTCCACTACATGTTCGCTTTTTTTTTTTTTTTCCAAGGTTTGGTGTCACTGAATTGCAATGTAAAATTGTGGCTATTGTTGGCCTCTTTACATACTGTTCCTAACTTAACAATCAAAGCAGTTTAGAAGGTCAAATAGGAAAACAATATCTTTAGAAAATAGCAACTTCTGTGACTTTGAAATAATAATAAAAAAAAAAAAAAATCAGTGCCAAAATGTTTATCTCCTCGGTTCATGAAGCCATAAAATAAGTACAACACCGTGAATCATCTCAAAACTTCAAAGCTTGTGTGCCCAGTGTACCATTTTAGGGCTATTAAGTTGTACAGCTACTGTACTTGTGGTAAATAGTTATACAAGATTGTAGCAGCAGTGCCAAAGATTCCACCCTTACAACAAACTCTCCTTAAAGCTGCACACTACCATGAGCTCACTGCGTGAGTTTGTTATGTCACTTACCATCTCAAGATCCTCTCCACAAAAAAAAATGTTGACCATTACATTGGCAATACCAGCTTCCTTTAGAGAATACAGAACTTTAGATATAGATATTATGATATAAACAGTAAGTGAATAATAAAGCACAGTGAGTTAATTCCCTTGACGTATCAGCATTTCTGTAGAAAAGCAAATAAATGGTTTTGCTCATTGTATAAAAGACCATGAACAAAATTCACTAAACTAAAAAAAATAAAATATATATTATTTGAGATTGAAGGTGGTAGTATATCCCCAAGATGTTATGTAGGCCAAGGAGAAAATAGAAAGACATGTTTTTCAGGAATACATGATTCAGAAATGAGCGAGATGGCTACTCATCTCCTCTAATACCTGTTAACATGTGATTTTCAGTGATTTGTCCCAATTAAATGGTAAAAAGCTCAGTTTACACGTGTACAAAAATTCTAGCCCACCACAATCTGTTTGCACCCGCATTGAGTGCAGCTGCTTGCTATCCCAGCTGGCTAGGGTAATCAAGGCATCACTACTGTCTTAAAGAGGCCATCTGGGAGGATTTAAGCCAAAATACCCATTAGGCCATGTAAAGAACAGGTCCTGTGGGGCATCCTGAATTTTTTGTGTATGTCATAGGACACTGTACAAGTTTTTTGCACATGTCATCTGGCAAAACCATTTGTATCAGTGGCCAAGGTTTCAAAGGAAAATTAAAACAAGCTTTTATGGACTTGGCATATTATGAAATGCACTGTCATGGGAGAGCTTTGTTATGAGCTCAGTTAACAATCATGTTATACTTAAATACTGAAAACTGTTATTTAAGCTTATGCACAACAAGCTGCCACAAGTTGTCTTTTCCATAGCAATTTGTCAATATCATCAAGACTGAAGAGTGAATTTATGCAAATTTGTTAATACTAAGTCAGAACTTTGAACTAATGTTGAACAACTTAAAACAAAAATTTGGATCAGTTGTCACCTTTACAATCAGGGCACATCTGCAAAGCTACTCACTTCAATTTGGAGACTGTCCTCAGCATGGCTTTACAATATGTCTCTGTCCATGTTGTACTAGGCAGCTGATTACAATGTTTTCATTATTTCTTTTTGTAGAATAAAGTTATTTCTAACAAGTCCATCTTCTAATTAGCTGTTTCTTCGTCCATGACCACCTATTTACATCATCAGAAAGATTGGCTTACCAAAACAAGGACTTTACCAGTTGCCTTGACACACTTGCCTTTAACACCTACATGGCAATATAAATTCCAAACACAATCCTGAAAGTCCTTTTGAAGCTGCATCTTCACAGAATTTCTGTTCTTTTAATATCATTTTCTTCTATCCTCAGCAAATATGCTCTCAACCCAGCAACTCACATCAGCTTTGCTCCTTCCTTTCCATCTGCTAAGAGTCTGCATTTAACTAAATGAACTTGTGCAGTGCTTCCAAGGCTTGAGAGAAGTGCATAGGAGAGGTTGCTTCCTGTAACTGCTTTTGGTACAGGTTAAAAGCACATTCGCTCTTTAGAAAAATGTTTTTACCCTGGGTTCTGAATCTCGAAACTGTAGTAAATTAGTTGAGAAAATAACTGAGTTGAATCCCACAATGCTGTTGTACAAAGTAAATAAAAGAAAAAGCAGTTGCTCAGTTTCTCTGTTTATGAATAATGAATATGAAAAAAAAAAACTATAATTAATCAGTATTGTGTAATTCCTAGTAATAAAACAGTATTCAAATGTAACATACTGTAGAGGTGAAAAAACAGCTTGTGTTATCAGATACATTTCTCTTAAAGTACAGCTATTGCTAGTACATTACAGAAGGAAACTTCAGCAAACAATCCAAGCAAGAGTCCTATCTTTGAAAGATGATTATTACTTCTATAATTTAAGAACTAAGAACACTCAGACTTTTCTAGAACCAAAAACACCCCCCATCCTCCTGCCTGAAAAAAAAAAAAATCCTTTCAGAACTACGTAGAGAAGCAAATTTTAGAGACAGATAAACTATTGGGTCTTAATTCTTTTAAATCCACTTGCTAAAATACATTAATTTATGCTTTTGGACATGTATATAGTTGTGCAAATCAGGATACCAAGAACCAAAGAGGTGTCAAGCAAAGACATACGTTCAGAATACCCAAACTATTTATATTCTGTGTTAAAACTTTCAGTTGGTAAGATTATTCATAAAGTCTCTAATTGATACAACTATGACTGGGAAGGGAAGGGATTTTTTTTTTAAACCAAAGTTCATCTGTTTTATAAAATATTCACCTGTTAGAGTGCTTATTCATGTATATACACAGAGACATTTGTCTTAGTTTAATTAGTTTAAATGTAAAATACATTGGACATACATAAATAATTGATAACCTTATACATTTGGTTTTCCAAATCAGAAGTTTGCTTAAGAAACAAAGGATATATTTGGCAAAGCAAGCTGGATTTTGATCTTTCATGGATGTAATCATCTTGGAACAAGAAGTTTCATGGAGATTTCTGAATAAAAAATAGATTTGAGTTCCCTAACACTGTTGCTATATACCAAAATACATTTTGATTATTTACATTAACTATCTAAATCAAATGCCAAAGAAAACAAATGTTTCCAGTTGGAAAACTTACTGAGTTTAGAATGTGGAGTATTCATATTGGGTATAAAGTAACATTTTTTTATCAGTAGAAAAAATCAGTAGAAATATCGTTTGAATTCAGCTGTTTTGATAGTGTATCACTTTAACATTACGATCATATGTTCATCTTCCAAAAGCATTTTCTAAAGGCATGATCCAAAGCACACCAGATTAACAGAAGAATGCATCCTTGGCTTGAACAGACTGTGGATCAGGCTTTAGCCACTGAAAGAATAAAATTCTCAGGTGATTTCCTATGAGATATGATGAGAAATTGAATACTTGGAGGTTCTCATTGGTCATAGCTGGAGCCCACAAAGTGACATGTGAAAAGTGCTAAAAAGGGAACCCATAAGGACTGGAAAAGACTCAGCTTTTATGGGTTATTGATTTACCAGGAAGAGTCTTGCCAAGTTTAAATGAAGAAAAACAGAAAAATGGCATAACCCAAGTAATGCTGTTGAGGTAACGTACTCTGTAATAGTGAGTGAAAATGGTGGAAGTGTTCTCCAACATCCTTTCATAAGACAGCTACATGATGTTAATGAAATAAACAGCTCCAGTAAAAACTTTAAGAAATCTGAATCCCAATGAATTTAAAGTATAAATTATTGTGTATGCTGGTATTTTACAAAGTAAAATTACAGGATCTGTAATAAATTTTTAATAAGCTTTTAAATGTTAATTTAGTGAAAAGAAACCTTGTAGACTGACACTTTTAAAGATGACGAACCTTAATTATGAAACTGCACTCTCATTTCACTGATATTAATCAATTAAACCACATGAAAAAATGTATAACATAACCTCAACCAAAATGGTATCTCAATTCTTAAATTCCCTCATAGAAATGAGGGGTTAAAGGTAAGCAACTGTGATGCAACAAAATGTTAAAAATAACAACATCCACTTCCAGTGGGAAAAAATATTCAGAAAAAAATTGCTATTCTGTATCTCTTTTCAGACCCAAAACTTACGGAAGAGTTCTAATTTATGTTTGAAATGGTAAACTGACAATTAAATTAATAATACTGAAACTTATGGGATTGGTAGAAATGTTGAGATATATTACAAAAATCTGAGTAAACTCAATCTCAAAAGGGAACTAAATAATTAATGTATTTAGATCAAACAGATTAGATTCAGCTTTTATTAATCTATTTTAGCTTGAATTTTTGTTTGTTTTTTAATCTGAAAACAGTATTTATATTCCCCAAACTATACAATATTCAATAATGCAGAGAAAATATCTTTTCCTTCACTTACAGTCTGTTAAAGTCACTTACATTGCCCTGTAGTTTTCTATCAACCAATATAACACGCAATTTGTGATTTTTTTTTTAATTATTTATACTTGTGAACAATTAGTGTGAAATTAGGAATTTAAAACTGTATCTGTAATCATGTCATGTTTAGCCTTTTATGCTCCACTGGGGCTCTCTTTCCTTACCTGGAACTCTCTTTGCCCAGTTGATCATATGCACTAATTCTCTGTCTGCAAGGTTGGTCAACAGGGTCATCATAGATGCTTCGTTGAATGGTCTATTTGGGTCATATTCAGAATAAACTATGGGTGGCTCAGCTTCCAGCAAGGCACTGACCATCTGTTCTGCTGTCAAGGACAAAGCTGGACTGTTCTTCTTGTTATGTTTAATCACTAGTGGACTTGTCCAAAGGGTGGGAGCTCGCAGCTCTGTAGAAGAAGCCTCCCCGTTCCTGGAATCCTGTTCCTCTCTTTGCCGTTTCTGTTTCATCATTCGCCCGCCTCTGCGGTCTTTCCGGATTCCTAGAGACACACAAGAATATAATGAACTCCTTTCCTTAAACACAGGCATTACATAAATATGGCCTCAGCCAGTCAGAATCTGTTGTTGATAGACCCATGGAGCATTAATGCCTGGTTTATTTTGTCAAGGCTTCTTCCTACACATGGAATCTTACATGAGTAGTTGGAGAGAAAAAATATTTCAAAAAGTATAGTGTCAGGAATAGTGACAAAAGGAAGTCAGTACCTGGAAATAAACATCTTTTTTTAAGCACAAACTTCAAGGTCATGTCCCAACCTCTAGCATGCAACTCTTCAATGATTGATCAATGTAACTTCATCATCTGAGTGGACTAGATGGATCACAGAAGTAGCTCTCAAAAACTATTCAAGAAGGTTTTGCTCAAGTTCACCAGTTTTAACTAAACATTATTACTGACGAGTGTGTGATCTTCCTAGTTACATAAGAACTATCCAGAAAAGTTCCCAGCATAAGATGGGCTTATACAGCAATAAAGATTGCCATATAAGCAGATAAACAAAAGCAAGAAAAGGGAAGATAATTGCAACCTCTAATCTAATGCGGGAGATCTACTGTCAAAAGTCTGTTACAACTGGAAGAGAAACTATCTTTGTCATTACAGTACATTTCTGCAATGTGTTTAGCACTGAATGACCCTGAACCTTTGGAAATTATGAAGTCAGCCATACTAACTAGAACAACAATGTAAGACCTTACAGTATAACAAAATCTCCCTTTGTGGAAAAGTTACAAGCAAAATATAATGATAAAGCCCACATGGACTCCAACAATAAAGAGAAGATTAAGGCTGCTTCTGAGTGGAGGAGGCACAGGCATTCTGAGGCTGAGTTAAAAACTTAAATCAGTTATCGAATGGGGATGGGGGATGAGTAAATAAAAAGGAAGGCACACAAGGAATTGAGCTGTGAAGAGAAGCCTATGAAGGATCTAGCTCGCTTGCAACCATACTGAGGATCTCATTGCTGCTGGGTCGGCAGAGTCTGCCAGACCATTTGCGTGGGCAGCCCATGCATGAACCACACCACACAGTATCCACAGTTCATTAGTCCTAACTGAAGCAGATCACTAGAAAACAAAGTGTTTTCTACTACTACAAGTGTAGAAGCTAGGCCAACCCTTCTTTCTCTCCCTCACTTTTTTGTAAAGAGATGAAGAAGCTGACCCCCCCAAGTTAGATGCCTGCTATTTACAGTATGTACCCCTAGCAACACCCAAATCCCATTTCTGAAACTGAGAAAAAAGGAGGAAATAATCTGCAGTGTGGTCTTCTTCCATTAGGAAATAAGAGCCTCAGCTACTGAGCCCCTCCAAATGCCCGTCAAAATGGCAAGAGGACTAGTCAGAGCCTTGTAGGTAGCAGTTCCCTTACTTCCATTTCCAATGCTGGGTGGGCACAGGGGTTATTCTGGAGTTCCCATGCAATATGGTCCCATGAAAAGTTGCACCATTCCCAGTTTGATAATCAAAGGAATAAAGATCTATACAGAAGAAGGAGACAAACTATTCAAGAAGCAGAGGAAGGAGAACAATTAAAAAAAAAAAAAAAGAAAAAAAACTTTGAGAACTTCTGCCAGTTGAAAGAAATGAATACAGGTCTTTCTAATGGATGGGAGAGAGGAAAACACAGTCTTTGCTCAGCTTTTTTCATACCACAGAAATATAAGCCTTCAGGTTCCCAGTTTTTGTTATTAGCACCTTCATCCCAAACCCAATATTTATTTGTATAAATGTTCAGATAAATAGCTTTTGGATCCTGTCAGCAGGTGTCCTTTCCCAGTTTCAAAGCAACAGAGTATATCTTTAGATCAATGTGCCTATTTCTTTGAATATGGTGATATTTTCACTGAATTAGTACTTGAAGATTAATACCTATAAGTCTAATTCTTTCAAAATCTAGCAGGCCTCCTGATTCTAGTCTCTCAATCTTTCCATATACAGCAAGTTCAATAAATCTTTCATCAAACTTACTACTGCACCTCTCTACATTTTCCCATTAGTTAACCAAGTTGTAAGCCAAAAGTTTGAAGTGCATCGCTGCTCCCATTTTTCATTCAGTAATACCAATTTTTTCTTACCTCTGGACTATTTCTGTTTAGAAGATGAGGGGGAGATCCTTGCTATCAAGAAAAAATGCTAGACTTATTTTGGCAAAATATCTTCCTAGAGTTATTCTCTTTGATAGCTTACTTCATTAGACTACTCAATAGTATGCATGCTCTTCCATAGCAGATATTTTTGTTGTATGCTTTATATCAGTGTAATGTTGTTGAATAGAAATTACCTTCTGAAACATGCAGACATAATCATGCGAACAAAACCACATGGTTCGTATACACTAAAACATTTGCTAGCTTTCCCACATCCCAAATTCTACAGCTGCACATGCAGTAATTTCCTTTTGAAGAGTTAGTAGTATCCTTGGGGCCTCCACTGTTCAACATACTCATAAATAGATGGACTCAGTACTGACATAATTCAGAAACAAGATCTTAGGGTTACAATAATACTATAAAAACATCAGATAAGCTAGTTTAGAAAGTAAATAGAATGTTGGAAGTTACCAGGAGAGGAAGGGAGGACAAAGCATATTCATAAATCACAGATTACGTTAACTCATGAGACACACTACAACGAACACTATATGCAGTTCTGTTCTTCTCATTTAAATACATATATATGTAAGATATAAAAAGGGATAAGTGAAAGACATGTAAGATTATCTGAAATGTGGAATATGTTTGGTGCAAGAAAGAGCTGAATTGATTAGGTCTGCCTGGCTTGCATGTAAGATACAAACCGACAAAATCCAGAGTAGCAAGATGATTAAGATATGAAGCCAGTGGAAGGTTCAGACCAGCTGATGAGGTTCTTCTTCACACCATGCAGAAACAAAGCTGAACTTGTGAATACATTAGATATTGGTATGACAGTGAAAGATATAGGTCAAATTTGTTGGAAAAAAGAAACCATCAAGGATTAATACATGCAAGTAGAGTACCTTTGGCTTGAGTCTCTATGCCATAGATTACTGGAAGGTAGGCAAGAATTTTTTTTTGTTTTGCTTTAAACGTATTCCAGCCGTGTCTTATTGTGTAAAACAAGGATATGATGATAATTTGACATAACAGAGGGCAGGTAGCAAATGTAAGCACGCTTAGTTGCTTAAAAATCAACTAGATTATAACTGAGAGCAGTAGTTTTATTTTTAATTCATCTGCACTGGCTTCTCTTCACCCTGAAAAACATGGTACATTGAGTGAAGCTGAACACAACCTGAATTTTGAAGAAATGCCCTGCACAAATCCATTTTTATGTTTTTATTTCATGAATAATAATAACAATAGTAAATCTAGGAAGCCTACATTAAATCTTGTAGAGAACAGATCCGAAAAAATAAGAAAGGGACAGTACACATTCCTTCTGCATCCTGTCAGAAACTTTTATGATGATGGACATAAAGGTCTTTGAATCTGTATTAGCATCACACTAGTAAGAGATTTATAGAAATTACTACTAAATTTTCACCTATCCCCTGGATGGTTACACAACATAGTGATTATATTATTCATTTTCTTGGATGAAATAGGAGTGAACATCTCTCTGAAAAATGTAAGTGCTTCCAAATCTCCTTCAGCTTAATCAAATTTTATCTCTTAAAAAAAAAAAAAAAAAGATAATAGTAATGCACAGTCACTAATTCAAAAAAAAAAAAGACAATTCTATTGAGCTAGTTTCATTGCCAAAAGTGACATGATCTGTAAGTTTCTTCTTTTTTAATATATGAATGCATTAATTTTGATTCCACAGTTCAGCCAATAAAGGAACTTGAATTGCCAGATGTTAAGAAAAACAATGTTCTACCAAAAATGGAAGTTCTGTGTACCTTACAAAAGCTCTCAAACAATTTCCACTTCATTGTAAAGCTAAAACAGGCAAGATTTTCAAAGACAGTAAAGCCTCGTATCTAAATTCAGCCATGGAGACAAGCTGCAAAACTGTTGAGCAATTGCATACTCCTGGAATTCGGTAGAACCTGATTAGCAATAAAATTGCATTGGGATTGTAGAATCAAACTTTAATCAGATGAAGCACTTCTGTAGCGTTTGCAAACAGGTGATTAAAATAGAACAAAAGATAAATTCTAGATTATTTTAAAAATATCCTAAATCACCAATGCATTGGACAAGCACTGCATCTCAGCCATCCAACAGTGGCTCTCAGCATGCATGCCATCACACAAGTTTGGCTGCAAACTTGTATAGACATCCCTGCAGTTGCAGCACATGCACATCTTAAAAAATAAATGCTAAAGGTTTTGAGAAAGCATAAGCCACTAGAAGGGGAAAGCTACCTTACCATTGGAAACGGGTGCCAGAGGGTAACAGAAAATCTGCATGCTCTTACTAAAGGCAAAGTGTACATTCTTACTCTGTGCTAATTTGTACTTGTGTCCACAAGCTAAAAAAAAAATTGGGGACAGTCTTTACATTCCTACATATTGCAAATGATCTGCAGAATCGTTTACTTATATTATGATACATACTTAACAGTAGTAACAAAAATAAAGCTTCAAAATTTTATTGAAGGCAAAGGATAGTAGTAAGACCACACCACAAGGTAGTTGAATATAAGTCACACAGATAATTTCTGTACTTTCTAACATTTCTAACACTTTCTAACATGCAACTTTGCAAAGAATCCAGCCAGGAACAAAGTTTCTTTTTTTTTTTTTTTTTTTTCCTGATGAGTGATAGGGATGTCACACCTGCAGTATTTTTCCTCAAAATATCTTATTCAGTAAACCTGGGTTTGTTTAGTTCTGTTTATCTTGAACTCACAACAACATAAAACTAAAATAGTTTAAAGTCACCACCTTTCATTAGTTCATTATCATTGTCTAGACTAGGACATAAAAATATATTCAAAAGCAACTGAAGCAATTTATTTTCTTAACTCTCCCTCAATAAATGTGCAAAAGTACAGCATATGCTGCTCAACCATAAGTGACAGCAGATTTGACTCCAGAATTCCAGGTCCACACAGTGGGATGAGACAGTATTTTGTCCTAGAAACTGCTATATAAAGTCTACTGGAGATAGGAGCTTCTATTTAACCTTTTATAAACAAATAATTTTATCTATTAAAATCAAAGTAAAGACTTAAAATCGTACAGCCAGCAAGCAAGAAAATTAAAAGTAACACCTCATGTTGGTATGCATAAGTATCTTGTGTATTATTTGATAAACATTTCAATTTAAAACTTTAGGCACACAAAAAGCTTTCTGTTTTTAGCATGTGTTAGCCCTGAAGCATACAAACAGAATATTTGTAGATAAAATCTTGGCTTCCACATTGTGATTCAGTGACAGTAGAAGGGCTTTGTAACAAAATAACAGAAGTTGCTTTTAATATTCGTAACTGATGCAGTAGTTTTCTACTTTTGCAAGGAAAATTTATGTTCCTTCCAATTGTATTTCAGATTATTCTCTACTTTTGTCAGTGGCCAGATGCTGATAGGTTTAGAGGAGAAATTCAGGGACGTAACAAGTCAATGAACTCTTAAGTCCTGTGCCTCTTTTTTCTGAAAGTACAACCAGAGAATCAGCACACTGTTGAACTCTCAGTCAGAATGTCAAAAATCAAAGACAAAAATAATCTCTATCACAATATCTGGCTTTTTTATCTTCTAACTGCTTAGAAACCACATAAATGATATGGAAAATGTTTCTTTTCAGCTCACTGTCTTTCCACTACTCACAGTGCTTTGGCATCCTACAGTTCCAAAGCTCAGCTCAACCACGTAGTGATAATGGCATCAGTAACTGCCCCAGCCATGGGCAGTAGAATGCAAGTACTGCATAAAACTCATTAGCACATAACTTGGAACTGTACCACTAATAGTACACGTGCCTTACTCTGGGAATCCTTGCAATAGTCAATGTTCTGCAAATTAACCTCCACTTTTTACTTGACAGACATTCAGATTACTTTTCAAGTATTTAAAGTAGTGGAAACACAGTAGATTTGGAAACTTGACAAGTCAAAATATAAAGGCAGGGTAAGTGCCAGAAGTGGAGAACCAGAGCTCTGTTTCTAGGCAACAAGCATATAAGCAATAGCTTCTCATTCATATCAGTGCTGTTTCATGTCTTACTGGAGCTAGCTTTCAAAACAAATAACTTTTAACACACAGAATACGCTCCTACTTAAAAACTGCCTTCTCAGAAATGAGTTTTTATCTTTGAAGTTTTTCCTGCTTTTTATTTATAATTAAGCCATGTATTGCTTATAAAAGTTTGTTTAATATTTACAGACAGTCTTTGACTGTAATAATTCAAGTCAAATGGAAGAAATAAAAGTATTACAACTAGATCATCACCCTGGAGCTGGGCCTAATCATTGAATATTATATTCTTCCAAAGCAACAGCTTTTTGCCAGTCTATATCAGTAGGTGAATATAGTCCTGAGAATTGGCTTAGACAGGCTCTTAAATCTCCATTTTTCCAACAATGGACAGAACAGAATCTGATATACCTCAATATTTGTTATGCCTCTCTCTGCCACAACAATTTACTGATACTGATTTTCAAAGTCCCCCACCAATTCAAGACATTCAAGATATATTCAAGAAATTCAAGATACTTCCTTGTTTGGATACCTCACCCAGTATTGGACCTGGATACAGTTCCCCTTTTTTGCAATTAAATTATGTTGGACAATGGTCATATCAGATGGTTGTACAGCACCTAATGCATAAACTAAACTAAACTAATAAAATAATAAAATAAAATAAAATAAAATAAAATAAAATAAAATAAAATAAAATAAAATAAAATAAAATAAAATAATAAAATAAAATAAAAATAAATTAAAATAAAATAAAAATAAAATTAAAATAAAATTAAAATAAAATAAAATAAAGACTACCGGACTGGAGTAGTGGCTGGTTAGCAGCCTACCAAATCAAGCCTGGGAGTTTAGGTGATGTAATCAAAAATAAAAATCCAGGGAATTTTTCATTTTTTTTTAATGGTTCTTATCTCTTTCCTAACTAGGACTTCTCACTCTATAATCAGTGCTACCTCTATTAAAAGAGAGAGAGAAAGAGATGCAGCAGTAAGGGGTGCCGGGCACAGGGCTTACATACAGAAATCATGGGTCTACCCCACGTTCTGCTCCACTAGTTTGCTTGGTGATTGTCACATTAAACATCGCACAGTCCTAGTATTCACATCAACTACTGTTAGCAAACAGACAAATGTAATTTGGGGTCTCTAGTGACTTTTCATAACTCACAGTTCGAGAACCAGTAAACTACTAACTACAGATAAAGGTCCAAGACATGCTTCCTCCTGATATGTATTTTGACATTCATTCTTTCTTCATAGCACATGTTTTAAAGAGTGCCACAGGATTTGTACAAGAGGGGCAACAGAAATTCAATTAATCCATCATTCAATTGAATCACTTTCAGTGCTGACCCTCCTGCACAAATCATACTAAATTTGGGCTGGAGTAATTATGGCAACAGCCCCATTTCTACATAATCCTTACAGTGAAGGCATAAACATTCTTGGGTTCACAATGAAACCTTTAAAATAACCAGATATTAACCATGATTCGGAAAAGCCAAGTCATTTTAGGAGTATGAGGCCATTAGTACATCTCTCAAAGAGAGAAATTGTAACTGCTACGCTTTAGAAATTAGATCTAATTTCTGATCTTTTCTGATCTTTTCAGTTACAACACCAGGAGCTACCTTCAGTATGGGCAAGCGGGAGACAGAGCTGGAGGCACAGCAGGAATCTTAAACTTCATTTTAAAACTATCAAAAATTTAAACAGGGACAATCTTTCTGCTGTATCTGTCATGAAGTAATATCACAACTAAAAAATAAATTTCTAATTAGGATCTTTAAAGAATGTAAATGGCCAAAAAGAGAATGTAAACAAATAGGTAGATATAATTGGCTTTACAATCTCAAAGAAATAGTATTCAATAGTAAAACATCAACAATTCTTCAGTAGTAAAATATTATTACATGACTAGCTAGAGCATATAAAGAAGCATAAAACAGGTTGTCAGGTAGGGCAAAATCTCTGTCCTTAGAGATTTTCACAACCTGACTGGAAAAGTCTTAAGCAGGCTGATCTGAATTCAGTGTTGAACCTTTGACCAGGTGGCCTGACAAGAGGCCTCCTGATGTTCCTTCCACCCTGGACTGTTCTATGAAGTAGAAAGAGAAAAAATATATTTGCAAAAACAATAATGTTTTCTTTTTCTTATTTTGGGGGCAGAGCAATGCAATATTATATTTCAATGGCAACAATCCACTTTGCATTTGTACAGTGGGGAAAAGGAAACATTTCACTAAAAAGCCAGATTTCCACTCCATCTTCTTTTCCAAGAGCCTGCTCTAAACTCACAAAACTTTGCTTCAAATGCTGCTTAAGTATATGCTTTCAGCCCATCAATTCAGCCCAAGGTCCTACAGTTACATACTTTTCCTCGTACATTTATCAGGCCCCACCTACACAGTTATTTGGCTGAGTACAGAACAGTATGTCCAATAAATATCATAAAGGTTCTCCTCAGACAAACCAAAATAGTTTCACATTGTTAAGCCATTTGCCCTCATTCACTAATTTCTATTTTTGATATAATATTTCATTAAAAGATAATTACATGGAAAAACAGAAAGTCTGGAGCCATTCCAGTGGTTGCATCAGACATAGATTTACCTGTGGTTCTGAGAATGATTTTAATAACTCTCTAACCTTTTCTTTTTTTCTTTTCCTTCTATTTATTTTGTTTCTAACCTTTTCTTTTTTTTCTTTTTTTTAATTTATTTATTTTGTTTTTTGTTTGTTTGTTTTTTAACATGTAAAAATATAGCACTCATCAAGGAAGTATAGCTCTCTCCATTTAAAAACAAAAAATCAGTAATGTTCTCTGAGGTAATGGAAAATTTGCCAAGTGCTTTTTATTTCCCTGTAAAATGTTGTCTTAAACTTAAGCAACATTGTCACACTGAACTAGACTGAATTCTCATATGGTTACAGTTGGGTACCTGGTTCAACAGAACGTAAGAGAAAACCTGAAAAGAGGAATGTTTTTTCCTCCCTGTTTCTAGTAGTTAATGAACGTTTCTATAGGCACCTGACTTGTGGTTATAGCACACTGCTACATCAAACAGACTTTTATTCCCTGGGCTGTACTGCAGTAATCTTTGAAGTCTTCTCAGATAATCTCTTTGGGCAGCACTGGAGGATGAAGGTTTCAAATACACTGTGATTTCATAGTCCAGAGAAATGACACTTCTGAACAGAGAATCTTCTCTAGACAATATGAAATTCAGGCTGTTCCAAAACAATAAATACCCGTAATCGTATTCATGATCACCATTTGGATATAGTAAATGAGCTCTCACTCCTTGATCACCATATTTAATATGTCTTGAGGTTGGGAAGCCATCAGCATATACCAGCTGACAGAATCATGTACTTCTCAGAGTCATTAAAAATACCTTACCAGGTAAATAATTGATTCTTCAGAAAGGATGTAGCATTTAACATTATAATGAATATTTTCATAGCCACATCAGCACCCTGTTCTGATCCCATAGGCACTTGATATTAAACCTGCATCAACACAGATGAAAGAAGAGGAAGAATGTAGCATTCTAATAACTAGAAATTCACATCTATTTATCACACTATAACATATTTAAGTGATAGGTAATAATTAAAGTCAGGTGAATAAGACCCTTTGGAGCCAAGCCATTAAAAAGTCATTAAAACAATGAAGTAATGGAGAACTAAGTCTATATTGGAGCAGAGATCACCTGGACCATATATACAGTTGGAGCTTCTGCAACAGCTGTGAAAACTGCTGTAGTTGCAGTTGGAGGACTGCAACTGCTGTAAATACTCCTTTTGGAGTCTGGGGGTATGTTGCAGGACCCCACACAGTGTGAAATATTAAGTTACGATACAATCATCCAAAGCAGAACAAAATCAGTCTTCATAAATGTATCAAAGGATCATATAAAAAAGCAAAGCTATTTTTCTCTGTTACCCAACCAAAAGAAAGAGGCACATGACAAAAAGCTTATTCCATGTGACTGCTATGTCCTCATATACAAACATAAGGCTGCACAGTCTAAATATTAACATATGATTTTAAGGTCTTTTTGGCTTATTCAGAAAAAGAGTATTTGGACAAAATATAACAGCTATAAACTCTGCCTCACTATAAACTTTGCCTCATATGCTATGTCACCAGAGAATCTATCAGTCTAATTGTCTCAAAGCAATGCAATAATGGATGCAGAAGGAAACACTTGCAAATATAAGAGGAGAGAAAGAAAATAGCTCTTCAGTATTGGAAGATATTTTTGAAAGACCAAAGAAAAGCTGGGTGAAAAGAATGACTAAATTTCCACACAACCTCATAAGTAAATGTTCCTACAGTAGAGCTCAAGACCCACTTAAAGCCTGCATTCTTCTGAATGAAGCCCTAAAAACACATTTCAACTGTGTCCACTCTATTAAAAATAATGTTAGATGAATTTTTTAATATTGCATTCAGTTAGATGACTTTCCAGGATTTAAACCTCAGAAACCAGAGCTTATAATTTATGTTTCAAATTAACCAGGAACAATTAATCAGGAACTCATCTAGCTTCTCCTGTTGGTACTGTAACTCAATAATATCAACTATTGTTCAGAAGTTAAATGACGGATGAAGTCACAACCTAGCAATGTTGGCAATATATTCAAAAAAAAAAAAAAAAAAGAATTCAGTGAAGAAAGAAAACAGATTATATTCAGAGAAAAGAGAGATTATAGAATTGTTCAAAAGGTCCTTCTAAAAGGTATATCATCCTAAGCATGTAACAATTATGGAGGTAAATATAAAAGTAAAATCTGACACAAAAGAATTTTTCTTTTCAAATGCATGATAGAACTAATCCTTTCAACAAGACAAATTCTTTTGTATGAACAAAACAAGATTATTTCAATTTAAAAAATATTACAAGACAACTATGAATTATTAAAGGAAAATATGGAACTTGAGTTAACCACAGCACTGTGTGATTCAAAAGTGATGAAGAGAAGCATTGTAAGAGACCTATTACAACAGAAAAGCTTAAGACATCTCCTCAAGGAAAAAAAAACAAAACAAAAAATGGAAAAACAAAAATCAAAGTTAACCAGATGGAATACCAAGAACATGCACTTAACCTTTATCTTCATCTGAGAGAAAATATGACAATTATCAAGCAGTATCTGGAAAAAAACACATATTCTTAGACTCTCATCTATGAACCAGTAACAAACTTCAGTGCATTATTAGTGGTCCTGTAGGAGCAGGCACAATTTATACATCTGCTCTCCTTGTTTGTAATACGTAAGTTTAGATTTAAAAAAAAAAAAAACTACAATATCAACTATTGTAAAATTTTCAGTGACTATAGAAATCTTGCATTATTGTAAAAGGAAAGAAAGAAGTCCACAGGAATTTACAAAAGTGTGGGCCACTGTACAAAACATAAACTTCAGAACACTTATATCAGAAAGAAAAAATAGCAGTCTGTTTTTTAGGGGGTGGGGGTCTTTTTTAATCTACAGAATGTTAGCTATGTTAGCTGAGAATTCTGAGCAATTTTAATGCAATTGAAAACATGTATGTACAGAACAGTCAAAAACAAAACATATCTTATAGAACAGATATCAAAGACATCAATCTGGATCATTAGTTGAATAAATAAGGAAAAATGGATGGAAAGGTGCCCAATTAAAGATGTAACAGCATCATAAAACATAATGATATATCTTAACATACATAATTATGTATCTGGCATATGTACAAGGGTCAGAGCTTAAGGCTGCGTGGCAAATTTATGTATGACATTTTCTTATATTTGCTTGTCTTGCCTGAAGCCTTTACTTCTTCAGACCATTGCTGTTATACTAATTATATAGATATGACTTTTAAGAATATCCACCAGAATATTAAGGTAGAAACAAAAAAACTCTGGATCCACAAACTCAATTTTATGAAAAATAAATGTCTACAGTCTTAAGCATTAGAACTGAAAAGAGCCTTGATGCCTTCCAGCTGTTCGCATCACTAAACTGAGAGTAACAAAATCAGTCTCAGCTCTTGAATTGAGAAAAATGCATATTCAACGTCAAAGCACAACGACACCTTTAATCTTTTCCTTCTGCTCTTTCTCCCGGAATTCCCAAACCTGGCCTACCCTGACTGCACAGACTGGACTTATAAACAACCATTTGTTGAGTGAAGGATAAACATAATGAGGTACACTTCGCTCTTGCCCCCAACACAGTTGATTTTTCTTGGAATAAGTAAACGTTAGTGTGCCACAAAAGGGAGAACCAATATACAATTTCACAATTATCCCCTTCCTACCATGAGACATGGGTTCTAATGTTTTAGTATTTTGCTAAATTTTCATGTAAAAATAGGTTTGGATAAAGCTAATGAATACTCTTCATTAATTAAAAAAAATCTGGAACTTTTAGTAGTCTATTATAAGGTTTTCTTCTGCTTTAGAGAAAATATTTCTCATATGAAACCCTATGATTTCCTATTCTTCTTAAATATTGATGTAAGGGGCTTGACTTTTTCAAAAGCATTAAAAATTGGTAACTTCTGTCTGCTTTCGACAAATATGCAGTACTGTAAAACAGAGGAGAAAGCCAGGTATCATGATCAATTCAAAACTGTTACAGAAAGAACTCTTCCATGTAAGAACACACTGTGGCAATTATTCAGTATTGTCAAATATTTCTAATTTTACCTCCAAAAGTTTAACACTATATAATTTTATAAAATAATTCACTGGTGTACCACTTCAGCCTAAGCATTCAGTGTCTAATTCTTCTTCTCTGATATCATTAGTACATAAGTATCTTTCAAGAAAGCAGCACCTATCTCAGTTTGTAAAAAATAAGTGAACCTTTCAGTTTTGTTGAAATTAATTTACATCTACAATATATGTACAGTACTGGAATAAATGAATTTACTTTCCCTTCCAGAACTAAATGAATAAGTATCAAATAACTCACAAGTTTATTTTAACAAATATGGACTGATCTGAGATTATTAGTGTTTTTCACAGTGAACAGCAAAATGTCATAAAATCTTGGGTTAAGTTTCATTCATCACAATCTGGTGTCTACCACAATAGACAAAATAAAAATAATCATGCATCAAAAATACTAACAGAAGAAGCACAGGTCCACCAAAGTCCATGTTCCTATAAGTTTTGATGCAAAATTTAGCTAAGAATAATAACATAAGATTTGGGATGTTTTTACTTTTTATTTAATTGCTCTTTGATTTAATAAACTTCAGATCAAAGAAAGTAGTTGCTCCCTGCTTTAGGAACCATATCATCTGTCCAATGAATTAAAAAACAGGAAGGCAGACACCAATGCTGAGGATTTGTTGGTTGCTGTGTACATACCACCTTTCATCATTCCCACTTCATAGCATTTTCTTAGTCGGCAGGCTTGGCAACTCTTTCTTCTGTTCTTGTCAATGGTGCACTGGTTAGTAGCAGGACACATGTAGTCATTGTGCCCTGTAAAAACAGAGGGAAAGTAATCACACTGTTACACACAGTCTCAAATCACAGACATTACAAACCTGCCTATAATACTTTATCTTATTTTTCATTGAGTATTTAGTACAGCATCTAACATCTCAGTTATCATAATCTATCCCAATAGATCTTAGTGAAGCTAACACATTCACAATATATTTATTCACAAGTTCTTTACAAGTACTATTAGAAACACATAAAAATACCTATAGAATAATTTTTAAAAATGAACAATCACAAAAGGTGATAGATAATTATAAACAAGTCACTTGACTTCCTTCTTCGTAGCCTAAGAAACACAACGCCATCTGGTTCATCTGCCTGTTTTCATGCTTAAGCAATATACTGCACAAAATGATCATAGGTTTATAGAATGAAAAAGGCTTATCCAATGAACTTTTTTAGATATCTACGAAAATTTAGGGCAATTTAGAAATTAAAAAAATAAAATAAAATAAAATAAAATAAAATAAAATAAAATAAAATAAAATAAAATAAAATAAAATAAAATAAAATAAAATAAAATAAAATAAAATAAAATAAAATAAAATAGAAGCAACACCTTTTAATTTACTTGCATATCACGGATAAATCAGTCTCTAATTCACTTCTTATTCACTTCTGTCATTATAAATTCTTAAATTACCATGTGGTGCAACTAAGTTTGGTACCAGTACCTTTTCCTTCAGAGATCCACTTCCTCATTTATTAGGCTCTGAACCTCAGTTCTTGCTACAAACATTTTCAGCATACCATAATTTGTTACTGCCAACAAACCTCTATTCTAATTTTCCCTTAAAAAGAAGTATCAAATATGTACTCAAGCCTTCTATTAAATTATTTTCCAAGTATAGATGAAGTTTAGCAAGGATAAAAAGACTATCCAAAATGATCTTATTGGTGCTTGGTATTCATCTAAACACAACTAAGGTACAGCACACAACGAAACAATTTTACTGCAGAACTGTTTGTTCTTTCTTTCAGGTCCAGGGATCAGCTTGAGGTAGAGTAGGTTGGAGGTTTGACAGAGGCCTTGGTCTCATCAATTCATCTATCCTTGACTACAAATTAGAAAATGGAGTAAAAACGAGTATCAGATTACTCCAGGAACATCTGCTCTTTAGTGCTACAAAACTGGGATCCAATCAAAATAAGCAGCCAAACTGTAAACTAGTTAACATGGTGACAGCTGACTACATACTCTCTCAAACAGACAGAATTATTATTTGTTAACTCTACTTTACAGAATGGTATATGACTGGAAAAAGCTGAGTCTTCCAGGACTGAGGTAAAGAGAGAGAACAGAAATTCAGCTCAACCTCACCATGAAAGAGCATTTTAATTTTCAGTTCCTCTGGTATGATACACACTGTTCTATATCTAATTCAAAACATTTCACAAGAAAAAGAAAGAAAAAAATAAGAAAAAAAAAATCAAGACAGAAAGAAAACAGCCACAACAGTATAAAAAATGCAGTATCTACAGGGAAAGGGAACAAAAAGGTAAAGCTTTATTTTTATGGAAATGTATTTTTATTAGGTCATACTAAACAGCAGCAAAAAAATAAAAATAAAATTATAGCACCTGTCCTCAACCGCCAGCCTTGTCTTATAAGCTGAGTTCTGAAATAAGGGGAAAGAAAGACTGAAAACATTAATTAATCTTTTTTTTAAATGAAGGAAAGCTTTGACATTCTATCTGATCTTCATCCTAGTGAAGTTAAAAGGTAATTTCACAAATGGAATGACTGCAGGCTCTGAATTCAGCAAGTCATTCAGAATATCATTTAACTCCATATAAGAAAAGCAGATAAATGGCCCGCTTAGGTCAAAGCTGAAGATGTGCTGTACCATGTTCGCTGTACCAGCAGATGCTCATAAGGTTCAACAATTTAAAATTTAAAAAAAAAAAAGTGACTATGCAAAAATCTAGTGGAACCACTATGAGCAGGATGGTCATTCTTTTCACAGTGTTTAAGTGGGTGATAACCTATCAATTTTCTCTGGACCCAGATCTCCTTATGCAAACTATTATGTTTTGGGAATGGATTTATAATTTGTAGAATAATATATAAAATAATCCTGACTGTGATCAAGCTACAGTCCCTATTGGAATCAATGTGATTCATACTACCTTGTTTCCATAGTTTATATTTTAAATATATGTTTTAGAGTTTAACTTAATTAGTCTGTTTTCATGCACACAACCTGCACCTTAGACATTCTTCTTCCATAGTGCTTGATCAGCTTCACAGGATAAAACCTGTAAAATTTTGAATGCCAATAAAAAGAAATATGTGTGTGAATAGCATAATTCTTCTGATTATGAGTGCCATAGCTAATGTAAATGTTTAGACTTTATATTAGCTGTAAGCCTAGTAAGAAGATAGTGCTTTTAATATTTCTTACAATTTTTGGTTTAGTTGAACCCACGTGTCTTCAGAAGACTAGAAAAAACATAAGCAACTTGGAGAAAATGTTAGATAATTAGAGTATACAGTAGAAATTATTATGAAATGAATAAGGGCAGAACAGGACAGAAACGAAGGAAGGAAGGCAAGACCATTTCCAGCTTCCTGACAACACCATCAGACTCGGTCACAGGAAATGAGGAAGAAAGTTTCTTTTGCAAGGAACAGACAAGAGTGGTAGTCTAGCTTGGGGTGGGATGGAATGGGAAAAGGTAGAACACAACTAAGAAATAGGTAAAACTCAAAGATTACTCGTGGTTTTAAGTAAAGTAATATAACTTAATTACTCTGCTGCAAGGTGTATTGTCTTTTAATTATTCTATTTTTCATTTTATCCTTAAAGCTCATCTCTTGGCAAAGCTGATTCTGAACAATCTGACATATTAGAAGGGATTTAGTAGGGATTTCTCACTGGTAGTAATCATTAACCTGACAGTGTGTCACATTAACAGGTGCTCAACTGCCCTACCCCACATTTTTGTGGTATGCAAACAACAATATAGGCTACAGGAGAGACTAATTAGATCATTTGGATAATTGGTATCACAGGAATGCTGAGAGGAAGAAATGTCCTTGGTGATCACTGATACTTATAAATGGAAGCACTTGGCTTCTCTGGTCTTACTGTTTTACTGTGTTTTTTTGTTTGTTTTTTTTGTTTGGTTGTTTGTTTTTGTTTTTTGAAAATAAATTACTAGATAGTCTACACAAAAATAAAGGCACTGAGTTTTCTAGAGTAAAGCCACTCTATTATATATATGACCTTGGTTTAATCTCCACATAGCTCACATAGCTGTTAGTCTAAGGGCTCTCACAGTACATGTGGTGTATGCAATAGCAGAGCATGCTTGAATCAGTGGGAGGATGATTTATCTGTGAGGATTTCAGTCAGCAAAACACTTCATATTTCTTTAAAGTTAAGTGTTACTACATTCAGCAGAACATTTAAGCATCTGTGGACTTCTAGCTAGTATTCCCAGCATATTGTATATGGCTAAAGCTAAGTTTGAGCGTTTCACTGAATTGCATCTTTGAAGACCTGACTCCATGTTCTCCTGGACCAACAAGGATGAAAATTAGGGTCCTATTAATATATTCACATTAATTAGCATAACACAGAAACGGGCAGTTCCATATTACATTTCAGTAACCATCAAGATTAGCCTGAGGGCATGATTAGTTTAAGCAGCACAGAAGTTGTACAAACAAAATGAATCAAAGCAACGAACATGTCAACATGTCAGGTTAAGAATGCTTAAATGACACTTAATTGTACAAAGCCAATATAGTAACATTTTTAGTTAGGTAAATTTTGTGTGAAACCTAAACTGATGTAGTTGAATTGACACACACCGTACATTTCAAACAAAGCTAGGGAGTATTATTATCATTTTACTGACATGTGCTCTTCATTTTATTTATTTATTTATAATTTCAATCCTCACATCAAACAAATCTCTTCAACTTTCTTTACCTATCTACATAAGGCATCTAACAGGTTAGCCATTACCTGGAAGCACCAAGTTGTTCTATGATCCTATTCTGATAGTGAAATTAGCAGAATTTCATAAATGCAGGTGAAATGAAGGCTACAGTGTGGAGTTTATCCACACATTAATGTACAAATCAAAGAACAGAGTGATGAGTTGGTGGACTGGGTTTCAGAAAAATAAAACCTTAGAAAGAATAGCCTCAACAGCAAGAAGAAAATTTTCATAAACTGTAAGAAAAAATGCACGTGGACAATAGTATAACTGTATATGCTAACCCCATGTGAACAAATGTTGAATGTAAAATAAAACGTTATACCAATTTTAAGTTAAAGTGCCTCAGTAAAACTCCATATTGGTTTTTAAATCCTGGTCTGTCCTAACGGGAATCACAAAAGAACAGAAGGTTATGCCTAATTCCTATATAAGCACAGACACTCACATTCACAGCTTAATTACCCTCAGCAAGGTCTTTGGATTTGGAACTTGGGTTCTCTTAACAACTACCCAGCCCTGCTGAGAAGATGAATAATTTTCTGTTTTTAAATACACAAGGCATTTCTATATACAACAGTAAGGAAAAGGGCCTAGATTGTAATATATACTTTCTATGCATCCTGCAAGGAAGTCCTCCTTCTACACACATCTCTGACAGAAGGATCACAGAGCCACTAAAGAATGAGAAAGGAAGAAAGGTCAAAATCTATATATTCTGTATTATGCCATGAACTGAGTGTTCATTTTCAAGTGGAATCTTCTGGTCTTTGCATATGTATAGCACTGTTAACATGAGCAGTTAAATCAAGTGAAATGATTGTGATACTGATCTTTCCTTTATCCTTTCCATATACTATTCAGCTAGCAGGAAAAATTAAAAAAGAATGAGAAGAGACACTGCTTGAACATACCATACCTGCTGTCATCTCACCAATTCAGTAACTCATGAACATATACATTGAGAAAGAGTAACATATAAAAAGTAAAACACTACTTTAGCTGTATAACTATATAAATGTAAAATTATATTTTCTACCCCAGCAGATGATTTTGAAGTTTTTCTTATTGGCTTTAGTTCTAAACATTGAATTGGTGTTTCATCTACCATTTCAGCCTTGTGACTCTGTATGCGAAGTCTAGTTCTATCCCAACTCCATTCCTGTCTTTTTTAATTTTAGACAAGATAATAAAATAGGAAGCATGTTTTTTTCCTCATGACATATAAAAGACACTAATCTAGATCCAAATCTCTACAAAATCTGGCAAGGAGTGTGACATATAGTTTCTGTTTCCTTATCTGATAAATCACAATTGTTTTTAATCCTTGGAACATGATTAAAACAACAGCTGTTAAAAGAAAAAATCCCACAATATATTACTTACAACCATCTCAATATGGTCTCTGCAGGGACAAAAACCATTTTCAGAGAGAGTCACAGGCATGCCATGAACATCTTATTCCTGTAGATTTGGAATGATATCTCAGGCATTTTTTAGCTTCAGTTTATTTGATCTAAAATGGGAAGGGGAGGATTCTACTACAGAAAACTCCCACAACTAATGAGGCCAAAAAGTAAAAACAATTGCAAATTATCCTTGTACACTTAAAATCCAATAGGGTTTGGTAACAGGAAAATTAGCATATCTCTATTTTTATTGCAGGTATGTTTTGGATTCTCATGAGACCTATTGAATAAGTTTAGCTGGTCTTACTTTATATTTGGATCCTTGGTAACTGAATGTAAAGTTTGCACAGAGCTGTAGTGTATTTATCCACACAGTTACCCCCTGTAAAAGAAAGTGCCATTTATTTTGTTAAAATATCATATAAATCTTTAACATCAGCACTCCAACAGAATCCCTTTGTTGCCTGTGAACTACATTCTCATGCAAAATAAAACCAAGTTATGTTACTCTTTCATTTATTGATATGGAGCACTGATATGTGCTCATTGGGTTGCTTATATTCTAACATCATCCATACTCTATATTATATTCATCCATTTTATATTCAGATGGGTCAACAAAGACAACTTATTCTGTTGCCCTACATATCTTCAGCCACACTTTAGAGTGGGGAGTACCTGTGTTATTTATAACAAAGGAAGTCCAACTATTTCAATAATTTGTAACTAAACTAAAATCAAGTCTGTGAGAGATATATAATCTTACACAAAGAATGCAGACAATGAGAGATCTTCTAGAGCTGTTACTAAATTATTCCAGCAGATAATTGCCATTCTAATTCAGTGATTTTTTTTCTCTTTTTTTCTTTTTTTTTTTTCTTTTTTTTTTATAACCCTGAACTAGTACTAATACTTCCACAAAGTTTTTTAATAGTCTCATTTTGGAAATAAATTATATCACTTCATGCACTTCCAATAGAGTTATTATTTAAGTCATTTTACACAGTTCTGTGTAGTTTGATTTCCACTTCTCCAAAGAGAATTCAAAGGATAAACTTAACCTGCAGAAAGTCTGAAAGTTCAAGTGAGTGAAATTTATGGAATAAGTTTGAATCAATAGACCCATACAAGTTAAAAGAGGTTACAAAAACATATTTTCTTTCATACCCTCTGAAACCAAATGAAACAGTTACGCACTTTCCTGATGGACACAAAAGCATGTCCTCTTGTTATTTGTAAATGTCAAACTCTTTTCTTTTTCTTCCTCTTTTTTTTTTTTTTTTTTTTTCCCCTAGTGGATATAGTGAATATTTTGAACTGCTGACAGGCCAAGCACTGAGCTAGGAATAATGTTTGCAAATTAAATATTACTGAAATACTTGCAACATGAAATACTCTTTAACTTTACTTTGTTGCTTGATGAGACACAACAATAAAATATAATATTTCAGAGGAAGTAAAACACCATTAAAGCTAATAATACAGGTTACATCAAGTACAGTCTCCAAGTGCTAGGAATTTTGTCTAGGATGGAAAAAGTTTTGGTCTTGGTGGAGGAAGAACCCATAACCGTTTATAAAATCAGATAACAATAAGTGAGAGTTCTCTACTTTCTGGTAAAGTATGCTGCTCAACTTCAGAAAGGCTTTCAATATAGCCTAGGAGTAACATTTCATATGTCAGCTATCTATAGTTTAGATTATGTCAGAAAACTGATCTTGGGGAGTAACTACCAGAATTCAATGTTACAGTGGAAGCTGATATTGAATGAGGCTTCATATTGTCTCTCCTAGATCAAGTCCTTCTTCAGAAATGGGTAATAAAACCATATTTATTTCATTAAATGTTATTCACTGGTAGATGATCTTTATGTGTGTTGTAAGAACAGAGGAAAGACCAGACTTCTCTGCTAATCAGACAGAAATAAATCTGAAATAAATGGCAGGAGTCCACAGGAGTCTACAGAATAAGAGTTCAAAATAATCGTGGCAAACTGGTCAAGCATAGCACATGGGGAAGGAAAAAAAAAAAAAAAAAAAAAAGAAAACAGAGCAAAAGCAAAGACCAGTAAAAATCGTTGCATTAAAACAGGAATAATCAGATGCACAAAACAAGTGGTTTCTTCTGTAGAAAAAAACAATTGAGTTTATTCTGCATCACACACTGATTGCATGAACAGTGCCATGCTTTGATAAATAAGGCAAATATTACAGTGGGACAGAATAGAACAACATAGAGGAATACCATTGGCTAGGTATGTAAGATAATCCTATTGCTTTGCTCAGCATTGGTAAAGCAACATATAGATAGAAAACATACCTCAAAAATAAAAATAAAAGAAAAAGCGGGACACAGTACAGAATCTCCAAAGTATCACAGAATCACAGAATGGTTAATGTTGCAAGAGAAGTCTGGAGGTCATCTTGTCCCACTCACCTGTTCAAACACGGCCACCACAAACAGGTTGCCCAGAACCATGTCCAGATGTCTTTTGCATATTTCCGAGGAGGGAGACTACAAGCCCTCTGGGCAATCTATTCCAGTGCTCAGTCATCCGTACACTAAAGAAGCATTCCCTGATGTTCAGAGGAAACCTCCTGTGTTCCAGTTTGTGGCCATTGCCTCTTGTCCTGCCACTGGGAACCAATGTATAAAGCCTGGCTCTGTCCTCTTTGCACTCTCTCCTCAGGTTTTTACATACATTGATGAGATACCCCCTGAGCCTCCCCTTCTCTAGGCTAAAATGTCATAGGAGAGATGCTGCAGTCCCATAATCAACTTCATGGCCCTTTGTTGGACTCTCAACAGTATGCCCATGTCTCTCTTCTACTGAGGAGCCCAGAACTGGACAAGTAGAGCAACTAGATTAGAAAGCTAGATAACAAAACCTATGAGAAAAGGTTGAACAAACTGGGTTTATTCAGGTTAAGTAAAAATAATGTATCTTTAACAGTGTGGTAACACTCTTTGGTGCTCTACAGGCTGTTGAAGGGGAAAAGAGAACAATTTTATTTTTATTTTTTTAATTTTTCTGACAGACAGGAAAATAAATGATGAGCTTAACCTGCAGGAAGGAAGATTCAAATTTCATAGTAGCTTTCGGAGATAAGGAGAGTTAAACAATGGATCAGGGTACAAGTTTTAAGGAAGCAACTAAACAAACATATGTAAGGAGTCAGCAATAGTTGATCCTATCACAGGACAGAAAGATGGACTAGGGCTCAAGGTTCACTGCAGCCCAATGATTTGCTTAGACCATGAAAAATAAGGAAACATCTTGGATGCAATCATCTTAAATCACTGTCATATCTACGCTGTAGCATTTAAAACTCACTGGAATACTACCACTTTCAAATGTCATTGACTAGGAAAAAAGAAGCATTGACACTTACTTTTTAACAGCCAAGTTTCTGTAACAAGATCACCATTAATTAGGATTCTGATATTCAAAATACGCATTAGGAAGCAATGACCAGAGCATGTATTTAACTCAAGAGGCTCTAGAAAATATATACTAAAAACACAAAAATAAAACAAAAGAAGTTCCAGATGAAGCTGGCTGATCACAGGTGATTAGGACTGTCACAATGATTCCTAAACCCTTCTGGTATTTCCAAATACACATTTTCTGGACTTTGAACTTCTAACAGTCACCTACCTCTTAAACTGGAACTGAGTATTTTCCACCCTGACATTAGATACTGGTCTGCAGTCCCTGTTTATAGGCTGTGTTTGCCTCTGCAAGTCCCACTTAGGCTTATGTCCTATAGTTTTGCTCTTTCTACTGATAACTCATAGAATCAGCATACAAGCAGTCTTATTAGGGAGTTTCTGTCTTCTTGGCTGCAGGATCAGTACAGAATTTGCAACTGTTATCAAGCAGATTACAAAAATACCATGACAACAGAATGTAATAATGGAAAGTTATAGGGAAGATTTCATAACACCCCCCTCAAACTGGCAATATTTCAGTTGCTGCACTGCAGCATTACTTAACCATCCACTTATTAGGCATGCTTTACCAGAGAAAGTCTTCTCCTCAACTCAGATGAAAATATGTGTCTTACTACCACTCCTAGCACTAAAATTTGAACTACATACTTTGAATAGAGCACAGCTCTATCACTGTGAAGCTAAAACAATTGATAACACTCCAAGACTACTGCCAAAACTCTCCTACTTGATGTTCGCAAGGCATAACCATTAACTACAATTGATGTTCAAGACACACAACTAAAATACTTTCCAGCTTCAAGAATTCCTGCACTTCAAAGACCACTATATCTCTGTGATTCAAGACACTAATGGCAATCCTCTGCAATTCCTCAGCATGGCAATTCATACATTCTCATTTGCCAGCCTATTCTTGCCGGGCTGGTACTGCTTTGCATCATGCAGTAATTCTTAACTAAATATTTATGAAACTTTCCAGATTTTTGTCTGAATATACAGCTGTGAGGAAAAGGCAGAGAAGGTGCACCTGAAAAAAAAATCAGAAGAGTTTATGACAAAAACAGGAAAATATAAATGGGGATTTCTAAGATACTTTGGCAGTTCTCAAATCAATATATCCTTCAATGTAGAGTTACTGCTCAGTTTTCCAAATTCCTTTTCCCCCAGGGCAGGTTCTAAGCCCCTTAAATACAGGCATTTGTTGGATGCTAGTCAGAGATGCTAGGATTAATTTCTTCCTGTCCCTTTGGTGGCTATCTAAATAACAAGAGAATTAGAAGGAGGGGAAAAGAATGTGTGAGTCACAAGGGGATTTTTAATTTGTAAATGGCATTTGTAAGGCTGATTTTGAAACAATTCATCCAATTCTGATATCTAGATTTTAAAGAGGCTATTACAGGGGAATTAGAAAAGGTCTAAAGACAAAGGAAGTGATTCAGAAAATAGAAAGATATACAGTGAGTGACTCAAGCACTTTTGTTTACTTAAGATATCAAGGTGATTTGACTGTAACAACTTAAGTTGTAAGAACCTCCCACAGGGAGGAGATACTAGGTACTAAGACTAGTTTGTGGATGTGATATAAAAGCCAAAGTAATTTAAGGTAAATAGATTTTTTTAGCAGGTGGGAGGACATTAGAATAAACAATCATCATAGGAAAGCTCTTGAGCTGACAGATCAAGGCTGGGCATCTTCTAAAAGATTTACTTCCATCAAGCTACTGGGCTCTGCACATAGATAGCATATAAAGTTTATATTGAGAAGAGACCAGACTTAATGATCTAATGGCCCCTTTTGATCTTAAAATCCATAAATATTTTAATAGAGAAGTACAGCATGCTGTGATGTGACTGCTTGTTATGCCTCTGGATTCAAGTCAGTTGACCAAGTACATTCCTGAAGGCTACATATGCTGGGCAAAGAATAAAGCACTCTTCTATCACCAAGCAACACACTGTTCTTGGTGTCATATGATTTTTTCCTCACATAAAACTTTATACATTAATATCAGTCTGCACTCTGTTTTTCTCAAAACAAAGTCCCAAATCACTTTTGTGACATAAACTAACAAAATGGACTGACATTGGAAATTTCAGCAGGCAGTTGAGATTTTCACCAACCATTTACTATTTAAAGAAAATTGAACAGTTGCAAATATTGAGAGACAAGTACTAATTCAGGTTGCCTTCTAAGCATTAACTGTTGGGGAAAAAAAAATAGCATTTAAATTTCACAAAATATCTCCAGAACCATTCCAAACGCTCTAGATAAAATTAAAAATGAAGCTATCCATCTCCATTTCTGGTAAGGTCCAATGTAGATGTGAGTTTTCACAAAATTTTAGTAGTTACTTATGCAAATAGGTAAACCAAACATATCACTGAAGATAACATTACACTACCCCATACAGCTCATTCATGTCTGTACTCACTCACTTTTTCCTGTGGTTCTATTAAGAACCATATAGTAGTTTTGACTACAATGTATTAAGAACATCCATCTTCATTATGGCAATTCTCCTATGAAATCTCTAACGTGAAACATAAAAATAGCCAGTCCACTCCGTATCTATACATATATTGGAAAATACAGGACAGTAAAGAACAAAAGTAACACGGTCCTTCGGCATTTAAAGACATTCTATACACAAAAAGAAAAATAATTGCTGAAAAAGTACTGTATTGCTTTTGTTTATTAAAAAAAAAAAAAGTCCTATTTGCCTCAATACAGTTAAATCATATGATTCCCAGAAAATTCTTTACCCTTTTTTAGGAATATATGTCATATATACAAGGGAGATAAAATATTTACTCCACACAGTCTTCTACAAATTAGTAATATTTGTTCCTAGATATCCAATCACAATCTCTTTAAAATTATTACCATATGAAAGGTAAATGGCATGTTTTTGCATGTATATTCAGTCTAAAAATAACTGACATTCCTGTAAATTGGATACACATCCAATGAGAATATGTAATTGCCAAAGCAGACATCTTTTCCAAATCCTGCAGGAAATACAAAAACTCCCTTAGTTCATCAAGACCAGGCACCTATGACTTTAAAATCCCTTTAGAGGGCTTTTTATACTATCTGTGATCAAAAGATAATAATTCTTTCACAAGTATTCAAATCCTTGGATTATTTTTTTGATATTAGTGGATGTCATTTCTTATGACAGCTGTTGTCCAAAAAAAGATGTGGATCGACTGGAGAAAGTTCAGAGGAGTGTAACAAATGGGATCAGAAGTCTAGAAAACATGTTCTGCAAAAAGAATTGTGTTTGTTTAGTCTAAAAAAAAAAAAAAAAAGACTAGAAGACTCAGGAAAGATATGATAACAGTCTTCAACTATGTAAAAGGTTGTTACAGTAAACTTTCTTCATGCTCATGAGGAATAGGGCAAGAAGGAATGGGCTTAAATTAGAGCAAGCATGAGTTAATAATTAAGAAAAGCATTTTATGGGACACTGAAAATTTAAGCTTTACATTTTTAAAGCCTACATACTTAAAAATTATATTAAGTATGTAAATGAAGCAAGAACTAAATTTACAAATTAGCATGTACTGTAGCACAAACAGATAACAGATCTATTGTTGAGGACTGTAAGATTTATACACATAGAGACATAGAGACTAGGGCAGAATTACCCAAAGTTTTTAAGTAGAGCCATGGAACTCAGTGAAACAGTCAGACGCATTTCTTCATCTCTAAAGGCCAAAATCTGAAGATCTGTTCCATACAGGTATTTGATAACTAACTCTTACTTTTACATAAGAATACTTCAATTTTGTTTTGTTGATGGGTCACCCACAAGCAAGTTACACTGGTACGAAATTAAGCAATTTATTCTGTCTACTTGGTATTGATCTAAATGATAAATATAAGCTAGGAAAGAAGACAACATTGTTTAAAAAAAGGGTGTTTTGGGTAAGATGACTTAGTTCAATTCGAGTTCAAGTACAGAATTCCAAAATTCTAGAAATAATTCTGATTCAGTCAGGGGACTTAAAATGAAAAAGCACTCAACTGGAGGAACTGTTGTCCCTACCTCACAAGTTTAAATATGTCATTCTGATGTTAAGTAAAAAGCATTTCATCCTTTCTCCCTCCAGTCTGGCTTATTATTGACCTCTGGCTGTAACCACTCTTTTCTAAAAATCACTTAGATGAATTTGGAAAAGCAGAAATACAAGTAACTATTAACTAATCACTGACATTCAAATCATTTCATCAATGTCTACCCTGCAGCCAATCTTTCACTTTTTTCTATAAGCTTGGAAAAGTTCTTGAGCTGAATGCTGGAAGTCTTATTTAACCCAACTCGGCAGTAGTCTTTCGACAAAACAGGCAATAATCACACCTAGTGATATAAGGTAAAAACTGGTTTTTGCTACGTTTACTTCAAAAAAAGAGCTACAGGAATTTCTGTATGTGTATATCACCTGGGAATGTAGAAAACTATAGAAACCTAACAAAAGCACAGCACTTTGCTAGTTTTCTAATTATTTGGAAAGGAAGAAATTTGTTTTATATTCATCTTCACAGTAATACTTAGATACTGAATAAGATATTCAGTAGAATCACACTTTGGTCTTACTCAGTTGTGTTGAAGAAAGCAAAAAAAAATAGCCATTCCATACATGCCAGGGATTTTAATCAAGAATTACCTTAGTCACAGTAATTAACGCTGTTTCTGTTCAATGTCCTCTAATCCAGTGGACATTTTACACAGAACACTTTTAGCCATGACAAGACTGTGAACTATATCATTCTGTGTATAGTTCAAAGCCCTGCTTTACTGGGAGATGCAAATATTATTTCTTCAAGGATACATTCCTTTTTAACCTTGGGTCTCAAAAGACATCTCAGATCTGCAAGTGGCTGAGGGTTGGAATGAACCATTTTGCTAAAGGAACATTGAATTAAGATTAAGAAATCAACCAACATTAATTAATCTTCATCTGACTAGGAATTCTCAAAAACAAACAAAAAAAAGTTTTGGTTAGGAAGTTAATCACAGAAAAGAGATATACATAGACTGAAAGAGTGATCATCTTGATCCAATATGGATTTTTAAATTAGATTTCTCACTACCTCCATAGTCAGACATACAGAAACCAAGATGAATACACAGAAGCTTTAATCTTCCCTCATTAATCTTGGGCTAAATAACAACATAATATATAACTGTTAGAAACATTCACCAAATACAGAGCAAAACGTATATGGGAGAGCACAGTAGCTCCTAATGAAAATCCAATAAATGTCATTGTCCTGGGCTCAGGCTGCAATCTCAGCTAGCTTCCTCAGGAGTAAACAGTTAAGGTGACTCACTTGAACAGCTTATTACCTTGAATACTCCTTTTGAAAAAAGCTTTGCAGCCCTCACAAGACCAGACCCCATAATGGTAGCCTGAAGCATAGTCGTTGCACACAGCACAGTACCGGGTCTCCTTGGTGGACTCCATGGATAGGCTCCCTTTCTCGTTAGTACTGGACATCCTCTCTCGGATGCTGTGACGCCTGCTATCAGAGCTTGGCCTGTTAAAAGCAAAAAAAAACAAACACAACTTTTTCAGCATTGTTAGGTCTCATCCACTCCTAAAGACTGAGAAAGAAAGAGGAGCACATCTAATTTTGAAACAAGAGATCACACACACCCCCCCCAAAAAAAAAAAAAAAACCTTGTATCTTTGTATCTCTTTCTTTTCTATTCTAATTGGAAAAGTGAAGAACTAATAAGATACAGAGAAATTCCTCACAAATCAAACTGATGTTATTAGGCACTGCACCTTGAAAAAAAAAATGCTATTTGATAAAGTAATCAGTTATTCTCAGGATATTACAAAAGAACAACCACCCCACCAAAAACAATAAAAAAAAAATTAAAAATGTGTACCTGCTCCTGTCCCAAGGGTTCAGCATGTCTGCAGTATCAGTAATGAGTCTGAGAATCTAAAGCAAAAATTGCCTAATATTTGCAACACAATTTGCAAGTCACTTTTGCAAGGCTATTTTCAAGGCTTATTGCCCAATTAGAAATCAAAACTCTCCTTACATTGTCAGAGGTATAAAATAATTCCTGTTCTCATTATAAAGCAATTTATACAAAAATGAAGCGTTTTTACCACTAGAAAAGTCAGAAAGCATTAAAAGCTCTTGCCAAAGAATTTCTGTTCTAGTAATATCCAGAGCCATATGTGCAGTATGTGCAATACTGAATGAAAACTGAAAAAATCTATAGCATAAATGGCAATCAATTCACATCTGGTAAGAGGTTATTACAGGTAGTTGCTACAGGCTTGGTAAACAGGACTGTGAGATGAGAGGATGTGAAATTACCAAGAGGAAGAGCAGTGATCTCTGAGATTGCTCCTGGAAGGTAAACAGCTCTCACATGACATGCTCTGCAGTAAGAGTCTGCACTACAAATTGTCCAAGACACAAATCCATTTGCGTGTGACAATATCATACAAGTTAAAGCATGAAGAATCCTCCTGTTTACAGTCATTACCCACTTATCATGCATGTTTTAATTGCTGGTTAGTAAACAGATGTCTCCTATCTCCCCTTGGTTCCAACCTTTTCTGAAACATGTTTTTGAACTAGGAAACCCAGGCTCTACTTCAGATTTCTCCATGTATACTTAAATTTGCCATATTCCCTTCTTCAGTGCAGAAAAACTTCCTGTGTTTTGATGAACTGAGGCATCTGGCACCAACAGCACCTCCTGCTCCAAACTAATACTCCCCTACAGCTTTCTGATGACTCTTACACTAAACCGTTCTCTTTCATCTAGGCAAAATTCCCCAAAACCTCCTGCTACAGTCTATCTCCTGAAAGCTTTACACCAGACAAAGCCACCCATACGATCTCATGTGAGCTGCCAGCCATCCTCTGGAAACTTTTTATACATACTCTCTGTCCCAAAATATGATATATTTGCATTGAACAGTTTTGCATGAATAACAGTTATTGGAGAAACAAATGGCTGTGCCATGTTAGACAGCACAATCTATTACTGGCATCATTCAGCAAATCCACATTTTTAAAACCAAAAGTTCTTTAACAAACTTTATATACCAGCTAATTTTGGAAATTTATTTTAACATTTTTGTTTTCCTTAGGACCCGTGCAAGATGGAAGAAACTGCAAATGAGGAAATGCTGACATGGCACAACCCTGGTTCTTAGTGATGTGGGAAAACCAGAGAATCTCAGAATCTGACAACATGAGTTTACCAAAGTAGGAAGGAAAAAAAAAATAATAATAATAAAAAAAAAGATAAAATCATTGCCTATTTCCAATGTTAAAATGTGAAAAACATATCATTAATAAATCATTATATATGCAACACCTGCATATTATGTGTAAATACCTTTCCAAACCTGCCAAACCTAGATAGTTTTCTTATTTTTCTCCAGGTCTGAATCTTCTTTTGAATTTGCTTTATCTCAGTGCCTCACTTAATTGACTCTTTTTTTCTACTGAGCACTGATCAGAGATGTTTCTCATATTCTCTACCCCATTCCCTCTTGCCTGCAGCTAGATCACTTAATCCATCCCTTTAGTACAAATTTAAATTAACCAAGATGAAGCATTTTTAAAAATATATATTTAGATGTGTATAACTACAAGAATATTTTAAATATTACAATTTAAAGTAAAAGTGCAAGCAAGCAGATAATTGCCAATATAATTTTACCATCAATAAACTATTCTGGTAGTCATACATGACTGACTACCTCATAGATATTCATAAATGTGGATCTTTTCTTCAAAACTGCTACAAATACGCATGTTACAGGGTTCCCAAAATAATATTCATATCAATAAGAAATAAAAATAAAAGTCTAAGTTTTAAATTAACTTTAAAAAGGACATTAAAATGCTAAAATGGAGAAAATCTCAAGTTCCAAAACAAGTGCATTTCTGTGGACATGTAGTACATTTCCAACACCACCCACTTTCTGAAGCAATCCTAGCTGGATACAAAACAAAACACTTCAACCAATAGCTAAAACCAAAATAGAGTAAAGAAATACCAAAGAATATCAGTCATCACTTCATCCAGATTATTCAAATGCTCACCTTTTCAAACTATTTGTTTTCACTCAGATCAAGACTAGGCTAACAAATATATTTTTATTAAAATGTCATTTAAGAATAATAAAAAAATGACTGAAAATTTTCCTGGAACAACAACAACCAAAGTGCTTCTCCTATCTAGAATGGATAAGAAATTTCACCCAAAAAATTGTAAAGTACAAAAGAAAAAAAAAATAAAAGCTGCATAAACAGTAACAAAGAAGATGTAGTATTTTATCATGCTGCCTGAGGGTAGTCTACTCCACAGACTGTCAGTCACAGAATCAGAGACATATTTTCAGAAGCAATCTAGAGGCAGAGGCATGTAAGACAGTTTGCTTCCTGTAAATACACAGAGGATCAGTGGTGCAAGGGATCACAGAAAAACAAGGGAATAATACCACTGCTCACGACTGCCAATAATACCCCTGCATTTCATAGTTGACTTAGACGTCCATTGCCTTTCTCCTCACAAACTTGTTATGTTGAAAGACCAGTGTAAATCTTTTGATGATGCAGATCTTCACAAAATAAAATAAATCCAAAGGACTTTGCCAGCTTCCACACCCCCACACCCAGCAAAATCCATGACACTCAAGCACCACACCGAGGCAAACTGGCCTTGCAAAATCATCATGTTCAGGCTCTTGTGAACCACAGCAGAAAGCAAATTAGAAAACCCCTAGCTCCATCCTCACCAGAAATAACAGCTTGCCACCAGTTTCCATTTAAACCATGGAAATGAGACCTGGTAATAGACTTTGTGTTATCACAACTGTAGTACTTATTCAAAGATATGAGGAGGCAACCCTTTGGGAAAAGAGGATCCCAATAACTCAGAGATTGCTAAATTGAAATAACATCTCAGATTTCATCTGGAAGTCAGCTGCTAACTAGTGCACATCACAGACCACTGACGCTGTGTCTTGACAAAAAATAACAATCTGCTCTTCATCCAGTTTTCAGTTAGGTTTCAATGGTTAGCCTTCTGGAGAACATAGTGCAACAACCCAACCCAACTTTAATAACTTTGGCAAGACTATCCTTCCCAAAATACAATAGCAGAACCTTTTCAACAGTTTCCTTTGTAATCTATGCAAACAATAAAAACAACAAAAAAAGACCAGAAGTTCTTGTCAACTATTTTTAACAAAGAGAAACATATATCAAAAAAGAAAGAAAACCGAAGATAAAGCTCTCCATCCAAGGCCCCCAGCAAAGCAGAATAGATTAGAAGGCAAAAAACCTCAGGGAGCACATGATTTACTGCTCTTTTCCAAATGTAATAATACAGCAGACATATAAAATGGAAAGATCTTCGGAACCTACAGAGCAGGACAAGCTCTTCCATGCTCACTTTTATGTTTTCCACCTATGTCACATTGAATCTGCTCTTCAGTAAATTTGTTTGCAAACAAAATTCTGCTTTAAACATTCATTGATCATCCAGGACTCTAAAGCAGCCAAGAGATCTTTAACCCCATGTTGACTGTAAGGTAAAAGGAATGTGTACATGTTGCAATTAAAGTTTTGTAATGTAAACTCGCTTTTTGCATCATAACACTGACTGGGAGGCAGAACGAATTTAGATCAACTCACAGTACACAATACAGCCAAGATTGAGGTAAGGTCCAATTTATTCATAAACCCAGCTTTCTGTGAAATCAAGAAATTTCATAGGAGGGGAGGTTCTTAAGGGGTCATTTTTTTAAGCTGGTAAAGGAGACACCCTGATAAAGATTAGTTTTCTGAATTTAATTTCTGCAAGAAAATTTAATCTGCAGATGCTAATTTTTTTTCTTACCAGAATGGACAGAAATCCCCAGTGTAAAAAGCCTCAGAAACAATGTTCAGTTCAAATGCAACCAAGGTCTAGCAGGAACAATGCTTTCCACACACTGGGCTTATTCTAACAATATCATGTTATTCAGTATGAAATTAATTAACTTGTTTTTAGAATGTGAATCTCCATATGGTGCAAAATTTTTATAAAAGATTATTTACCAAGAATTAAATGCTTGAAGATTCTTAAAAGACATCTCAAGGAGAAGTACTGCAGTAGGAACAACCAAATATACAAACAGAAAATTGCACATAAAGTGCCTCAAAAATGTACTCTCAGAAAATAGCTCCAATGAATCTGGAAAAAAAATGTTTTCAAAATGAAAATGTTGGCTCGAAATGAGTATCCCCAAATGTCTAGGGCTGTAATTTAGCTAAATATAACTTGAAGATGGAGGGGAAGTAAGGTGGGGGAGGGGGGAGGAGAGAGAGAGGGAGAGAGGGAGAAAAAGCGGTGTCACGTGGAGTTAAGTATCCGACATGGAATCACAGGATATGTTAGGTTACACAGGACCTCGGGAGGTGGCCCCAAACCAGACCATTGTTGGCGTGTGATGGGTTACAGCAGTGAGGCTGGGTTCTAGCAACGGGACCTGGAACCAGCAGCAATCTTTGTCTGAGCCTCCACTGGTGATAAAGTTTGGCCAATTCCTAGTCCATGGCTTCCCCAAAACAGGATGATTTCTTCTATGCTGCCAAGGGGGAAGACTTCTGCACAGCTCTGACCTGAGCCATGACCTGGGGGAAGGTTATTCAGCCAGGCCAAACCCCCCTCCGTGAATGTGAAACTATTAAGTGGTGAGAGACGTCATGTTAATGCCCATGCCTGTGTCCTAGCCTGGTTTAGTTAACTAATATACTTGCAAGCTTTTCTTCTCCATTATCCTCAGGTTATTATTCCCTGATCATCTTCAAGTTAATATCTCTGTTTCCAGGTGAAAAAAAATAAGCTATAGAGTGAGAAGGATCAGAATGAAATTCAGGTCTCTGTAAGGATTGCAAATCAATGCTTTGATTTGATGGCTAAACTAAAATAACAGGAAAAATAGTTTGGTATTGTCCAGCAAATGGTACTGTTGCAGACAAGGTCTCTCAACATGAAAACAAAAACATATCTTATTAGGTCGTCAAAACTGCTTATTCAATGAAATCAAACATTTCCTTTGGTATTGGTTTAATCCTCTTTCTTCATCCTTAAGTCATGTTAATTTTAAAGTGAGTGACTGAAGTACTGTATTTGAATGTGCCAGAATTTATGATTTCATGTCTGAAAAAAATTATCTTACATTTATCTAAGGGTATTTGCAAAAGTCAATTTTAGCATCCTTTCAGTCCCTTAAACCTTCACTTTTTACTTTTTTTTTTCTCAGATCTACCACTAATATCTTCAGACTGCATTAAAATCTAGTGAGGCATGCCTATGCACAGTCACCGTGCAGTCCATGGCATCTCCAGCCACACTTTCCAGAGTTTCAGTTGATGGCAGAGTCAGGGAGCCCATTCAGATGCTTAATGCCTGAATTTGGATGTTTTCAATATTTAATTTTCCCATATTCTCATTCCCAGGATTGGTGTTCCATGTTTTAGAAATGTAAGCTAACTATTTTGCAGTTGATCCCCTTGACTAACAGAGAAGTTTGTCCAATTTTTCTGAACAATGTAGACAGTTTCCTTGGGGGTGGTGGTGGGGTGATTCTTTAAAAGGGGAAGGCACTCGATCTGTTTGACTGTTCAACAGGTCTGAAATTTGAATTCCGAAACAAAACAAAATCTTTGGAATAAGCTAAAATGGATCTAGATCTTGTAAATACTTGGAAATTAGTTCTGTTTCACTCTATTTCTTAGTGCTGTTGGAATCTAAACTAAAACTCACAGAGTCATTCTCATTAGTCTTAAGTGAAGAGTGGTGTTGTAGCTGTATGTCACTGAGCAGTCCAGAACTCAAACAGCCCTGAAGCACTGGCAATTTTCTGTTTGTTTGTTTGTTTCTTATAAACAGAATGCTAATAATTTCTTGCTGTACATAAGGTGACTGCAGAAAGACCCACACACGTGCTTTAAGGCAATATACATTCAAGGAAGATTAAGATTTTAAATATAGCATATAGCTGAACTGCACCTTGCAAACACAACTGAAACCTACATTTATCCCTCCTGTACATATGTATATTATCTTTAATTGTATGAACATACTTTTCATGGGGCAACAGTTCATCAGTGCACAGGACAGTATTTATTAAATGAGCAGCTATTCTGCCTTTGTTTTTTTCCTAACCACTCAGCATCTGGTGCCTTACTATCAGCACACCATCTGAATTCAACTATAACATCAGAATTAATTTCTTTCCAGTATTTCCATGCCACTGTAGCATTTAAGTGTTTGACAACTGCTAATGAATGTACTTTTTTCAATACTTCTGTGAGTTGAAAGGATGAAAAATGAGGGTGAGAGAGATTAAGGTCAAAAGTATATACAGAGTCATATGCAAACCTGAGATTTTAAGTACCCACCATTAAATAGCATTTTATGTGTTCAAAGTGCTACTTCCCTTGTCTGCAGCTGCAATGGTAAATGTTTAACTCTTACATAAATCAGACTGTAGGACTTCCATTCAGCACAAAGAAAATTACAATACAACATAAGACTACTTGTGAAGAATTTGATTTAAAATATTTCTAAACTTCACAGAAGGATTTGTGGCAGAGTTAGACATAGAATTCAGTTCTTCAGGCCAGCAATCAGCTGCCTTCACATAATAATATTTGGAATTTTTGTCTCATTCCTTTTTTTTAGTTACCAGTAATTGTGAGAAAGAGTAGAGAATTTAAAAACAGTGTCATATTTCACTACATAAGTATGATACATTCCAGAGTTGATCTTTTTCATATGCTGAGGTAGTTGTTCACTTATGATTATCCTGTAATTATGAACATTATAATAATAATCATATCAGAAAGTGGAAGCACAAAGTTGGTCAAATAAGATTTGCACAGGTCCTTTCAATTTGGACTTATTAAAAATACACGTTGCAAACTGTTTTTTCTGTGTGCAGCTTCTCACCTTCTGAAGAGGACATTGAGAGGAAAAAAAAAAAAAGTATCCTTTTGCTTTGTGTTTAAAGTCACAGATAGCAGGTCTGGAACATACTGGCGTACCTCTCACTTGCCTCAATGCAGGAGGCAACAGCAAGAGAAGACTCTCACTCACTACCCGAGCAGCAGAGGAAGGATGCCAGTGATATTTGCTAACAGATGTGAATAGTGACGCTGCTTCAGGTTAGATGAAGTAAAATATAGAAAATACACAGAGGCGTATGCCATTGCTGCCAGTGACTATGTCTGCCTAGTCTTTCTGCAGCTGTTCTTTTTTCAAACACTCTTGCCTGATCTACAGAGCTCCTCTTTTCCCATTCTTACACTTACCTCTACCTTTTCATTCCAGTATCAGCCTTCTTGTCCAGAAAGAGCAAATTCCTCTCATCTGGTGCCTGGAGTGACTCCCCTGGCTACTTCTCCCATGCCCAGACTCCCCACAGGCTCCTCATGCAAAGCTCTCCTTCCCCCCTCCATTACTATTTATTTTCCTTGTGTCCTGGGCTGGAAGTTTCCACTCTTCTGCCTCTCTCTACACCCTTCACAAATGTCTGCCACAACAATGTTTCAAGTTGGTCTAAACAGAATTAAAATATTTTAATTAAAAAATATATACTTATAATACCTTTAAAACTATGAAATTTAATTTACATAAACAGCCTTGCCTTATGTGATTTATACTTACATATTTTCTCCTCTGGACTAGGACTACCTCACTTACAATGCAATCCCTCATCAAAGTAACCAGTCCCATTGGAGTCCCAGGGTTCTGTGCACTGGGATACTTTGCCATTGGGATAAATGGCAACTGGAACCATATCTTTAAAGTACCAATTGAGAGATGTCATAATAGCCACAAATTTGATAAATGACATAACATTTCTCCTTACCCTCCCCCGCCCAGTATTTCAGTTCTGAAATAAGAAAAACACCGTACTTTTATGTTTTGAAAACTATTGAAATCAACAAAGAAATCCACTTCCTGCAAAGTTCAGAGAACAAAATTAATCTTTTTCAATTTTCAAGGAAAAAAAATATTTTCCATAGGACTTTCATTTGGCAGACATACAAATTCTAAGAAATTTTGACAGAAAAATGCTTTGGTGTTTCAAACACCAAAACATTCCTTTTCATTAAATATACATTCAAAAGGAAATAGACATTTGTATGATATGCAAAAAGTAATAATAATAATAATAAATAAATCTACAGATGCATTGAGAGGGACAGTTTTGCAATTTCAACTACATGCCAGAGTTTCTACCACCTGTCAAACTGCACTGCAGTCTTGATGTGAAAACATAAATAGACATACAGAAATTACAAACCCTGCAATCACTGTATACTAGCATTTGGTAAAGCTATCAGAATATCCCTTAAAAGACTGTATATGTAGACCTGCCCCACAGGTACTTGTTTTAACTTGTCTTTACAACCTTTCCAATGAATAAGCCTCTCTGTGCCTGTTTGGAGCTTCACTGCCTAATGTGCAGCCTACACCCTCTCTGCTGGAACTTAAGCTCGTTTGTCCTCAGCTATTTCCAGTTAGCCTGGAGAACAACTAGGTCGCTGCCCTCTCAATACAAATCTTCCCTTCCCAGGATTCCTGCCACATCTCTGCCTCCACAGATTCTCCTCTCTAATCCTCCCGTCCTCTTGCTCTCTCATAGGGACTGCACTTGCGTCTGAGTGGACATGAAAGCCTCTGAAAGAGGCTTTGCCAGTCTCTCCTAAAACAGCATATTTATCTCTTCATCTGTCTTGGTATTAACAGAATAAAATTTGCCTTTCCTGCATACAACTACTCCGTTGACTTGTATTTAGTTTATGATCCTCTCTAACCCTTAGATATTTTATTGCAATACTCTTCCCTAGTCAGTAATTCCCCAGTTATTATACTCGTACATTAGATTTCTCCTTCCTAAAGGCTGGGCCTTAGTGAATTTCAGAAATGTTTAATGTTTCAGCTTCTATTCCAGTTCTCTTACATACTTCAATTTCAAGTGGCCCATATACATATTTCTGCTACTTTTAACAATGGGCAGATACCATCTGCTTATTTAAAAATGAATGGTACTTTCTTTTTTTTTTGTTGGATTAAATTCTCTGCAAATTATTGTTTTGGTATATCTTTTTAATCTATGATCCCTGAGCATCCTCCTACTCGTTAAGGAATAGTACCTTTAAAATATATATTTTGATCCAATTTCCCAGGATCCAAAATAATGACCAAGTAATTTGCTCAGGGTTTCTATGCCCATTTCTACCTCCTGTCAGTTTGGTTGGGGCACTGTTTCTGACATTTTCTCTTTCATTCAATTAAGCAACCTCACAGACTCTGGTGTATAAAGTCATACAATCTGAGGAAATACCTTCATCCACTGCCTAAAAGCATGCCAAATTTTATGAAGAAGCTACTGACAGACAGAGTGCCTCAGGGCACTGCACAGATCTGATTTTCTGGCAGCAATACTGAGTTGTGTGGCGGTGTGGCTCTGGGGACAGAAGTGACAGGGGCCTGAGTGTGGTAATCAGCTGTGTGCAGAACTATGTCAAAGTGGAGGGTCAGATGGGCAAAAAGTCTGAGAGGGAAAGGACATCTCATTTTAGTGTAAACAATCTGAAGAATAAAATATGTTTGAAAAGCTGGAAGCATGGGGAAGAAAAAAAAAAAAGGTTCAGCAGACTATCTCTGGAGTTTATCTTCTGCTACTTTCACACATCTAGAAATATCTGGTCACCTTTGTCTCCATTACAATCATGCCAAGCCTCACAGACTAAGCTGAAAACTTGCACTACTACATTTCTTATATAATTCTTATAGTTAAAATATGACTTTTAAGAAAAAGCTGAAGTGCAGCCTTTAATATAAAAATAACACATCATCCAAAACAAATCTTTTCTCTGAGTTTCACTGTTCCTAAGCAAACTTTCTTCAGAACTACTCATTCGCTACACTCATTTTTTGTTTCCTTTCTAATGTTTAAATGAACTACCACAATTCTAGCATCTGAAGAGAAAAAGTTAAATGCACTTAACAGATCAGAAAAGAGTGTTTCAGGAAATTCTGTCGGATTCCTACACTTACCTCCAGACTATTTCAAAGCTAAATGCCAGCAAAAACACAAGAATCAGTCATAAATCTTCCTTTACTATGCCTTTATAGGGATTTCATGGGCTCAAGTGTTCTTTTTATTCTTGGGCAAACCTTTTTTCCAAATATTTCAGATGCACACAATTACACTATAGTTTAGCCAATTACCCAGACCTTCTTTAAATTCCTGTAATAATCTTTCTATGACAGCATTAAATGGGACATTTTTAGAGAAAAACACTTGAAGGATATAAAAGTTCTCTCTCACACCAACTTCAAAAATGATATGTCAAATAAGAATGCAGATTGTATAACACATTACAATTTAGATAACACTGTTTTAAAATTCCAATCTAAATTCCTATCATTTCAAATACCAGTTTTTCTTAAAATGATGTTTTAAACTCAGAATATAACTTTAAGGTGTACACTTCATTTGCAAATGAACCCCTGAAATTAACCACTGTTATAGCCACATATGAGCCCAATAAATAAATTAGAGGGCTCTGGGCCACAGGAAAATAAACCTTGATAAAATAAAGGACTACCTGAAGTAGTGCTTTTAAATTCTTCAAAGTGTATGCAGACCTCTTGAACTAACTGATGTAAAGCATTGAGGAAGAGCTTACCAACCAAGCCATCTACAACACCCGGTGCCAGCTACTATCAAGAATAAAGGAAAAAGACTAAGTGGAGGTCCCAAGCCTCACGATGACATGACATAGGCAGCAAGAAAGGTGCTGGGCCACTTTGGAAAAATCTACGCAAAAGGCATAGCTAACACCTACATGTAAAATTGCTTCTGTATTTGCCTCAGAAGACATGGTTTATCCACAGCTCCATGTTTGTGCCCAAGTTGCTGGAGAGCAACTTTTTATACAGACAGATAATGATAGGACAAGGCAGAACAGTTTTAAACTAAAAGAGGGGAGATTTAGATTAGATGTTAGGAGAAAGTTCTTTATTCAGAGGGCCGTGAAGCACTGGAACAAGTTGCCCAGAGACGTTGTGGATGACCCATCCCTAGAGGTGATGAGGGCCAGGATGGATGGGGTTTTGATCAACCCGATCTAGTTGGAAGTGTCCCTACCCATGGTGGGTGGGGGTGGAACTGGATGTTCTTTAAAGTCACTTCCAACCCAAACCACTCTGTGATACAATGATACTATGGGAAAAAAAAACAATAAATAAATAAACAAACTTGGAACCCACCCCCTGTACTCTTTGGACTAACGGTGCACAATCTAGTTCCCAGTGAAAGTAAAAATAATTCCTAAATGTACAGACCCATTTGTGCTTAAGTCAGTTTCACCAAAACAAATTATTTGTATATGGTACCTGTATGATCCTAGTCATAGGAGCAGACTGACCAACTTGCAGACCATGGCTAGCCTGCAACATCAGCAGCAGATGAAAGCCAGCAAAGGACTGAAAAATGCATGTTGTGGTGCAATACTGGCCTGACAATCAAAAAGACAGAGGCATCAGTCCTAGCTGATGCCCCTCTACAAGCAATATGTTTCCCAGAAATTCAAATATGACTAATCTCTTGGAAGCTTGAAAGCATAACAAGTGTAACAGATGGGACAAAAGTAGATGATGTGCATATGGTTGAGTACTACCAATCACAGGACGGGTGACAAAAGCCTGACAGAAGGCAAACAAACAGCCAGTCTGAAAACATGTCGTACCTACCAACCATTGCATACAAGGGCTGTATCCCACCTACAGAGCTGAGCTATCAGGCCAACAAAATACCCATGCCTTCTAGCTTGTTACATAGCCTACTTCCGTAGTTAAGAAAAATGAGTTACAAATTTTGTCAAGAGGTCTTGACCCTAGTAGGGGAAGAAGCAGTTTGTCCTTTCATTCAAAGTGGAGGCAGAATGGATGCACAGAAGTATGATGCCTCACAAAACTGGGGAAGCTTGCAAGGAAACATTGCTCCAGCTGAGGTGCTTGACTCATACTAGTCCTCTGGGAAGTGCTGAATTCAACCCTGCATCCCAATTCATTATTTGAAAATTAATGAACAGTAAACCATGTGATAAACAGATTGGACTTCGAAACAGAGAACTGAAGTCTGGCAGAGACATGTATAGCCTAGCAGTTATGAGTGTGCTAGCAAGGCCTAGTTGTTACATGTGTGCAACAGGGCCGTAAGGCCAGGCCATGTTGACCCACAATGAAATAAAACATAACTTATCTAAGACATTTGTCATAGAGGATCTCTGGAAACAGAAATTTACATATGCTAAAAATACAGCTGAAAGTATAAAAATAAGAAAATAAAATTAATAAGAAATAGATCTTGAACACTTTGTCATATAAAGGATACAATTTCAGACACCCCCACCAAACTGTTTTTTAAAGTGATTTCAAATTTCTTAGATCCTACAGCTCTCTTTCCCTTCAAGGAGAGTTGTTAAGTATTCAGCACCCACTTAGTATTCCCTAGGAACCACTTCTGAAAATTTGGTGTTAAGGGCTCTAAAGGCTGTCATTTTATTTTATGTTCAAGAAGCAGTAACTGTAAACTGCTGTCAAACTGGATAGTCTTGCTCTCCCTCCATTTCTGGCCACAGACACTAAAAGCAAATCAATCCTACTCAACACAGTCATAAAACTTGAGCCAAGAAAGGAGGCCAAAAAATGCAGGGTGAAGAGAGAAGGGGCCCGACTCTGTGGTCATATTGGCGTGTTACTCAGGGAAATCATGATCAGAAATGTGACAGGGAAAAGTCCCTTCTAGTGACAGTTTTCAATTAGAACATACTAATGATTATATTACAACAGTATGAAATATTGAAATAGTGGATTGAAAAAATGGACTGTGTTCTTTCCCTCATTCCTCTATATCTTCCCTTTCCTGCATGCAGACTGCAGATCTGATCTGTTTTACTTTGTGTATGGGTGTCTCAATCATCACTGATAATTGAATAGTATATATAGAAATTTTTAGATATCTAATCTAAATTAACCCAAAGTAGCTAATTTATTAATTGAGCTTATTTCCATAGATATATTTGCATAAACTGACTGTTCAATCAATAGTAAGCAAAGAACTTATGGCTTATGAAATGTAGAACATATGTAGCCAACTGCACATAACATGTGTTTGCAAAACTGCCAGCTGTCATAGTTTGGGTAACATGCATCAGTGTGTGAGAAATCAAGCCTGTGAGAAACCCATACTATTGCCCTTTGTGTTGGTGATAATTTCTTTGCAAGACATTAAGAAGTTGCATTTTGTTTGGTAAATACATGTCATCTGTGTCATTTTTTATTCCTCGTAGTAGCAGAGAATAAGCACAAATGCCTCAGAGGTGCCACAACATAGCACCTCATTAAACTTCCCACTTCTTATTGACGGTAGACAGTAATTGCACCCTGCCTAATAAATTACAAAGGAAGGAAAAAGTCTATTAGATAGACAAATGCATGTAGAATAACATGTACAATATTACGGACACAGCAGTCACACATTTGTTGTGACATTTATAAACATATTAGCTGCTCACAAGGGACATACATAATAGCAGTGTACTAGACACAAGGAACACCTACTGAATTTTTTTCCCAAATATGCATGCTTCTTATAAATAAAAGAAGAAAAAAAAGAAAAAAAGAAAAAAAAAAAAAACAGGTTTCAACTTCAACTTCTGTTTGTTGCACTTGTGGTGTTGGGACTGAGCAGCAGCCAACAGCTATAAGTCACCTGCCTTTAAAACAGCCTAACAGATTCTACATTTCTTCTGACCAAATTAGTCCCAAAAGTTTTCAAGACCCCAGATTCCAGATGTTACTATTCTAGAAAATGACCTGAATGAGCAACAGGTTACAACACAACCCCAAGCTCTCATCTTGGCTTAATGTGGTACAAAGATGACCAAAATTAAAGCTTCATTTACAAATGGTCTCTATATTCAAAATATTTAAAAAGCATATCTTTATAAGAAATTCAAAAGCATAAAAAGATTCAAAAGAAAAAAACCACATAAGCCATATTCCTGATTATTGTTCTCACTTGCTGATAAAATGTGGAAAACCATTTGCACTCCTAGCACAAGAGATCAACTCCAGTTCCATGTGCTTGAGCACACAGCCCAGAGGAATTAAACAATGCAGGTGTACACACAGCAGCAGGCACAGGAAAAGGTAAGTAGCTCTGCATCATGGGGCTTATAAGAAGACATGCTGCTGCACATGCTAGTGAGTCAGGCGGTGACAAAAAGACATAGAAGAAGAGAGAGAAAGAGCATCTCACCCCTGATATGACAGAGACCCCTGAGTATGCACAAAATCTGCCATACAGAACAGATTCTTGCTAAGGACCATCAAATCTTAGTTGAACTTACAGTGTAATAATAGGTCCCTGCACATAGGTTTTGGTTTAGAATTGATTCATATTCAGTGGGCCTTCCAACAAATGGTTTGGGTTGAGTTCAGGGTGACAGGAGACAGTTGTTAGAAGTCATCAGTTGGAATTCAGCTAAACCCCTCGATATATATTCTCAGACAAGAAATTAAATTGGCCTCAGGTTTTTTTCCTAAGAGTTTAAGGTGTTATTAATAAATAAATAAATATTATTTAAAGTTTAGCAACAAAATTTTTTTCAATGCAATTTTTTTGTCCTTCAGAATCCATCTATTCCGCTTAAAAATACTCCAGAGTAACTACAAGGATGTAATAAAGTATCCTTGCTAAATTAATGAATTATAGCAGTTCAGTCTTTTGTTATGGATGGAATATATGCTCATAATTTATTAATTACCTCACATAATTAATTTAGGTAAAAAATACAGATTAAATGGGCTTATCTATTATGCAAAATCATATTTAATAGGAATTGCTCTAGTAGAGTGTTAATTCAGTTCAATATTAGACTGCAGCTGACCTAATATTAATCTGATTTTGTGTGTATCTGAATCTGTAAAAAACTTCAAAGTGATCTCAGATCCTCTGATTGCAAATATAAATTGATTTTTACCGCATCAACTTGTGCAAGACTGTTCATTCCACACAGCAGCTATGTACATGTCTAATGATAGAAACATAGCATCTCATGCCCTCAGAATATCCAAGGGCTAAACAGGAAGATAAAAAAGATTGAGAGTGCTGATAGTACCAAAGTAGATACCTAAGGACTAAAAGTAGCTCTTCAATTGATTGTTTCCCATGACAATTTTAGCATATAGCCTAACACGGACAAAAAAAATCCTGGATGGCATACTCTGTACACCTCCCTGTTGCAGAAATACCTGTTGTAAACATTTCTCTATTGATTCCCATGTAATAATTCACAATATATAGTACATAAACCCCTATTCCTCAGGTATGCTGAGATGACTGAAGTGTAGAGTAAAGCTAGTGATTTCATTTACTAAGGATTGAAATATCCAACTTTCTTTTCAATAGATCTAAATTTCTTTTTTTATTTCAGTTTGGAATATGTTGGACTAACATATTTCTAGCATTATACCTTTTTTAGGAGTCTCACTTCTCACAAAAGCAGTCTTGAATATCTCTCATGCTCAGACAGTTAAAGCTACAATGAAATCTCTGATTCTTAGTCTTGGATTCAGAATTGGCCATATGACACAGGCCATATCTTTAAAAACAAAATAAAATAAAAAGTCCATTGATGTTATCACAAAAGTATCGAGAAGGCAGATGCAGACCTGGTAATTTCTCTGGGACAAGGAGATATTTCCCAAATAATATGGTGACAGGTCTACCTGTCTACCACCTCCAGTTTCTATTCATTTTAGGTTGCTGTGTGACTTAAACATGGCTCTTGGCAAAAGTCATGATCCTGAGCTGCTGGAGACCTGTCCTCACTTATTTCTCACTATATGTGTCCTGTCATAATCAAGACAACACATTTTGCTTAACTCTCCCAGGTTTTAGTTCTGGAACGACTTGGAAGGAGAGCACAGATGTGAGGCCAGCCTCTTAAGCAATACTGCTTTCAGGTTGCTTGCCATTTCCTCACAGATCAACATTTGTTGACAATAAAGTGAATTAGATAGAGAGGAAATGAGGCATGTATGAGTCAGAAAATGGGTCATACATGAAAACAGCATGAAGCTATTAGTACCTAATGTTGCCATTCAATGAATAAAAAAGAAGCTGGTGCTAGATGTTCAGCAATGTTTTAGTTATTTTTGAAAATACACTCTTGGCCCTAGTAATTTTCTTAAATGCTTTCAAAAAAAGAGGTACAGAGAACAATTAATATTTTTAATGGACTGGCTTTTGTACTGAAACACATCTGTTCCTCTGAAGAGTAAGACCCTCAGTGCTTTGCTGAAATGAAACCAGGAAAATCCTTCATCATTCATTGTATGAACATACAATTCCATGTAAGGACTGAAATGGAAATATATCCATGCCATTTTGTTTTGTTTTTCCCAAGAAAAACACTAGGTATGCATGATTAACAAGCCTTTGAAACATTATTTTTGTTCAGTTTCAAACACTGGTTAGTAATATCATTCTTAGTTTCCAAAATTATGCTCAGTAGGTGACTGTGCACCTACTCATCTTTTGCATGTTTTCACCTTTGTTCATATGTAGCCTCGTGTCTTACTTATTCAAGCCTGCTCAGAAAACAGTCTTACTGATATTCCACATGTGATTTTCAATAGCACTCTTCATTACAACAACTAGGTACTTCACAGACACCAGTGAATGTTTATTCATTAGGCTTCTGTGTGCTGAAGCAGTGATATTTCACGTTAGGAAATTAGAGAGAGAGAAAGATATACGCAAGCAAATTTAGTTCTGGTACGTCTCAGCTTTTTGAAGGCTGGTGTCGTATTCTGTTGTTACTTTATTATATTTTCTCTGTGTACATGAGAAATGACAAGGCTTTAGAGAAAGTAAACCATCAACACCCAAAGCAAGATCCCGTGGAGTCCTCTCAGTGGCAGTCAGCGTTTAAGGAGTGATGGAAGCTCATATCAACAGCACTGACCTCTGCCACATGGGCTACTGGAAGAACCACCAGCTGGGCTAATTCATTACCTTCTAGGCAAATCTGTATTGAATATGAATGAAATGCAAAAATATCACACACCCATTGTGAGGAATGTTGTTCTACACAGCCCCAGATCCATATCTCTTGTTTCTCCCTCTTGGCCATATTTGCCCCATGCTCTGTAATATATACTTGTTCTGTTTCAATTCTGTTGGCCCCACTCATAGTCTCAGTCCTGAGTACCTTGAAATTCCACCCTTTTTCTCCAACTCGGTCTTGTGTAATTTCTCCTTCTACTTGACTTTTCTGGTCCTTCCCAAACTCTTCCAGGTCACAGAATCACTAAGGTTGGAAAAGACCAAGATCATCCGGTCCAACCACCCCCCTACCACCAATATCACCCACTAAACCATGTCCCTAAGCACCAGGTCCAACCTTTCCTTGAACACCCCCAGAGACGGTGACTCTACCACCTTCCTGGGCAACCCACTCCAATGCATGACCGCTCTTTCTGAGAAGAAATGTCTCCAAATTTCCAACCTAAACCACCCCTGGCACAACTTGAGTGCAAGACCCGGCACTTAGCCATGTTGAACCTCATCCCATTGGCCTCTGCCCATCAAAAAAATCTTCCCTGACCGGGAATCAAACCCGGCCTGCGGCGGTGAGAGCGCCGAATCCTAACCACTAGACCACCAGGGAAGGATAACATGCATACATAAGGTCCTTGAATAGTATCTGCTTTCTCCTACTAGACTTCTTCTTTTCTATGTCCTTGTTTTGTCTGCCAGTCCACAACAGCCTGCTACAGCATCCTTACCAGAGATTCAGTTTCCACCTTACCAGCTCCACCTGGTTGTTTCACTGGCCCCGTTCTGTTCATCAATGAGACCTCCTTTACTTACTCCTCTTCCAATCTTTTAAGCTTAGTTTTTGACCACATTTTACTGGTGTCACTTTTGCCAAACTCTTTAGAACTAATACAAATGAAACAACAAGACATTAAAAACAGAAGAGAAACCGTATCAGCATATGAGGAGATGCTGAGAGAGCTGAATTTGCATAGTCCTAGACGACTATATTGCTGTCTTCAATAGTATAATAAGAGACCGTAAAGGAGATGGAACCAAGCTCTTCTTGGAGAAGGAAAAGAGACAAACTACACAAGTTTTAAGAAAATTTTGACTACACATTAGGAAACAGTGAGAGTGGTTCAGCACTCTAACAGGTTGCCCTGTTTGGATGTGAAATCTCCATTCCTGGGTATTCAAAACTCAGCTGGGTAGGGGCCTGAGCAACCTGATCTAACTTTGAAGTTAACCCTGCTTTGAGCAGGCTGTTGGCCAGGTAATCTTCAGAGGACCCTTCAAACTTATATTACTCTTTGATTCTCATCTCACTGCAAATTTTCTTTCCCCTACCTGATACTTAAAAAGTTAAGGTTTTTGTTTGTTTGCTTTTTGTTTTTTGTCAAAACACTTTTAAAAGAGAGAGAGAGATAATCATCCAACACTAAAAATGTAAGTCAAAGCTGGGCAGTGTAAGTAACCAGAAAAGAGAGTAACTAGGCAGACCTAATAATAAGCAACATTACTAAATCTACTTGAAAGTAAAATGTAGTCTTGCTCTATGGTGTTTAAAACATCCTCTGTAGAATCAGATTTTTTTCCTCTTTGTTTTTTAATTTTATTCCTTGGATCAAGAAGAAGTAGTAACAGTAATTTAACTTACCAATGTGCAACCTGCTTTAGCAATATTTAAATTCTTAAGCTGCAATATGCATACATTTATCTCCTATTGATACCGCGGTAGAAGAAAACTAGGACTATATTTCATGTTGCATGGCAAGACAAAGCTATAAATATTTTTCAACCCATATGTGCTAAGTAATCCAAACCATGTAAAGCTATTGTAAAGTAATAAATGTGTTACAGTGGCTCATATGTTGCTCATATCAACATACACATTTTTTCCTTGCTTGTGTTTATCAGTTTGGCTAAAGGAGAAGCATCATTTTACTACAGAATGGAACCAAACAGGCGAAGCTGTTCTTCGACATATTAGCTCCCTAAAGATACTTAGATCTGGCACATGCTCTTGGCCTTAGTGTTCTTTGCTGCTGCTACAATTTCCTGGGTACAAGGATTCTGTGATACGTAATTTGAAACAGGGATCCCATCTCAAGTTCAAGGTGTAACTAATAACCAAAGCAGCAAACACTTATATGAATTAGTTTTCTTTAGAAAACAGCTGATACAAGCAACTAAGTAGTAACTAGAGATACTGTTTGATCAAGATAGCTCAGCACAACAGATGTTTTAAGTAAGAATGCTTACTAGCCTTATGAACTGTAAATACAGATGGTAAGGTATTATATGACATTTTAGTTTTGCCAAAGAACAGATTTTATAGTACTAGTATTCAAAATTAAAAAATATATTTTTAGAGTTAGCACTTTCTAAGCTTACACCTGTTTACAGATCAACTTTGAAGAGGGAAAAAATGTAAGCTTCTAAAAACTGGAATATGTTTCATGGATTTACAAATGAATAGATCTTGTCTCACAAACCACAATTACATTTAAATTTCAGAAAAAGGAAAAGGGAAATCAAAAGAAAGCTGTAGGTATTATATATTCCAATTTTAACTGGGTTCTATGTAAAAGCAGCAGAGGCTATCTGTAGAAGATACTATGAGTTTCCCAGTCTTGTTATTTAAGATTTAAGGCCTAAATTCTGTGCTGCTTCTGCAGGTGCTACTCTCTGCACTATATCTTCCTAACCATTTGTATTTACTATGGAATGAGACTTTTCCTGTGTTGCAGTAAATTTCCTTTCTGTTTTCTTCCTAGGTTAGACACCTCCTTTGTATCATCCTAGGAAGTGTTCTATAGTCATGTCTTAGCAGCACAAATCAATCCTGAAGCAGACAGTAGTGAACAAAGCAGTGTTTCACAGGTCTGCATGATAGCCAGTAATAAAATAACAAAAAGGACTGGAACTAGCTGCTTTGTGATTGCAGTTGAATTGGACAACATTTTCACCACAGATCAATGAGACACCGAAAAATCTTCAATTAAGAAATACAGGTTTTCCCTAGGAAATGAGTTAAAAGTAGTTTCCTATCTGTATGTGATGATTAAGATGAAAAAATGTACTGCTAGCTCATATAGCTTATGACCGTAGAGTGAAATGCATGGACATTAAATGCAACCCAGTGCTGCCTAGCTGCTCACTGGTGTGTCATCTCAAGGGGACAGGAAGGCTCTCTCCTGCAGCATTCAACAGCCACTCAACATAGATACAGCTGCCTGGCTCCTGGTCATGTAAGTTTTGACAGTTGGCAGTGTTGTGAGACAACAGCATGTGGAAACAGAATACAATGTGTTCCGCCCATGTTGTCTGATATGAGATAGACTATACTCTTGAACAGTAGTTGTAGACTGATTTTCTACCCACTGGATGTTAAGTGGTTACATGCAACATTTTTCATGGTTAGCCACCAACAACTTGATTAAGAAACATTTGTACTTACTTCTGGCTTTCAACATTTACTGTTATTTTCTTCTATTAATGTCTTCCATAGAGTGGAAATAATATGAGAGGCGTCATTTCTCATTTAGAATAAGATGCTGGCAGTTGTGTCACTGATTAAGAATGTCACTGGTTGGAAGACCACTGTTATTATTATGTACATCTATCAAATAGAATTTATGTTTAGGACATTCATATTTAATCTCCATGTTTTCTAAGGACCACATTTCCTTGTTCTAATAAAAGGTTAGAATAAATTTCCCAGATCCCTCCCAATTCTGATATTGTTATACCTTGTCAAGGAAGATTATCTTGCAGATTAAGTTTTATGATCTTCCTGTCTCAAAGAGGAACAGTAACTCTAAGTATGTAGTAGGTTAAATCTGGCAAGCAGTATCTTACAAGTTCATTGTCTTGGGCAAGAAGAAATATCTTGAGTAAAATGATACAAGAATCCTCCCAGCAACTGAAACCTGAACTTTGCAGAAAAGCTGAAATGCCTTGCTTTGCCCAGTGTTACACTGATCAGGATTCCTAATGTGCCGTGGTAAAAGATGTCCTCTTTCATTTCACTGGAAAGGCCACTCAAATAAATAGGGATAGTGTAGAATTTCAGATGTGACTTCTCTCTTTTTAGCAAATTTTCCGAGCAGCCCCCACAATTAATGCAATGAAAGCAATGCTTTAAATTAGGATGTTGAAGGACAGCATCTCTGCTCTGATCTCAGTTCTGATGCCTGTATAGACAACAAAAAACTCCATGCAGACAGAGCAGGGAGCCTATGATTGGTTTTAGTGTTTCATTATCAACAATATCAAATTACTTAGTCTCAGTTTGTTAGAAGAAGTGGATACATTTCATTTGCAGGACTCTTCACCTTTACATTGTTTAGAGCTGTCTTAGCTCTGGTCAGCCTTTCTTGTTTTCTTAATCAGAAATGCTGACATTTGATATTCACTTTGCAATTGCTGAAGGAACTAGTGCCAGCAATTAATGCTTTCCCTATCAGAGCAGATATGGCCAGTAGTGTTTGTTGTTTCAATAGCCTCAGAACAAGAGTGATCAAGGCCAATAACACAGAGTCAATTCTCTGTCTTCCTCTCAAGGAATATAGTGCAGTGTCTATCTGAAGGGATATTATAGATGTTGACATCTTTGACTCCTTAAAAACAGGAAACATAAGGGTGGCATTAATTTCATATAGCTCTGGACATCACTATGCATCTACCTCCTTGTCCATTCAAAAGATACCTACACCAGAATGAGTCTCTTTAGTCATCTTTTATTGTACAGAAAGAGAAACTCACACTTTTAGGTAGGCCCTGACACATCTAGTCTATTTTAATTATGTATCTTAGAAAGGGATAATGTGTGTGCTTACAATGCCTCTTTCTCTGTTTCCATAGACTAAGGGAGTCCATGTGAAGGTTTGATGCTGCTGTCCAAGTCGCATGACATTTGGGGTGTCTTGGGTGATCATTCTCACTGACACCTACCTGCTGCTCCAGGAAGTTGTAGGTCCTGTGTCATATCTACCAGCCCCCTCTAACCTTACAGCCCCTCAAATGGCATCAACATATTCCCTAAGGAGAGTTGCAAATGCAGTAAAATTGCATGAGTCCCTCATGACTGATGTGTAAGTACCTCAGAACCTTTAACAGGTTTATCTTCACGACACTTCCATAAGAAAGAGTAACTCCACATTTTCCTATCTTTTTCATTACAGGCATCTAGTGCTGTAAAATTAACAGGTATAACAGGACAAGCTCTGAAAACAAGAACACTGAGTATTCAACAAACTGGGATCAAATGTCATACACTGACACTTAGAGAGAACCTGAGAATGGATTCATGCTGTAGAGAAAAACAAACAACAAGAACCAAAAAAAACTTCACAGTACATAGCATTCTTTCATGTTATGGAAAACCTCATACAGCATTAAAAAATAGATTTATTCTAACATTCTTTCAATCTTAAAATGTGGAACCCTCTTTAATGAGAACTCAACATGAGCAGCTACAAAGACTCATAATGAATCAGACAACATAAAAAAAATTTAAAAAAGAAAACAAAAGAAAACATTAGACTAAGTAACCTTGTTGTTCAAACTGGATTTATAAATTACAGAAGAAGAGGAGTCAATCTCCATTTGTAATCTTTCTCCATTCTAGAAAGCATCAAAAGTTAAAGCTGTGATCATACTGATTAGAACAACATGTTTATAGTAATTCAGTATCAATTTCAGTATGATAAATACATTTCAGTAAAGCTAAATAAATACTTTATTATATTAATCTAATTCCAGAGCCTGAGGTAATAGAGGGAGTAATGAATGATTTTTCATCTGATATTTCTTTTTATATGCTGATATGCCCTGTCTCTGTCAATCACTACAAACTAAAAGACAATTCCCTCACGAGGTAGCTGGTAGGGGCTGTCTCTTTTTACATAGGTTTTGGTCAAACTTGGACGCAGCACCAAATGTAGGTTACAGAGAGCCTGAAATACAGGCATGATTTTACTTCAGGTCTGAGGAGTGCACACTCAGTGGGATAACACTGTAACATCACACACTGGAAGAAGAACAAGGATTCATCTTTGCTGTTCTTTATAGGAATTTACTGAGGTAAATTAGATACTGAATGGCTTCTTGTTTTTTCCCCTGAATGAACAAAAACCTGACAAAAAGGATAAGGAAATAATCTGACCAGAACACAAATTTATTAGTTAAGAACAAAAGAAATCTTTCAATTAGTTTACCATAGTATCCGTAAACAAAGGATTTCCTGTATTAATAAACAACTAATAGCCAGCCTTTAATAAGAAACACTACTAAAAACAGTGACAGAAAAAATAAAATATATGTAGGATTCAAAGAGAATCAAAAACATAACTAGTGTTATGCCTTCTCTCCCTTACTGAAAAATACTGACGCTGTAAGATAAGAGAAAGGTATTTTAGTTTGGCTCCCTATAAAAACAAGCCACAAGGTCAGACATAAAAGGGGTCAAGTTCAAAACAGCACAATATGAATTAATTAAGCCCATTCTCTTTTCTCAACTTCTGATGACCCATGATTTAGAAACTACAGGAAGAAGGAGACTTATTTATTTATTTATTTGTATTCTTCACAACATTTTTTCTTTTCTCTATGTACTGTTATATTCTTCAGCTAGACATACAAGTCTGTCATTATCTTGCAATAACATAGTTGTTTAAAATGGAAACACAATTTAAAAGAAAAAAATATATAACTTCTGAATGAATACGTGTCAATTAATACACGTCTACAGTCAGCATGATTTTGAATATTTAGTAACGAAATCAAATTACCTTAAATATTTTCTTCACTACATGTGGTATTTTTGCAGTCTTGTGACTGAATATTTTGAACATTTTATCCAAGTACTAACAAAATATTATTTCAGCTCTAACCTACAATGAATATTTATTGTCCTAGTCACTTATATCACAGAATGCACTATTTGCATCCCAAATCCATCATATAACAGGGTGACACAATGCAAACCTCCCAGTGTGGCAAGCTAAACAGCACAACTGTTACACAGAAATGGTGAATAAGAATTCCCGAAGGGTCCTTTGGAGTCCTAAGTTACACTACTTGCTATAGCTGCAAGCAACCATATCATAAACTGATCATGATAGATTTTGAATTTTGCTAGGACTTTTAGTTTGAGATTGTTTTGCATTTACCATTCCTTGTGGTAGGTTGCTCCAGAAATTCACCGTTTTAATAGTTAGACATCTTCCAGTCTCCAGCATCTCTTTATTTATTGACAGATTACACTACACCATACTCTCTTTTTTTCCAGAATCCAAGTGAAGCCAATGAGATGAGCCAAATGAAGCAAATTGGAAATTCATGCATTTCAATATTTTTGAAAGAACTTACTTTTATACACCATGATTAGGTATTTAAATATTTCCCAGACACTGAACGCCTATTCAAATTATTTCTAGGAGACTATTTGTGATTGGATTTTTGCCAAAGTACAAGAATAAAGACCTAAAATTTAATGTTGTCAAGACAATAACTTTCTAAACACAGTCTTGCTGAAATGAAGAAAAAAACAATGATTTATCAATTTAATTGCAACAGTAGTATGCCTATTAACAAAAGATAATCATAGCAAGGACTTTGATGCACATTTCCTATTACCATATCAAATGTGCCTTACAGAATTATGGCTGGAAGGGGCCATTAAATCTGTTGTATAACCTTGTATACAGATAAACCACCTGCACATCCAAGATCATTAACTCACTTAATTACTGCAGCTTTAAACCCCATCAGCTGTGTACAGATAAAACACATCTTCAAAGGACATAGTCATCCTTGATCAGAAATATCAGGAAATAGGGAATCCAGCACTGCCCTTACATGTTTGCTCCGATAGCTAAACTTCACTACTAAAAAGTATGCTAGTTTTATTTTGAAGTGTCTCACCTCAATTCACTGTTCAAAAATGAAAGAATTTCATTTCCACAGTTCAACATTTATTTCCAGACGATTCTTGTTTTTCTCTCTCCTTAAGGAAATCACCCTGACTATAGCACATTTCCTGCCTGTGTATTTCAACTTCACTAACTCACTGCTCCACTGTTTACACATCTCAGGTCCCTTACATGCTTTCTACCAAAAAAAAAAAAAAAAAAAAAGTAATGTAGTGCAAAGTGCACTTTTACCCTGAAATCAGTTAATTAATCAAGATCTTTATGCTCTGACATGTATTCATTCTTCCTAGAGGAACTGCATTCGGTTGCACTAAAATGCATTTTGTTTGAATCAACTCAGTTAACAGATCACTTTATTGGACTGCCTGGCATAACCATTATCTTTTCACTAGTCTTTATTTCAACTGATCTCCAAAACTGTTTAATCGTTTGCAAAAAGTGCAACCATAATCTGTTTTTTTGGACCATATTCTGCTACCAGATTCTCACTCGGGCTTAGTTAGACTGATTTTAAGAAGATACATTGCTGTTCCCAGCAACATACTATCTTGTGCAAGTAAGTCTGACAGAGTCTGATCCTCAACAAGGAAACAATAATTTGTTTTTATTTTTTAGAGTCACTCCATGTGTAGCAAACTTACATGTATCTCCCAAATAAACAAATGCAGACAGCAATTATAAAATATATATATAAATATATCTAACTGTTCACCCTGACTCAGTGAAGCCCATTATAATATGCTGATGCAAAATTACGCTATTAACACTGCACAAACATTAACAGTGTGAGCATTGGTATGTTTGACTATATTTTCTTGGAAGCTACAGCTCTATTAATTACTCCCACATATTTCAGAAATTAAGTAAATGTTTTCATAATTGACAATAATATTAAAACCCTTCAATCTAAGAATAAAAGTAAAATTAAAAAAAAAAAGATAAAGTAAAATACACTTTTCTTTCAAAATGCAGCATGTCAGATTTCTGCTTGATATATATGAAAATATATCCAATGAAAAATATAGGTTATTAGGCATACAGCTCTTATGGTAGCTCACAGAGGTGGTTGCTGACTGAGATACTGTCACTGAGTCAGCTGTAACAGTTTGATTAGGAAGGATACTGCATGTCTGAATGACTTTCTATATAAGCCACTTATATTGTAAAGGAAGTCAGAGGAGGAAAACACTCTTACTAGCAGCTAAGAGCTGAACAAACAACGGCTCGCATACAAAAACGTCTGATGGTGGAAGTCTTTTTAGTACACTTTTAGACAGTAGTTCTAATATATTGCAACAGGGAGATTGTTTGCCACTCCTTAATCAATTATTTTTTCATGCTATCCAACATTTCCACTCATGATTTAATTCATTTCTCATTTATATACAGTTTTCAAAATTTACAGCTTACAGGCACAGTCAGCTGTGAGTTACAGTTTTGTTTTATCCTCTGTTATTTTTATGGTCTAGATATCGTGGACGATTCCGTGAGATTACATGGTCCTTTACACAAAAAGCAAAGCCAAGGGCACACATATTGCAACATTCTATTTTTCTCAGCATATCTGCTTAAAGATGAAAGAGAAATCATCTGTAGCACTTACCTGTAGAAGGCTGGAGGACCAGCTTCCCTCATCCCGAAGCTGCCCTGTTCATTTTCAAGGTAGTAGGGTACCTGCTGGCTGTGATGATGGATGAAGGGTGAGAGCTGGGGCGCCGTTTGCAAGAACACCACAGGGTTTGGTGGGACATTGTTCAGTGAGTGAAATCCTGCCAGACTGCTGGACCCAAAAGATTCTGAAGTAGGGGCATAACTGAGAGTGGTAGAGCCGTACACTGGAGCAGTAGTACCAAAATCGTAAGTGGCCCCTTCTGGGTAGTTAAAAACTCCTGTCTTGTTGCTCTCCACATACATGTCGCTGAGTGATCTTTCCAGGGGAATCTTCAGCTGAGGTCTGCTCAGTGTCTCCAGTTCAGTGCCTTGAATCTGGTGCAGCAGGGTAACTCCAGAGGTTTTGGTGTGAAGGGTCATGGTCATTGCTAATGGCAGTGAGCAAGGAACATATCTGCTTTTACTGTCAACAGCGAGATCAGCAGCTGGCAGTCCACCTAAAAAAAATACCAGAACCTATTCTGAGGCTCAGCAGAAATCACATTAAAGCAGCGCTACACAGGTATTACTCTGATCTCGGCAAGGAGGAGGATGCAAACAAATGCAGGGTAAGCACTGGAAACGCACATTCTCCCTCTCCCTCTAACTTTTGAGAACTCCTCATCTGTGCTCATATGCGTTACAAGGTGCTGGCCGCAAGCCAGGAGCTCTTGCCTAGTGCCGACGCTGGTTTAAACATCACTTCAGAAACAATTAGCTTTGGAGTTATACCAAACAATTGTCCCACTAAATGTTACTTTATTCTTACTAGTCATTTAATTTTTCACTGCAGAGTAGCCAGCGCTCCACAGCAACTAACGGGAAAGGACGCTGAAATTAGACCAGGAAGACTAGTCCAGTGGTCAGCCACATTACTGCCTTTTATTTCCTCAGCAGGCTCCAATCTATCTGTGCTTATCTCTCCTCCTGTTTGATTCATTTTCGTGTTTGCTAGAAATATGTAATGTGTACATTGTAATGACCCTGGGTAGGACTATGCTGTAACTGAGATATGGCAAAGCAGAATGTGTGTGCAAGCGCATGCGCCTGTGCATGTCTGTTTGTGTGTGTATGTGTGTGTGTGTAGCTAGCCTCAGTCAACAGAACGAACTAACAGAAATTAAAGGATGATCTATGTAGGAGAAAACATTTATAATACACTTGCATCAGTAATAGCAAGTTGAATTAGCTAGAGGGTAAAAATAACTTTAAAAGTGAAGAAAAGCTTTAGATTAGCCTAGAATTTTCTGTCTGCTTCTTTTTTGGCCCATAAAATTATGAAGTAAAGCATCCTTCAGACTTTGCCATAATAAAATCTTAAATATTAGGAAAAATTAATTGACTGCATAACACGTGAATTAAATACAGTATATTTTTATTATTCACATGAACAAAAGCTCAGCAAACTTGATTTTTGACATCAGACTAGAAAATCAAGTAATCTAAAATAAACTAATGGGATCAGCTTTAAAACAAACCAAAATGCCTCTCAAAGTTATTTTTAGGAAAGAAAAGGGGGGGGGGGGGGGGGGGGGAGAGAAAACATAATGAAAAGGTGTGGCATGCACGTTTCATCTTGCCATCTCATTCCATATAATTTTAACTTTGCACAAACCAGTTCTCCTGAACCAGCTAAATGGAAACCTCCAGAAGCTGTTCCAAGTTCTCTAGTATTATTGCTGTGGTCTGTGGCTCAGTCAGCTAAACAGATTAATGCCAACCGTAATCACATTAATATATGGGCTCCAGTTAGTATGCATAGACTTTGATACTAGCAAAGTCTATGCTATACTTAAACAACTCCACAGTTACTCGGCTCAACCTTCAGAAAACCCAAGAAACTGAAAAACTGAATATGCACGTCACTAATAGCTTCTAGAAAAGTTTACTAAAAATTGTTTTATTTTAGTAATAACATTGTGTTTTTAAAACTTCTGCTAAAATAGCAGGTTACTTACATTTCAAAGATTATAATGACATAATATATATCTGTACCTCTGCAGACACACAGCTAAGACAGCAGCACACACATAAATATGTACTTGATAGATTTCCTCACCCACCCCGCCACCCTCCCTACCCTGTTCAAATTTCAGATTGCAGACTTTGATCAAAGAGATAAGCCTGTTTAAATAACACTGGACTAAACATGTTCCCAGTTAAAAAGAATAATAATAATCAGACAATCATACCCAGCAGTTCAGAAAGTCTTCGAAGAGTTATACTGAAAATATGCCAGACAGTGTGAGAGAGAAAAAAGAAAGTGTGTGCATGTTTGCATAGAGTGGGTGAATGTGCATCTGCAGAGACTCACAAAACAGCAAGCAAGCATAGCTCTCAACAGCCAGTCTGCTGGGCTACACAGACTGAAATGAATGGCAGTTACGAGTTTAAGGTTGGTCACTCTTATAGATTTCATTTTGTGCTTTAGTAATACGTAGAAGAAGCATTGTCTCATATTATACTGCATAATCTAGGAATTAATGTGAATCTATCTGCCTTAAGGAGTACTCACTTCTTATGTGTGTTACAAAATGGACTTTAAATTTTTATTTAAACCATTATCTGATGTGTATGCTATTTTAGAAATACTACATTGACATGTAATAAAATTCTACAGCATAATAGCTGGGCAGAAGATGGAAGATAGAAGAGTGCACACGCTGAGTTGACTTCTGAGTGTGTCCTGTGCAACCTTAGTGCTCTTTACATGCAGTTTTTTAAAATGTCATTAATTATTTTAGGAGTGTTGTGTGTTTTCAGGGAGACAAATATCTAAAATTTCCGCCATATGCAAACAACACTGAAACACACTTTAGGGTTAAGCAAAAGCAGCTGCTCTTTAATGTCTGCTCTACACCATTTAACCTGAGACCTTATGACCATTTTTCCACAGGCCAGTGTGGAAAGTTTCAGACAGTTTCAGAGCTCAGGAATAGATGGCTGCGGATTCCCTGTAGTACATAGGCTGGTACACATCTCAGAAGAAAAATGCAAGTGCCACCAACAAGGTCTTATGGGTGGGCTAAAAATCCCTGTGATAGCATCTTGTACTGTTTGCGTCAATTTTTTTCTTTGGGGATGATCAAGGGGGCAAGAAAGGGCAAAGACTGGGAGGGAGGTGGGCCTAGTTAATCAAACAAAATTCTAGGAAGAAGGTGAATTTTTGATTTATCCATATTGCATAATATTTTATTATTATTATTATTATGCATACTATTTAGGCATTAAAAAAAAAAGTCAAAATAGTATTTAGACTTTATAAAATAAAATCCATGAATGCAACAGATTATCAAAAGTGTTTATTTTCCTTGTCCTGTATGGTGATGACTACCCTACTTGCCCCAAACTAACATATAGAGCTTCATCCTGCTTTAGAGATGTCATTGAATGTGTCTGCTTGTGGGCTTGTCCAAAGAAAGAGATCTAGGTTCCTAAAACCCAGTCTTTTTGCCTAAAGGCCAGGACTTACTCCACCACCCAGTTAATCACTGTGATCTGTTAGATGTCAAGTTTTATCCATTTTGAACACAATGTGGAAATACATACAGGATATAGCAAAAAGATTTGGTGGTACTTTTCACCAGTGGATGCAAACAGCCTAATCAAAAACTTGGTTACATTAAATTCCATTTCATATATGCCTTTATATACTTCATGTATGCCTTCATAGAGAAGTGCTTGACTTATACACTGGGTATGTAAAAATAATAATAATAATAATAATAATAATAATAAAACCACATGTAGTAACTATAGAGTAAATAAAAACACAAATTTCCTGCAGCATCTTCATTTCCAGTGCTAGGCAGAAATGTTCAAAAAACACCAAGTCAATGGGAAATGTACCTTTTAAGATTTGATAATTTCTCCACTAAGCTGTATTCAGCTGCAGCCCTATGTATTTCTTTCACTTTAATTAAAGGCCTAATATTGTTTCAGGGATACAGCGCACGTTTACAGGAGAAAGTCATCTATCCAAGCCTTCCTCACACCCCTATAAAATACTGAGGGAAACTGGTTCTGCAGACCAAGTTGCTAAGACAAGTTGCTAAATTTACATCAGGTATAGATTGTTTTTGGGGGTATGACTGAAATTTGGGGATATACAATTAAAATTAATGCTGGTTTTGAGCCATACATGATATGTACACATTTGTTAGAACAGGGAGAAAACAGGAAGGAAAAACAGAACAGCAATTAATGAATACTGAAAAATCAGGAGGGGACAGTCCACAGTAACTGAGAAGCACTACAGACATTGGCTAGAAAGTTCAAAGCAGAAATTGCTTCTTCACATGCGGTGTTTTTTAGTGAGATTGAGACAAAAGATGAGTTTCTGGATCAATGAAGATTTAGGCACTCTTTCTCATGGAAATTAGAAATAAATTGATTACGTGAAAGTGACTGATTAAATCCTGTGTTCCCCTTTTAATATCTTAGCCTATTTTCCTTTTCTAGTTATATAAAATTTCCAGTGCCCAACTCCTATTTTGCAGACTGAGGTTTTCACCCTAAATAACAGAAAACATGAGCATATTTTCTCTTCAAATCTGGGAAATATCTTATGTCGAAAACAAGAGAATTAGCCTCCTTCCACTGATGGCAAATGAAGTGGCACAAGCCACTCAGAAACAGAAAAAGAAAGGATAATAAAATTTATAGAAAATATAACTTATCTAAATAACTAAAAGAAGGTTTGGGGATTTCCAGTGCCATGATTCATTTTCTATTAACTAAAAGTCCTCAATGCCAATTAGGGTATGGTAATAGAAAAAGTTCAATTTATAGGAGAAAAAAAAAGAAAGAAAAAAAAAAAAAAGAAATTGAGGAAGAAACAGCCTGAACAGAACAGATTCTTGATTCCGGAAAAGATAAAATAGCAATTTGAAGGAAAAGGAAATGAAAGTAAAAACCATATATGAAAACGATTCAAATTATAGGAATCTGTAACGATAGCAAAACTCCTAATCCTATACTGGGTGTTTTTTTCAGTGCTAGTTTTAGTACGTATTCCAACAGAAAGTGGTAAACTCAGAACTGAGAAGATATACTATAAATTTTCCATAAACCTGCTGACAGTGAGAGACCATAAACTTCATTGCTTTGGTTCCACAACTATAAAGATAGAAGCTTTTTTTAGCTGCTGCAATTAAAGAAGAATCTATTGCACATAACAGGAGGAACATTATGTTTTTCCAAGATTCCACTGTAGCATTACAGAGAAATTATGTTGAGTTTAGTCCAGTGAGGAAACTCCTCAAGATACACAGCTGGAGAACAGCACCATCTACCCCACTGCTTTACAAATCTTCTCTGAAAATAAATAAATAAATAAATAAAATAAAGCCCTTGATACCACTAGGCAAAGCATGAGGTATGCTGAAAAATTCCTTAGGCTCTTAGTAGAGATAAGCTCTTCAATCTCTTATTGTTAGTTCATAACATTTAAAATTTTTATAAGCTGATTTGAAGACGTATACGTATTTTCCCCGGCCCCCAAATAATTTACCAAAACCATCTATGGCATGAAAAGGCTGGACCAAAGATTTTTAATTCTGCTTTTACATTTTATGTTTGTTTTACAATTACAAGGGGAGTTTCTGCTTTCACATGTCAAATGCATTTAGGGAGTTTGATAGCATTTGCTCAAAATATTTATTGTTCCAAACAAGAAACAGTGGAATACAATTATTCCACATGTTTATTAATTTACATCGTTTAGATATACCTTCAGTTTTATCTATACACTGACAGAGAAGATCTTTTATATATTTTATCTGAAAATTATCTGTGCAAGCAAAAGAAAAACTAGGCTGGGATGTCAGGGTAGGTTTTTGGTAAAGTATTCTAATGCTTTTTCATTTTAAGAGTGCTTACAGCTATTTATGATGTGATCAGATTTCTGCCATTCAGGTGGAAATCTTACACGTCAGGGATGAGCTCAGAAAGAATGTCTTGGAAGTATGTGAGCCAATTGGACAGAAATGTTTTGCTTTTCCCATCTTAAAGCTTTCTAGAAAATCTTTTTTCTTGAAATGAGATGCCCTTTTTTTTGCTATAGGTTTTATGAGCAGGAACTTTGAATCTGGAAAGGACCTGAAACTGTCACAAAAATGCCTTTTGCTGTTCCTCTGAAACTCCACCCACTTTTGGCCAATTTTTAAACCTTTGAAATTTTGCAAGATTTTTAAAAGTTAATATTTCTAAAAAACTCTCCTGACTGAACATGCTCTTTTCTCTCTCAGCTCCTAGTCCTGACTGGACTGGGCATGAAACTTCCCAAAACAGTGACTGACACACTACCATCCAGATGAGAGTACAAAAAGTTTTCCCCTTTCATTACTGTTCTGGGGCAGAGTAAGAGTCCAGACTTGAGTGCAGATTATTGTGTCAGTTATAACTCTAAATTTCAGTTCCCGGATTTGCAGACTGTATTTCCTGACACCAAAATGGGATACCATCTTCCTTTTCAATTCAGCATTAGAAAACAGTCTGTAGAAATGAACCCTTTCCTAAAGGAGTAGAAAATATGCTGTAATATAACTAGCTTGTGAATTTCTTCAGTGTTTTTTGTGCCTACAAAAGATGGGAGAGGATAACACAACAATTATGCCCAAGCCATACAGGATAAATGACTTACTACATACATAAAATGGGCCAAAATACCTGAGTACTCTGGACAAACTCAAAAGATATTAGCAAATACTAACGTTTCAAAGGGTTAGCAGATGTTTTCATGCAGGCTGGAAAAAAAGAAAGCAGAGGGTGAAGAGGGGAGGCAAGAAAAAGGAAGAAAAAAGACATCTCTCTGCTTTCCTAAGCAAAACGTTAACCACTTGTGAACGAGATGTTCATTGGCAAACATGTAGCACTACAATATCATGATTTAATATTAAAGAATATACCTTGCTTAATCACAAATGTGGCATCATAACATACCTTTCCTCATAGATCTCGCTTCATTTTAAAAACTGAATGAGATCTGAAAAGCAAAGCTGGAGCTTAGTATCCCATGTTCACATTAATTTATTGTGCTTATTTCAAAGACAAATCAATCTGAGTGACTGATCACCATGAGTTAGTATTTTGAAAGGAGTCTACCAAGAAAATTTTCATAGAATTATGAAATGGCTTGAGTTGGAAGGGACCTTAAAGATCATCTAGTTCCAGCCCCCTGCCATAAGCAGGGACACCTCCCACTAGACCAGGTTGCTCAAAGCCCCATCCAACCTGGCCTTGAACGCTTCCGGGGAGTGGGCATCCACAGCTTCTTTGGGAAACCTGTTCTACTGCCTCACCACCCTCTGAACAAAGAATTTTCTCCTAATATCTAATCTAAGTCTCCCCTCTTTTAGTTTAAAAATGTTCCCCCTTGTCCTATCGCTATCTCTCCATGTAAAAAGTCATTCTCTTTTTTAAAAGCCCCTTTTAAGTACTGAAAGGCTGCAGTGAGGTTGTCTTCAGAGCTTTCTCTTCTGGCTGAACATCCCCAGCTCTCTCAGCCTTTGTTCATAGGAGAGGTGCTCCAGGCCTCCAATCATCTTCATGGCCCTCCTCTGGACCCAGAGTAGACCCACATCCTTCTTGTGCTGGGGGCCCCAGACCTGGATGCAGCACTCCAAATGAGGCTTCAAAGGGCAGAGCAGAGGGAGGCAATCCCCTTCCCTTGACCTGCTGGCCACTCCTCTTTTGATGCAGCCCAGGATGCAGTTGGTCTTTTGGGCTGCAAGTGCACACTACTGGCTTATGTCAAGCTTTTCATCCACTTGAACTCTCAAGTCTTTCTCTGCAGGGCTGCTCTCAATGAGTTCTTCACCCAGTCTGTACTCATGTCTGGAATTCCTTGACTCAGGTGCATCATGTTACACTTGAATTTTTTGAAACTCATTAGGTTCACATAAGCCCACTTCTTGGATGGCATCCCTTCCTTCTCACAGCACCACTCAGCTTGGTGTCATCTGCAAACTTGTTGAGGATGCACTCAATCCTACTGCCTATGTCATTGATAAAGATATTAAACAGCACTGGTCCCAAGACAGACCCCTGAGGGACATCACTTGTCATCAACCTCCACTTGGACATAGAGCCATTGACTGCATCCCTCTGGTCGAACTTTGAAAGTCTTCAGGAGGAAGACAGCTTTGTATTAAGGGTGAGGCATCTTCAAAATGGTGAAGTATTACCATGCCTGGACTCCCAGAGTTAGTCAGAAATGGTTAACCCCATTTATGTGGTGATATTAAGTGTGACTAACAAGTTTTGTTTATGAGATTCAAGGTGTGAAACTGAGCACAAAATTTCAGCATTGGCCAGGTAGGTGCGGAAGACAACTGTAGCTAACTTATTTCTAGTTGCCAGAGGACAATTTGAGGAAAAAAGTTGCTGAAACAAGCTCCTTAAATCTGAGTAAGATACCTTGGAGGAGAGATGTGAGAATATTGTCTGTAGGAAAGATTTTTATCTGAATGAACTCTTAGGAAAATTCAAAAAAGTCTGGTTATAAAAACATGCCAGTTTCCCCAACATGGCAGCTTGAGCTTCATACAAGAATTGACACTTCAGATACGAGTTAAGTGAGTGTCTTAACTAGAAGACAACTTGAAGAAGCCTTACAGATAGCATTATAAATTTGTAACTGTGATATCTGTCTTCCATGTTTGTAAATTCTTAATTTAGTTTAACCTTAAAGTACCCTGAGGTGATTTCAGGGTAAATGGCACACACTACAGTATACCCATGTAATGTCCCTAAAGAAATGTAATTCTTTAAACTGATAAAGTACCTTTGGTATAATACATAGCATCCAAATAATGATCTTCAGATCACTTAACAGATAACAGGTTGTACCTCTGGTGAACTATACATACCAATTTGAACATGAGTAATGCAGGAATCTATGTGGAAGAAACATCTAGATATTCTAGATATAAGAATTAGCCAAAAAACAAACAAAAAAAAAAAAAACAAAAAAAAAAAAAAAACTGAACAGTCTGTAGAGTACAGATAAACACACATCTTCCCCTGCCCTCTTGCCCCCATGCCTTCCCCCAGAGTCTTCCATTGTTTCAGCAGGTTTTTTTAGTGGATGTCAGCTCCATTTACTAATCAGTCATACTTCATAATTAATTAGCCTCACTCACAGTGTTATTTCTCAATACTCATTTTCCTGCTAAATGCATGACATTCTACTAAGGAACAATGGCCTCTCAGATTTCAGGCTTAAACACATATGCCAATACGCCTTTGCAAGTGTACCCATTGGCATGCAAAATATGCATGATGATGTTCTCCTTAGGTAAACTGTCTCAGTTACATCATTTCAAATACTATGCTGTAATTTCTGCCTGAAGGCTATTTTTTTCTTATCTCTTGCTCTAGTTTCAAGTGACACAGCAACAGATACCTATAACAAATACAACTCTATAACTCTATTCTTTCAAAAGATGTTTGCTAATGGGGAAGGGGAAGGGGAAAACAAGTGTTTGCCCATTTTATAATATTCAGATTTAAATAACAGGTCTCAGATTAGGCCTCTTAGTGTGAGAATTCCTGTTACCTTTATTCCCTTTTGGGCCTCCCAGTACAAGAAGAAATTCCAGAGACCCCAAGCATGTGGGTGCCAGGCATAAGAGAACCTGCTTCAGGTAGCAGGACCTGCTCATTCTGCAGAAAGAAAGGTTCAGGGTAAATCTTATTGTTATTTACAACTGCCTGACCAGAGAATACAAAAAAGAGACAGATTCTTCTTGGAGGTACACAGTGACAGGCCAAGAGGCAACATGAGACCAGGTGGTTTGGAAATTCCAAATAGATATTAGGATTTTTTTTTACCATGAAAGTGGTCAAATACTGGAAAACGTTGCTCATAGAGGCTGTGGACTCCCTGTCCTTTGAGTTTGAGACTCAGCTGAACAAGTCCCTGAGCAAACTGATATGAATAGACTTCCCTTTAGCAGCTATTTGGATGAGATGACATTTTATCATCCCTTCCAATTTAAATTGCTGTACGATTCTGTGAATCTAATACACAGATCTGCAACAAAATATTCAAACAGAAGACATTAATAGGTTAATTGATTATCTGTTTCTTTCCTGTTCTCCACAGAAGCCTAATTTCAATATCCCATGTCATGGTTTCATCTCTGCTGCACTTTCATCAAGATAAGTTACCTGTCTTTTTCAATTGGCTTGTGATTCTCCCTAAATTAGATAGGAACTAAGAAGGTTCAAGGGGCAAAGACACCCTTCCCTTCAATTCATCTATTTGCTGGCCTGATCAATGTCTTAAGAGTCTCAGTTCCCTGGCTGAGACTCTATAATAATGAGAGTTAAGAAATATAAGGGATCTATTGTCCTCTCCTTACCTTCTCAGCATCCCTGTAAAATGCTCCCATTCAGACCCAAAATGCCTTTGTAGCCCACTGTCACAATAATGGATCAGCCTGTTCTCAGAAGTCAATAGCATATATATGTTTGCACACCCACCAAATCTGAGGTGCTACATGGTTGGCGGGCTCTTGTGGCTTGCACAAAATAAAGCCTGCTGCCTCTTTTGATGGAGATGACTGCCTTCATCAAAAGGGTCAATCTGAAGCATCATTCTGCATGTCTAGTTTTAGTCTGGCAATGTTTTCCTGTACATACACATGATGGTGTGGACATGTACCAAAGTGACCGGAGTGTCCAAGTGTTTAGAAGATAGAGCTTAACCCCAAGCCAGAAGATGGTATAGAATCAAACTAATGGCATGGCCCAGTTCCTTCAATCTATTTCTTTCTAGTAACAGTATTCAAAGATATCATGTTTTGTTTTAACACCTCACACATTCACATTTCTTTGCTGGCAGCTGGTCCTTCAACAGAAAGTTCCTTGTGGTGAGGCTAGCCCTACTACCCCATGAGATTATATTTCCTGTGACTGAGGCCAAGGTAACTCTTGGCAAAATAATTCAGCTTCAGCAACCCATTCTTGTCTACAGGAATATTTGGCTTCAGTAAATGGTAGCAGAAGTCACTCATTTTCTGTTTGTCTTCAGAGAATTGGTTTTGCTTCGGATATGCCACTAAATATTGCTAATCTTTCTTCTCTGCTATTACAAGCATGGCTACATATACATATGAATAATCTGTAACCTGAACATCAAATCCTCCAGTGTACCTTGTCTTCTCTCTACCCAATTGCAGATTATCACAGAGGCACTGGACTGTTGCCACTGCCATGCAAGGAAGATATCTCAGTTTTATTCCCTGCCTGTCCTCATAAACTTCAAATCCAAATGGAAATATCCACAGGTTTATTAGTTGTTGAACTAATTAGTGCTGCTACACACTTTCCTGTATTTTCTCCATGATGTCAAGAACTGGCTTGTTACTGTCACCACCAGTTCAGCAACAACTACAGACACATCTGATTGACTCATTGTTGCTACTGGTCATCCATCTAGTACATTGTCTAGAAAAGCAGTCTGTCAGCAGCTGTTCATTAAAAATGGTTGTGTCCAGCAGGAAAGGTACTGACTACAGTCGTCTTGTGTAGACTCCAAGTGAAATAGCAAATTTGATATTCTAGATAGGAGAAGGATGATAGATGTTGTAGAAAAATATGCCATGAGTTAACAATTCATCAATTCTGCTGTTCATTAAAAATGGTTGTGTCCAGCAGGAAAGGTACTGACTACAGTCGTCTTGTGTAGACTCCAAGTGAAATAGCAAATTTGATATTCTAGATAGGAGAAGGATGATAGATGTTGTAGAAAAATATGCCATGAGTTAACAATTCATCAATTCTTTGTAAATGGGAGCTGTATCTTCTGTCCTCCTTTGATTGATAGTTGTTTTTTAAATAACAAAATATTTCTTTATTCTAACAAAAAATCAACCCATCTAGAAGAGAAGTTTCAGTAAGAGGTTCCCTCGGATTATATGTTTCCTTTTAAGTAGCAGAAATGTACTATATATTTCAAAAGATGTATTTTTGGAGGTAATTAACAGCTTCTTCCATAACAATTATACTACAGATATGCAGGCCCAGAAAGATCTTGAAATTAATTGTTATATTTCTGATACTTTCAGATTTTTAAATTAAAAAAAAAAAAAAAAAAAGAAGTGTTAGAGATTGTATTAAATATATAATCCAAAATAGGGTTGCACTATATCTTCCATGATATTATGAATCAGTCACTGTCTTCAGTGGAACTGATCATGATGAGGTAAGATAAAAATGAGTTTAAGTGCTTTGCTGGATCAGGGCCTAAGTCTCTGATCCTCATATATCATCTCCAACCATCAGAGAAGTCCAAAACTAACAGCCATAGAGGCTATATCTCATTCTTTGGGAATAACTTGCAAACTTTCCAAAATTCTGTTTCTGTGATATAAGGTATACTCCTTAGTCCAGAGAAGAAGTCCAGTTTTAAAACTGACTTAACAAGTCTACAAGCACAGTCAATGCAATCTGAACCAAAAAGTGATTCAAAATATTCAGTTCTACAGTGATTATTTTTTGTACCTGGGAGCACCTAAGATCACCATCAGAAGGTTCTTGTTGTGCCAGTTATACATACACTTAAAGAATGTTTACTTAATAGTGTAGATTTAAATATCCAGCTTTATGCCAGTGACTGAAAATAGCACCCTAAAAAAGCTTTGCCATTTCTTCAGAGAATTCAAATAGACCTGTATCTCCTGCTTCTATTAAATGGTTACATTTATTCAATAAAACTGAGATCTGCTTTATAAACTCAAAATATAAACTCTTCTGACCAAGATATCAAACAATTCAACTGCAAATACAAGAAACTTATACAGAACTAATGAATTACCAATAACAATTTGTTCAAAGGACCAGGGTATTACAAGGAAGGCAATTACAAAGGGCACTCAAACTGGACGCGGTCCTGTGCATATTGCTTAAGCAGGGGAGTTGGACCAGATGACCTCCAGAGATCCCAGCCAACCTCAACCAGTCTGTGAAACTAGCCATTATGTCACTGAAGCATCAATATGTTACAACTGTTGAAAACTTCATTCCCTGCCAAAACAGTAGGGATAATGAGCAACAACAAAATCATTCAACTTCAGTGTGCTCTAACCAGCATCAAACAGAAAATGGCATCACATTTATCTGCAGTATGCTGTCTCAAGGAGATGAGAAACAAACCCCCACCCATACCCCACCCCATCCCCCTCCCCCCCCAAAAAAAAGAAAAGAAAAACAGACTATGAAAAAGAACTAGGCTTCTGGTTAGTGAAAGCTTTCAAAGTCACTTCTATGCTTCTTTAAAAAGGCAAAAATGCATTGTCATCTGTCAAGCGGAACAAATAGGACCTTAGTGATTCAGTAACAGTTGCACTCTCTTGGCAGATATTAGCTTGTTTAAGGCAGGGAAGATCAAAGGACACAACTGAATGCCAACATTGGGGGGGAGAAAAAAGGTCAAAGTTATTTATTATTTCAGCATACCCCTATCTTTATTTGTTCTACTACCACTTTCATTGTTTTGTGCAACAAGATGGAGGTCTTCCTGAAACAGAGCAGTCAATAATTTAATGCAATGGTTCTTTTTGCAATCCAGGCTCACCCTATAAGTTCAGAAACCCATCAGAGCAATAGTTTTCCCATTCCTAATAGTATGTGAAATACACAGTCCCACATAGTCGTTTAGTACAACAGTCTACAAAACATAGAAGCAACTATTATCTATTAGCAATGACTTAGAGAAAGGGTTATAATGAACAGGAATCATCGGCATTGGAGAAATCTAACAAAAATATTGATATTTGATTTGAAAAAAATAGAAAATCCAGGGTTAGTTTTATCTGGCTGGTATTTTCCATGATAGTGATCTTACATCTGAGAAACCTTCAAAAGCTGCCAACGCTACTGTCACAGACATCTTGCAGCTATGGTAAATTAATTTAAATGTTAAAGTTTTTGTTTGGTTGTTTTTTTCAGTTTGTTTTGTTTTGTCTAGGAAAACATCAAGAAATTGCAGCTCTTATTATGTAACTATGTGATAGGGTTATTTCTAATATTTCCTAAATGATGTAATCAAATAATCAAAACCTCAACAATACATCATTCACACAACCTCCTTCCTACCACACTTTGAGTAGGATAGGTATGCTTAGAAAGGCCTCATCACAGAAAAAGAAAATACTTGGTAGTGTTGGCAGCCTCTGCTGTTGATTTTCCATCCCAGAGTACAAACAGTCCTGACATCATCGGAGCTGCATGGACTGGTGACACATTACAGCTCAGACCCAACATTGTGACACTGCAGGTGGCACCACAAAGGCTGCAGCCACTGCAAGGAGGTTAGCACATGGACACCAGTGTCAGCCAATCTCATTGGGGATGGCTGGCAAAGACAAGGTGTCAGTGAAGATGCTGAAGGCATTTTCCTCATGGAAATACTCATTTTGTAAGCTAGAGGTGGATGAAACTACAGGCTGCTTTGACTCTATTGAAAATAGAACATACCTGCAGATGCTCTCAGGCACTGGAAAGCAGTTGTTAACTGTTGGAATATTCCCTGGAGTAAGTTTGGCATGTGCCAAATAGCACTACTCCAAACAATCTCCAGGCATGGTTGAGGCATTAAAAAAGTAAAGGGACCACTGTCATTATTTAGTTTGCATCCATCCACCATTTTGTGGAAAGTAGTAGCTTGGATGCAAGCTACTCCAGGGCAACTGGTCCAGCAATCTGGTAATAATTTGGGGTGAATTTGATTTGTGATTATAGCTAGAGCCCCTGGCTTTTAAGTTTGTTACAAGTACTGATTTGCAACCTGTTTGTTAGGTGCCAAAGTTCAAGAGCAATACAGACTGTTACAAGCTGGGCATGCCTCATTCTCAGTGGCTTCTGCATGACTTTAGGGTCATGCACAGTGAGTCAGAGGGCGCTTTTGACCCAAAGCACCCAGGAAGCATTTCACAGAGGAAACACATCCCCATTTCAGAGTTCAGGGAATTCAAATTCCTGAAAGCCAGCCTGGAAAGGCAATCTGGCATGCTGGTCAGGCCTTTAAAAAGAATAGTTTTGCAATACAGTTCAAGTGGTGAACCGCTGACAAAAGTGGTGGTAACCCTCCTCCTACCGTTGCATTCCTGTCCCCTTCCATGCTTCCAGCTTGGAGACTGACATCTGCAAAATGCTTTTATTTGTGTTCTGAAATGTGAGTATCGTGCTGGTGCAGCTCTTGAGCCAGCACAGGGGAAGCTGCAGAAGTACATTGACAGAGTGGGGAGAAGGAGATCACCTTTTTCAGAAGCAGCTATCTGCATATGTATATATATATATATATATATCAGAATCTGCTATTTATGTGTACCATAAAAGCACACCCAGAGAAACCAAGGCAAAGCAGAAAGGAGGCAAACTGCCAATGAGATATTTGTCCACCACGCATTCACATTGGTCATAGTGAAACTGAATCAAATACACCATGGATTATGTATATGTGTTATATGGTTAATTTATTTTTCTGTTACCTCTGTTAACCTATGCTCTCCTTAACAAATTATTTTGTTTTGTGTAAACATTCAGTGCTTGCAAAAGAAAATGTTTGTTAAGACCAAGAAGAAATATTTTGCTTTTCAAAACTTTTTATGAAAATGCATAGTTAAATTTTTCCACATTTCTGTGCAACAACCCAAGCAGTAAAATGTCATTTTTAGAGGAACTTCTAAATATTTGAACTTAGCGAATGTTGGCAAAGAATAGTATGTGATTTAATTTATTTTTACTGGGAGAAAAATATTATTCTATAATATATACTGTTCAATTAAGAAACAGGAAATAAAATATACTGTTAATTTCAGTAAGCCAAAAATACAGGCTTAGTAATGGAAAGCTCAAAAATTGTTCCTCCATAATATTAAGGTAGGTACATTATATATCTTTATAAATAAAGGTGTTTTCACATAGGCTTTAAAAGGTTGTTGTAAGCAAATTATTAGGGGTGACAGATCAAGTCTGCATTAATATCACAGCATATCACTGTATGCCTATGTTTTCACTTTTCAGATAAAGATTGAATATGAATAGATCAAATTACAAAAATATTCCTTATCATACTAGTACTATCATGGAAAGCCTGCATCTGCTATTGAAGCAGAATCAAACTTGTTCTTGCTTTCCACCATCATATGGTCACTGCTAATTAATCAAAAGAGCTCCAGAGATCTAGTGTCAACTGCAGTCTGCAAAATCTGCACACCCAGAAAACACATGCATTGCACCCATGACTACTTACTGCAGACTACCTCTACACCTTCACCACCAGTCGCTGCAATACCTTTTAGTATTCCAAATAGTAAAATAAGTACTACATAGCATTCCACCTAAAAGACAGCTTGTGTTATTTATTCCCCACTTAAACATATCCCAGTGAAAACCCCCATATTTCTGTCCTCAGATATAAAAAACTGTTAGAGTGCAATTCTAAGGTAGTCTGAGCCCTAATACATAGTATACTTCAACAAAACATTTGGCAGTGGATGAAAAAGTTCCTCTTTTCATGCAAAATTGTATCCTGCAATGCTCACAATTTTGTATGGATGAAAACTAGTTTGTATTCTTTCACCTATGTTTCAGTGAACCACTATTTTATTATAGTGCTTGAGAGAGTGATCCACTGAATTTGGTACAGTTCTGGAATATATTTAGTGAGGTAAGGGTTTTAGGGCAAGTATCTAGAATTTACTTGAACAGGTGTGTCTTCTTGAGCTGATGCCATAAATCAGTTGAATCGACTTTAGAAATGAGACTGGAGTTAAATTCACTCCTATTATGTAGTTTAATTTAATTTAACAATATTATAGTTAAATGAGGGTGAGGGGTCTGGAGAACAAGTCTTACAAGGAGCGGCTGAGGGAGCTGGGATTGTTCAGCCTGGAGAAGAGGAGGCTCAGGGGCGACCTTATCACACTCTACAGGTACCTTAAAGAAGTCTGTAGCCAGGTGAGGGTTGGCCTATTCTCCCATGTGCCCGGTGACAGGATGAGGGGGAATGGGCTAAAGCTGCGCCAGGGGAGGTTTAGGTTGGATATTAGGAAGAACTTCTTTACTGAAGGGTTGTTAGGCATTGGAATGGGCTGCCCAGGGAAGTGGTTGAGCCACCATCCCTGAAGGTCTCTAAAAGACGCTTAGATTCAGAGCTTAGTGATATGGTTTAGTGGAGGACTTGTTAGTGTTAGGTCAGAGGTTGGACTAGATGATCTTGGAGGTCTCTTCCAATGTAGATGATTCTGTGATTCTGTGATAGCAATTGCAAGTGAAATGTGGATGCTATGTTTGCCCAGAAGACTGAAATATCAGACAGATTGTGTTTTGGCTAGTAAACAAAAATGGTTAGTTATCAGTCTGAAATATAAGTTGAACAATTTATTGTTGCTCTTGTAAAGGTATCTCCAAAATCACTGTGTGGTATCATTGCTCCAAATATTTCTAACATACAAGTTATAATGTTACCAGTGCAAATTCTGGATTTGTGACTTTGCACACAGCTTATGTTCCCAACTAGTTTGAACCCCTCTTCCCCACTTAATATTCTTAACTTGCTGTTCATTGTTCATGATCAAGTAACATAAAATATAATTTACATCAAAAATAAAAGCACAGTTACAAATCTACTTCTGCTCTGTGACAGAACAGAACTGTATTCTGAATGCAGATGGCTACTTATTTTATTTGAAGTATCCAAACTGTATTAAACTACCCTTGATAAAATTAAGTGAACATTATCTAAACTTAAAAAGTAACTGACAAATTTGCATGGCTGCATCCTCACTTAAATCAATGAATAAATAATCCCTGTAAAATCAATATGATTATTCATGAATAAATTTCCATCAGTGCTAGATATGTTTAAATGCTATGGCCCTTATTATTAAAAGAAAAACAATCCTCTGCTAGGTAGTATGACTTTACACTACCTACGTTTTGAAATGCTGATTCTGAGGAAATACAGGAGCAAATGCTAAAACATAGCACCACTAACACAACTAGCAGTTGATTCTGTGATAGAAGTCTTTCACTGATTGCTTACATTCCCTTGAGCCTAAGAAAAACAAACAAACAAAACATAAAAGATATTGTAGCAACAATATCTGAACTCCAACAAAGTTGAATTATTTTTATTTTTTTCAAGTGCACAGTTTTTCTTCCTTAAAGGAATGAACATTCATTTGTTTTAATTTCCCATACAGTGCCACTAGCAGCTAGGGATACCCTGTGACATCTCTAGCCAAAGGCACATTTGACTTCTTTTGCTCTCATGAGTGAAAGCTCATGAAGATAAACAGGGTAACCTTACCATCTTAAACACTTTCTAGATAAGCATGTTTATTTTACAGAGTGGGGAGAAAATGTTTCCATTTGAACCTGATGTACTTTTCCTTTAACAGATATAGCAACTTTCAGATCATATTTGGCAAAAAGGCTTGCTTTTTATATATATACTTAGCTACAGACATTATAATAAATAAAGCAGGGCCTGGAGCTCAGTTAGCATGCTAGAGAAAATCTTGAAAACAGCCACATCTCTAGTATCCCACATTTTTTAGCTTATAAAATCCCATAAACATGCCAGTCTTGCAATAGGGTTTGCAAGTCAATACATCTGGCCTAAACAGGACAGATGTGAGGGCATGAGATCAAAGCACTTGAGTCATTTACCTCATATTATATAGAGATCCATCGTTTAATAGCTTCATGTCTCCATCTTCCTCTCTCCTAAGCCAAAGCAGGTGCATTAACACATCCTTTCAGATTGAAACTACAGCACCACCAACTTGAAGTGTGAAGTATTTTCTCAAGTAAAGTTTCTTGTGTTGCTTAAAAACATGACTCAGAAAGAAGCAATCAGGAGAGAAAAGTGTGGAACAATCCCAGTGTGAAAATTCAGATACTATAATCTCATCTCACAGAGCGCACACAGCACCGTAGAAACCAAATTCCAGAAGAAGGGGTTACTGCTTTCAAAGCAGAAATAGCTGGAACAACTTTAATTTTTATCAGAATCTGGTCATCTCATAGCTGCTGAAGTTCTGAAAAAACTACCAAAGTTAAGCTCTCTTCAAATGAGTGGGACACGCTTATTGACAACTTAGTGGCCAGTAATGCCTGTCACTGCATCATCCCAATTGCTTTCCAGAATCTCGGAATTCCACACAAATGTCATTTTTAATTCGATCTACATACTCCATACTCTCTTCTTTCACAATCCATCACTAGGTAATTACAAAGTATGACAACAGAAAAATTAATCTATTGAATAACACCTATTTTAAGGGAATCCAGTGTAACAAGACAGCATTTTTAGATGCAGTCACAAAATATCATAAAACAATTTTTATACGCTAGAGCATTTTGAACAGGCTAAGATGTTGTTCTATAGTCTTAAATTTCAACATCTAAATCTTTACGCTCATTTTTATTTTCTTCAGAAGTGTGCACCCACTTATATTATGAAAGATAGACACCTGGATCTATGCAATTATTGGATTTTTTTTTGGCCTTGTTCCATCAGTGTGTTGTACAGACAGGAAGTCTGAAGAAAAAAAGTAAGTAGAGCATGTCTGGACGGTTATCTTCATCCACATTGCTTCAGAGTAGTAGTTATGCAAATCTTCATTACCATTATTTTACTGGCTTCCAGACAGTCTTACAAAACCTTGTCTCCTTCCCTGAGTAAATACCAGGTCAAGTTTAGTACTCCTTGCTTTTGGGACTACAGAAGTTCCTTCAGACCCATGAAAAAAATACCATATAATCCAAATAGCAAACAATCTGCTATATTTACATTTAACAACAGTCCTTTAAGTGCAATTCACTAAGCCTAAATATATCCATTTCATGTCATTTGAGACACTCTAGGCTATCCAAGACACTATGTGAAGTTGGCATATATAACCCAGTAGTTAGAGGAGACCTATAACCTCTGGAGCAGCTGTGGGTGGGCAACAGGCACTTACATCTCAGGGGCCATTATGTTACTATTGGTACTTAAGTATACATACTTGGATATATATATATCTACGTATATATCTGAGAGGTGTACATTTGCAAACAAAAACTATAAGCTTTCTACTCATGCCCTTATGATAAAAAAAAAAAAGTGAGTCAGAATAATTTGCCAGTATAGCTTACACATATACAGAGGCAAAAGTATTATTTATCATAGAAAGCAACTCATTTTGAGAACCCCTCTACAAACACAATTAAAAGGCATTCCCAAATCTTTTGCCAAAAAACACTATTACCTTTATCTCTCATGTTTGTACTTTCAGTTGAAATGTGGCCTACTGTGTTAAAAAACTGACATAGCTAGCATAAATTATGTTTCCTTGTGGGATTAAGTAATTTTCATCTCATCTCATAGATGCTTTATTACCACTTCCTAAATATATGGAACAACAAATACATTTCAAATATATTATGTGTATTTAACTCCTATCCATATCAATTAAAGACAAAAAAGACAGCTTTTAAAAACATTAAGTAAACTTTAAAAAAGAAAAAAAAAATTAGACATAAGAGTTTTTAAAAATGCTTTGGTTTCAGATATATCCATTATTATCCTTCCAAATGGATTTTTTTCTTCTTGTATTATCAACATATTTTACTTTCAAAAATAGCAAATTTTGATAAAGTTCAAATTCAAATTTGGTATAGAGCTCTATCCTGTGGCCTTTTCATTTCATAAATCAAAGTCAGAATTGAAGCATTCATTTTGTTTTTCCAGGCTACTGTCAATGTTTTGTATTAAATTATTCACATTGATTCATACTTCCTTTGGAAAAGGAAACAGTCTCAGGTGACTGGAAGTGGACTGGAGGAGATATGAAATATCTCCTTGTGAATACCATACTGCTTCAGACACAGTATCCCTATAGCCCTGTGTCCCACATTCAGTAATTGTGGTTACAAATGGATGTTCTGTGAAGAGAAAGAACAGGACAAGTATATGTAGCATTTCTCTTCTATATTCTCATAGTTTCTATTTTCTGCTCACAGGACTTGTTGAGTCTAATACAATTATCTATTCAATAACCCTCAATGGAATTCTCTTCCAAGTCATTTTTACTCTCCCTTCAACTTGTCTAAACTGTTTGTATCCATACCAGCCTTTGTCGGGAAATTTCACAAATCCCTCCTTTGTGGAAAATTACCTTCTTTTGCTTGTTCTGAACCTTGTTTCTTGATGTTTCTCTGCATGATCTAGCGGTAATTCTCTTTACAGAAAAACTTCTTAACACTCATCCATTCCCTTCTCTACATCCAAAAGTAGAATCCAAAAAGACCCATCAAATCAACTCTTAAGACCCTTGGAGAAACCTAAAGTCATTAAAAATATCCCTGCTTTATCTGAAAGTCCTGGATATAATTGCTCTACTGTTTTGGCATAGCACTGAAGCTGTCTTCCCTTAGCAGCTGGGTACCCAGTTTCATGCCTAAAACAGGCTGGGATATGAAAAAGAGGCAGAACAGCACTAAAATCCACAAGTGACAATTTGGAAGGAGTGCTCTGAGTATGCCTAACACATGTAGCACAGCTTAAAAAGAAGTCTTAAAATAAAATAAACAGCCAACTTTTGTTAAGTGATGAAAGTATGAGTAGAAGCAGGACTGAAGCCTTGTGGTTAGAATTTTCACTTGGGAAAAGGAAAACTTACATTTTAGTCCTCCTCCTAGAACAATTTGCACTTTATTCAAAGTCTGTTTTCATATAAAACTCAGAAAATAAGTTTTAGATCAATACTGTAAAGTGCAGCCTCCAGAAGACAGGAAGATAATTTCACTTGGTGTCTGTTTGAATTCTAATAGCATCATGCAAATTATACGTGCTATAGAGGACCCATAGCACCAAGACAGAAAAGCAGACTCAGAAACCTACTGTAGACAGAGTATGTAGTCGCCCCTTGCCAGCATTAAGACAAAGTTTCTGCCTGTGAAAGAGACAGAGTCTGAAAAAAAAACTCATTAAAATATTCATCAGATCATTAGATCAAAATTGTTAGATACAAAACAAGATTTGTGTTTCTGATATCCTTCTCTGGACACATCCTTCCTCGAACACATATTTAAGTGTGAGGTCAAAGGAAGAAAGCTTCTACATTCTCATTAGAGTCTTGGATGACAATGTTACTAACACATGCAACTCTTCCATTCAAAACATAGAAAGGCAATTACAAACTGTTCTCGTATTTTCTTGGGAGAGGTGTTAAGGCATTACATTAACATAAATTACAGTGTTTCAACTGAAAAACAGAAACTATTTTTCACTAGAACATTTCTCATCACAAATGACTAGCTTCCTGCCAAATTTTAGCTAATAGTTCTTATGCCTGAACTACCAGGATAACTTTAATATTTTGGTAAGTGATTAAATCAAAGGAATTCTAAAATGAATCTGCCACATCATTCAGAGCTTTGCTTAGTTTTATATTTGTACATGTAATTGCAGACCTTGGTTGATATATCATAAAGCAGTACTCCAGTCCTGTAATTCTTAGCATTGCTAGTTTGTTACTTATCCTCACTAAAGCACACTACAGTAATTCATAAAAAAATCCTCATCCATGGGTCTTTTGTGCCTGACACATCCACATTTTTCGCTTCCCTATGTCCCAACCTTATATACATCCTGTAATTATGTAATACCCCACCCAATCTCATATCACATTTTATATACTGGAACTAACCAGTGTTCTCAAAACTGTTTATAAATACTAAATGTCAGCAGCTTCTTTCTTTATACAACACTGGGAAGTTGCAGTGTTTGCCCAAAACATTCCAATTTAGTAATGGAGCAGGACGAAACCTGGAAAAGAGATACTGTTTTCTAGCTTCTTGATCTAACTATGAAGCTTTTGCTCATTGAATATCATCCATCAATAAAGTGTATGACTCAAAAAACACATCTATTTATAACGTAATTCTGTAGGATCTGAACTTCTGACAAAACTAAGAAATCTGGAATTGAAATAAGGCAACTTTTAACAACCAGAAACTATGCAAATAGTATCCCTGACAGCCAGCTGTGCAATATTATCCTTGCTGTCCACAGGTGGTATATATGTATGGGAATGGTTTCTGTTAAAAAGAAATGAAAGTGTAGGAGAAGATACCACTGTACTGTAATCCAGATGTCTGTCAGCATTTCACTGGAGGATCTGCAGCTGAACAAGATACAACTGCACTGAGAAGTGGTAGGATTAGTCAAAATAGTCTGAGAGCCACTGTAACTGCTTTAATAAATAAATAAATAAATAATGTTTTCCCTTAAGAGATATTTTCCAATTGTACAATTTTCTTCTTGTGGCTACTTAGCAACAGCAGTCATTTTCCATACAAGAATCCTCCTGGTACATTTGAAAGAGCCCCAGGCAAACTACCATATACAATATTCATTACTTTGAATGAACAAGTGGGGAAAAAAGTACTGAGTTCAAAATAGCTCTGCATTGTTTGGTAATCATTGCAAAGTATCTTTTTCCTATATTCCACACACGATGTGTTTTCGTTTTTTTGTTGTTGTTTTGTTTTGTTTGTTTGTTGTGTTTTTTTTTTCATTTTTAATCACAAATGGCTTCTTTCTATACAAAAGAGAGAGAGAGAGAGAGAGAGAGAGAAGAAATTCTAAAAATCTGTAAATCATTAACATCAGTTCATCAACACAGCCTCCAGCCACATTAGGAGACACAGTGCAGTTCAATTGCTCTGTAACCAGTTCAGACACTATTTTCTATCCTCCTAGTTGGAATAAATGATTCAACATTAAAAATTTTGGATACTCACCTTCTGTAGTATGTCTAATGATACCATCATCAGTGGTATGGTACTTCAGGACCAAAAAAATGTTTAGAAAACTTAACATAGGCAGAACCATACCACTTTATCATCAAAATATACCTCTTGGAACACCAAATCCATTTCTAATTCACTACAATTTAGTAGCATTGTGGTTATTCAAAAGTGTTAATTAAAATCTGACTATACTGTTAAACTCAATCTGTTCTCTCTTCCAGACTATCCTGTTGGTAGAATGAGACATTCCTATCCACAGGAGTAAATAATGGCCGGTAAAGATGGGTATCTGCTTAATACGAGAAAGGGTTAAAAAAAAAAAAAAGATGCATCGTTACTCTGTATTAACTGTGAACACAGTTCAGCAAAAGCTTTAAGCATGTGCTTAAATCTGTGAAAATAATTAAAAGCTATTATATATTACTATATATATATATATACATACATATAAACTTTGATAAAACAGAAGACCTTTACTCTCTTAGACATTTTTTCCAGGTGTCAACTAATTTTTGTCTCCTTTTTCAACTTTTCAACATCCTTTTAAAAACATAGACAAAGGAAACTATTTTCTCTGCTGGTATACTTAGAGCACTCTTTATTCTTCATGCTGTTTCCCTGTTAAAACATCCGAAGATTACAGTAGCTCTTTTTGTCACAATACTACACAGGCAGATCATAGTTTCTTGGTTCCCTCAATATTGTTTCCAAAGTTATTGTTTCCTGAAGCACAAGATAAGATTGTACAAAAGTTCAAATGCAACATTCCCTTGGCTCATTGTATGATTCATCTTCAAAGCCCTGATTCCCTCACCAGCTACCTGCAACCAGGCACAAAACGCATGTCCTTTTCACTCAGGTACAGCTCTCTTATTATCCAGGATAACATTAATCTTATTAAGAATTGTGCTTCAGTGCCATATGAGTGACATAAATTTGAACTCTACATGGTACAGATGTAATCATCCACTCAAGAGAGGACTCACATTGAGTAAGTTCCTTGGTGTGGTCCACAAAGTCAGTATGGGATCATCTAAGGGGATATTTGCTTTGGAACAGATGGTTCAATTGTGCAGTCAGGTACAAACTTACATGGGAAAAAAAAAAAAAAAAAAAAACTGCTATTCCAAACCATCTAGATGAATGAAAAGTTTCTTGCATACTAACAGAAGCCTACTGAAAAAAGGGATAAAAAACACATTTGCAATCAGGTTGAATACTCTACAAATTTGTTTGTTTCTACTTGAATATGAGTCACTGTTGATAGGTAATTATAGTCCTCATTTACTGTCCTAACTCATTAACTCTCCAAAGTGTTTGCACATTTTCACATTGAAGACAATACTAAAGTATTATTGTCATGATGATACCCCAGTGGCTAGGAGAAAATAAAATGAAACATGCAAAAACTGTCCCAGAATTAATGCTTTCAGCAGGCAAAGTACAGTATCACTGCCACAATGGCCCCACAATCAACATTTATGGCAAAGAACATTATGGTTACCATTAGTGATAAAGTCAGTGTTGACAAAAAAAACACATAGGAAACAGCATATTGCTTTAAGCTGAATCATTCTGATATCTGTGAATACAGTAGTAGTTTGGCTTCAAATGAATTGGTATTTTTTAAGACCTTGAAAATGAAAACTATGAAGTAACTGTGGAGCAAGTGGTATTGTTTGTAAATGTAGCCAGACTGAACTCAAAAAAAAAGGAACATTCTCTAGGAAAAAAAATACAAAAGGAAGGAATATGTATCATAGCAGATAAAAGCTAATACTCACTTAAAAATACATCACAACCACTACCATTTGAAATACAAATGGTGAGGGAGGGGGAGAAGAGGTATGTTTTCTTCAATGTCTTTATCAACGATCTGGACAAGGGGATTGAGTCCACCCTCAGTAATTTTGCAGAAGACACCAAGTTAGGCACAAGTGCCGATCTGCCTGAGGGTAGGAAGGCTCTGCAGAAGGATCTGGATAGGCTGGACCAATGGGCTGAGGCCAACTGTATGAGTTTCAGCAAGTCAAAATGCTGGGTCCTGCACTTGGGGCAAAACAATGCTATGCAACACTACAGGCTGGGGGAAGAGTGGCTGGAAAGCAGCCTGGCAGAAAGGGACCTGGGGGTACTGGTTGATAGTCAGCTGAATATGAGCCAGCAGTGTGCTCAGGTGGCCAAGAAGGCCAACAGCATCCTGGCTTGTGTCAGAAGTAGCGTGACCAGCAGGGCTAGGGAAGTGATTGTCCCCCTGTACTCGGCAATGGTGAGGCCGCACCTCGAGTACTGCAGAATATAACAGCTATTACAGTAGGATTTCCCAGTGTAAACAAATTCAAGGAGAATACATCAGAGCAGAATGCGCTGGATGATCCACTGCAGGAAAGCAATGAAGCAGAAAGTGGTACAGCCTGGAGCAGTGGGGTTATAAATAAAAAAGCAGTAAGTTGAGCTATTTCATATAGGAAAATGGGCATCTGTCCAAATTAGGAATAGGTGATGTAATTTACCTGTGCTGTGCTTACCTTTGATTTCATCACTGGAAAAGCTAGCCTGGAGAATTTTGTTTTAAGATATTATTATCACAGTGTATTGCAGGAAATCTGAATGAATCTGAATGTCATAAAGACGTATTTTAAAACCAGTTTAAATAGAGAAAATGTTATAAAAATTGAGAATAACTTCAGGATTAACTATGAAATTCTAATTGTTATTGCTCTTACCATTTTATATTCAGAAGTGAAATATTTGTACAATGGACATTAACTTCTATTTGGACAGGGCAGGTAGGGACTAAGTGATAGATAACCACTTATTAACTAGAAATCAGGTTTGTGAAAGGAACATCCTACATATAGAATAAATAAATGTCAACCCCTAAGAACACTGGTCTGAAGCAACAGCAAATTTGAAGTAAAAAAATTATTAGTGATTACATTACAAAATATACAAAATTTCGAGTGCTTCCAAAAGAGAAAACAAATATTAACAAGTATAAAAGCATAGACTTCATGGAGGAGGTTAGTCAGCCAACATATTTGGATATATGCCAAAAGTCTGAGATGAAAAAAGAAATGGGGAGTAAGAATGTGTACAGATTCAAAGCTGTTGAATAAAGCATTGAAATCAGAAAGATTTATGTTTTCTGCATTAGATGAATGTTGTTTTAAAATTAACCAAAGCCTGTGCTTTTTTTCCTCACTCAACACTCTCAGTGGGTCTTGGCAAATACTTGTGCTCCACGACAATGTTGAATTATCATGTATAATATAACTTGGAAGAGTGTTTTTTTCAGCTAACACCATTTTGGAGTTGCCTTTCTCATGGAAATAAATGTCTGAATTCTGGAGCACAGTAGTAAAAACAGGTGTTAGCATCAATGCCATCTTTATGGGTTAGAGGGAAATAATTGACACAGATGTACTAAACCAACTTGCCTCTGGCAAATAATGTCTCTCAGGTAGAAATTGTCATGGGAGACCCTGGAACTCCCCGCCTTTGAACTAAGACTCCAGCTTCATCCTCACAGTTCATAACTGTGGTTCATTAATGCAGGCAATAAGTAAAATGTACTCCACTTTGTCCCTCTGAAAGACACATTCACAGGCATCTGCATACAACACCTTTTCTGCAACAAAACAGTGATTTTTATTTGTAAAGCTCTAACATTTCAGATCATTTTAAGAATAGTATTATGAAGATTGCATAGAGAGAAGTCAAACAAAAGTGATCAGAGAACTGGAACACCTCTCATATGAAGAAAGTCTAATAGAGCTGGGGATGTTCAGCTTGGAGACGAGAAGGCTCTGGGGAGACCTCATAGTGGCCTTCCAGTACTTAAAAGAGGCTTAAGATGGAGAGAGACTCTTTACAAGGGCCTGTAGTGACAGTACAAAGGGCAATGGTTTTGAACTGAAAGAGGGTATATTTTGATAAGGTCAGAAATTCTTTACTCAGAGGGTGGTGAGGCAGTGGAACAGGTTGCTTCAAGAAGTAATAGATGCCTCATCCCTGGAGGTGTTCAAGATCAGATTGGATGTGGCTTCGGGCAACCCCATCTAGCAAAAGATGGGGTTGGAGTAGATGGTCTTTAAAGATCCCTTCCAACCCAAACTTTCTATGATTCTATGGTCCTATGAACCTGGTAACATAACTTGCTTCTCTTGCAACCATGTTTTGGGCAGCAGAGTGTATCTGATATCTCTTTCTTCATTTCAAAACTAGACAGTTCTGCCATGTTTTTAACTACCAATCACTTAAACTTGGCATTAAGCTGTTCCTTATCCTATTTGTCTTCCAAGGCAACCCCTATTCACACTGCCAGTAACACATTGGAAGAGAAAGATACTAACTCAGGAAGCCTGAGTTGCAGACTTCTGAATATTGGAGGAGCATTCATGGGAGTTTAACCTGAGTTTATTCTTATATACTTAACTATGCATACACCTCTACCACTGCCGGAGGCAGGACATTGGGCTACATAAACATTCGATCTGATGCAGGGTAGCCATTCTTTTGTTCTTGGAGGTCATTTGAATCAAACTGTGTTTACTTAGCCTAACTTCTGTTTCAAAGATGAAATCAAAATGTCTTTGATCTCATGGATTCCAGGACAGTGAAGTATAAGTAGACTGCATCTTACTTACAGATATGTAAGAAAAGTAGCTTTGAAATACTCTACACCTGCTGATGAAAACCTGTAGTAGAAGAGCATTTCTAAAAAGTCAAGACTTGGGGTAAGAGTTAGCAAGCCTAACTGGTGTATTTTTAACTAGTTGATTGAAAAATAGTGATCTTAAACTAGAGATTGTTGTGCCTTGAAGTCTCTACAACATCCGCAGAATTTAGTCTTCTGCACATATCCTTGTTACCCTTGTTGTCCTTAGAGCACAGGAAGAGTCTTGCATCTAGCTTCTTATTTTGTTGGAAACAGACACGCTCCCACAAGGTCCTGAGCCATTTTCTAGAGGGAATCCCCTCTAAAGGAAGTGTAAAGAAATCTTTCTGGAAAGCTTTAAAGTTTGCCAGTTCCTTCTAAATGACTATTACCAGAAGTTAAAACATTTCACAAAATTTGCATATGATCATAAGGGTTGGAAGCAATGTCACAAAAGAAGGAGTATTGCTCAATACAGACTCAACTTCTGAGTGCCCTGCAAAACCCGGTCGTGTCTACAGTAACTCATTTGCACAGCTACAGGTGACAGGCAGCCCAAAGTGACCCACGGTCATAATGACATTCTCACATTCACAGGGACAGAAGACATAACCACTTCATGTTTGCAAACAGTGCTGAACGCTATGATTAAAATTAAACAAGGGTGAGTGCTAAGTTAAGAAGAGTGAAATCAGGGGCATAACAATACACCGCTATATGAACTCTTGAGCACAGAAAAACAAAATGGAAACACATCTTAAGAGCTCCATTTCTGCAATAGGACAGACACAGATCTAAACTGGAGTCTGCTCACCCTGGAATATATCATGTAACAGGAGCAGAAGCACCTCACAACTAAAATGATGTATCTACCTGAGAAAACCTTGTGCAAAATACACAGTTACTTGTCCTTTTGGACTTTTCTAAATAAGTTTTCATGTTTATATTCACTACCATGGTATCTGTCCATCTTTTGAAAGTGTTCGTGTTGACCCAAGCCATATTTAAACTTACTTCTCACCTAGTCTCTGATCTAGCTATCTCTTCCCATCTCTGTCCTCCCCATTGATTTTTTTCCCCAAGTTTTCATCAGTTTATGTTCCTCACTTCCCCCCAAAACAACAAAAGATAACAAAATAAAATAAAATAAAATAAACATTACAGTAACAGGTCTGAAGGAGCAAATTACAACAGTAAAAGAATTGTACCTTCTCGCTGGAAAATGGGAACCAACTGCATCTCTTAAGTGACAGCAAAGAAGTGGGATTGTACTGAGAAAAATGGCTGGCCAAAGATTTCCTTACGCTGGGGATAACTCTTCAGGGCTCACAGCAGCACACAGCAAATTTTCCATCATCATACAAGTTCTCACAAGAACTCCCATGGACTCCTCACCATTACTAAAGGTTTCCTACAGATTATGCTAAAACCATGAGTGTGAATGGATTATTTGTACTGCTTACAACCATCAGTAAGACACAGTGGGTGAAACAGTTTTGAAATATGTCTGTCTATCCATGCAAAATATCTAAGCTGTATTAATGGCTGGAATTCAAAAAGCAGCTTAGACAAATTATTTTCACATGCTACATGTAGGAGTCATGAAAAAATACAGCAGACTGCATCAGTGGGTTCTGAAGTGTCAGAATCAATACAGGAAAAGACTGTAGGCAGTACTGGTAACGTTGAGATGAAAGGTGATAGGATTAGTCACTATTTGGTTGCTAAAGCTTAGCAAAGTTTAAAAAAAAGTCATATTTATTTCTGTATTTAAGATGGATCAAGATTAATTAAAAAAAAAAAAAGTTCGATAGGAATCGGGTTACCTCTTAGTGATATAATTCCGTTGTCTCTATAGTTGTTTCTCTGACCTTCTTTGCCTCAGTAGCAACCTCCATCATTGCCATTTGCCAGCTTATTCTCCTTTCTATATCATCATAATCCTGTAGTAAAATCTCACACATTCTTGCAGCAATAGGATGATGTCACTAACAAGAAGTTTCTAAGAATATACATGTAGAAAAATAAGATATCATTTCAGAATGAGAAGACCCATGCCCAATATCATGCTGCCACTTTTCTGCAAGATACAAAATGGTGGATGGATATTTGTTGTCCCTGCACATTAGAAGAAAAGTACGAAAAGATAACATTTCCTTTTTCTCTTAAAGACCATCCTTCCTAAGCCAAGGATCAAAGGAAAAAAGCAGTGTTTCTTGAACCTAAGTTGGTTAGGAAACATTTGTGTATACTTTCATGCACTTAGATATAGTTCTTCTTAAGTGAGAGCTCCCTAGAAATTATTGGGTTTTGATCCTTTCCTTTTTTGCTTGCTACTTCCCACAAACAAGATATCATTCCATCAGATAATGTCCAATATAACACCAGCTACTAAAGAAGATGTACTTTCCCCAATATTTTAACCCTTTTTTAATGTCTGAGGTAATTAAATTAATTGAATGCTATATAAAGTCATATTGTCTGAACCATGCAGTTAATGCATGATCCTAAGAAAGAGGTGCAGCTGAACTGGAAGCAGAGGAAAAATAAAAAATTCCCATGAAACAAGTTGAAGAACAGGATTTCAATGCTGGCATTTCCTGAATGCTCCCAGTATTCTGCTTAAAATCAGAAAGAGAGGAGAAGAACAAAGATTTAATGCCTACTTCAGAACATGGCAGAAAGAACAGAGATTCAGACTCATCAGGAATTAGGGCTGCTTTCTGCAGAAAAAGAGACCTCAGCTGAAGAAAACAGGAACCAAGCTGTTGATGCTTAAAACTAAGAAAGGAAAGGAGGAAGGGGGAGAGGGAGAGAGAGAGGGGAAAAAAAAAAAAAGACAAAATAATTATATTTTTTTTTAAAAAAAGGCCAACGGGGGACAAGAGACAACGTACAAGTTAACACCTCTGTTACAGATAAGAATAAGAAAATTCAGTCCTATCTGTTCCAGAGGATGAAAGCAGTCAAACAGGCAATATCAGACAAGGTGTAACTTTCAATAGAGTGGCAAGAGGACAAAAAAACTGGTGTACATGCTTGTACTTGAATGCTAGAAGGCATAAGAAATACGATAGCAGAAATGCATTGTCTGGCCCTAAATGAAGGCATGGATATCCTAGGCATATCAAAAAATTAGTGAAATACCTGTAATGCTAGCATGCAAAATACACAGGCAAAGTACATAGGTTATCAATGATAGAGTTACTCTATCTTAAAGAGACCTTAATCAAAACAAATGAGTGAGCTAAGCACCTCAAAAAGTAGCATTGACTTTATAAAGACTGAAATAACAGACCTAAACAGGAAGTGTTGAACATGAGTCTACCAACCAAAATGATGACATGGTTTGTGATATGCCTAGAAACATGAGACAACATGGAGAAAACACGATAATAATGGCAGATTTCAGTTATTCCTATGAAAGTAAATAAACTGTATCAGGATATAATACAATGACCATTTTAAAGACATGATCAATTATTGCTTCATGGAGCATATACTTAGACATTCCACAACACAACAGATGTAGTAGTGTCTGGCTTGGTTCAGAAATCCTGAATAGCTGAAGAGTCCATTTATAGTAGAAACCATAACATATCCAAATGTGCCACCTGTGCCGAGGTATGAAATTCTGAACACCCACCACAATTGTCCTCAGCCTCAAAAGGCCATGAAAATAAAGTCATATTAAAAAGGAACCCACAGGGGGAGCTAAGAGAATTAAATCTTTAGAAGTGGCCAATCGACAACACCATTACAGGAAAACAGAGTTAGGAATGGTTTGAGGAAAGTCAATGAAAAGTGAGCAGGGCAGGGGAGGTAGATTAGAAGCAAGAAGACAATCTTCCAAAATCTGAAGCAGTGTATAAATGAAGAAAACAGAAAGGATGAGGAGCTCTGGCAGATTAAATGTACATACACAATAAGTCAGACCAAAGAACTTGTTTAAGAACCAACAAAAGAGAAACTAATACAGAGAAAATAATACTATGTATTTCTTGTATTTCTTGAAACACATCAGGAGCAGAAGCCTGGCAATATGTCTATAAGGCCAACTGAAAGTCAGGGTACGAAAAGAGCAAGCAGGGAAGAAAAAAAAACAAAAGAAGAAGAAAAATGAAAAAAAAAGAGCAATCTTTTGCAATATTGTGTAACAGTAACTGGAGAGTTTTGTAAGGAAACCTGAATTTTCTTAGTGAAGACTCAGGAAAAGTCTGAAATTCAGGTGAATATAGAATAAGCTATAGAAAGATTTTACAAAATTAATATAAACAAATTATCAAAAACAGGTGGTATTCACCAAAGACATTTAAAAGTATTCAAGAATGAAATGACTAAATTATAACAATGAGCACAAAACTCTTATAACTGCATTCGTACAGTATAATTGAAGAATGAAAAATATGGCAACTTTTAGAAAACATTCCAGGGTAGGTCTGTGAACTTGCAGGCTGTCCAGGTAAATTAATAGAATATATGGAAATAAAGTTAAAAGAGACACCTGCATGAATATGATGAAGTCAGGAAAAGACAACAGAGTTGTTTTTTTCTAAGGCAGACCTGCCTTTTTACTCGTTTGGTTTCTCTGATACAGCTGACACTGTCTACGTCAGTTTTCAATAGCCTTTTACTGAAGTCTTTTGCCAAAACTGCAAGGAACTGCTGAAGACCTTTGCAAAACTGCATGACCAGCCACAAATTAGTAGATGTTCAAAGTAAAGATGAAAGTACATAAGGAAAAATAATGCTAAATTTACATGTACAACACCACAATGATACACCCTGAACTGGCCATTACCATGAGGGAGACATGATAGATGTTCCATGAAAACATCAACTCAGTGCTCAGTTTAGGTCAAAAAAAAAAAAAAGGAAGAAAGAAAAACAAGTGTCAGGAATTCATAGTGAAGGGACAGAGAACAGAACAGAAAACACTACCATAAATCTATATATAAATCTATGGTTTGTCAATATGTGGAGTACAGGTGCAGTTCTAGTCACTTCCTCCTAATGAGGATATGGAAGGATATAAAAGGTTCAAGATAATAAGATGACTGAAGGCCTGGAATGTATGAGGGATAAAGGATAAAGTAAACTGTGAGTGCACTCTGAAAAAGACGTAATTTGGAGGGAGTATGAAAGGTCAACCATATCGTAAGGGACATGGAGAAATTCAGTGAGCTTTGACTACTTGCTCTCTGCCAGTGCAAGAACCACAGAGCATCAAACGAAGCCATTAGGAGCCAGGTTTAAAACAGCAGAGAGAATTCTTCATATGGCAGAAATCTCATTGCCAAAGGATGTTGCAGATGCTATAGGTTCACCTGGATTCAAAGGGACACAGAAACTTAGAGAAATCCACTGAAGTTCACTAAATTTTCAAACTCTCCATCAGGCTCAGGAAGTCCCTAAACTAACTGAAGACATGGAGGGTATTAGAGGGAGCATATGCATTTACTGTTCCCTTTTGCACAGCTTTTACCTTCGTCTCTGCTAGCAACAGGACACTGGGCTAAAGCAAAGGGCAAGGGCATGCTCAATCTTTGAGTTCCTCCAGTCATATGACCTCCCTACAATTCTTGCTGAGGGGGTTCCAACACGTGTAAAGAGGTGTAGAAAGAAGGTGCTGCAACACACCTATGACCTATTGAATAGGTCTTACTTAACCCATAGGCCTCCGATTATGGCTCTATGTCTGTGCTGTTGGTAATCTGAAAATAGACCAGGTCTGTCCAGGTGCTGCACAGTCTAACTAAAAAACGAGAAAGAGACTAGAAGCACCTTTGCCTTTTCCGCAGCACTTGATTAGAGTACACCAGAACAGACTCTAGATTCAGCACATTATCTTGGAACATTAACATGCAAATATTACCTTGTGCAGAGAACCATTCTACATTCATATCTATTTAAGTAAATCCAGTCAAACACAAGTCATAGATATTCACAGATAATCAGAAATCCTTCTAATAAACCTGATTATTTAAGTGCACTGAATGCTCTGCAATAGTGATACACATGAAGTAGTTGTAGCCTGCTGTATACTGTAATTCTTACCACTTCACACATTTATCTGTTTGGCTCTTACAAAACATTGTTATATGATTTGAGATACACTGTAGGACTGCATTATAGAAAAGATCTAGTGACAGTGATGGTAGTTAAGGTTGTGCAACAGTTCTTTTCATATTTTCAGCTGCTTGTAACAATTTGGGCTGAAATTTACTGCTGTGATTTGCTGTGCTGTGCACAGGCAATTTTTTTCCATTGACAACCTACAATGTTTCCAGGAACAACACTAATGGAAATGCATAATTTTGGCTGCATTAAAAAAAAAAAAAAAAAAGTGGCCTTTTATTGAACATCTAATGCATTTCTGTATTTTGAAACAGAGATCAAAGACGCAACAAAACCTATGTCAGAAGGGTCTTCAAATTCTCTGTGAAATTCTACTTCATTTTGGCCAAAATAAAGTTATCAGCTAAAATCTCTCAAGAGTAAAAATCTCTCTTAAGAGTAAAATTATTCTACAATGTCATTCCATGTGTTTTAAAATCATCTAATTTTACATAAACTTTCAGCTCAGCTGTTCTAGCACTGCTTTTTAGCTTAAATAGCACAATCTGAATAGCACTACCTGAAGATTATGGTCCTTGATTTACAGCATTGTGTCATATCCCTTGTACCCCTTCCAGATCTTCTCCTTTCAAAATACTGGTTCTACATTTTGTTGATCATCCTCTACTTCAAATTAATTTCCTGCCACAGATGTGACTTGAAAACTGATAACTTAGATCATATACAGTATTCCAAAAGAAGCCTTAAAGAGACTTCTTCAATTACATAAATATTTCCCTATATCACATTATACAAGAATGACTGAGGTGAGAAATGACCTCTAGAGATTTAGTCCAACACCCCTGCTCAAGCAGGGTCATGCAGAGCATGTTGCTTAGGATCATGTCCAGTCAGATTTTGAATGTCTCCACAGGCTGAGACTCCATAACCTCTCTAAGCAGCCTTTTCCGTTGTCTGACCATACTGACAGTAAAATAAATAAATAAATAAATAAATCCTACATTCAAGCAGAATTTCTCATGTTTTGGTTTGTGCTCATTGCCTCCTGAATTCTGAAGTCAGTATGTAGTTATCCATTCACAATTTTCCTTATCAAATAACAGATACTGTCTTTGGAAATATTTAATCAAAGTATTTACAAGTTGTCAGATGATAAAAATATGTTCCATGGTAAGTTTTGATTTCACCTTCAGTCATTTCCATATACAAACACTTATTCTTTTCAGTCATTCTGCCTGTATCATAAATCGTTACTGAAAAAACAGGCAAAGAATGGTGGTTTTTTGTTGTTTTATTTGTTTTTTATCATATATCAACTGTTTCCAACAATGTCTTCACCTTTAGAATATTTACTCTAAGAAAATATATCTGATTTACAGAGGAGGTGAGAACTTAAAGCTGCTACTTATGGTTCAGGTCTATATTTGAAAATAAATAAAGTGCCTTATAATGTTAAGTCCTGAGAAAAATAAGTTCTCAAAAGTCTCTAAATTCTACGAATATGGAGTGCCCAATATTTATCCCATCCACAATCTCTAAAATAAAAATAATACAACCCTATTGGCTTCAGTGATTTTGTAATGGTTTCTTATATTAAATCACTAAAAAAAATCATAAGGGAATTAACTTAAAGTCTCCATAATATCAACATTTAAAATAAGAACTTTACCATACATTACACAATGATGATGAAAAGTGGAATAGTTTATTCATGAGTTATGCAACTGGTGTTCTGTGCCTGAAGAAGAAATATTACAGAAATATCATGCAATCATGTAATTACAATTCTATCACATACTATGCATATACAATAAAGCTGAATTAAAATAGCAGTTATTACAATTTTGCAATCTTTATACTTTTCCTTTGATGATCAGTATTTACCTGGTGAAACCATCACTGCAAAGGTAATTAAAGCATCTCTCTTGTTAGCAGTAAGGCATCAAGTATATGCATCTATGTGCATCTGATTTCCTAAAGTGCAGTTTCACAGCTGAGAGAATAATTTAATGTAAATGGAGAAAACACATTGTTTCCCAGGCCACATGCTATTACATGTGCCAACAGACTGACGCACTAAGAAGTTTTGTGGTATCTACTGTTAGCTACTAAGATGGATGATTAAAAAAATAAATAAAAAATAAAAATCCTTATTCTCATACATACAAAACAACATTCCAAAAACAATTGTAAAGAGGAAAGAGGAAGGTGAGCAATGTTTATAGAATAACCACAACAAACTTCCTATTCTTTTTTAAACGTCTTCAAATATCCCTCTTGATTTGCAGTGGGAAAAATAAATAAATAAATAAACTACAGTCACCAGGAATTTATTTCCAACTATTCTGTCCATTTTCCTTTTTCTCTTCTTGGGTCAAGTCAGTAAGAAAAGGAATGCTTCCAACAAAACTAAGAAGCCTATAAGATGTAGTTCAGTTCTCCAGGGAAGTATTGCATTGTGTTCAGATTGTGTTCAGATACACAAGGTAACCAACAAAGGAAGACACTAGCTTTTAGATGATCTGCAGTGACTTAAAGCCAACTCTTCAGAGAAAAATCATTTTGGATATCATAACAATAATAGAGTCTGTTTAGCTGAGGATCTTTAAAAAGTAATTTGCTTTCAGACTCCAGACCGTTAAATTGTGGCACAGAACATAACTAGGACTGATTGTCTTCAGGGGGAAAGGACACACACAGCCATCACAGGTTAGAGTTTGCACACTAGAAGTCACTTTTATGCCAATATGAACAGCAGAATCAGGCACATATCATTTCTACACAGATCAAAAGAGAAACACTCCTTAATCTTAGATAATGGCTTCATGTCAAAACCATTCTGTAACCATTTCTGCAGTCATTGTTATAGCAATCAGTCTAGGACTACTGATAGAAATATTATATCTGTTTTTTTCTTGAAGAGGTTAAGAAACAAGAAGACTAAAGGCAAACCCTTACGTGAAGACATGTTGTGTCATAGACTTACAAATCCAGTGTGCAGTGATGACCATATAATTCTTACTACCTGTCTTGAATCTGCAATGCCATGGTCTGCACTTTCCAAGGCATTGAGAGCACTGTCGTCAATGGGACTTTAGGTTGCACACCTGAACCCGGCCCCAAGGTGGGATTTAGACATCATGGTTCCTTTTCTTATTGCTTATTTTCAGAATTGCGCAATGCAATTCTGACTTACAGGGTTCTTAACCTTCCATTTCTGGTAGCTCCTTCCTAAACCCACGCTGCTCCTTTAGTTGGGCCACAAGAACTGTTTGCAGTTTGAGTGGTTTTCTGCTCCAAGATTAAAACAAACACACGCACACACTTCACACGCTTTGTCTCTTTTTTAGATTACAGTGTAATTCAATAGATGTTGGTGTCAGCCCTGCTGAAGGCGTGACACCAGTTCTCTTAGAGTCACTGACAAGAGAGTTGGTATCAGAATCTTCATAATGTGAAACCACTGTCTTTCTTATTTTCCTGCATTATTAACATTCACATATCTTGACTGTAGTCTTTCTGGTTGTAGTCCCTTCATTTTTGAACAGGTAAATTAATTTTTGTATGGAAAAGGATATTCTTTTTAACAACTATTTTTTTATTTTTTGTTATTTTTTGAATATAAACTCATCTCCAAACCCCTCTACATCTGAAAGGATTTTCAAGTGCATGTGAAAGACATGCAAGTCTGTCAAGATACCTCAGTAGCAAAACAAAACATTACAGAAACCTCTGTGTAAATTCACACAGAGGCATATATACATGTAAAACTAGCATGTATTAAACATGCCAACAGACCATGCTCTTGTGATATGTTGAAGACAGGAATGATATGTGCTTTTAATTCTGCGTTGTAGGCAGTAGGAAATAAAGAAATTATTATTTTAATAGCCTTTTTTCAAATCAGATTTATCACTTGTCAACAGTCAGTAAAGTAATGTAGCATGGTAGAACAGACAATCAGAAATCATGACAAAAAGGTACTTAAAACCTAGGGTTCAGGATTTAATTATTGCAGTCTCAAATAACCACTTCTGGAAAAACAATATGGTGTTGAAAAAAACCCGGCCCTCAACTTACTTCCCACAAACCATCTGTCTAGTCACTTATTAGTTCATCAGACACTAACACACAAACAAAAACAGATATGATATGCTTAGTGTGAATTTACTGATGCCTTCCTTACTCATGCTATGTGAATGAAAATGTACACTGTATTGTCACTTTATGAAAAACTGATTAGGCTCACAAACTTCCTTGCTGCCTACATACACCTGAATGATCAAAGCAGGAGAAAATTAATAACAGATCTTTGATTAACTTAACTGCTTTTGAGAACACATAATTCAAATAATTTAATTTTGCATAATATTTAAATTTAATAAATGTCATTTTTAAAGTGTAAAGATTTGATTAAGAAAATTATTTTTTCAAAATCTCCCCACCGTGAAAACAATGTAAAAACACACATAAACATATATATATTATTTACACGTATTTATATTATTATTATTATATTATATATATTTATATACATTATTATTATATTATTATATTTTTATATGTGGGTTGTATCTACATACAGAAATAAAATCCCTCATTTCATTCATATCCCTCATTTCATCATATCTCTCATTTCATTCCATACACCAAATTCTCTCCTTGACAAAATAAATTGTATTATCGGTATAAGGCACATAATTTCCAAATGCTAAGCTCATAGGTCTGATCCCTTTACCCTTTCTCTCTCTCAGGTAAGATGCATATATCAGGACATGTACACATGTGCCCTTTCTACTGCTGAAAGAATTTGCTTAAGAAACAAAATTGTCAGAAATTCAGAACAGAAAAAAAAAAATACAAATGGTTTTATTTGCCTTCTATGATGAATACTAAACGTACATAGATTATAATGCATATACCTATAGCACCCCCTGGCCTCCAGAATTAATTTTTTGCAAAAATTGAGACTGCAAATCTTACAGAGAATTCCTTGGGAGCAAAATGAGAGAACAATCAGTTTCTACTCTGTGATTCTCATGTCTCTCTAGAGGAACTCTGCAAAGTGATTTCTCTGGAGATTGCAATCCATAATATACAATTGTACAAAATATAAGGGAGAGACTTTCTTCCTCCAATCCAGAGAAAGAGATCATTCCATACACAGATGACTATTTTTCCACATTCCTACTTTCAGTTAAGGTTGCAATACCTACAAAAAAAAAAAAATGTAGATCTCCCTAATGCACAATATTAAGTGTTCAGGATAATAGAAGGAACAGTGGGACTGAAAACCTAAATGCAAGCAAATTTTATTTTTGATTCAATCACAATGAGACTACAGAAAGCATTACTATTTTTCCATTAGTAAAAGATGTTGCTAAGGGGACCCATATAAATGAACAGGTAAGAGAAAAGAGAGAAGAAAAAAAAAAAAAACACAAGGACAGTCAGAAACAAAAATTTTCACAAAGTGTATTGAGGGTGTTTTCATCTGAAGAGGAGTTTGACACAGAAGCAGTTTTTCAAACTAGAAATAATTTTAAAAGTAGACAGCCCTTTACAGATAATAAAAATAAAAAAAAAAAAATAAAGGCATATTCTTTAAACAATCAAGGACATGTCTGTGAATAGAATTGTGCTCAATAATAGACAGCAATATTTCACATTACTACTGCACTATCATCATGAAGATTTAAAGAAATCTAGCAACATTTATTAAAGAATTTCCCAGCCATCCCTGCCTAATAAACAGCATAGCAATGGGGAAGGTTCTCTGGAGTCACACCAAAAATAACCAGCAGTCAGAATTAGAATGAGTGGGCAATGGGTTAGGAGTGGCAAAGAACCCACACATATGAAAGACCCAGGAAAATTCACTTCTGAGTCCTGTACTGAAGTCAGGTAATTGATCTTCTTCCCTTACACCCCTCACTTCCATAAAGTATAATCTAATACAATAACTCATGTTTATTAGTAGATTTTTTTTTTAATTATAATCTCTGCCTTGAAAATGGCTTACAGAATTGTATCTTTTCCAGTGGTTAATTACCCCCTCCTTAAATATTTGTACCTTTTCCCCAAGTTTTTGACCTTACTGTATTTTCACCTACTATCTCAAAGAGATTTATGTTATATAAAACCATTATTTATATTCAGAATTTAACAAGACAACGGCATTTCTATGGCTGATTCCCTGTGGCTGAAACAAAGCTAGACTTTCTCCTGGAGCTCTCCTACAGCTGAAGCAGGGTTCAGTCCACAGCACCAGACTAGAGATTTTCCGAAGTAAAATCCCCTGAAGCACACAGTGTGGAGGTCAGGTTCCTCACCACCAGCTGTCTTGCTTTCCAGGCTTGTTGCTATCCTGCTAAACTACTTGCTAGGGGGGAGTACATCCACAGCATGTCAGGAAAAGGATGGAATACGTTGTTTATAATTGCCCTATATGTGGCCAAAATACAATATCAATTGTTTGTTTGAGCTAAACTAAACAAACTGCCCAAGGGTCGTCTTTTTTTACCAGCATTTTTTTCCTCTGTAAACTTGGAGCAGTGCTTTAGCACTCCTTCCCAAATAAAATAACAATATTTTTTTTTCACTTGCTGAAATACTTAGTGAGGAGGTGTTTCTTCCATTTCTCCATTTTTGTACTCTCATTTCTAATTTTTCAGCTGTGAAAAGTTTATTTAGAGGTAAGAAATATACATACCAACACTTCTTCCAATCACCTTTAAAAGAAAAAGCTGTTGTGGAATGAACAAAGTAATTCGGGTAAAATATAAAAACCCCTACTCTGCCCATACAAAATAATAACCTGAAAAAGCTCACATGTTCATGAATCCAATTGTCCATACTATTTGGCTAACTCACATGGTTTTGCAGGACAAAATCTATTAAAATCACTGAAAGGTGTATTGGCAACTCTTTAAAAAAACTAAGTAAAACATACAGAAATCTACACTGAATGTATATTTCAGAAACACAGCAGTTTAAGTATAGCAATACTTTTCAAAGCAAATGCAAAACACTTTCAGGTCTGAAAGCATAGATGTTGCGGGAACAAGAAGGGGCAGAAGAACCAAGTGGTGTCTCTCCAAAATGAACTTCTTGATGTATGACATTATCTCTGTGTTCATTATAAACAGTAATATTTACATAAATGCATGCATATAGGCATATTCACACGTATATATGAATATATTCATTGCAGAGTGAAGCCTAAGTCTTCCACAAAATTTGTTCAAACTCAGAGAAGGAAGCAGCTGGTCTCCCAGAATAAAAATAAATAAATAAATAAATAAACAAATTAAAAAAAAAAAAATTAATCAAAGCTTCCTGATCCACTCAAGACTGGGAAGAAAAAAAAAAAGTGTCAAACACTTCTTCAACATCTGAGCAGTTTGAACATTCCACTGCTCTAGCTATGTTTCTCCTATCTGCTCAAGGCAACGTGTGCAAACCTTCCTGCTGCTCACGTTTGTTGTAGAAGTGATGGAGCTGATAGCTGCATGCTCTAGGGAGACCTCTAAGTGGTCTCTGCCATCAGCAGGAGGAATGAGGAACTTTCCTGAAGGAATCAGGGAACAGCACACAGACAAGAAGCTACTACACAGAGCAGGCAATGAAGTCTTGATCAGTAGTGTCATCAAGCTGAGAAGCTGCAGAGAGAATGCAGGGACAGTGAAGAGGCTAAAGCCTGGGGGAAAGAACAGAGAGCAAAACATGAAACAGATGGTGACAATGAGAAGACAATGAGCAAGAGGGAAAAAGTGGTGACAGCCAGCACAGAGTTTGTCAAAGGGAATAAGCATTAAGAGTTTCCTCCTGAACAACCAGGCATCCAGTGTAACTTCAACCTTACGCTGCAGAGGAATAGTATGTAAACAAACAACAATGCCTGTGCACTACAACCTGCTACAGTGAAGCTGAATACGCCTTCCGGCCTAAACCAAGCTAGAATGTATACTACCAATGGGTCTTGACAGTAGTGTTCGCAGTTCAGCTGACCTAGAATTAAATTCCTCCTTCACTACCCCATTTCCAGGGGAAAGAATGCTACAAAGATGACTTTTCTTCAGGCAGACTTGTTCAGGTTTCTTCACTAAAATTTGCTATGTTACATTCTGCAGAACAAAAGGGCTTAGCCAGCAGACATCATTGGGATGGAGGAGGCCCATGCATCTTGATTAGACACTGCATCAGTTACCTTTCAAACTGATCCACAGGTTAAAACCAAAAAAAAACATTATACACACACAGGGGAGGTTTCTCCACCTCACAGACTGAAACATCCGAATCAACTAAAAGAACAAAGATGTTGGTTCAAATACACACAGAACTGGAAATCAACTTTCCTGTCCTGGTTGCCAAGAAAAAGTGAAGAAAATTGCTGAAACCGAACCACCATGTTCTTTCATAACTATTTTATTTTAATTAATGACTCCCAGAACAGGCTAACATCCTCTGAAGTTAACAGGCAATATGGAAAAATAACTTATTTTGCTATTTCAATTTAACAGCCATTCTAGGATGAAGAGAATAGCTCTGTTGTGAGGAATGGAAAAGAGAAGAAAGGATGGGGAAGTACGAGGAAAGAGAGGAAGAACAGGAGAAATGGAAGGAAAAGGAGCTGTCATCAAGAAGCAAATAATGTCATTGCTCTCATTTACGAAATGGGGCTAAGGTTCATAGCTTAAAGTTCATGAGTCTCAATGATTTTGCAAGAATCTATGAACTCTGACAATACAGAACAGTGAATTCATTTTGCATTAGTTCTTCATTTCAGCCATAGCATTTTTTCATGTCCCCAGTGATGGCTTTTTTCAGGTTAGCAGCATCAAATGTTTCATGAAAGGAAAGGGAACAGATCACAAAAATATTATCAGTCATTGTATCCACATGTATCCATTATTATAACCCTGATGGTACTGTAGAAATAATAATAAGAAAAAAATTGGTCTTAAGTCTGCATTCCTAATATTTCTTCATGCACGTATCACTCCAAAATTACAGACATCTTCTAGGATAGGCTTAATAAGACACTCAATGAATGAAGGTCAAGAATAGTAATTTTGGTAAGGTAAATCATTCTACAGAGACAGAAAATGTTGAGAAAGATGGAAAAGACAGAAAGGAGGGCTGGGGAGCAGAGATGCCAAGAAAGGAAATTGCGTGAGAGATATGTGGGATGTGTAGACTAGGTAAGGAAATAATATGAAAAAGAAGAGTGAGTGATAAGAAAGTGAAAAGCAAGATGAAAGTGGCCATAAAAAAGCAACAGATACTAGGGCCTAGATCCAGAAAAGCTCTTATGTTCTTAACTCCAAGTATGTTATTAAATATATGAAGTACACCACAAATAAAGTTAATGATGTACTTAGCAAGACAGACAAATTTAAATATATATATATATATATCAAGGAAAGAAGAGTACAAATCAAAGAGTAATAATATCTAAAGAAAGAAGAAAAAGGGTCAGCAAAAGACTAAACACAGAATATGAGCCACCCTTGTCACAGGGCGCTTTCTTATGAGGAATATATGCTATCAGTATTAATGAATATTTGTATATACTACAAATCATACACAATAATTTCTCAAATTAAAAATTGCTGGATATAACATAGGGTTATCATTTGACAAAAGAAGCAGAGATAATTGTATAACAGAAAAGTTTACAACGATATAGATGCAAATGATAACAGTTTAACTGTAATGAGGTACAAATATCATCAAGTCCAAACTAGTTACACATACATATCCTACATACACATACTAGGATACACATACATATCCTTTCTTCTTTAAAAGTGAGTTTCACAGATATGAAAACAATCAGAACTATAATCAGTTGAGAGCAAGCATTTGCCTAGAAAGTATGAATGACATGTGAAAACTTTTTAAGAATACTTTACTAGCTGTTGCAAAAGCTACAATTCAACAAAATAGCATGGCTCAAAAAAAAAAAAAAAAGGAAAATTAAATTTGACTTAATGAACAACACGTGAAAAATTATAAATTTAATAATAGTCTGGGGGCATCAAAACTTTAGATTCTCAAACCATACTTGCAATCTTATGTATGTCCAAGGAATAGATTCATAAATTGAAAGCAGGTAAAAGACACCACTTCAGGAACTCTAGAAAATTATTGACTGAAACAAAGGGTCAGAAAAAGAAGGCAGCAGTTCAGGCAATGAAGGCATTTTTCTAAAATATTAAGAGAGAAAAATGAATCCTAATATTGACATCAGACCATTTTTAGAATGAAAAGTTAGTATTCTCAGTAACAATGCACACACACACACAAAAATTTACAGCAGCATTCAAGTAAATTGGTTATGGTTTGTGAAAAGCTACATCCTTGTAGCATCTTTGCTGCATCCTTTTTATATCCTTGTAACGACTCACAAGAATGTTAAGCAATGGTTACTGATATTACATTTTGTTAGCAAGTATGTCTGAAAAAAAGTGCCAGAAGTCTTACAAGAGCTGGCCAATGACTTCTCTGAATATTAACTATGATTTTCTACTAAATCAGAAACATTGTGGAAATCTAGGGGGGAAAAAGGCTGAAATTACATTAAAATTTTTAAAAGAATAAACAGGATTCCAAAGTAACTTATGCCCAATGTCCGATTATGCTTTTAAGGGAAATCAGGGTTTAAATTAAGAAGTAGAGACTAATATAATATCAACCAAGAAGGTTATATAGTGTTATGCGTACAGTGATTCCTTTTAAACTACCTGAACAACTATTAATTCAAGATTAATAGTTGATGGAAGCAATAGCATTGTGTGATGTACTTTTCCTACTGTAAGGCATTTGATAAAATAGCTAGACAATTTGATTAAGGTAAGAGTATGAAACAAAACAAATTGTCATATATTCAAAGTGTTAGATTACAAAAATGTAATTGTGAACAAAGAAACATCAACAAACAAGGATGTCCTACTGCGATTCAGAGGTTGTTTAACAGCTATACTCTTTCATATTTTCCTCAGTGTCATAAATGTAAGAATAATAGCATTGCTAATGAGATGTGCAGAAAAAAATGAAACATTTAGAAGAAATATGAATAAAAAATACTACTTTTAATGACACAAAACAAACTGAATTGTTATATAACCTGCCTTAAGGTAAACAACATAAATTTCTGCTATAGCTAAATCCAAAAGCATATATCTAGAGGAAATATATATATATACACAAAATATATATATACACGTGCAAGCCATTGCATAGTGCTCTGTCCCAAGGAGAAAAGACTGACAAAGATCTGGAGTACTAGTAGGCAGCTGAACATGAACTCCCAATATTACCCTGTGGCCTCAAGGTTAAAGCAATAATATAACTAATAAATAAATAATAATATAATAAATAATAATATAATATAATGTAATATAACGCAATAGGGTAAAATGGAAGAGTAAAAAGAGTCATATTTGCCTCTATTTCTCACTGACACACAGCATCTACCAGGATACAAGGCCAGAAATAGACAGCACATTTTAACATTACAGATAATTACCCACTGGAAAACTACTCTGCTTGTCAGGACTGATCTAAAGCATTCTTACAATGAAGCAAAGAGTTTCTTTCCTAAATATATATATAATTTCAGACAGAAAATAATTCAGAAAGATCTTATAGGCTGTGCTACAGAGGAAGTCAGCCAAGATGGTCAGAATAGCTCCTGTTCAGCAATGCAAGTTCTGCAAACAGGACTATACACATACGTGGGAATTAGGCAAATGTTACAGCAGTCAGAAGATGCATTCCCTGAGGTGCCTCTTATAAATCCCCACAGTATCACGATGCCAGGAACAATTAAAGCCGAGAGGAGAACTGCATGTTTGGGACAGACTGCAACCCACAATGATGTGAAGACTGAGCAGCTCTGCTGCTCAGACCTTTCTAACCCAGGCTGAGGCTTTTCCAGCTCCTTCAGATGGCTGCAAGTGCAAGAGGAAGCTGACTTCTTTTTACTTCGACTACACATTTCTCAAATATACAGAACCAAATACAGTAACTTGGTCACCACAGAAATCATACTGTCAGATTGGGTGGTTTTCAGAAAAGAAAAGCATGTGCTAGCAACATATCAGCAATTAATAAAGTCACTAGGGCATATGTATCTGGCATATTTTAGAATGTAACATATTAAAAAGTAGATAGCACAGGGGATTCATGATACAGTACAACTTAGAAAGATTCATTTAGAATAAATAGCAAGAAACAAAATGTAGCTGTCAAAACAATCTACTTAGCAGAGGAAGCTATTCAATTGCAAAACACTATTTAAAAGGAAAAAGACAGGAAAACTCACTGGAGGTACTCTTAGGCAGCTAGAACGTTAAAATAACCCTGCACTGAGAGGGACATGAATGTGAGGTATCTGTATGTTTTTACTATTCCTGACTAAACTGTAGCTGATGACTGTCTATATGTTCCAAAAACCTCAGAGACAAATTAACTTACTCCCATATAATCAGGTAAATACCAAGTTTGGGAATGAATGGAAAATAAAACCTTTAGACTATAAATGAATGTTTCATGGTGCAGCTAAACACATAACCCACAAGATAAGCAGATATTAATTTGATAGTGCCTGGTATGTAGAATTTTTGCTAACAAGGAGCCAATTTTTAATAGCAATCATAAAGCTCTTAAATTAATCATCTACAGAGGGGCAAGCAAAGCCAACAAATCCCCCAAAATATTGCTTGATTTCAAAACCAGTAATTGCGTAGAAATAAAGAAGTTGCTGTAAAGGAACTAGCAAATGGACATGTAGAAGAGCAAAGAGTTCATACGTAGTACACAGAATATGCTGAGTGATGTGAAGGAAACTTGGATAAGCAGCACACTTAATTACCAATGTGGCGAAATTATTTGAAGCAGTTCTTCAAAAAAATGAACTTGTTGACTTAATGGAGGACAACAGAAGATAAAATAAAAACTGTGGCATACTAAATGTAAAAATGCGATAAGACAAGCCAAAAAAAGTTTGAGAAATAACTTGCAAGTGTTAAGGTGGGTTTTTTTGTTTGTTTGTTTGCTTGTTTTTTTCCAAGTACATCAAGATTAGGAAGCTTGCCAGAGTGTCTACAGGTATGGTGAGACATAAAGGTGTAAAAGGAGCACTGAGAGAAGATTAGGCTATGGCAGAAAAACTAAATGAAATTTTTGCATCCATGCTTATAGCACGGACCTGAAGAGGAATTCTCATAACAGAACCTTTCTTAAGGGGGGCTGTTGAAGTATCTGTCTGAAAGTTAAAGTGTCAGTAAAAGAGGTTATAGAAAAATCATCAAAGAGAACAATAAGAAGTCACCAGGAGCAGCTGGTGACTTTTAAGGGTAAAACTCTTAGTATTAATGGACAGGAAAAAGACAAAATGGATTGCCAACTCTTAAAAGGATGTGGGAAAGAGGAGGAAGAGAGAGGTAAATTTAAGTTAGCTGAGATCAGGTGTCAAGACATCTCTTCTGGGTAATTTAACAGAAACTGCTACCAAGAACACAATTAGAGAATCCTTAAATACAATATCTGAATAAGAGTCATTGTGGAAAATTCTCTATGAGGATGTTTATTCTATAGTCAAATATAAAAGTAAATTAAATTTATTTGGATTTCTTTAAGTAGTTCAGCAAACTCTGTCTCCAAGAGCTCTCAGAGAAATGGGCTAAAATAATTGCCTAACAGGTAGGACACAAAACCAAATACAATCAGCCAGGTTTTTTTTCAGTGGAGGGAGATCTTGAGGGAATTATTTCTGTTAGTTCCTCTGCTGTTTAATATTTTCTTAAGGAGTGTATATTGATATAACTACTTTTGCTGATGATACAAAGCGTAGTAAGGGTGAGGGCCAACTGCAATGAGTTGGAAAAGGATTTCATAATGTTAAATTATAAAATGGCAGCTGGAATTCAATAAAGATCTGAAGGTTGAAGAGTGTATTAAATAAATGATGGTGAAGAATTTGGCTTACTTGACTAAAAAAAAATGGTGATAGGAAATCTGACCGCCTTCTATAAAAGCAACATTAGGCATAAACACAAGAGGTGTCTAAGCCAAAGAAAGAAAGCTGGCACTGAAAACAAATTCAGTATGGAAATTACAAGACTCAGCTGCCAGAGGGGCAAAGCTCTAGATCAGCTTGTCCATGAGAGGAAAAACAGCCTAACTGGGCTTTAAGATAAACATGGATAAACACTGTGAACAAATTACACAATCTGGTTGCTATGACAGCTCAGCCAATCCAGAATTGGCTGGATTCAATAAGTGAAACTAAAGCAAAAACTTACCAGCACAGAGCAGATGCACAGTGACTTGTGTCTATGCAAAAGTAAGTCCTCATGCGTTATCTATGCTGAAATAAATTCCTGCTTCTCTCTTGAGATTACAACCAGTGAGTTGCTGCGTGTGCAGGAAGCCTCGGGGTAGCTAACCGTAACTCAGTCATGTTATCTCATGTTGGAGGTAACTAACAGTACCTCGAGCCTTCTATCACCAGAGACATAATTAGATTTAAGGCATTTTCAAGGGGGAAATAATGTTCCACTTTTATCCAAAATGTCTGTTTTTCCTTTGGATCTTTCTATGACAGCAGATGTGGGTTTAAGTGTAGAAATAGGCAGGCTCATATGATGGTCAAGTCTTTTGCAAGCAGAATTATGATTTGCCAAAGTAGACCCAGAGCTGAGACAAATTAGTGACAGATTAGTTAGCTAGCACAGAGAATGCTATTAGTTAATTAAAATAAGCTGTGTCCATGTTACCATCTTTCTTCACAGTAGTGAGGTTTTGAAGTGATTTCCCCAGTGCACTGGTTTGGTATGTGGAGCAGCTGGGGTGTGCATAACAGATTCCTTTTGGGTTAAACTAAACTGGAAGCTCTGCTCCAAAAGTGTCCCAAATGCACCCCAACCCCTCAGGGACCCATTAGGATCTGGACCCAAGAGTGGTTGGTTGGATGGTTTTTACTTCCTCTTTCTCCAGTCAACCACCACAGGAACACATGAACTGTGCCTACACCAGGGAGGCAGTCCCAAGCTGTTACATGCCACCAGGGACATCTGGTCCTCACTGTCCCACCACGGTGCTGCCAGACATTCCCAGGGGCAGTCACTGATGACTGGAAACCTGCCAGGAAGGGCACACCGGGAGAGCATGGTCCTACCCCAGCCCTGATACTCAAAGGGGAGGGCAGAAAGTGACCTGGCTAGGCCAACTAGGTTATTTTACAATTGGCAACAGGACAGGATGAAGGGTTGTATAACACCAGACAGATGATATTGGCTCACTTCATAACGTATACACTTCCCAAGCATAAAAATTCTGCCTTGAGCATAATTAGTCGTCTGATGTTTTGCCTAGTTTTTAATCATTTAAGTTACCAAAGATCAAATTTGCTTAATGGTTTGTCTTACTCGCCTCAGTTTAATCCCCTTAGGGAAGAAAGATTAGTTACTTGTGCTTTTTCCTCATTTAAAAAAAAAATCATAACTGACTCACCACCTAATTCATAAAGTTTCTTCTTGCGTCTCTCTTGACTTAGCTTTCTCTAGCTTTTTCTGTTTTATTTTTAAAGACATTTTTACAAGCACATCCTTCATGTTGCTAGGTTTCAAGAGAAAAGAAATAAGGAAAACAAATCAATATTTTTTTTAAAAAGACAGCCCTTTGTCAAAAGTCCAAAAGGAAGTATAAAGTAATATTGTTCTATTACTTATGTACCAACCTTCCTGATGCATTTTTTCCTAATTTCACTTTTTTGTTCTATACAAAATTGTGTCAGCAAGCAACAGCAAATCTTTTAAGAAGACTAACCAAGAAAATAAGGTGCTAATGAAATAATTATGAACTCATGTGTCATATAATTACAGAATTTCATTTAAGTGGTGCCCTTGCTGTCCTCTTGTGTTCATACATTTGTGTGTATGCATGCAAGCTTATGTGTGTCCAGTGAACTGGCATAACACAGAAACAGCACTGAAGTGCAAAGATATAGCAATGTATGCAACAGATTAGGACAAGAAACAAAACCACCTGAAATGCATCCAGTTTAAACTACAGAAAGAATTTAGGTTGACAAAACAGAGTAATCAGACTGGCTGGGACAAAAATATTACTGCTTTTTACTCTTGTGAAATGTGCCATCAGCTCTCTAATGATCATGCGAAATCAAGGCTTCAGGGTAAATTTCACATCCGAAAGTGTCCAGGCAAGATATCAACGTCGACAGAAAAAGGGCTCTTCTGACACATCCAGAGGTAAAATACAAGTAGAAATTGAATGATTTCTTTGGATGGTGAGGATACAGCTTGGCACCAGTTGTGAACGTATTTGAATACTGGGCAGCAGCACGGTCTGAGATTTATAGTATTTTGGAAGGAATGAGTAGGTTGCTGATTTATAGCAACAGAGTAAGATGAGCCCACAAATATCATTTCTGTCCATTACCTCAAACTTGATGATGTTAATAGAATGAGACCCACGTATGAAATATTTCCTACTTTTTCACTGTAAAATCAAATCTTAGTGATCTTTTTTGTAAAGCCACATTCAGTTTTTTATACCTCCACCTGAAGAAGATACAAGCCAAAACTGTAAGCAGTTACATGGGAGTTACACGAGCTTTCAGAAAACAAAACAAAACCAGAAAAAAAAAATCCAAACAAGATCCTAATTCTGTGTTGATTTGGATTTCAAATCAAGGGCTTAAAAAAAATGCCAAAATACAAGCCCAAACAATTCTGGCCTCGCAATATTTATGTTTAGCTGCCATAGTGGATATAAAGACTGAAGCAAACAGTTAAGACACAATATTGATAGATCTAACCTGTTACAGTTTATGCAGAAAACATTGCTATGCTATTGAGAGCCAAAAACATCACGAATGAAAGCTATCTAGAATAGAATAGACACAACACTAGTAGTTGTATATAGAAATCTAAATGGACTTTTAGAAAATAAAGTATATGAAACATTATCTGCATAGTCTCTAGACTTACTTCTCCATAGATTATTCTTTTCTATTCAATATTTTAGGGTAATCCAACACAAGATAAATGACATTTTTATTATCTGTAGGAATTTGCATAAATATAATTACTAAAATCTGCACATTAATAAAAATAGAGAAAAATCCCACAAAAATGTTATTTAAAAAATAAAAATACTATCTTCCATTCAAAAATTACCCAAGTTTTAACATTTAGACTATAGAATGTACTTAACTGGGGAACTGATAAGAGTCCATCATTTTAGCCATTAATCTACCTTCTGCAGTAAGTGATAGTAACAACAGAAACTATTGGGAAGAAAATAATAATAGAGTTGACCCAAATTATAGGCCTAGGAAATTGAAATTAATTAAACTTAAAATCCTATATGAAAAAGATTTTTTTTTTCAAATCAGAGATCTGCAAATTCCCAAAGTTATACTATGCAAATGCTAATCACCAAATAAACCAAAAGAAAAATATATCTTGTGAAGCTAGTAAATTCTTTATTATCATGTAATTATTTGAAAATCTTTTCCTCCTCCTTTTATCTTCTTTCTCAGACTAGTTACTATCATGAACTGAATGTTGCCAGAATGAGCTTTTACAGATATTTGCTCCTTGGAATGTGGGGTGGGTTTTTTTTTGTTTGGTTGGTTTGGTTTGTTGTTGTTATTGTTGTTTTCTCAAAATTAACAACATATCTTACTTTACTCTTGCAAAATTCAAATGCTCATATCCCCCTACAAAAAACTTTGTAAAAATTTCATTTTCATTTGCAGTGTTGCTGTCAAAAAGGGAAGAAAAAAAAGTTTAATAATTTGGTGAGAAAAGATGTATTCATATTTTAAACTGTTCCTTCTTGAGGAAAAATACTGTGTTTAAATTCCAGTTATGCTATTGAGCTAGAAAAGGAAATGGCCCTCTGAGTCACTCAGTGTAGTCCTTACTACCAAGCCTTCACCCCAAGTAGCCAGCTCACTGTGCTCCTTACAAACAGGGACCTGTCTTAGCCTACCCCTCCCTTGGAGGCTGAACCCTTCTACATTTCCAGCTCCACTCTGAATTTATTCACAGTAACACCCATTTGGTTTTGTGTCAGCAATAACTTTCAGGGCAAATATTTAAGTTTCATGAAGATAAGTAGTATTAAACAAAATCACCTACTTCTTTATGGCAGAAAAAATAAAAATCACTTTTTCTAAACACAAGTAAAGTTACTAACTTTGGGTATTTTTATTTAAAATTGATATCCATATGTTAGTGTGAGGTGTATTAAATGAACTCTGTATACTTTAATGTTTGGCAAGTACATTTTTTACTTACATATGTATATATACATACTTTTTTAGATTTTTTTTGTACCTCTTTTCACTGTTCTTCTACTTCCATTATTGCCAAACCATGTCATGTTTCCTTGTACCATTCATAAGACCTGCAGACTACAACTCCTCACATAGTGTATAGGACTGGAGCTTAAATTTTTCTGTAGCCTCTGAGAGCCTGCAAGATAATTGTTTCTTCACATCCTTCCGCACATCTAGGCATTACCTTTGAAAGCTTCTAGTGATCCTGCAGTAAGATTCAAATATGGTAGCAAGATATCCACAGGAAGTGCTCATTGGCTCTGTCCCTTCACTTTCTACTTTTGCTTTTCCCACAGTACTTTCATTAATTTTACTCTTAATTTTCTCGTTCTCTTTCTGTCGGTGTCTCTCCCCGTGCCAGCCTGTGGTGCCTGAGGACACAGTGCAAAGAAGGAATGGGACAAGAAACGGCTGCCAGAAGTAAGTCTGAATAGCCATGAGGACAAGGTGAAAAGGAAACCTGTTCACTGTCAGTAGCTGCTTCCCTATACGTGACATTTCAGATGGCTTGCATGAGAAGGTGCCAACAAGACATATACAGCTATCACTCCAAATGAATGAATGACTGCTGGCTGAACCAAGACAGCAAAATGACAAGGTCTAAAATATGGGTGTCATTTTAAGACTCCAATCCACACTCGACTTCTGATCTCCCCTAAAATCAACAGTGTTATTTTTCAAGGAATCATGGAATTGCTGTGATTGGGAGAGACTTTGGAGTCCCCTTCATCTGACACAGCACCCTGCTCAGGGCAGGGTCACCTGCAGCAGGTTGCTCAGGGCCACGTCCAGGTGGGTTCTGATGTCTCCCAGGATGGAGACTCCACAACCACTGGGCAACCTGTGCCAGCGTTTGACTGCCCTCACAGTAAAAACAAGGTGTTTTCTTGATGTTTTCTGATGTTTCTTTCAAGAAACAAAAACAGTTGGGCATGAATGAAGGTAGTAAATAAACCAGTAGGGGAAAAAAAAAAAATGTGAAAACGGATTCTCTAATTCAATTATTTGAATTTTACCACTTGTAATTTCTCTGGTCACAACAGAAATTAGCATATCTTTCATGCTGGGAACTCATGCTCACAAGCCTTAGTGCTAAACTGTGGGAAGCATCGTGAAGTCCTGCTGTGAGGTGAAGTCTCAAAATTCCAGTTAAGTGCACGTTGTCATTGTACAAAGTCTTGAAACAAAGGCAAATAGATGAAACTGAATTAGAACTTGTTTTATCATCTAATATACAAATTCACTTTTTAAAACAGCAGTATAGGCACTCTCCTTTCCTGCCTGTGTAATGCTTTATCAACAACCCAACAATTTAAACTTCTAAACAAAAATGGCAGTAGATTAGCTCCTAAATTTCATCCAACTAGCATAACAAAGGTGTTTTTTTCTAATAAGCTCCTCAGACAAGTATTTACACATGGATGCTGTTGTGCCTCTGACACTTCAGGACAAGGAGTGTTTATATTGCAGCAAACCAGAACATAATTTGGAACATACAATTTTCCTTCATCTCTTGTGATGAGGGGAGGAGCTGCACTGATAAGTTAACATGCCTCACCGGTCCTTCTTGTACTTCAGTGTAAACATTAAGTAAATTTTTTCTGTAACCAATGGATTTTTAGGAGGAAAAAAAAATAAGAAAAAGATTTCAAATGGATGTCTAATGCATGGTCATTAGGGTATAGATGAGTAACACACAGAGAAAATAAAGAAATGTGTGATAATGGTCTCTGCACCTGCAAAGGATACAAGTTCCAAGCCAGAGGCCATGATGGGAAATCATGAGATCCCAACTTATTTCAACAGGTCTTTCCCACAAACATTTATTCTTAATTAAAAAAAAATAAATAAATTAGACAAAAACTCTACTCACTATGAATTACCAGGTAAACTTTACCTATAAAGTTTAGACACTGTATTGAAAAAAAAGAATGACAACACTAACTCTAACAGGAACAACCTCTGAAATAAAAAGCATATGACAAATCTCAATGAACACAATTTAAATATCACACAGGATAATTATGGCTCAGCATCGGCTGAGATCAAAATACAGTATTTCACTTCATTCATAAGCTCCCCAGAAAATGATACAATGCCTTGTGTACCTGACTGCCCTTTAATTGAATTAAATCCTTTCACTAAGTACCAGCCAACTTGCCAAGACGTGACCGTGTGATTTCAGATCATTTTGTTTACTATTTTCCTTCCACCAAAATAATCAATTGTGGCTGGCGAGGGCGAATCACTTCATTCTTTCAGAACTGCAGATTGGGATTTTTGACCCTACCTAAAGCACAAATTAAATAAAATACTACTACACTTGCAATATTCCCTATTCAACTTAAAATGAACTTTAGGCAGTGCTTGGAATGCATTTCTTTTGTTTTATGTTGCTTTTTTAGGCTTCTCAACTACATTGCAGGATACAGGAAAAAAAGGAACATAGTAAGAAAAAGTAACGTTAGGCAAAGAGGAAAAAAAAGTCAAAACCAAACAACTTCTAAGCATTTCCATAGACATCACTAGGTGTGCCCCGCAAAGTTTTGGGTAAAAGCAGCGTTTAAAAGTGGGTGTGAGCGACAGAAACTGGCAGAAGCTAGGAGTTTTTGTCACTTACATTTATCCCAGAAGGTTGTTGCCATTACTTCGGCAGCGCTCTCACTGGCTGGGAGGATCACGTGACATGGGGAACTAAAATAGAAAAGTCTCAGTAGCGAGGAAACTGAACCAGAAGCACATTTGCAAGAAAACACGTATCACGAGCATAATAACACCCCCTTAGCAGTGAAAGGTGATAAATTTAGAAGGAAACCTATCCTGTATTCAAAACACACTGCCTTGCACAGTGCAGCCTGGCATCAGTCCCCAGTTCGACATACGGGAAGTGTTTTCTGCTATAAATCTCAGTCCATGTCTATACATAGCTAAATCTGGTAACTGCTCTAATAAATCTCAACAAATTACCAAACCCTAAAAGAAAATCTGATCTATTAAATTTAAAAATAAACTTCCAGTGCTGGAACATTTTCGTCTTCAGGCTGAGGTTTTTACAGTTGTTTGTGTCTACAAGAGAAGCAATTTTTTTAAAAGCATATGCTCTTAAGGTAATTGGGAGAGCTGTAAACATGTTGGAAGATTGCTTTCGATTCTTTTATAAGTAATATGGTCGCAGAGCTATAAACTACTAAAGCATGGACCATAAACCTGCAAATTCTAAATAAAGAGAAGGCTTGAGTAATCCAAGACAAAGGCTGCACAGATGAATTAGTGACCAAATGCAGGTTCTATACAATGATATAATATTATTCTGGTTTCAAGTTTGCTTTTTAATCGTCACCATCAGAATAGCAGCTCTTTCCATTTCTCCATTTCATAAACCTCTAGAAAAAAGTTCCAGCACAACCTGTTTGGATTACAGGAAATACATATTACCTTTTGCACAGTTAACTTTTTCACCATTTACTGTTTTGTTTTAAATCAGATTATTCCTGTTTTATATAATGTCAAGCATTCCTTGTTTCTAACGCATGTCAGGACAGTTAGCGTAGAAGGAGACTTTACGAAAAGATGCAAACAGCAACATGAAGGAGACAGCGATCAAGGAAAAGAGAAATGTGTTGTACATATTAACAGGACAAGGGCAGGAAATAATTTATTGCTCTACTCCCTAAAGTCAATCTTGCTGTTATAAGACAAAATATTGTAATGACCACCCTTTGAAAGAAAATGGCTTGCAAGGGCTGTTAAATTAAAACAGAAGTAGAGAACACAATGCAAAGCCCGTCATAGCAGACTCCCACTGTGCAATAAAAATGGAAATAATACAGAGAGGAAACAATAAACCAAATTATTCTCCTTGTATTGAAATAATACAAAGATAATTCTTCTTAATAGTAAAATCTCAAATTAAATTCCCCCCCCAAATTATACTTTTTTATCAACCTACATACACACACACACACACACATATATATATACAAAATCAGAGAATATTTTCAATCCAGACCGAAACTTCGAAACCACATAACCAAGATCTATTTTATTCTACAGCATACCCCAAGACTTACACTGAATATTTCACAGAGTACTGAATATTTCACAGAGTATTTTCACAGAGGTACTAGTTCATGTACGATAGAGTAACACTAAAATGTTGCTCTTATGTTCCCTGATTCTATTGAAAGTTGTGAAAGGAAACATGAACATTGACTCAGAGTCAATAGACGAAGCACAACAGAACAACATACCTAAGCTGTTGCCATTGATTAATTACTAAATCTGAAAGATTCAGAGCTTATTTTTTCCTTGAAAAAAAAATACATTTTGAAGCCTGTAGTACATATTGGTGTGCACATAGACCCAGGTATTCTACCAGGTACACATTATTTTTATTACTGTGTTCTCAGGAAAAGCTTTGCATGACTTTAATTGTGCCATTAAGAAGATAACGTGGCAGAACTGAACGCACTGGAAGGTTTCTATTGATTGCAATAACAGAAGTGTTGGGATACTGGAATTAATACAGTAAACAGTGGATTCTGCCATAGATCTTAAAAAATGACTCAAAAAAATGGTTTGTTGTATACTCTTCACTGATTTAAGAGGCCTGGATGAAAAATTATCTTAAGTCAATTTTAAAAGTAATAATGGCACGCTATAACATATTTTAGAGAAAGTCTAGATAAGCACTAATACCCTTCTCAGGGTATTGTTGCAGTGCATCCCAAACACATTGCAAATCATCTCAGCAACACCTTTGTTGTCAAACACATACCTTGTTTTACATCTTTTATTTTAGATATTTTCTCACATTTCACTTTTCAACTTGAAAGATGCAAAACATATGGAGGAGGAAATGCAACAGCATTCCACCATAGATAATTTAATGGACAGAAATATATGCAAAACAAACCTACAGGCAAAGGTAATGAATCAAGGGCTAAAGGAATGCCAAAGTAGGGAAAGAAATACACCCTTGTGGGGGGAAAAGCATGACAAGGAAGAAGTACATCATCTCCAGAATAAAGAGCCTTAGGTGAAAAACCAAAAGAGTGTCAGTAAATCTTGGAGCCTAATACAAAGTGGGCAAAACCAGGAACAGAGCAGAGTATCTTTTTGTACAGCTGGAACCATGGCACCAGGTCTGGTATTCCACATGCCTCCTTCCCCTGCTTTTATTAATATGGATGTATATAGGCAGTAATGAATTGCTAATTTAGGCATTCATCAAAGGAGCAATTTGACAAAGACAGCATTTCAATACTCAATCCACTTATTTACTCAGGTACTGTCCAATACATATCTATTACTTTATAACATTTCTATTGAAAGTATGATAGAGATGAACACATTTGGCGGTCTCATACTTGACCTGCCTTGACAGCACATTCTGATTTTCCAAAAATCAGTTCATAGCTAAAGAATACAGTTGCAAGTAGAGTGCAGACAAGTTTTACTGACTTAAATTGGTAGAAACATGCATCTGTATTCTTCCTTCTTGTTAGACCTAACTTTGGTCTTGAGCCAGGAGAAAACAAGTAATCTTCTTCAAGCTCGGGGTTCACTTATGCCCAGAGGCATGACTAGCTTGAACCTGTTACATGAGAGTCTCTTTATAAATTAATAGAATAATTAGCAAGCAAAACAGCAAGGACAGCAGTCTATTCCACATCTGTTTTAAAACACACTATTTTGTCCATTTTTTCACAATACTAATATACCCTCAAACAAGTTTTCTTCACCAGCACCAAATTTTAATCTTACTGCTATTGCGAAGTTCCAATATGTTCTAAAAGTGCAGTTTTCAGTAAAATTTATGTGAATTTTCAGCAAAAAATGTACACAATTTGATTTACATGTTCATATACTTCCTTACGCACTTAGATTATTTCCAAAACAGGAGTAAATTATATCACTCTTACAATCTCTCTTCTGTATCTGTAATCCACAACCATTTGAACTAACTCTAGTAATCCTGGGGCTAAAATTGGCCTTTAAGAGCATAAATATAAGCCTCCGCAACAGATGGCCCCCTAATTTATTTCAACTCACCACACACATCCCTGCAAATTTACTAATATCTAGTGATAAATCTGTTCAAAGCACTAACATACATATTGTACACACAAGCTGTTCTCCTGGAAAACACAATCCTCATGTAAGATATTTAAACACATTTAATGACCTTCTATAATTGAGGATATCAAGTAGTGGTACAAAGCTAAAAGATCATATCCCCTGACTCCTAGAAAAAAATAAAATCCAAACAGTTTTAATTGAATAACAAAATCTAATCCTCCTACTCTAAGGATGACTGCTTTGACTAAAGACTTTTTTTTCTTGTTTAAAATTAATTCTAAATTCTCATCCCTAGCAAATAAAACAACCCCTAATAGAAACACAAACACTAATTGAGAAATTTTGTGCTGCAAGTGAGAAGAGCATGGAAATACAAGGCATTTCGTAATCTGTTCACATACAAAATACTTCATGCATCTGAGACAACGGCTTTGCCACCAGCTTTCAGATATCATTCTCAATAAACAATTCTGTTTTTTGCAGTCTTTACTTCTGCTAAGAGAAATAGCAGAAAGCAGAGGAATGTCAGGTTATATAGCTTTATCTGACATGTGCTGTCTCAGCCATCAGTATGTCACAACTACTATCTATTCCACCAATTTATTGCAAAGTCTTGAGACAAAAAATTCATATTATTTTTGCAGACTGCTACTAGGATATTTTTCAATTTAAACAAATTAAGCAAAATAAAATGATACATATGCTATAAGTGGTTTAAATGAGATTTTAATTTGGGGTTATTCTGATACTATGCAATTCTGTGAGGCATTTTGCTAGAGTAACAAAATGCAAATTAAGTCTCTTTTATAAGGAAAGTCGTCATCTAGTTCTGTACTGTCACCTAATATTACTAGTCAATTTAAATTCCATGCAGCTGGAATTTATCCTTTACTACAATACCAAAAATGTATGTTCAGAAAAACATTATTGTAAGAGTATGCACCATGCAACTACACAACTAGGAGTCTACTCAGTGATCAATAGCACTGAAACTGAAAAAAATTTACAGTAAACCTCAGGCTGCAACAGACTTTTTCAAATAAAATATCTTTGTGATTGAATTAGGTTCTTCCTAGATGACCATCAAATATGTTATTTTGGACTCATATTTCCGATATGTCATTCAATAACAAACTCATTGTCATCACTATCACCATCTGTTCAAGAAAGCTCAGGATTTATATGAACAAATTAATTCCTAGAAACATAATATTAGAAATGGTTTAAATCAAAAAGTTAAACAAACTATCTTTCTTGTTACAGCTGTAGAACATTAAGATTGACAAAGTCCATTCAAGTCAAGACAGATTCCCTTTTCCCTTATTGGGCTCGAGAGTATCCAGAAACACTACACAAATATACATATATATATATATATATTTGTCCCCTATATATATAACTAAGATCATGGGGGCCTAATAGCAAATCAGAAATACATACTGGCTTTAACAATGGTATCTGACCTAGGTGAATCTACTGTATGGACTTCACATCTGAAGTGTCCAGCTACAGAGTATTTTTTTCTTTAAAACAAGACTACTTCAAACCAGAATCAATTTAATTGTCTCCCAAGGGGATATGATTAGACATTAACTGTGGAAATTTTTCCTGGCATTGAACTGATATCCCAGGAAATACAACCCTATTTGATTTAGCAAATCTAGAAATTATTTTACAATTTCCATTTTATAATGTAAAAATCCTAGGGGTCGACACAGTTAAAAGACACTAGTGATTTTCCTTTTTTTTTTTTTTTTTGTACTTCAACATCTGAGAATGCAATCAGACACAGATGAAATAGATCTATTTCCATAAAGATATAAACATACAATCTTTTGAAGGAATACAGGAGAGAAAGTCTACAAAGCTGAGCAACCGAAAATATTACAGTGTAAACATACATTACAGAACCAAGCTAGGGAATCTGTAACATTCTCAAAATAAGTTATAGCAAGGAATGCTTTTATTTCTATGAAATACTCAAAATAAATTTGAGAAAGTGGTAAAAACAAACAAGCAAAAAAAAAATGCCTTCCATTTCATGAGTAAAGACCAGTTTAAAATTTGAATACAAAGATGATCTGTCTTCATTAAATTTTATACTACCCTTGTGTACATGTATCTTTCTAATATCAGGATCTACCTAGTCAAGAAGCCAAGAAGTTGAAACCTGCATTGCTGACCTCCGGCCAAAAACTGATGTAATGAGTAACAGGCTAGGAATAAATCAAGGAGGCCATTTCTGCTGTTTCAAACCTACATGGTACTATGGGCCATCTCTAATCAAAAGAAACATTTTCAGAGGTCAGACTGGTAAATACAATAAAGGAATTGTCAGACATTAAAGAACATATATTACAAGTGCATATGTATGGTTGGATAAAAAAATATTGGAAGAGAAAATGTAAGGACAGAAATTAATATATGCAGATAAAGGTTCACAGGGATGTATTAAAAAGACACAGTTTTCTGTCAGTCATTATGTTTGCTATATTATTACCTGTGCAAATTTTCCTGATGATTACTACAGCTGTAGAGACATGCTTGAAGAAGTACTATTCAGGTCAGGTGCTGATAAAAGGACAGGCACAGCAACAAAGACATTTAGCACAAATTACAAAATCTGCTTTGGGGGTCTGGATACACACTAAATATTTAAGAACAAGTAGGTTGCATGTTGCCATGACTGCACGTAGTCAAGCAGTTTAAAGTTACCTAACAACATAGTCTGCAATCCCAAATTTCAGTACATTGTAGATGTATCCTAAGCAATCTACTCACTCACACGCAGTGTCCAACTTTAGTGAAGAACTTGAGGAGCTTTACAGAAAGATCCTATAGAAAACGCAATATATATGACTGTACTGTGATTTTCTAAGATCTATCAGAGAGACTAAACAAAACCAATTTGCAAAGATTATGACTGGTGCGGATTAGATCGTAATCTTCTACCTTCCTCAGAAATATGGTAGGCAAAATGTATGTGAAGACCTTTTTTTTTTTTTATCTCTGACAATAATATACAGTGAACAAAAACATTTTCCCTCTAATTTTCTAACAAGAAAGGAAGAAAGAAAGGAAAAAAGTTGTCTGTTCTTAGGGATCAAGTACAGGACATTTCAGTCCAAAAGGTGATTGGTTTGGAAAGTAATAAGAAAATGTTAGAAAGATAAGAGATTTAATAGCATCTTAATTTGAGCAGGCATCAGAATTGCCAGTTAAACAATACTGATACTAATCTACACAAGCCAGTGAATTAATAAAGGAAAACTAAATTTTGTTTTCACATAATCGTTTTCAGTTGAAACTTAAATAAAGATCAAATTTGATTACCTACAACTTTATATTGGTAGCATAATTTAATAACAGTGATAGTTTAAATTTTGTGGCTACTTCTTGAAAAAAGTGTAGTGAAGTCAAGGGAAAACAGAACTGTACAAGTATATCTCTTTTTATGATTTGCTGTGAGATGGAGTTGAGCAAGAAAAGAAGAGGGAAGATCAAGAGAGATGAAAAAGGGATGGACTACATGCTTGGTAGGAAAAGTTAAAAGAAAAGCAAAAGAAATTCCCTTCTCTCCTTTGCCTTCACTTTTCCAACTTTTCCTTTAGTTATGAACACATGAAAGCACTGAAAATGTGTGAGAAAAAGCTACAGATCGTCAACAACATTTTGTTGGACATAAAGGAAGTGGTTAGTGTCAAATATTTTAAACAGGAAAACTTACTGTTTAAATATCATTAACAAAATGTAAAATGAAAGCTGGTTTACTATCAAAACATCAAAATATTTTATCATGCAAATAACAAAGTTTCTTTTTTTTCCATAATGCTTTTTCAAGTTTTCATTTTAACTGGAAAAAATGGTGGAACTGGGATGAATTTTTAAAATATTTCTTGAGAAGCCAAATGAACTTTTTTTCCAAGAATTTCATCCTTCTCCTAATGTACCAGCTAGCTCATTCTAGGTACAGTGGGACTGCAGATCCTTGCAGAAGTTGGTCATCTCACAGTCTGAAAACAAACACAAACCACTCAGAAATAAAACAGCACATCAGCAGTAAAGCACACAACTTAGACTGCATATTTAGAAAAGGGGAATTGTCACTACTCATTGACGTCAACAGGTAGGTCAAAAGGAGTTTCTGTTATTGTTATAATTATTTTACTTCACCTCATGGAATCAATATTTTGAGGACAAGATCTATTTAAAAAGACAGATAGTTTCACCTTCCAAAAGAATATGATCAAAATAAATACACCAACACATTTTGTAACCTCCAACACGTAACATAATCTTCAACATTTAGCAGAAGAAGCTTAGGTTTTAATTATTTTGACTGTCACAGAATGACACGCATTTATAAAACATGTATTTACCTGTTGATGGGTTGTGCAGGAGTCCCCAGCTTCTTTTCTTTCTTTCCCAGTATTCCTGGTAGTGCTCACCAGCTCCTCTGCCCTCATAGTCAGGGCAGGATGTGCACAGTGGCCAGGTCACCCAACCAGATGGAATTGTCCTCATCTACCTGGGCCATTTGATATTCCAGCTGAGGCTGAGTTTTCAACAGCAGCCCATACCTCCTTCCTTGGCATAGAGGGTTGTACTGACTCTACCACTCAAGAACCATATAATTTTCAGCCCTATTGTTATTATATCATGGAATTGGGTTATTAAAGGAAAAGGAAGAGTCTGCAGACAAAGAACAGTAAGAAGACTGATGGAGAAAAATGTGGTGCCTAGATTTTCAGTGGAGGAACCGAGTAAACAGTGAAAAGGGAAAGCTCCCCTCCCTCTCTTTTTTCTCATCTCCTTCCAGAACTTCATTCACATTTGTTGAATCTAAACTTGACCAGCTGATACATTGCTTTTGCCTCTCACTAATTACTTATGGACTCTTCAGAAGGATGGATGAGCTCTGATGCACGCTGGCACAGGTGTTACAGTACACAGACTAATTCCACAACTTGCCATGCAAACCGACCAGAAAAACTCTACCTCGCTACTAAAAGCAGAGATTTCTATGACTACTGTGAGGAAAACTATAACAGAGGAAATATATGCTATCAGCCAGAAACACAGCTGAGGCAACAACTACTCTCCTAAATGGGATGAGGAGTCAAATGGGCATAGATAGCCAGAAACCAGTAGACATCTGTATTTGTGAATCTTCAGTACGCATAGCATTGCCAGCTTCATCTGCTCCCCATCTGTTTAGTAAGACAGGCTACTAGGAACATAAAGCTCAAAATCTCTACCTTTATCTTCCACAGTACCAGTGCTCTGTGCTCTGGACATCAGTATCTGAACCTTTGGGGCAGAAGCAAGAAAAGCTAAATGTACAAGAGATGAAGTTCCTGTGCAGCCAATCTAAGACAGCAGAATAAACTCCTAAAAAAGACTACGCTCTCATTGCTCAAGCCAGACTCTCTTTGTGATGATTAAATCTGACCGGTATACTGGCAGTCAGATGATGCCATGAAATCGTTCTACCACACCTTTCCTCTTGACAGACTGAAACTATGTAGTTCATCTTCCCTTTGATTGCCAACTGCTGAGCTTGCCCCATATACACCTTCTTGCCTGGTTCCCAAGAAAGCAGGCTTCCAGTTGGACACCAGTGATGTGCCTTGCCATTGCAACCCTCACAAGTAAGTCACCTCCAGAAGCACTGCTGGAGAGAAAATCTTGTTCATTGTACTTAGGGAAATTAAGGCAATAGGGCATAGATAGGGTAAGCCATGCTGTGTCAACTTGCCCAGCAGCAAGTTTCCAACACTGTCCAGAGGTCTAGGGAAGAGAAAAAAAAGGTAAGCAACCATGGCATTTCTCCCCACACTTGCCCAGTTTCCAGCTATTTTCATTTATGGAGACTTCCTGAGCCAGATGCAGCTTCTGTAAACCACATACAAAACGTGTGTATGCCGTCAGGAAGGTTATTTGAGGAAAAAGAACAGGAATCCAAGGACTTCCCTCTCAGCTGTAGCTTAACATGCTGTATTTTCAGTAAACACATTCTTGAGAAAAATCTACAAAAAGCCAAAATCTAACAGAGAAACATGGAAGATAAATAAAACAAGGATCTTCTGTCCTGTTCTCAATCCCATTTGCAGAACAATTTAATACAAATTATCTATCAGCAAATTTATCCTTAAAGGCACTTTTTATATTTTAATACATCTTTGTATTTTAACACATATTTATATTTTAATACTTTTTTTTGCAGTTGCTGTTAACAATGGAAGAAAAGTCTAACACCTCCAGATATACAAGATGGGAATTTAGAAAAAGAACTGGCTATAGTTTTTAATGTTAATCTTAAAAAAAAAAAAAAAAAAAACATAAAAATATGAATAGAAAAAAATATATATGTTGACAAATTTACAGGGACATGCACACAGATTTTTAAACTTGTGGGACTGTGCACTCTTCAAGCAGTAGGAAGAAGTCACTGTGAAGAAGCAGTGAATGTTTCTTTAACATGCAAGCCAAGAACATTCTTTGAATCTTGAGCATCTAAGTAGGGGTATTGCTCCTGGAAAAGAAAGCAATCCTTCTTCTTCATTTGTACTTCTGTGTCTGAAGTAAAAGTGAATTGAAGGAAAAGAAAAAAAAAAAAAAAAAAAGCGTAGTAGTCTTATTAAGTTCTAATAGTTTAATTCACACTACCTCAGCATAATAGCCACCTTACTCCAGTTTATTACAAATCTCTGTCCAAGTAGCAGTCGCAACGGGCTGCTGAGTGATAAACTGACACAGTGAAGCACAATTCAGGTGTATTTACTCAATCAACAACCATCCTGACTCACTTATCTTTACACAGCAATCTACCAGAGGCAGTTAATCCTTTGATGGCATGCCACCTCAACCATCACACTGACCATTCACTCAAATCTTTGAGAAAAAAAAAAAAAAATCTGTTATTTGCTTTTAACACCTAGCCTCATAGCAAAATTGCCTGAAAGCTTCTCAGAAACATGGGCAACAGAGCTCTGCAAACACAAGTATAAACGTAGTCAGATGTGCAGGGGGAGGGAGGAGAAAGAAAGGGTTAAGGCAAAGGGGGAGAAGCTGAGGTAGATCCCTAATAACCAGACTTGCTGGCCTGTGATTGCCAAAATAGTGAGGTGAGCCTGGAGAGCTGCAAGAACTTCCTCCAGCAGTAGCCCCTGTCCACTCACTCATTTGCTCCTTGTGGGTGGCAGTAGCAGCTCCTGCACTTGCAGGGCTCTGGCACGGGCAGAGCTAGCAGTATGGCTGCAGGTCACCACCAAAACCTACAGCTAAACTCAACATAAAAGGTAGGAAAAGCCCAACAATTAAATTCACAGGAAATTTAAGGAGAAACAGAAAAGGGAACTGTTAAGTCAGCCCTCATGGGAAGATAGGAAATTTTAGAAGTACAGCCTCATCGGTTATAGTCAGGTGTAGAGCCTATTGGAGCTGCATTTACTGGGACATAAACTCAGAACTGCTCTCTTATTTATTCACACAGGTTTACTCTACAGACCAGCCAGATGCCCAGCCTTATGGTCTAGATTGTTACATACAGAATTTGGAAATATTGTCTTTGAAATCTCACTTACTGGAGCACCAGGCTCTTTCTCCAATACTATCATAGTTTATATAGCACACAGGCCAAAGAGCAAGATGAATGCACTCAGCAAGCACAGTTAGACGATGTAACTCTGTCCTTATGCCCTGCTTGTTTCACGTCAAGCATATTTCTTACCTTAAACTGCTACTTCAAACAAACACCACATTCTTCCTGTTCCCAATTATTTATTCTGCCAATTCTAAGTATCCAAAAGCCAGGTCTTATTTCAAAAACAGCATGATCTGTGTTGGGGATTTATTTTTTTTTACTTCATATTTTTACCTTTTGGGAAAAAATTTCCAAATTTCTTTGCAGCTGTGAGGAGCAGAAACTCATCTTAAACGAACAGGGAGCGTAATGTGATCTTTTTTAAGATAACTCTTTTTTTCATCATTAAAAAAATCCCCATATTGTGGAACCTGCAATAAAATCATGAGGTAGCTCATAAAAGAGCACACTCCATGTCTGCCCCATGCCAGAAGTCCTATCTCACAGAATCACAGAATCATTTAGGTTGGAAGAGACCTCCATGATCACCTAGTCCAACCCATGACCTAACACTAACAAGTCCTCCATTAAACCATATCACTAAGCTCTACACCTACCTCCCCACCTCACTACAGCCTCCTTTAAGGTACCTGTAGAGAGCAATGATGTCTCCCCCAAGCCTCCTCCAGACTAAACAACCCCTCAGCCGCTCCTCACAGGACTTGTGTTCCAGGCCCTTCACCAGCTTCGTAGCCCTTCTCTGGGCATACTCCAGGGCCTCAATGTCCTTCTTGTAGTGAGGGGCCCAAAACTGAACACAGTACTTGAGGTGCAGCCTCACCTGAGACAAGTACAGGGTGACAATCACTTCCCTAGTCCTGCTGGCCACACTGTTTCTGATACAAGATACCTCTGCCAGGCAGCTTTCCAGCCACTCATCTCCCAGCCTGTAGCGCTGCTTGGGGTTGTTGTGCCCCAGGTGCAGGACCCGGCACTTGGCCTTGTTGAACCTCATACAGTTGGCCTCAACCCGTAGGTCCAGCCTACCCAGATCTTCCTGCAGAGCCTTCCTACCATGAAGCACAATTCCCTTGTGCTTCCCACAACCATTCCTCCCTTCTAGTCCCTCTGCCCCACAGCCTCCCATCTCAGGCTCATTCCCAAACTGCATTCCTCAAACTCCTCATCTACTCACTTTGCTCTTCCTCACCTTTCCAATACTGCCTTTTTGTTTCCTTCCACCACATACCCTCGCTCAGTTTTATCTCCAGAGCTATCAGCCTGGCGAAGGTGCTAGTTTCTGCTCACCCCACACCACCCCGGCCTGAGCGGCCTCCTCCCTGCTCCGAGGCTCCTGTGGAAGAGGGAGCAAAGCAAACCCAGCCAGCCCTTGCCCTCTGCCTCTGGGCCCCCAAGCCTGCCCAACTCCTCCCTGACCAGCGCTCCCAGGCAGTTTGTACACCCCTGGCAGGTCCTCCAGGCCAGACCCCTAGCGACCATAATGCCCACCATATGTCTGGACCATGCAGACAGCACATCAGTGCTCATTTTGCTGGCACATCTAGGCTAACGTCCCAGAGGAGAGGGCATTTCGAGGTAGATCCCAAGGCAGTGCTTCTCTGGATTTCAGCGGGAGCAAGGAATTCCTTCTGCATGGGGGGATTCCCTCAAAGCACAAAACTTCATCTAGCTGACAATCTGGTAAGTGCACTGTACAATCCTGTATCACAGCCTGGATAAAATTAGGGATTAACTTAAATTTAATCAATCGATTTGTATTAATTTAAATTTATTTTTAATTAAAGTATTTAATATTGATTAGCAATTCAGAGTTAGACTGCACATCAACAAGGATGTCCAAACCCAAGCTGATATCCATGCCTGAGCAATAAGAAAGATGTGTTGTCCAAAGTGATCAAAAGAGGAATCAAACGTGACGCGTGGAGAAGGAAGAGGAAAGGGAAGAAGGAGAATTAAAAGAGTTCTGGTTTAGCTCTGTTTACTTTGAGCTGATGGTCAAACATGAATGAGAAATGTGCCAAGATTTTGGACTAAGCGGAAAGGAGAAAGAGCTGAAAGGAAAAAAAAAAAAAAATCAGTGCTCTGGGCTACTCCCCTTCCTTCCAGTCCCACATTTGTCACTCCAAAATAGTGACAAAGAGGAAAGAATTAATTGCATAGGCAGGAAGGTGCAGACAAGCTCTAACAAAGTTGAATGGTACAGGAGAAAATGTATGGGTTATTGCCAGAATTAAGGACTTATATAAATATATTTAGATTTTATCCAAATGTAGACCCATTGTTAACTGGAGAAGATAACATTGATAATTAGGAAGAAAAGAACATCTCAGGAAAAGAAGCAGAATGATGTATTTGCATCACAGGTAAGAAGAAACAATTTTCAAATCCACTAGTAACTGAGGAAAATGTTAATCAACAACTATTAGAGATAAACACTTAATGGTGTGTACCCCCAGTCACAGTTTCACCAGCAGAGACGTCTTTGGCCTGCTAATCTTGCAGCAATGCAGTTCCAGAAGACTTTCTTGGCACTTTTCTGAAAATTTCCAGTGTTCTGTGCACGTCAGTCTGATCTGATCACACTTATTTGTCAGAGATGGGGAGGTAAATCTGAAATCTCAGAGGATAAAATTTGCAGAGGATTCGAAATCTGGTTCTCATACACGGATTTTGATCACTTCATAGATATTAGTACTTTTGGCTTATTGAAAGCAAATGCAAAGTACTAAGGAATGTCGGTCACCTGTGATGGAACAGGGGGCTTGATCCTGTAAAATAATGTCTCTGATGAGTTTCAAGCTGCTCTGCATAACTTCTGTCACCCGACATACTTAAAGGCCTGGTATTAAGCAATGCAGTATTCTTGCCAAGCTTGCTCTTCGGTTCAGCCAGTCTGACCAACATGAAGACAATACATCTGTTTCTGGCCTGCTAGTTACAATAAGGGATAATGACTCTCTATCCAGCACCCAGCATAAGAGCTGAGGCTGCAGCAATGAGCTGCGTTGATCCTAAAACTAGCACTGGATCTCAGCTTCCCCAAGACTTCAGAAACATTTATTTTCAAGGACTGCAGACTCCTTGGTCCCCTGGCTGGACAATTAGAAAGGAAGTAGGAGTTAAGTGGAAATTTTATAACATCTGTACAAGAGTACAGACAATGAACCCCACAGTAAATTCTGAGAACTATCTTGTAGAGAAGAGCTGCCAATCTTTTCAAAAAGTTATTAATATCTAGGGAGATACTGGAGGAAAGGATAAAAAGAAGTAAAGTACTCCTTTCCAGAAAAAGAAGAAAAGCAAGAGAGTGTTTCTGGTAATTTTCCTGTAAGTTTATCTTTATTGTTCAACAAGGAATGGAACAAATACTAAAAAAAAAATTTACTGGCTAGCAGTAAGTTTGTGTGAATCAATCAGTATTAAATTATAAAAGAAAAAGCTTGCCAGAAATCCATGACTCTTTCAAAAAAATATGTAAAATTATATAATTAGTGAAAGGAGTGAATATATTAGCATGTGACAGTACAAACAGTGCTAGACATATGAAAATAATGACTTAAAAAAATTCCAGCTGACCGGAATAGCAACACTGCAAAATTAAGTGGTTATCTATAGTTACACTGTTATGGCCATTCAACATTTGCAAAGGATAAAGAACACAATCTCTAATAGGGTAAGTTTTAAGACATGGCTTACTTAACATCCATGAGATGGAGAAAATAGCATAGTTGTTTAATTATTTCATTAGTGTCCTTCTGTTCTCATAAAATAATTCTTTTTCTTTAAACCCTGGGCAAATCAACATAACTCAATCAGATGTTGCAGTTTTCCCACTGTGTAGTGCTGTTCCTCTTTGGATCCACAAACCATGCACTAACCTCCTGATGTACCAACATTTTACAGGCAAAATGTCTTGAATTCTGCAGTCACAACCAGACTTCGGTTTAGAGATGAATCAACCCAGCTTGCCTATGATTGCCACCTGCTCACCACAAGCTCTGTGAATATTTCCAGGAGAAAATAAGGGTGAAGGAGGCAATAAAACCAAGACAGCATCCTGTGCTGCCTCTGGAGGGGACAGCAGGTGCATCAGGCACTTGCTGTGCACTGAGAGGCACAGGAGGAGGGAGGAACCAGCCACTCAGGTGTAATGAGAATGCCTTGCTGAGTACTGCTTCTGGATCATCTGAATGATGTCTGCTGAAAGTCCATGCTGCTATGACACCTATAAGAAATTAGATAACCTAAGAAGAGCTAGATTGAGAAGCTGATAGTAAAGAGAAGCTGTCACTGCATGTGTTCACTGCCTTCTCCTCAGCTCAAGCGTCACTTCTTCTGAACTGTGAGCTTGTGAGGGGAAGGATGTGATCTTTTGAAACCTGTAGCAAGAGACTGAAGAAATGTTGTTCTATCTTGCAATGGGACAGTACTCTCTTAAGAGCTTTGGGACATCGAGATATATGGATTTGAGGGGGACATTTCTGCCATAAGGATATTGACAAGGAAAATTCTCTAGTAGAATTAAAAAAACTGTTGGCAGGGGTGATCTGTCAGGAAAGACATAAAAAGTCATAAAATCTACTTTGGCTAAGTGATTTTTAAGACCACTTCAATGGTCTGCATGAATTTAAAAGTTGCCAAGGAAGAAGAATATACATTTAATATGGTAGAAAGAATCATACATATAAAGGGTGGATTGAAATTATAAAGAAAAGGTAGGAGTAATCTTTATGAATTAATGCAATATTCCCAACTCTAAAGAAGTCTTCCAAAGCGCTCATCAGCTAATGTCCTGGGATTTCCAAATCTTGAGCATGCCAGACACTTGAAAACAATCAAACCTCTGGAAAATATGCCCAGAGATACCAAAAGCAATTTGAAATAGATTTTCATGTCTTAACTTCTTGTTTTGTTCAAAACACAACTACATTACTCCTTAACCAAATGGTGGCCTAGGAACCTATTTTTATTGTAAATTTAAATAGTTTGAATCCTGTTATAGAAAGGATTAGAACATAATTCACTCTGCAGCTCTGGAGAGCAGCTTTGCTGCTTCTAGGACCTTGCATTCTAAATTTGAAAGCTCCCACAGCTTCCATATAACCAGGAACAATCTTCCTCTTATCTGATTGCTGAGAATAGCCATCCCAGGTTCTGTCTTCTGTCCTGAAATTAAAAATACACCCTTTTCCACAAATTCTGTCTGAATATTCTACCATGTGCTGTATGACAGGCCCAATCTGTTAGTCCTTTATGCCAGACAGAGAAAAAGTTGCTCCTTTGAACGATTTACTACCCTCTGTGTTTTCACTGACACAATAATTACTTTCTCTGCATTTTTTTTAAGACTCTTTGTAGGCAACTCCCCCATACCCATGAACAAGCTTAACGAGTGCTTTAAAGTGCTATCTGTTTTCCAGAGTCTGAAACACAGATGTCTCTTTTTGGTAATGTTGCAAGCCATTGACCTCAATGCAAATTTGATGTGTTCCATTGGTGCACTATTCAGACATGATTTGCTATGTAAAGGGTTGGGGTTTTTTAATTATTATTATTCCTTTATTTTTTTAGAAACTAGTTTCAATTCCCAGCCTTCATTTAGGGAGTTTATCTTGATATTGTTCCACTTTTCAGCAACTGATTTATACACAAAGATACAGCCACTATGCCAAATTATAAAATGCATTAACCAGCAAAGAGGAAAACATTCATTTAAATTTTCTTTTCAAATTTGAATCTTTCTGAATTTTCTAATTCATGCTTAATCTACTTTACCTAGCTAGCCTCTCTTTGCTATTCCATCTGAATTTTGCAGACAAAATTTGGGTGAACACATTAGGGCCTACATCTGTAGGAAAAAAAAAAAAAAGCCTTTTCATCTTTCAAACTTTTGGCAAAAATGTAATGCTGTTGGGAAACTGCTTTGGTTTTTGGTAGCAGGACAGCATTAGAATTAGTCCATTGGTTCAGAGAGTTCATCCATTTCTTTTAGTGCCTGATCTCCAGCACTGGTCAGAAGCAGATGCTCAGGGAACAAGCAGGTATGACACTCCTGAATACATTACTACCCTCCAGCTCTTCTCTCAGTGTATTCCCTGAAATTGATCTGGTTTATCCATTTACTAACATTGAGTGAACTCTTTTCCGTGTATTTATCCACACTTATGTAAACTATCACACGTGAATTATCAATAATATCCTTTGACATGAATTTCCAAAATCTACTGCATGAAAAACATCTCCTTCTGTTTGTTTTGAACCTGGCTTCTACTAGCTTCAGTGTACTGAAAGGCATGATGAACAGAAACACAACTCACAACTTTGCAGATTTCTATCAAATACTCCCCAAATCATCTATTTTCAGAGTCCTAGCCTACTTAACCATTCCCCATTTTACCTCAGAGCATGAACAAAACTGACAAATCTGTGACTCTTAAGAGACACTGCTAACAAATTTCCTCCCAGGTGCTTAATTCTGTGTTTTTACAAAAGAACTGTTAACAAAAGATGATTTTTAATAGTCAGACTTGTTTGTTCTGCAGTGCCTTTTATTTAGAACATTGTCAAGGGGAAGATATTCGTTTCTACATTCTATATTCATTTTAGATTAAAAGAAACCAGGCCATGAAGGTATAAGTTATAGATACAATCGAATCAAATGCACAAACACAATACAGAGAATATTTGGCTAGGCAGTAAAAGCATCCCATGTATTCGTAGGAGCCATTAATTTGCTGCATTTGGCACAGATGGATTCTTGCACAGAGAATTAATTTCACCTAATTTCAAGAAAAATGCAAACAAATCAGAATCCAAAGGACTGTAATAGTATTAGAGGATTTAAACAGAAGAGGTGATGAAAAGATAAAGAAGGCTGTACTGATTGGGTTTCTTTTCTCTGAAGAAGTGGAGGCTGGGGACAAACATGATAATGATCTTACAACAGGTAACAGTGCTGTAAGGAGGGCAGTAATCGATAGTTTACCACGGCCACCATGAGAAGCAAAATTTGTGAGACGAGTTACACATTACAAAAAGCTTTCTAATGGTCAGAGGAAGAAAATGCCAAAATAGTCTATCTAAAGAGATCTGGAATCTCCTCCCCAGAGGGCTTTTAATATCTTCCAGGGTGGCATGTTTGATCCTTCCTCAGTCTATGCAGATAAGTGATCTAAAATCCCTGTCAGCTCTGCACTCCTATGGTTTCCCATTGATGTAACATGTGGCTTTAATGGGACACAGCTGCCTAAAAGCATTTTATGAGTTCTGGTAGCTAGCCAAAGGACCAATATATGGACCTGCAAATAACAGGAATAGGACACAAGAGCTATTGTTCCCAGTCATATGGTTTTATTTGAATGTTACTTGGTTTGAAAAAATCAAATCTTGCCTATTCAGTTTTTGCTGATTCAGTCTGTTTAAGGCATACAAAGTGGGAAAATCACATAATTGATGCTCTTATTCTGAATTCAAAATTTCCAAATTGCTAACAGTATCAAGGGGCTCTCAGCACAATGCAAACAGAATTTGTTCTTAGGAATAGGCCTAACTGCATTTTGGTTCCAATTAAAACATATTTTTGGCTTCTTACTGCTTACCATTACAATTACTATGACCTAATGGGAACTCAAGCTTTAGCATAATCTCCAAAATCATAACCATTCTGTTTCTTCATAAATTATAAAATCACACACCTTCCAATTGTTTGTGGCAGAATTTGCTCTGATTTCACAGGCAGAAGGATATAAGCATGGGCTGCTGCATCTAATGAAAGCAAGGTTCATCGTTAAGGCCTTCTCATGACAACTCAGAGACAGTAAGTGTGAAAAAGTCTTTTTCTCACTAGACACTAACAGATGACTACAGGAAAATAGCACACTGCTGCTCTTTAATTTGGTGATGCTACTTTATTCTTGATATTCCTGTCTCATTTCAGCTTCCGATATAATTAATGAAAAGAGGTAGGTCTTAAACTACAGAGTAAACTCAATCCATTGAGCAGACAAAAAGATACCATTTCTAACAAGCGCCTAAGTTAGACTGCTCTAATTTATAAGCATAAACCTTCTCCTTAGGGTGCAAGCTGCCAGTCTGAGGTAAAGAATATTATAATACGTGAGAATTTTGCTCTACCAGGGAGCTCATCTGCTGATTAAGCAGGCAAAATGTTCTAATAGAAACAGATGCAAAACACCCCATAACAAAAAATAGGAATAGAAGTCTAGGTAAACATTTGCAAAAAGTTAGATACACTAAGTGATTCATTCTTCCAAGCAGATTCAAGAAGTAAAAAAAATAAAGTAAAATAAAACTATATATACACCTGCCAATACTGTAAGAAGAAAAAATAAAAAAAAAAAAATCAGACATCATGATAATAATTCAAACTCACCCAGTATCTATAACACAGCTCTTAAACTTATTTAAGTAGTGTGTACAGTGACAGTCTAGCGACTGCCCAATTCATGCTTAGGTGCTCGCCCACTGTCCCCGACTCTGCATGCTTACTATATCATTGCTAGACTCTCTTGTGGAGAAAACCAAACCCTTTCCACCAAGAGAAGAATTAAAAGAACATTTTTAGGGTCACAAAGTCAGGCACTCTAAGGTAAAGGCATGCCAAAGCTTAAAACAGTTGTCCTTATTGTTTCCATTTGTACATCTGCATTGCCACTTCACTGCATGTCTTAACATGAATTTCTTTTTTTCTCTTGGTTCCAACTGATTAGCTCGGTTTTTTAAATTATTACTTTCAGAATTTGTTCTAATGTCTGGCATACTGTTCAGGTCAGAACAAGAGGCTTTTTGTCACTTTCACCCCCCTCTGCCTGTTATAAATATAGATAATACAGGTGTTGTACTCGGTAATTCCCTAGTGAAATTATCACCCAGCATGAAATATTTATCAAAATAGTTTGCTTTTGACCTTACAATAATGTTGAAAGAAGCTTGAGCTTTTGAGACTATTCAATTCCCCTGTTTTACGTATGTGTTAGGCAATGAGAAATATTTTCAGGCTGTAGACAAGTCCAAAATTAAAGCTGCACAAGATGTTTTATCTCTGGAATCTAGTCACTGAGTTATTGATACTGCAAAACTCCTAAAGTATTTAAAGTAGACGTTGTGTGCAAGTTTCTTGGTTTGAAAAACAAACATTCTTCCTTTCTCAAAAATTCAATTATGTGCTGCCTTCTGACAGTCTCACTTACTGTGAAGAACTAAGGTCCATCACAAAAACCTCTGCTGTCACTTCTCTTCATAGAATCACAGAATGGCTCACGACCTTAAACATCACCTAGTTCCATCCCCCCTGCCGTAGGGAGGGATGCCACTCACTATTTTACAGCCTCTCTCATGCTGGTACTTCCTCACAGGTAATTCTTCCAATTTTGTCTTTCTTACCCAGTTTTGGTCTTTACTCCCCAGCTTTCTGACCTCCTTATAGGCACTAGAGGGAAACATCTTTTCCACCTTTCCAGTTCCTCCTGCAGGAAGCTCCTGTTTAGGCTGCACAGCCCATCCTTTTCCCCTGCCAGACCTATTTATTCTGTACAAGCCTTAAAATATAAATCCTCACTTTTCCTCGGGCTATCTACCCCTTAACTCCTTTCGTCATCCTAACCTCTTTGTCCAGCCCATCCTGACTTCTTACCCAGAAAAGTAAACCCGATGTCTAGTTTCCACTCCCACATACGCCTCCAGTCCCTGTATTTCATCGTCTTCTACAAATAGATCCAATGTCTCAGTCTATTGCCTTGATCCCTGGCCCAAGGTCAGGCTCTCCTCCATTATTCTTTTCAACTTTAGGCAGCTTCCTCCTAAATAATGCATAGATAATGCAGAGAAGGAACCCCATACCGATGAGCCAGTGAAGCCAGCAGCGCTCCAGGATCTTCAGTTACAGCAGAGGTCTGCTCAGCCCGGCACCGTCCCAGCCTGGGCACGCAGAGATAAACGTTAGGGAATAAAGCTGAAAACATCCAGCAAATATGAGCATTTTTAAACGATGTTTTATTTAAACAGCTTACCATTTTGCCAGATTTGGGTTGATTTCACAGAGATAGGTCACCATTTAGCCAATGGCCATTTCTTTTCCAGGTGTCAAGCCTCCACTCAAAGCACAGACAGAGTCATGCAAGAAAGCTTTCCTTTAGTTAGGGCCAAGCAGAACTTGAAAATACCTTCGCCAGCACACACAGTATATGTGCAAAACTCCGTTAGGGTCCACGTTTTCTATACTAACACAAAGCCTACACTAGCTCTCACTCCACTTGTGCAATCATGAAACTATGACCTGCAGATCAACGGTCCCACAGCTACATTTGGAGTCCCACAAAGAAGAGATTATCCCTGCAAAACTATTTGCATTTCAAAATATATATATGTAGTTGGGGGCGGACTACTTCCAATTCATTTTTAAAATGAAGTATTTGGGATATAATTTTGCTAAAAGACCTGTGTCGGTCATGCAGACCAGCATAAGGAGAAGTCAGATTTCAACTCAGACAGTTATAGTTCGACTACAATATAAGCATCTGAAAACAAAGACCATAGTGGGAAGTGTCAGGCAACTTTAATCATAGGTGGGGCTGATATAACCACTTTATCACAGGGAAACACACTACATATGCAGGGAGATCAGCCGTAAAATAACCTCCTTCCCGTTATTACCCTGCAGATCCAGTAGCTCCCACACTTCAAGCCACTTGAATTTTGGCAGCCTGGTGACTAACAGCCAGAAGCACAATTTCAAGCTGATGATAAAACACTAACCTCACAAAACAACTCGTAACGGCTTTTCCAGCTTGTGATTTTCAATGGGCGAAATTAACAGCGGTTGTACGCTTGCCGCTACATTAAATGGTCTAAGTCATCCGCAATTTCTGGAAATTTCTTCAAACCTAAAACCTGTAGCTAATAGTTATTTTCTTGAACTGACACTGATATACTCAATAAACACACTTCAAATCTATGCAACAGTTATTATGTATTACCAAAGGGAAGGTTGTCTCCTATGTACTTTCCCAACCCAGTGCACAGTCTGTAAGACTGCTATGATGCCAATGGGTATTTCTGCAACATGGAACTTCACAGGGAGATGAATACAATATATTTTGCTTGGAGTACAGTACAGAAGCTGTCATTGCTGCTTTGGGAGAAGGGCACTCTACATCCTACTGATTACTGCTCCAGAAGCCAATTTTGGCAAAATCAGGCTCAGACAGAGTCCTGTGCTCATAGTCTAGAACACAAATGCATAATAGGTGCAGCACAGAGAAACGTACATCAACCCACTGTACATATAAATATAGACATGCAATTAAGTCACAACAGATATGAATCAGAAACAACAAAACAGAAACAACAGCAAAAAAAAACAGATTACCTACTTTGACAGATTCATACCAGCAGTCTTCTCATTTTAAAGCAAAAAAACAGGAGAGAGAATATTCAAATTTCTTGCCCATTTGGGTGGCTTCTTTGCACATGTTCCTGAATTTTCAGCTATGATGAGATCTGCTCATTGGCAGTCACCAAGAGGCTGATATGACCATGAAATGAGGAAACACAGGGAATGAAAAATAAGGTGCTAGCACCACCATTTGCTGAGGGCTGGAAAAACTAGCAGAAACTTTAAGAGACTACAAAGACCTGTTTCTATAACACAGGCTGCTTTTAACTCTCTTACCATTGCTGTTATGTGAGATGCTTGATCAAAACATGCTGTCAGCATTAATTATTTGCCAGGAAAATCTTAATGAAGTCTAGATGATAATTTTTATTTCCAGCGCTATAAATCTGCATGTGTAGACACAGTTTCGTACAAGGGTTGTTTGGGGTTTTTTTTAAGTGTTATTTGAGTTAAACAAAAATATTACTGAGAGCTAACCATATACTGACAGTGAACATACAGCAGCTGGCTGAGGCGAACTGAAACAGCTTAAGAGAGTTACTATGCCCCTGGAAGACATATTTTACTGCTGTTCCCTGCCATCCTGACATGAAGAAATTGGGGGGGAGGGTTCTGCCAAGATCCCCTGGCAGGGGTGACTTGTGCCAGCAGAGCCCTTCCCCTCCGTCACATGGTGCTTCCATGTCGGCCTCCTGCTTCCGGGAGCAGCTTAGGTTCGCTTCTAAGGAGGAGGAGGCCTGCAAAGGAGGAAAGCAGTACGAGTCTTATTTAAGCAGTCTGAAGGAGCACGGCCTGATTTTAAAAGACACTTGCTAAGAAGCAGATCACAACACCTGTATTGCTCAGTACACACGTGATTCCCAGACTTGATGTGGGCTTTTAAAATCAAATTTGCTTCTTCCTTCTGTGCTGTCTGCTAGCTTAATTTTGCTCCTCTTGAGCAACAGACACTTACTTGTGACAAAAATCAAATGAATTCATGACAAGGGATGCACTAAATTTTTTATTTTTTTCAAAAAAAATCTATACTGTGGAGGGGAAATGTTTTAATGTGGGATAAAAACTACAATTACTAGTTTTCAGAAAATTGACAGAAGCATCTCTATTGCACTAACACACTGATAAGCATTTTTGTTATCAAGACATTGCTACTGGCCCAAAAGACCTAGTAAATTTTCCTTTAACAAAGTTTTTTAAAGTCACACTTTTAATTCCTTACATGAAATAATGAAATGAAATGAAATGAAAAATTTTCTGTAGATTTTGATCTGTGAAGAGGATAAAGAGCAAGAGCTATACTATCTCGTAATAACATTATCTGATATCAGCTCAATGCAGAGTAGGTTCAGAGGGTATGAGGAAGAAAAATTAAAGAGTATCTTCCACAGCTTTGTAACTGTTTTCTGAAAATTGTTTAGATTCACTCACCATGACAAGATTACTGTTACAAATCTGTAGCTGAATTTCTTCCTCTGCTAGATCTTTCCACAAACAGCATACTTCTTTCATCCTAAAGCATCCCAAACCAGATAACGTGGATCTAGCAGGTGCTCTGAGGTGCAGGTAACAGTGTGGACTCAAGTTCCTCACAGTCTCAAGATCTTTCAACAATTTCTCGCTGTCACAGTGAGTTAAGAAAGCATCATCTAGATTTAGTTCTATAACAGGCAGAATTGAGATATGAGTGCACATCAGGTGATGCAGAACAAAGATGAAAAAAGGTTTCTCTAAAGACAGCTATCAGTGGTGGCCTCTGCTTTGGCTAGTGTCACAATACATAACCCTATAGAAGTTAACAAAAACCACTTAGATGTGCACAAATTAAGGCTTTTTTGCATTAGATATACAGAAAGACAGAGAAAAAATACTTGTCTTGATCATATGTAGTAGCTATAGACACAATGAAAAAAAAGGAAGAAAGCACAGACCAATTTTTTTAAAGCTGGATATTTTGGCAGCTCCAAGTATTTTCAAGTATTTCATATATTTCATCCAATTTATGCAATTCCATAGAATGAAAATGGATTAAAACTATTGCCTTCTTTTCCTCAAACATTTTTAGCCCCTCAGATTTCTCAAAGCTGTCTAATTACTCCTAAAGCTGCTTTAAAAACTCTCAATTTCTTGGGAGACGTACCATCAGGACTTGTCAGTTTCCTCACTGTCATGAACTTTGTCTCAAAGTGTGTTTTCATCACTTACCCCAAGTCACAGCTGACACAGTTATATTTGTTAAAGTATTTAATTTTTCCCAAACTGTTTTTTTTTCTGCACCATTTTCAGATGTGACTACACTATACAGGCAGCTGATAACAAATCTCCCTGCTCAATGTTTTCACGTATGGCCTCTCCAAGTAGGCAGGACAAAGATAAACGCAGCACAGTGATAGATATTTTGTGTTTCTTATTTCTAGCCTTTTTTACATTGTTCTTCCTCCTCTCTAACAACTGCACTGTGACTTAAGACTGACATACCTAACTATACTGAAGTATAGGGCAGCTATGGAAAACACACTTTAAAACTGTGCTCAGGGTGTATACGCAAAAGATAAAGATAATGAAACAGAAAAACAGAGTGAAGTTCATGGCTTGTAGACAACCCATGAAGCCATGAACCAAAGCCGTGAAGCAGCCAGTAATACTGTCTAAAGCTGGGCCAAAATTGCTCATTTCTCTTCCCTTTCTCCATTAGCCACTGTCACTATTACAGGCACAGGCACACTCAGAAGAAATTCATAAGGCTAAAAAAAAAAAAAGTATCCTTAGGAGCTTCTGCACTGTAGTTACTTGTCCTAAGTCACTGCAGGATTTTCTGGGGAGGTCACACACTCCTGAGCCTCGCAGATTGCTGAGAGAGGTAGGACTGCAATTGAGAAGATGCATTAGTCCCAGGAGCCAGATTCTTAGAGAGGGATCAGTGCAACCAAAGGCCTCCCTTCACGGCAGGCTGTGGAGTGTCCTTGCAGGACCTGAGGTTGCCAACACTCAGCTTCTCTCCCCACATCCCTTTGGTGGCGTTAAAGGAAAAGATGGGAAAGAAAGGAAGAAAGGTGGAGCAAAACTGCAAAGGCCTCAAGGACACTGCAGAACTGGGGTAGAGAAAGCTGCTGAACAAAAGTCCTGTGTGTGCTCCAGGAAGGTAAGAAGGAAGAAATTAATGGGATCGGCTAAAACTTAGGGCTTCGGGCCCCAGAACACTCCCAGCCTCACTCCTGTCAAACCAATTTAGAGAGGAGGGCATCTCCGTAGGTAAAACCATAGCTTCCCATACACCGTGAACTCAGCATCACACAAATATGTACAACATGCTGTTATATGCATATATACTCACATATGTATGAGTAGCAGCACAGTGTCACTGTATAAACTAGGGAAAATACTATCTCGCTTGCTCTGCAGCCTATAGGTATTAACACCTCTCTTACAGCAGTGCTGACATCATGAAGGATTCTGCTCACAAACAGGCATATAAACCAAAAATATTTCTGTCTCCAGCTTCATACGGCAACACAAGTTGCCATATGAAGCAACAACAAACCAAGCAAAAAATCAGGATTTAACAAATAGCAATAAATTTGTATCTTCAACCTGCTACAACTGACACCATCTGAGCAATTACTGAAAACATCTGCTAATTCTTTAATCATATTTATTTACAGAAATCACGCAGGCAGATATATTCAGCATTATTACTGATTTTTTATTTTTATTTTTTTTTTGTGCAGTGCTTTTGCACTGCAGTAATTTAATTTATTCTGTGAATCCACACATAAAATTTCCAGTTCAGTTAAACGATCATATTATCTTTTGTTAAAGACAGAGAAGTCTTTAGTCCTTTCAGATCTTTGTAAAATCAAGCCAGTGGGTTCTGCTTTCATGACCAAGGATGCAAAAGCCATCATTCTTAAAAAAGAAGTTAGAACAGATAATAGATGCCAGACCTGTGGAATGCAAGAGGATGAAAGACGCAGCAAAAGACACCAGAGGTTTAGCAGGGGAAGCAGCTTCACTCTTTCAGTTAAGAAACGTACATCTCTGATACTTCAAAAGAAAAATTAATATTAAAAGAAAAAATATATAATTCACCTATTAAGAAAGAACGTATAGTTTCTGTGATAATTTTACCAGGACTTGTGGGTTTCTTATCTCTTATGAAAAAGAAGAGCTATGCACATCTTGAGATATTATTTGCTCCCTGAGATGAGGAGTGCTGCAACACTCATGGAAATCCAAAACACTCTCTCCGTGCAGAGATGGCGTGGAGAGATTTACAACAGCATAGCAAAGTAAACATTTAGGCTAACTCCTGAAGTTAAGCATGCGTCCAGCTGATGGTATCACATGCAGTTACATTTGTTAGCTGGAAGTTATTCTACAGCTGTCCTCCTTCTGCAGCCCCCAGCATTGGCCACGTCCATATGTCAGCACTGGATGCTAGAGAATATCAGGTTGCTTTGCTATGGCAGGCCACATACACGTTTTCTAGGCCATCTCACTACAGAGAGTTTAAGATCTTTTCAAATTTAGGTACACAAAAAAGCAGTTAAAGATTCATTCTCCAATCTGAAAGGTAAATGTCTACATGAAATTGTTGTCTTTTTTATGAGTAGTCTCCATATTCCTCTTTTTTCTTCTCTGTCAGCTGCATTCAGCCAGTTTAACTGGTGGGAAGAGTTGTCTGGCTAAAGTAAAAGCAAACAACATCTTACAAAAACTAAAAGATACCATTTTATTTAAAACCAAGTTCTTGGCTGTCAGGATACCCAAAGAACCCCTGATGAACAAGAAGTACTGCTAGGAAAGTTGATATTAATATTTCCACCATAAAATTTCATTGAAGATTTTCAAAAAAGATGGGCAAAAGATGCATCTATAAAAATAACATTTTTTCCTTCCAAAACAGCAAATGAATTCATGATTGCCCAGGTCACTTGGTTTGTGTAGTGACTGACTGGGTTTTCAATAGCTGACCTTTATCAGATTGGCTGATTGACAGTTGGTTAAAGGTAATTTTGCATTTCTTGGCCCCAGAAATATATCACCTTATTTCAGTTCAATATCTTTTTGGTGTTGTTTTGTTGTAGTTGTTGCTAGAATCAAGTTTCTTTACCTTCTTGTTTATTTAAATTACTAACAATAAATGTAAAGTCAATTTAAATCAATAATTATGTTTACAAATTTTATACCAAAGCTATAAGTAGACCTTAGTGCTTCAGACCATTTCTAGCAGAGTCTAAGGAGTGTGGGCTACTGAAAGAAAACTTTTACTCCGTTAGTAAGTTGACTGTTTTTATTAATGTCCAAATTTTCTCGGCACAAGAAATGAGACTCCATAACTGAGCTCTGTCTACACTGATACATAGCAAAGTTTGATGTTTTCTTCACGTTAAACTTACCAGGTCATAACATGACAAATGCCGGAACCCTGGCAGCCTTGCAGGTTTGGAGTTGAATGCCTTCAACTCCTCAGGATTTGGATCTTCCCAGAGGTACACGAGCAAAGTGGCCAGCCTCTGCTGGCTGACGGTGCTGGACGCGTTTCTTTGCAGAAGACACTCATCTGGCAGCCAAATGGCAGCATAAAAATCACAGAAGACTTGTTCTCCAGACCCCTCACCAGCTTCATTGCCCTTCTCTGGACTCGCTCCAGGGCCTCGATGGGCTTCTTGTAGTGAGGGGCCCAAAACTGAACACAGTACTCGAGGTGCAGCCTCACCAGAGCCAAGTACGGAGGGAAAATCACTTCCCTAGTCCTGCTGACCACACTGTTTCTTATACAAGCCAGGATGCTGTTGGCCTTCTTGGCCACCTGAGCACACTGCTGGCTCATATTCAGCCGACTATCAACCAGTACTCCCAGGTCCTTCTCTGCCAGGCAGCTTTCCAGCCACTCATCTCCCAGCCTGTAGCTCTGCTTGGGGTTGTTGCGCCCCAGGTGCAGGACCCCGCACTTGGCCTTGTTGAACTTCATACAGTTGACCTCAGCCCATCGGTCCAGCCTATCCAGATCCTCCTGCAGAGTCTCCCTGCCCTCGAGCAGATCGACACACGTACCTAACTTGGTGTCTTCTGCAAACTTACTGAGGGTGCACTCGATCCCCTCATCCAGATCGTGAATAAAGATATTAGAGAGAACTGGGCCCAGTACTGAGCCCTGGGGGACTCCACTAGTGACCGGACTCTAACTGGATTTAACTCTATTCACCACAACTCTTTGGGCCAGGCTACTCAGCCAGTTTTTAACCCAATGAAACATACACCAGTCCAAGCCATGAGCAGCCAGTTTCTTGAGGAGAATGTTGTGGGAAACAGTATCAAAAGCCTTACTGAAGTCAAGGTAGACCACATCCACAGCCTTTCCCTCATCCACTAAGCGCGTCACTTTGTCATAGAAGGAGATCAGGTTCGTCAAGCAGGACCTGCCCTTCATAAACCCATGCTGACTGGGCCTGATCGCCTGCTTGCCCTGCAAGTGCCACGTGATGACACTCAAGATAATCTGCTCCATGAACTTCCCTGGCACTGAGGTCAAACTAACAGGCCTATAGTTTCCTGGGTCTACCCTCCAGCCCTTCTTGTAGATGGGCGTCACGTTTGCTAGCCGCCAGTCGACTGGGACCTTCCCTGACAGCCAGGACTGCTGATAAATGATGCAAAGCGGCTTGGCCAGCTCTTCCACCAATTCTCTAGCTACAGCATGTAAGAGATGTTGGTCCTGAGGTTCTGTCATCGCAACCAACTGTTAGTATTAATCCAGCAGCCTTTTGAAGCACCGATGGAGCATCCTCAGGAGTACCGACACAAGGCTGTGATGTGCAGCCCGCAAGTCTCTCTGCATGATAACAAGAGCACCGGCAGCTATTTTTCTCCTTGTTCTTTTGGATGTTCTTCACTTATCCAGCCAGTATTTGCCTAGCAGTTGTTCTGAATTTTTGCCTTTTGTCAGTGATGGCTGCTTCTTACTTCCTAATTAATAGCATCACGCTGACTTTGTATCTGTTAGCTCATCTACTAGAGGTTGAAAATTTCCATATGTATCAGGCAAAAAGAGCTCTGAGGCTTTTCCTTCACAGCCAACTCCTACTTTGTCTTATGTAGTGGTATTCATCTTCTTTGACTATTTCTTACATTATTAGCTGTTTCACAATAGCTTTTCACACTACCATGTCCACTAGAATATGACATCTGCAGTAAGTATCCATTTTAGTTTCCTGCTAGTATTTAGTAAGAGGATACAACATACATGTACACATACAATATAATATGTTAAAGAAATTACATTTGAAAATTTCAGGGATTTTGTACGTCACTTATTTTGGACTATCTAGAATTCTGAGCAGAGGAAAGAACACTTAAAAGCAGTTAAATAAGAAATCCCACAATAGCCAAACTACTTAACTTACTGCCAGAATACAATTTCCTTCATTTACAATTTGACAGCTTGTTTTGTAGCTCTTTGAAAAGCAGAAGTGTTACTCTGTTATGTGTAAGACTTTAAAAATAACCATAAATAAAATACTGAACTCCAGCTGCTAACTGCAAAGCTGAGGATAGAAACAATATGGTAAAATATTGCTGTTGCTACTTAAAATATTGAATATATTACCAGCCTTGGACAAATTTCTAAAACATAATTATGTACTTGTGAATGGAAAAAAAAAAAAAAACTTAGGTTCTATTCATGCATGCACACATCTTTCCCACAGATAGTCCTGTCATATCCTACTCCACTACATCACATCCATGCAGAGACTTCTGTATTTCGGGTGGTTTTCCACACCAGCATCCCTTCACCTTTTTGCAGTCTGGTCCCATTCCCCATTTGGAATTCCCTTTCCATTGTACACATCTAAACCATCAGCACCAACTGTTCTCACCCATCCCACAGGGCTTGTCAGAGGAACAGTCTTCACTTACCGCCTAATTGTGGATTCTTCCACATTTTACAACATTGTTTTTTTGTTTGGTTGGTTGGTTTTTAATAGATATAATTTAGGGTGAAAATGTAAAGTCTTCTTTCAATTGAACATGTTGGGCCTTTTGCATCATTTTCAGAGCTCACATATATAAAAAATTGCAGTTGTTTTCCATTCAGAAGTGTGAAAACCAACAGTCCTAGCTGGAAAACTGCCTTACGCTTCCAGGAGAGACAAAAACCAAACATATCCAGAGGTAATTGGTAGAACTGGGATTTTGGTATTTTGACTGCTTCTGACCACGTATTCCTCACCTCCTACTGCCTGTGACAAGCAGGTTTCACCGGCAGGGACATCCCGCAAGCCACACATGCCATGTGGCAGCTCTCCCTGGGGAGCAGCACAGCCACATCCCAGGTGCAAGACACGACCCCACTGTCTCTGCCCAGCTCCCTACATCCTTACGTCTTACATCCTGGGATTTCTTCCCATTCCCCCCCAAGGTTGGGTATCAGTTTTTAAACCTGTGATTTTGTTGTATTGTGGGAAGATTTGTGCTCTGTAACAGTTTCACATCAGGGAATATGGCTGAACAAGGAGCCCAGAAAAAGCAAGGGAGTATCATGTCTACTAGATGCAGCACGGATGCACAGCTCAGCACCAGGGCAGCACTCGGAGGAGGCAGCAATCACCTTGCACCTTGATGTGGTTTTCTGCAGGTCTCTTCATGTTGCTGCAGTTTCTCCATCTGTAAGGACAGAAGCAATAGGCCAGCACCCCTTGCCAAGCACTTTGAGATCCTGTCGCAGAAAGTACTACGTCAGAGAACAGTCTTATTATTAAGTAATACATTTATGTAAATTACAAGTATTTATTCTACTGCAATTTAAGATAGTCTAATTATATTTGTAGTTATTAGCAACTGAGTATTAAAACATTTACTAAGCAATGTGTTTATTAGAAATAAGTCAGCGTTTTCATTTTGTTATCATGGTCAATATTACTATTATCTGGTGGATAACGTAGCATGCATTTTCTGTTCATAATATTTTTGTGTTCTGACACTTTTCCTTACAATGCTAATCCCATTTCTACACGGGCAAAGGACTTGGTACTCGACCTGAATTTGTGGTCCACAGGATAGGTGCTGACCAGGGGAGTACAATACAACAGTTTCCATTTTCAGTCACTCTTCCAGCAGGTTCTCCAGCCTAGCTTAGAAATAAATGTCATTACAGTTTATTGTAAGCTAAAAGCAAAACTAGTAGCAAATAACAGAAGGAAATTTCCACAGATTTTTTTCTAAAGAAAAAAGAAATCAACAAATTATAGGGAGTCCTATAGGTAACCAAATATAATTTTATAATACTCCAATATTTCATCTACAAAACTGTTAAAGAACTTTATCAACGTGGTTGGGCAACTGTAATTACCTTCCTGTTAAACAGAGAACACAAACTTCAGTACTTAACCTTTCCAGAACCAGAGCCTTGTACCATCAAACAGAAAGGAACATGCTCATGTTGTAAGAAATATATATTTTTCTCAGACAAAAGTAGTGCCTTACAAATGGACTTTTGAAATTTAACTGTGACAGAAATAAGGGCCAAAGTTCATAACAAAATGTATCCTACACATGGGCCAAGCAGCTGAGGGCAGGCAGGTGCCAGCAGCCTTGTGGGGGGTGTCAAACCCAGAGCCCTGCCACCACGGGGTGAAACGGCACCTAGCTGGCTGCTGAGAGCTCACGGGTGGCAGACCAAGACCTCTGGCAGTGAGACTTGGGAGGCATTCCCCATTGATTCCCCACTTTTCCAAAACAAAAGAACAAGTGTCATTATAGTAAGCAAGAAGCTGTAAAGCACTGGGTGAGAGAAAGAGAATTATTTCCATCCTAGGAATTCCTGTATCTAAGAAAGTTAAATTTTTCGTCTTCGCATGGAGACCATTTTCAAACCACTGTTTTTTTAATTCATTTTGACAGTAACAGTGAAGTCTGCCCAAGGCAAGAAGCATATTGTTTTATTACTTTAGTTTGGGCTATATACACTTTTCAAGCTCAATTTGTGTCCGCGAAGGTAGAGCCTGAGTTTCAGAGGGCATTCCCCTTCATAACTCCTATTGATCTTCAACAGCCATTCTGGGTGCTCTGCACCTCCAAATGCCAGATATTAAAGCCCTTCCACTATGGAGAATGTGTAAATCCATTGAAAGATCATCCAGAAGACTGCACAGCACGTCTGCCCATGGAGAGAAACAATGGGACCACTGATGTTCGTGCAAGCAGAATGGACTTGAGACGGTCACAGTGAGCAGTGGGTGAGGAAGCAAAGGGCACTTGCTAGCCCTGATCCCGCTGTCACACCATGCTGCTCAGAGGCTCTGGTAGCAACTGCAGTGATGCACACAAAGCAGGAGTCCTTGCACAAGGAAACATTCTGTCACGTGGTGTTTTCCAGACTGTGCAACCTTGCTTCCTCCCGCTCTTCATCAGTGAGGAATGCTCATTATAAAGGTCAGTCTTTACTCTGCTCTGAACTGCCCCAAACTGACAAATTTTTATTTATAGATATAAACAAAATTATGGTGTGTTTTTTTTTTTTTTTTCCATTTGTCTTGTTCTGAGGAATGACAGCCATTTCGGCTTGACTTTTCAAATGAGTAAATGTTGTCACCTAGCATCAGAGACTTTGCTCGTACTGTAAATAAAAGCAAAGTTTTGTAAACGGGAGCACCAAATTGTGTTGCAGGCAATGATAACGTTGCTATAGACAAGGATGTAAACTGTACCTTCAAACCAGTCAGGAGCTTCTTAGGAAAATCACAGAGGGTACATTTCTGGAGGAACACAGTCTCTGATTTAGAGGCCATAAAGACATTATAAAGCAATATATTCTCAGTATTTGAAAGCACACTGCTTAAGAATAAAATAATAAAATAATAATAATAATTAATAATAAATAATAATTAATAATAATAATAATAATAAAGTAAAACCAAAACTGGCCATCCCAGCTGGAGGAATATGGGATCTCTGTCCTTGCAGGCCAGGCATTTTATGCATGAAAGGGACAGCTGTAAGCAGCAGTGCTGCCCTTGCCACTCCTACAGCTTCACAAGACCGACAGGATGCTTACCTGCCTTGACTCAAACTCCATTTGGGCTGCAGTCCTCAGGCAGGTTGCCAGCCCTTCCTCCTGCTCTAGCTTCCCTTTTTCTCTCTGCGTCAAGGACAGGTTTTCCAGGGCAGCTAGCTCCTCGTGTTTCTACCCCAAAGCCCATCCACAAGTCAGGAGAAGTTTATAAAGCCTTACAATGAGGATTTATCACCAGGTAACTCTGAACCCATGACATCAATTTCTGCTTGGGTCATTGCTCTAAATCCATCTCTGTTTACTAGTTGCTTTTTCAAATATTTATTCTTTTTTTATTCCTACACTCTCCACAGCCTGCTAGCTTGAACTGTTGTGATGAATAGTTTCTCACAGCAAAAAGGGAATTCATCTTCAAGTATATTTTTATCTACTTGAAGTCAATCTATTTCAGCTCCTTGACTGAGATGCATCTCAAATCCCCTTCCTCTGTCCCCTCTTGCTTCCACAACCTAGATATAGCTGCCTGGAGGTTTGCATCAGCCTCACTACTTCTCTTCACTCCTGCTGGACACTCCCCAACACCATTGTCTATCCCCTGTTCAACTGTTCTCAATTCATCTTCTCCAAGGCAGCCAGGCCTAGCTAATGGTGTCACACGATGGTGACACCACGTAAGTATTGTTCTAAAAACATACAACACCAAACACTATCAAAAAGGTGATGCATTGGTGAGACTGCGATAACCTCAGCACTAATCTAGCACTTTTCTGCGCAGCCTGGTTTGGGCCAATCTCCAAGGAAAGCTTTAAGGGACTTTTAAGTCTCAACCTGTAGGGTTCCTTCACCAACGCTGATGGCCACACTACTTCTGTAATCAAAAAGATTGCAGTCTCCTTCCCAAGCATCTCCACCAGATTGTCTTGCTGCCATCATTTTATCCTTGTATCTCTCCTTCTTTCTGCAGCTCCTCCTCCCTACCATGGAGCAGCAGTCCATGCCTGTCCCCTTGTGGACACATGCCTGACATAACCTTGCAAGTTCCTAGGATCCCTTTAGGTTGACCAAAACCTTTCTGCCCCTTTGGCTCCACACTCAAAAGCAGACTTACACCCCAGCAGCTCCAGAAAACCACCTAAAGGGAGTACGAAGCACTGCTGTCTGCTGAGGGACAGAAAGCGGCAGAGCAAGGAACTGAACAGCAGAGCAAGGGTGAAGGGATTGCTCAAGCAGCGCTGCGCAACTAGGCTGACGCTGGAAGCCTGCTGGATGAAGAACAGGGCTGGCCACAGACATTTCGCTGCAGATTAGCGATCTGTGAAAGAGCAGGGTGAGAAAGAAAAGCAAATTTAATTGAGGACAGAGGCCAAGAACAAAAGATAAATAAATAAGCAAGCCAACAAAAAAGCAAGCAAGCAAGCAAATAACAAAACAACAGTGAATTACTCCAAAGAAAGGTCTGTTGGTACTGAATTTCTGATCGTCCCTTGAGGCACCTGTCAGGTTAACTGTGAGACCCCAGACATCCATAAAAGCAAGGATTCAGCCGGAGCAGCTGCCCATGTCAATCTATACTGCTGCTTTTAAGTTGCACACTTTTATACTGTCATTGCAGTATGAGGGATACACAGAGAAAATACATTGAAATATTTGTATCAGTGCTTCTTTCTCATTCACTGTACCAGCCTGAGTCCAAGAGCAGCCCGGCAACAGTCCGAGGGCTGCAGACACTGTCGGGACCAGAAGCATCTTTTGGACCCGCCCAGATTTGCAGTCCTGTTTGCAAGGCTTCCCTCTGCCCCAGCCCCAAGAGCCGCTGCAGTCACTCTCTTCCTTGGCAAAGAAACATGGCCAGGAGGGGAAAGGGCTGAATCAGCTCTGCTGGCACGTCACTGCCTCCATATGAACACCAGACAAGTCTCCTGGCATCCAACAGATGCCACCGCATGTTTGTTTTGCAGTCGGAGCTGCCAGCGCACGGTCAGAGGCGCAGTGCGGCCTCCCCGCTGCGCAGGGCTGTGGTTGAGGAGGGAGCTGGGAGCCGAGGCGAGGCAAATGTCGCACCCAGACAGACCCCCGGCCGGGACCAGGCTGTCCGCAGGGTGAGCCCACAGCAGCTGGGGACATGGACTCATCCATGCAGGCAGCTCCATCATTTCCAAAGGGGAAACAGAGCTTAGCTTCTGGAATTAATTCACACCTCGTCGCTTAATAAAAACACCTCCCTGCTTGCACACATCTATGGACCTAATCCTATTCTGGTTCTTGCCTGCACGCTTAGCGGTTAGACTCCACGCTCTCTAGTCCCATCCCCAGAAGTACCAAAGTCCTCTGACAATTGTTTTCTCTAAATTGGGCTGCGTGGAAGAGAGCAGCTTGGTCTCCATTTGCTCACACTGCAGCTTTCTTTTCCTTATTTCTACTACTTACCAAAAGTGTAAGTAATTACAGAGTAATCAAAAGTGTAAGAAAAAACACATCAACAGTTTTGTTTATTGCCATTTCAAAAGAAGTGCTCCTCTTTGTTTCTCGGCTCATTAGCTGATTTCAAACTTATCAGAAAAGCATTTTTTTTTTTGTTCAGGCAAAGTTGTTTTTTGTAGGTCTTTATTTCTGACTCAGTTATTCCTGAATAATTATGGATACAGTTTTATAACTCACCCTTCTTTTCTTCCAGACAAGGAAACGCTGCCATACAGGATTCTTGCTTATTTTGACAGAAGAACAAAGTAATCTGAAATCCTCCATTTGAAAATGATTATGTTTGACCGTTCTTTCCAATTTCTATTCTGGCAAACACCCAATTTTTGTATGTTCCACACAATTAACTAATTTTAAATTGTTACTTGGTTTTCTGTGATTCAATAATATCAGAGATCCTTCTTCTCTAAATTCACAGTGAATTTCAATTCACTTTGTTCCTTTCCTCTTTTTTTTAACTCAATAGAAACCTATAGTTTTAAAAAAGACTTCTATTTCATATGAGTCCAAGAGGACACAGAGTCCAGGAGTCTTTTTCTCTAGCAAGGTCCCTGATTCCCCACCTGTTTTTGTTTTTGCTTTTTAATTGAAAATCTATTAAGATTTAGAGTCATCTCTAGTCGCCCTCCCCTGCACCATCATAATGGACAGAATTACTCAGTAGCTGAACAACCCCAGGAGAACGTGAATAATGCACACATCATTCACATCACTAAAAGGTGGAAGAAGCAAACAAACAGCTTTATACAGGAATAATAAACTCTAGAGCGACATACGTTAAAGTAATTTAATATAATCTTTAGTCTTCCTAATGCTAATTCAGCAACACATTTAAGTGCTCTTGCACTTAATTTCTTTGAGGAATCATGATTCTACCGCTTTAATTCCTCAATATAAATTTTGAAGAACAGATTACTGACAATAAGTTATATAAGCAAAAGTTTAGTTGCATACATTTTAATACTTATAAAATATTTAAATATAAATCATAATCACTCGTTTCTACCTGCACTGTGATTTTATTAGTAAAATATTTATGGCATGTAAATTGTTTCACTTCAGTATCTACAATGGCAATGTTTGTTGAGTTTTGCCTTTTTTTAACTACCAGTCTGATTTATTGCCTTCATTAGAGTTGGTTCAGCTATTATTTGGAGAAAAAAAAAAAAAAAAGGGCATTAAAAAGCCCTTATTCTACTTTCTGCTGGCATAACACACAAAATAGTAAGCAAGCTTTTTTTTTTTTTTTTTTTTTCCAGTGTCAAAATCTGCCTCCTCTGAAGTAATTGAGCAAACTTTGCTGGTGGTTTTGCTGGAACATCACAGCTGGTGCCACAGTTGTGGTCATGGGGGGACAGGGTACAGGAACACATGGCATGGCAGCAGACTAAGTTTTTTTGCAGGAAATCATCTGACTTAGCCATAAATTATGGCCAAATATGAATACTTATTTATGATTGGCATGCTCAGAGTCTATTAAAGTTATGACTGTTATCTGGGCTGACTAAAACTAATTTCTTAACACAGTTTATTAAATTCGTACAATGTAGTAAAATATGCTTTGTAGAGTATTTATTAATGTATATGAAGAAACCAGGTTTTGTTGCTTATTTACACAACCCTAGCAGAAAAGAAATGCCCAAAGAACCAGCAACACACACTCTGAAACTACTTGTGTTTTTTTCCAAAAATTATCAAATTCCTACACACTTTTCCACTCTCTAAATTCCCAACCAACATATCACACCTAAAAAATATTTACATTTCAATTTGTTATTTTACTTTGAAAGTGTAGTGCTTTCCTAAGTTAAAGTCTATGTAAGTTAATATTAGATATTTCCATTACTCCATTTATTAAACTGTACTGGAAAGAAACAATATCTCATCCTAAAACAAGAAAGAAATTTGATTTTAATTCAAGTAGCCTCAGGAGCATAAAAATATATGATTTATTGTGTGTCCTAAAAACACTGATTTTGCAAAAGATTGTGTTTCCCTTTTTTTTTAAGCCAAGTCACTGCAAAATGATTTTGCAGAAATGCAATAATAAAAGCAACCTGGAATGCTCTAAGTCCATAGCCATATACCAAAATTACTGTATTTTCTTCTAAAAGTCTATTTTTTTCTTAAAATAGTGCTCAGTTTTAGTGAGTGGGTTATCATTTGCTGCGATACTGTAGAAGGTCCACAATAGTCATACATAAATAGCTAAGTCATCTTTACTGTTCAACAGATACACATAAAATATATAATGGGAAGAGAAAAAAAACACAATCAATTTTGAGTGTGCTATTAAAACAGATTTATTGTTCCAAAGTATTTTAAAAATCATGAAGTTTAACAATCAGAAAGGGCATTAGGCAGCTTTCATGATTAAAAGGTAATTCTGGATATATCACCATTGCTTTTCTGAAAATCAAGACTTCAGTAATTCAGCTATTTTCTGTAGTGGATGAGGATTTTTTAATACCGTATTGACTCAGAAGAACTGCTGCTTATTTGGCCAATGGATTAATTGCCCAAAGAACACAGCAGCTAGAAGAAATACTTTCAAGGCATCATGACAAGAACAACGTGCAATTTTACTATATCTAATTTTACTATATATCTATGCCAGGCACATGACTGGAGCCTGTGAGAGGTCCTTCACTGAAAAAGCATAATTTTTTGTTTTGACACAAGAGTAGTCTGCAGAAAACAATGGAAGAAAAAAATACCTTATTCCAAAACCGATAGCCTTCTGACTGATTTCCAGTCTTGAGCTGAAGTTCTTATGTACAAAAATGCACAGATGGGTCCCATTTTGCAAGAGAAACAGAAGCTGGACAATCCCCAATTTATTTCATCACTGTCACCCAGAGGTAAAGCACAAGAAACATCACTGAAGCTGACAAGTACTTGCCAAAACTGTGAACTGGTCTCAGGTGGCTCATGCCTTCAGTGCCTCTGCACTGAAACGGGAGGAATGTTCATTGTTCACATATTGCCTACCATTTTCATGACTGAAATATCATGCAGCCCAGGGATTTTATGTTTGTTGTGTCCAGCTTGTTGGCTATATACTATCCATTAGGCTCAGAGTCTCTACTGAAACACTAAAAATTAGTCCAAGTAAGTATCTGTAGACCAAGGAACCGAAATAAGGATCTATTTTTTATGTGTATCTAGCAGATAGGGAAGAACAAAAGAAAATTTTACTTAGGTTTCCTCAAAATGTGTGTTTCAATGAAGAAATTGTATGTTCATCTTGTGTCCTTGCCACATCTTTGAGACAGACACAGGTAATAAAATGGTGCTGATGACAGTGAATCAACCCCTCAAGACATGTAATGATCTCGTAGTCAGGCAGAGCAAGGCTGGCAATATCGAGGCCCAGCATCCGTGAGACCACCTCTCGGAAGTCTGCCAGCTGCAACAACAGAAACAAGAAAGCAAACTTAACTACTTAACTACGAAGCAAAGGAAATGCCTGGAAAAACATATACATATATGCACACATACAAACACAAGCATTTGTATTAGCAGGACAAAATACAGGAATTTCTGCTGTTGCTCAACACAGAGAGCTGAAGAGGATGGAAATGGACCTTTGAGGCATACTTCAAACAAAACAAGTAAACAGCTGAGGTGCTAACAATCTTCAACAAAGAACACTCACAATTTCAATATTCTTTAATATCCATCACAGGCATATCTTCCCTGCTGATTAAACAGTGAAAACTACAGAAAAGATGGGAAGAGGAGTTGTACTTGACCTAGTAAACAACAGAGGCAACTGAAAATTTTGGCAGTCACATGTCACAGCATGTACTAAGGCACTGGCCCTGACCTCAAGTCCCTGATCTCTGCCTGCCACAGCTCCTCTTTACTCATCAGTTTCTCTTGGACCACCTTCTTGGACCATGCAACCTTACTCTCCCCTGTCCCAGCTCCATGCCGTTCCCTCGGGTCCTGTCACTGTCCCCAGAGAGCAGAGCTCAGCGCCTGCCCCTCCGCTCCCCTCATGAGGGAGCTTCAGGCCGCCGTGAGGCCTCCTGTCAGCCTCCTCTTCTCTGGGCTGAACAAACCCAACAACCTCAGCCACTCCTCACACATCTTGCCCTCTAGACCCTTCACCAGCTTCATAGGTCTCCATTGGAGGCTCTCTAATAGCTTTATGTCCTTCTCATATCATGGTGCCCAAAACAACACATAGCACTCAAGGTGAGGACGCAACAGCATGGAGCAGAGTGGCACAGTCACTTCCCTCAGCCAGCCAGCCACGCTGTGCCTGGTGCATCCCAGGACATGGCTGATCCTTTTGGCTGCCAGGGCACACTGCTGGGTTATGTTCAACTTGATGCTGACCAGAACCCCGAGATCCCTTTCTGTGGGGCTGCTCTCCAGCCTCTCACTCCCCAGTCCGTACAGACTAGAATTTACCCCATCCCAGGTGCACAGTCCGATATTTGCTCTTGTTAAACTTCATACAGGTGGTATTGTCCAGCCCTCCAGTCTATCAAGGTCTCTGAAAGGCCTCTCTATCCTCAAGGGAATCAAGAGCTCCTCTTAATTTAGTATCATCTGCCAGACTTTAGACAAGTCTAACACACAAAGAACAACATGAAACATTGTGTTAAACCCTAAATGTCAGTTAATTCTAATTTACTCTGATCCAATATTAATTTTTTACTTCACGTGTGTATTCTCTGCCATTCTTTGTGAACACAAGAATGACCATTGTCTTAACCAGTTGGCATTAGTTCAGTTCTGCATACTTTTAGTTTTCACAGCATAGAAGATATCCATGCAAAACTACAATGTTACATAAAATGAAATGTGGTTATATCCCTGAAAAGCAGACGATACCTGAAAAAAATAACCCAAATGTATTCAGAAGCAGTCAACCTAGCCACATCATCAATTCCATCAGATAACAGCAATTTGGGTTTCTAGTAGTTTTCTTAACATATACACTCAGACACACTGCATTTATATTCATGTTAAATATGTGCATGCACACTGAAAGAAATATTTAGCTCTGCATTCACTAGCTTTTACAGAACAAAAGAGAGGTTTGGCCCTGTTTAGCATCCTTGAGATGGAATAACAACCGAGTCCAAAGCAGGTGAAGAACTACACCGAATTGGGAGTGAGGAACGTGTTTTCCTTGTTTAATGGTTCCGGAGAAGTCCAGAACAAACTCAAGTGTTAATTAGTAATAGAATTTAGAAAGAATTGTCTGATTTAGCAACAGTAGATTTATCTCAAGGAGAGATTTTAGCTAAGAAAACTGTTAGGAGGCAGGTGAGTATGTTACATATATTGCTGGTAGTTCTCATATTAGCAAAATGGCATTACTACTCAACAGTACTGCACAAAGTATCAGGCACAGGTTTTACAAACAGCTTTGCTCCCCATTCAGCAGTGCGGTTCTACCTGTAAGTATCTGAAACATTCCTGGTGATTGTGGGTACTGGTGAATTATAAGATGATGCTTTTGCTTCATTAACCCTGAAAGTTTGAGACTAGTACTTTGCTGCGCTTGAGCATTCTGCACTGTGTAGCCCACTTACCTCACCTTTCCCACGTTCTTCACATTTGGCCAAAGAACACTTCAAGTGTTTGAAAAGCCTTGGCATTTTAAACACATTCAGTATTCAGCATATACAAAGCATTCAGTAAAAATTCAACGTGTGGTTTTAACAAGTACTCAATGTATGACTCCATAGTATAATTTTCTGAATATAATTCAAGCCATTTTCTATGTGCAAGATGCTTAGTTTCCTCATGAGGCATATGAAGAAATTAGATATTCCTGCCAAATTTCCAATGTTCATTATAAAAAAAAAAAGAGGGCTAAAGCTTTCCAGGAAGAAAGATCCCCATTTCTTTTCCTGTGTTAGTAAATCAGTATTTTTCTAGACTCATCTTAGGAAATAGCATTCTTAAATATAATCTGGCGCTGTTGCTGAGACCAACATCTAATGTAAAAATTTTAGCTAGAAAGACTGACGAAGTTCTAAGCAATTTGAATTTGAATCTTACCATGGCACATTCGTGACTTTAATCAAGTATCCCATAGGCTTTTAACAATGATGCTATCTATAATGTTGTTATAAAACTTGATATGCTGGGGCAATTAAATACATACTTCATAATTTTCTGAAATTAGAATGGAACATACATACTAGTGTGCCTGTCAGTTAAATTTCCTGCACCCTCCCACCCTAACACATACGTTGGTTTCTTATGGATGAGTAACCACAAAAAAAAATTTCTCACTTTGAAAAACTTGTATGTCACAAATCAATCTAAAATAGCTGTCTTCAAATTTTTTTTTTCTTTTCCAACAGTCTTTGAATTTATGGCCTATACATGGTACTAGGTAAGCAGGTTTTATACCCAAGAGATATGGAAAAATACACTTTAAAAGGATACTATGATTTTAAAGCATTTTTATTCTTCTCCAAAATGTGATATAAAATGAGTATTTTGCAATGCATAAAAAAAACAATGCATTTATTTTTCATTCTCCTGCATGTATAACTTGAAGAAGAGTTTTGACTCTTCTTCACAGCTGCCACACTAGATAACATTTCCTTGCTTTATTTACACAAGGTTTTACCACAGCCAGATAACTGTTTCACCTACAACACATTCTTTCATTCTAAATGACACTAGCACTTGTTGAATACCTGTGCAATACCTGTACACCTACCTGTCTTTCTCTTCTTGTTAATTCTGCAAGGGTTGTTTTAAGCACCTTCATTTCACTGGAAACTGCTTCTAGCATATTTTTGGCTTTTTCTTTATCCTCAGTAGCTTTAAGCTCCTTTAAATGAAGTTCAGATTTGACAGAATTTAGTTGTTTCTCAACCTTTTCTTTCATTCTTTCCAATTTGCCTTGAGACTTAGCAAGTTCTTCTATTGTTCTGTTCTGCTCCAAAGTCTGGATCTGCAATAACCAATTCATAAAGCAATATTAAATTCTTCACACGTTTTCGTCTAATATGAACAAATAATAATGATGGCTAATCAGGACTAAGCACTCTGATGTATTTTCTTACAAATTCTTGAGGAAACCACATGTATGTGTGAACTGTAAAGTTATCAAAGCAGACTGGCCAGTGTCAACTCATTTACCAGAAAGACTGTTGTTTCAAAGACTGCTAATTCTCTACGGGGTTTGCAAGAACAGGTAACTGGACAGAAAAGAGCCCACAGTGAGAGTTCAATCCCTGCTAGCCACTGGGAAAATAATACAAAAAAAAAAAAAGTTGCCAAATATTTTGGCTGGTGAAAATCCTTCAGTTGCAAGTCATCTATTTCAGTTCATGATCCATAAGACACAAAGTTGCTTAAAATAAACCTTTCTCACTTCCAGAGGTGGTAACCTATCAGCAACTGCAAATTACTTGTTTCCACCTGAGTTAAAGCAGGTAATTTATTACTGCTGCAAGGTAATAAAACACAGGAATAATGAAAATTTAGCATCTTGCATGTTTTACACAAAAAAAATCTTCCACTCCACATACTTATCAGATGAGATTTGCTGTGAGCAATGTATGGGAAAACAGGATTACAATTATATTGACAGAAAAGAAAGGGATGCATGTATAATAATTTTCTTACACTAAACTGAAGATTTACATGGTGCTTACATATGCTATTTAACATATCAAGATAAATTTCTAAATACGCAACACATTGTAATTTTATATTTTTCTACACGAATTCGAACAGTACTCCATGGATGTATTTATTGTAAATGAACTCCAGCAGTATCCAGCTGGAATAGAAAAAGGGGAAGAAGCACAAATCTAATCTTTTAACTCACCTTAAGTTCATTGGTTTCAGACAGCTTGGCTTTGAGATCAGTATTTGTTTCCCTGGCCAGATCAAGCTGCTTCTGTAACCTCTCTATCATCTTGTGCAACTTTCTGACAGTGAGATTGGCCTCATCCCTCTCCACAGCTAAGGCTGTCCTTACTTGCTTCTCTTCTTCCAGCTGGGTTATTTTCTGCCGCAGAAGGTTCACGTGCAACTCTTTGCTTTCAAGTTTTTCTTTCTGAGTCTTCAACTGGTTTTATGAATACAAGGATATTTAAATATATATGTAAAAGACAATGGTACTACACAGATTATTGTATAAATTTAATCACCCTGTTGCACATTTAACCTGAACTCCTAATCCTCTCTTCAAAACTCTGTAAAGCAGTATATACACACTTACACTTTAATTTCATACCTCTTATATTACCAGTTCTTTGTGCTTCTCCATCCCTAAGCCTGTGTATTACATTTTTGAATGTATTTACACGTAGACCACACCTTATTTGAACATAAATACCTGTGCATCAAACATGTGAAATTGTCTCAAATATAAGGCACTTGTCAAATGTGAGACATAAGAGACATTCATTAGGCAGACCGTGGTTCCAATGTGGTAGTTTAAGATATTTCCATGTTTAACAAGTTTATTAAGCCTAATGTGCAAGGGGCACAGTCATCACACAGAAATAAGAAAGCACTCATCCACTGCTCCTACACAAAGGTCAGCAGTTTAGTTTTGCAACTTTGGTGCTCAGGAGACTACTTGTTTTCAGCTTGCCTGAGCTGAACTGCCAAACTGTACTCTGGAACATCTAAGGAGTGTTAACATTACCTCAGAGAGGTAGTTGCTTACAGAAAAAAGAATACAGTATGGTTTTAAACCTGAAACAGACCTCATCCCAAGCTCTAAACCATTCTGATAAGCGTAATAAGAGAAGATTTCACTCTGTCACAACAGAATGACTGAGGGGTGTCTGACTACAACAAGGTTATAGTAATAATCAAGGTTCCAAAAGGAGCACTGTTCTTGTTGAAATGTTTAAATACTTGGTGAAGTACAACCGATATTCTACTAGCTTCTAGAGAAGCTTGTATAAGACACTCCCCTTCCCAGTAGATCCTTGTAGTTTTAAATTTCAACAGTAGTTTATAGAAGTATGTACTTTTAGTTGCTTTAACATGCAATCTGCTTTCACAGCTCTATATGTTTATCTTCTCTTAATGATTCTCTTATTGTAATGGACATCTTTGATATTTCTTATACATATATGAAACGAAGCTCCAATCTGCCACCTCTAACAAGCTACCACACAGATATAGCCATAGCAGCATCTTATCTTGGAAACAAACAGTAACAGTATTCATTTTTGCTTACCTTTCTTCTTAGGCTATATGCCATAGTCTTGTTTTCAATCACTGCATCACCTTCCAGTTTGACCAACTGTTCTACCCGGGCTAGAATTGCATTCACATTCATATCAAATCCAACCTCTGCTGCTACACTATCCAGCTTCATCTTCTCATTAAGTTGCTCCAGAAATATCAGATACTAAGATACGATGTGGGAAAATGTGAAAAAGAAAAATAAAATTTCATTAAAAGTCCTGACGTATAATTTAGAAGCAATTCCCCCCTACACTGACAACCAACTACACAGAGCCAACAGACTATCTTACAAGGTACTGGAAGGATATATTTTTCATACACACTCCTGATAAAATTTTAAATTCTCCAGTTGTCCTTTTTCAGCCGATATTTTTGTTCATAAACTCCTGGACCTACTGTATTTATTTTCTTAGCAAGACTAGATTGCCTTGTGCTCCTCTGCAGCAAGAAAAGTACTAGGTATGTGTGTCTGCTTCTGATTCCAGTTCCTGCCCGCATCTCTGCTGTTCTACATGACCACACACTGTCGGGGAGGAGGAAGAAAGGACAGCTACATCCCATTTAGTGGAAGTGCATGCCCACTGCTCTGAGCTCTGACTGACTAACACAGATAAAACTGGTACTGGGGATACCACGGGTGAGATCCCATGTGGTCTAAGAAAACACAAGAGTGTTAGCACAGTCAGACTTTTGCCCTTCTTTGAAGCAGTAAGTTTTAGAGATAACAGTTACTGGTTTACAAATTGTTTTAAAGATTACTTTAATTGCATCTTCACCTGGCTTACTGCTGTGAATACATACATTTACCAAAAACTTAATCTGTTTTTTTTTCCTTGTTTTCTCCTACCTGCTAGCCCTTTAAAAATTGCATTCATTTGCTGGTCACAATTAGCTTCTCTTACAAAAACCAAAGCTCTTCTTCTCCCTAAGAACCACATTTGCCTTTGTTTTCCCTTACTTCTATTGCAGGTCATAATCTTTGCAAAGAAATAACGAGAGGAAAAAAAAAAAAAACAGTTCCATAACTGTTGCTTAAGATGAAGATGAAAAAACACAGCAAGAATCTCTCTGTTTCATGATGTTTGTGTCTCAAAAAGTTAAAAACAACACCAGAAGAAGAAAACACTGAAGTCATTCATCAACAGGGAGGTGGGAGGGAATGTAGACAATCTATTGCAGCAAAAACTAGAAAGAAATTAAGGAACTACTGACACGTTCTTCACAGAGGAAGCAGGGTGAAAGAACACTTCAATTTTCTGGTTGCTCCTAAGATAGTGGATGCTTCATTCAGAAAAAGTTATTGTATCATAGGCTAATGCAAATCAGCATCAAACTATTGATTCTTTGCAAATTCAACTCACTAAGCACTGATCTTGGCCTGGTAACATGCTACAATGAACAATGCACTTTGTCTTTCTTAGCTGGCTGGTTTAGCTCTTGTACTATGCCATTTTTCAAACTCTTAGTATGCAAACTTGTACCAAGATAACTGCATTTATTCATTCAATTCATAAAGCAATCTTGGTAGTTACAATGGTCTATGGATATAAAAGAATCGAAGACTGAAATATTTTGGGAGACTGTGGACCAGATGATATATTACAAAAAGATGGAAAAGCTTTGAAATCAAAGAATCCTTAAAGGATTTCTGATATATATACAGAGACTTTTTTAAAATCTTTTTTTTTCCCTCACATTAAATGGACTTTGAACTTGAAAACTTATCCACTTCTTCCAACTAAAATTGTCAGTTAAAGAAAAGATGTTACTGCCCCCCACACGATGCCTTACTTTGCTAATTCACATTATTTGCAGTACTGAGCAATACTCAAGCTGATCAATGTAATACAGTTAGCTGCATCTCTGGCTTTGCTGATTTTTATGAAAATAAAATAACACATGCAAATACTTTTTGTTTCTCAAGCTTCAAACCATCTTGCATCATATCTATAGAGAGCAATTCTTCTTCCAAAAGTTTCAGTTGATCCTGGAAGGTCTCCGACTGTTTTTCAGCTTTTCTGTTTCTCTCCAGAGCTTCTTGATACAATCTGGTCTGATTCTCCAAGCTTTCAGTCAATTTAGCTATTTGGGTTTCAAACTGAGATACCATCTAGGGAGCAAGCAAGCCAACAAAACATATAGAGTTAGGTGAGTGTGGAAATTTTAGAAAGATATGAGACATCTATTATCAAATTATTAAGAAGAGGATAAAATACCTCTCAAAAATATGAAATTTAAAAAAAAAGAGTAAACTTTGTTGCAACCACCCAGAGCAAATGACAGTGATGACATGTAAGATTCCCAATAGTGAATAGCAGAAATAATACTTAAGATTTCTCAATCAAATAAAAGGAGCTAATATATTTTAAAACAAAAAAAATGTAATTTTAATGGCACAGAAAGATTTAGATTACAATTAAATAAAAACAATAATTTGCACCCTAACTGCCTAAAAAAACCAACTGAGAAATTAATGCTGCTTGTACAGAGGTAGAAAATACTGAACTGCAATAAATTCTAAACTGCAATAAAACTGTGAGAACCCTAACACACATTTTATATTTTTCTGCATCGTATGTCACTCGGTAGGAGAAACAGCTTTCAGTAGCTTGTGCCGAGAGATGTGTTGCTGTCTGTGAACACGGAATCCCTCCATCATGCTGCAGAGGGTCTCCGCTCATAGCCCAGCCGAATGGGGTCCTGCAGGCTTCCAGAGACCATAACCACATGAGGGGTTACACATCATAGAAGGTGAGACCACAAAATAATCAATCTGTTACTTTATCTTCAAAGGCACCCAGAAGTAACCTTCACCCCTGGCTTAGGAACAATCATCATTTTAGGGATTTCCTAAAACAGAGTTGCACCCTTATTACCCGTGCCTGTACCCAATGATTGATGAAGGCTCTGGTTTTGGTCCTGTAGTTCTGACCTCCATAACCTCCTGTGCCAATCCCTTGTGCAGCTTAATCAGGCACTGTATTAAAAACAAACAAACACTTTCTGCCTTTTTTTTTTTAATGTGACTACCAGATCCTTTCAAAAGGGTGCCTTTTATTTCTTGTGTTACAAGAAATTCCAGATGCTCAGAGGCAGCTCTCACCTTGAGCTGTGTTCATCCCCACTGGAACTAAATAATCCTCTGTAAAATGTCTGAATTTTATTTTTCTCCTGTGCAAAGCATGACAAGAGCATGTGGTAGCAGCTGGCCCAGCATCAGACCAGAAAGAGGGCCGTGCCTATGCAGTCGCTAGGCCATTTCCCTCAATAACCCAGCGGTCACCAAGACAGTCGTATGCTGACTCCAGCTGAGCACAAAGAGCAGCATGCAGGATGTAGCTACAAGGTCCTTCACATCATAATAGTGATTATTTGTTCTCTTTTCCAACATAACTAGACATTCTCGTCATCTTAGTATTATCTTGACAGTAAAAAAGCTGCACTGTTCTGGTTTGATAAGATGATATCTTAAACTACCACTGATTTATATGCACAGATGGGCATTTAAGTTCAGACAATCTATAATCAGATCAGTTGTTCCTACCTCAGGTCAGATGGGTAAGTAGTCAAGGGAAAAAGCTTCAGCTATATAAATTTTTCTACAACAAATCTGCAAAGGATCTGAACCTGCAGACCTCGCAGCAGGGCTGGGCTCTGTGTGAACTGATAACAATTGCTTGCCTTGGACTCCTTATGAACTCCTTATGAGCTCCTTGAGCTCCTTATGAACTCTTCTGGTATGTCGTAAATAATAAATGACAAAAACACCTAAGAGCTGTCCAAACATACTCAGAAAATGTACATCTTATAACTGATGAAATTATCATCAGGACAGTGATTCAAAGCAGCATCTTAATCCTGCAGTAGAATACCTATCACTGGACATTGTTATATTTTGTATTTTTTATAACTGTGGAGCCCAGAACTGCATGCAATGTTGAAGGTGAGGCTGCACCGATGCTAAATATAGGAGAATCACCTCTTCTGACCGATTGGCTATGCTGTCTTTAATGCACTCCAAAATACAGTTTGCCTTCCTGGCTGCCAGAGCACGTTCCTGGCTCACGTGGGGCCTGCTGTCAACCAGGACACCCGGGTCCCTTTCTGCTGAGCTGCTCTCCAGCCCCTTGTCTCCCAGGCTGTACCTGTACCAGCATTATTGCATCCCAGGTGCAGCACCCAGAATTTTCCTTTGTTGAACTCCATGCCGTTGCTGATGGCCCCATGCTCCAATCTATGTAGATCCCTCTGCAAGACCTCTCATCCCTCCAAGGGGTCAACAGCACCTCCCCATTTAACGAACTTGCTGAGGATACACTCCACTCCTGCATCCAGATCACTGATAGAAATGTTGAACAGGACTGGCCCTAGAACTGAGCCCTGGGGAACACCACTGGTGACTGGCCTGCCAGTTGAACCCCCTTCACTACGACCCTTTGAGCTCTACCATTGAGCCAGTTCATCACCCACCATGGTGTGAAGCTGTTTATCTCACAGTTGGACAATTCGTCCAGAAGTTTGCTGTGGGGTGTCAAAGGCCTTACTGAAATCCAGGAAGATTACATCTATCTTCTGTTCATCCATGAAACAGGTGGCCTTATAACTGAAGAAAATCAAATTACTAAGGCAAGACCTTCCCTTCAGGAACCCGTGTTGCCTATGCCTGATATTATTATTTTTTAACTGATTTTCAATAAACCCTGGCATAGTCTTCTCCATAACTTTTCCAGGGACTGAGGTTAGACTAACAAGTTTCCTGGGTCTTCTCTCATGCCCTTTTTGTAGGTGGGTATAACGATGACTAGCTTTTACTTCAAGTTAGACAGTTTACTGAAAGGTATATGAGAAATTCTATCTGAAAAAAAAAATAATCCTTTGCTTAAATGACTGATGGTAAAGCATGCATACCCTAACACAAGAAAGTTATAACCAAGTTCTGCAAAGGAATTCACCCAGAGACGCAATGGGAATCTGATCAAGAAGGTCAAGACCAAGACATATTCCTTACAAGTGAAGCCTTAAAAAATATTTAATTCTGACATGCAGAAAGAAAAGCAGGTCACTGTAAAACAGCTTTTTTGATGACACAATCTACGTTCTACTAGAGATGGATTCGTAAGTACAGAACATTGACATTTTAGCTCAGTTATAAGCCCCTAATCTTCATACAGAAACTCTTCTGAGAATAGATGTCAGCACTGCTTTAATAACATAATTCACCTTGGGGCAGTGCACATAAATTTTTCCAAACCTTTGAGTCACAGCAGTAAGACGTTAAAGTTTCATCACTTAACATACCTAGTAAACACAATGATCCACAAAACCTTGTTACTCAGTTACAGTGACTAAATTCACAAAGAAGTACTAAACTTCAAAGCTAACATTTATGATTCAGGAATTTCTGGAGCCACAAATTGTTTGAGAAGGGACTAGCATTCTGGGGGAGTATTTCTATAAGTACAGCAGGCGATTGCTGTATTTGTTAGCAGAGGCAGAATGCTACACTAGGCATACCCAAAATAGCTCCTCTACTATGTAAAAATATACCAACAAAAGAAGGCAACTGTACCAGCATCATATTTCCAAAACACAGATTTAGGTGGTGGCAGATCAGAGTCAATACCTGCTCTGTCTTAGTAATAAAGCACATATATTTAATTGTGATAGCAATAACATTGAAAAACATCCTCAGACAACCAACAAATTGAGTTATTTTTTCATTGCAAGAGTCCACAGGCCTTTCTGGAGGACAAAGAGGTCAGAGCACAGCACTAAAATAAATGAAGTCACACTGCTGTGGAAAACTACCTGCTTTTCTGAGCATCCGTTTCTTTACCTCTAAAATAAGAATAAACACAGCTGTTTAGAAAAAGCATAGCTAATTATTTGTATATTTTACAGTAGTTCTCTGTTACAGAACATCTCTAAACAACGTTGTCACTTGGAGATCTAGCCATATGCCTCTCTAGCAGGTAGAAAAAGCCTGTATCTGAAAAAAAAAAAAAAAAAGACAGTTTGAATCCTCCCCCAAACTAGCAGTCAACAAGACTAGTAAGTCTGCAAGTGGGCAACCCGGCACATAATGTTAATAGAGTGAAGGAATCAAATCAAGAACAAGAAGAATTGAAATAAGTAGTATGTACTGTGCCTGCACTGTAGTGTACCACAAAGAGATGAACAGCTGTTCAACACACTACACAAACAGACTTAGCTGCAGCTGAATCTTACTAATGAAGCAGGTTCCTCGAAAGCATTCCTGGGAGCAAAACCTACTAGTCAATGACTACCAGTCAACTTAAATTTCCCTTTCTCAGCAGATCTCAACATATTCAGCATCTCAAGTGAGCATACTGTATGCCAAAACACCAAGCAGTACAATCACACATGTATATAAAGCTCTCATTAGATTTCAGCTTGAAGGCATTTTGATAATGGACACAATAAATCCATAACATATTATAGCAAAACAGAAAAGAGCTTCTATATTAATCAGTTACTGCCACACTTCCACTTCAGAGGATCATTTTCAAATGTTCAATATATTCACAAAGCCTGAGTGTTTTCATTGAAATTTGGCACGCTGACTCTAATGTATAGGGGAGTTGCATTTTTTAACAGAGTATTTGATCTAAATGCAAAGAAGTATTTTCAAGAGCTATTTCCAGCCTTGGACAGAATACAAACCCACAGTATTTTTTCTAACATAAGAAACTATTACATCAGCGGGAGATGCTAGAATCTAAAAATCTGGCGAGGTCACAGAAGCTGATGAACTCAGTTCATCCAGTGACTCAGTGAAAACAGCTTTTCATTTAGTGTGTGACTTCTAATTAAATAATAGCCCTCCCTGACAGCAGTGTGCTGACAACATTAATATATTCTCATACAGAAAGAGTGAGAAGCCTGAGTACAGAGACCAGAGTCAGGATGGGATTCTGACATTGGTTACACTGCATTCTAGCCTGCCTCTCCCCTGAGCTCTCTCTTCTGCACATACCTTTCCTTTGCAAATGCTATCAGCCCAAATTCCTCTAGCCAAAGCATTAGAATACCCAGCTGCCTTACTATTACTTTTTTTCTACAATGGTGAACAGTTATGGTTTCAAAAATACTTACCTGTAAGTAAAAAAAATAGTCTTTCCTAGTAGCAGACTTTGAGGATTGGAGGGAAAGAAGTTGCCTGGGGCAACATTGGTTACACCTGCCTCAAAAAACAGGTCAGTCCATTAAGTCACTATTGTAACAGCAAATCCGTGCTTGCTCACATGTTCAGCTAAATCATGGTGACCATGCAGCCACTCCTCATGTCTGCAAAGCAGCTCTGAAAACAAGTTTCAATGTCGTAACTAAGAGACTTTTCCTGCTAACAGCTCTTATTGTTGATTTAATTTCTGACCTATTTCTACTTAATAAAACATAAGTGTTTTTGGCTTAGTATCTCAAATTAGCAGTCAACAAAATTAAAGTTTTCTGTAATTTCAAAACCTAAGCAGAAGGAATCAACAGTCAAAAAGATAAATCAAATAAAAAAACTTAGCCAAAGAATAAATACACGTGCCGTGCAAGTGCGGTAGCTGCTGACTTACTATCTCTTTACTCTCCTCTTTGCAGTTTATTTCCTGAATCCTCTCCAAAATAGCTTTCTCAGAGGGTTTAACGGTTGCCGATCCACTGCTGAGAAGGGCAGCGATTTGCTCTTTGAAAGCCACCAAAGAACCTTGAGCAGTCCTGGCCTCTTCTTTGTTGCTCTTCAAACTTCCATCCAGCTCACTCAAAGATTTCTTCAGAGTGTGAAGTTCTTGCTTCGAAGCTTCCCAACCTCTCTGGTTAGCAGTGAGTTTATCTTGGAGGTTTCTGATGTCCATCTCCAAACTCTGTCTTGCTATTCTAGCACTGTCAAGATCCTAAGAATACACGAAAGACTAAACCAAAGTTTTAAAATTCATTAGAACCCCTCCCCATACGCACAAAGCAGGGAGTTACTCAGAAGCAGGTATTGCACCTAGAGAAATACAGACCCATATTGCTCACAAGGACCCAACAACATCAAGTCTTCATGAGAAAACTCCCACTGAAATTAATGAAAGCCCAAAGCCTGCTGTAATCACTCTATAGATAGCTTAACTTCTTGCAGTAACCTGGAAAATTGCATGTAAACAAAAACAATTTTGGATTGTAAATAGATAAAATGACTTAGAAAACCAATGGTGAACAAAACCTAATGAAAACAAAGCTAAAGTACTACACCTAGGAGGGAAAGCATGAATACACATGAAGTTTTTGAATGTAGAGTAGAATTAGATGTTATCTCTGAGAATAACTTACATGAACATGACAAAAAATTCTGAGATTATTCTTACACAGATGTATGAGGGGGTTAAAATCAATAAGAAAAAGTTAAGACAGCCTAAAGGAAGATGCAAGTGATCAAATATCGATTTAATCTCAAATAAGAAATGCTTTTTCAAAAGATGCAGTAAGGTGAAGAAACAATAGATTGTACAACACTCAGAACAAAAAAATTTAAAAAAAATAATTATTCTGCATTATTGCATCTTCTGAAGAAAACAAAATCACTCATAATAAGCACAAGCCTGAGGAAGAGGAGGTCAATGGAGAGTTAAGTGTCCTTCCACAGAGCCTACAGCTGCCCTCATCTGCTGCTCAGCAGAGCTCTGTCAGAGTGCAGAAACATCACTGGGGAAGGATGAATGGGATGGTGGTTCTATCTAGCATCCTTGTAATTTTTTAATCTTTTTTTTTTTTTTACTTTTTTTTTTTTTTAATTTTGAAGGAGTCAGTTCCTGTCTACTACTCCTTGCATTTCAGAAGTAATACATTCAAAGATAACGTTACCCTTGGTACCAAGGGACACAGGATACTGTAGGATAAGCCTAACTGGTGAATAGCCCGTAGGATTTACTGCTCAGAGTCATCGTTGGATCTTTGGCATTTTGTCATGGTTCTCATTTAGCCTCTGACACCCATAGGCTTTTCCTACTAAGCCCAGAGCTTTTAAAATGATTTTCCCTTTATCTTCTGATAAATCAAGGCTCAGTTTTCAAGGGAGAAAAATAGCCAGTGTACATGTATATCAGTTGTATATAAAATATTGACCCAACAGGGATGCAGAACCGTGTATCCTGACCCACAGCACAAAAGCAAATGATGAAATATGGAAGAAAAATAACCCATTTAAACAAAAGAAAAAAATTAGCTCTCATTCAGTCAGCTTGCAAACGTCTTTCCTATCCCCGCATCACTAGAATTAAAAGTGTTTGTATACTCATATGCAAGAAGAAAAATAGCAGTCAAATCAACTCAAAGAACAGAAAAGACAAAGTCTTCATTCCTTATGGTATTATCTGATTGACAGGAACCAGCCAGAAATAATATTACTTCACACAAGGCAAAAAATTAAGCAAGAGGATGGCATATTTACAGAGAGTGACTGAATTTCTCTAGAAGTTCCAGGTTTTTAGCAGAAGCTCAGTAAGTGGGTTGATGTCAACTGAGATGGTCTTCCTCAGAATTTAAAAATTGTTCCAGGAGCAGCTTTGAACATGGTGGCTACTTGGGGGTCTCTCAGGGTCCACCTGTGCTTGCTGTGCGGCATAGTAAGCTGTTTGCATTATTGGCATACATGCTTATACATACATACATGTATTGGCATACAAGCAGTACATCTGGAAATAGTTATATAAATCAGCAGTGAGGATGGGACAGGAGTTTGGGAGCACCCTTGGAAATAACATAAATATAACATACTAAAAATACTAAAATTTTTAAATAGCTTCAAAATTGCAAACATGCAGACACATAAATGAAAACAAACCAAACCAAACCTTGTCATTTAGGTAATTATTTGTTACTTGAACTTTCTACAGTAATTGTAGAACTCTTGGAAACAAATGTTGGCATGACTCCTTGTCTTTTTTATCTTTTTTTTTTTTTAATTCTAAATAAGTCCTATTAATAGAAAATTCCCACCTGTGTTAAGAATTACACTATGGTAATTGCAGCAAAGAATAACGGCTGGTTTATTTCAGTTACAGTTTTCTGCAGTCAGAGTTTTTCCTTTCAGAAAGACAGAGCAAAAGTAGTTTTCCAGTCTCAAGGAGCTTACCTAATTACAATCTCATTTCTAACTGTGAACATCTGCAAACACACAGCTGAATCAAAAGATCAAGGTATAAAATAAATAACTGCAAGCCTGTTGATGCCTAAACCTTTAAAAAACAAAGCAGTCATACAAGCAATTTACAGAATGAAAAGTAGTAAAATTCAAAGCATTAAAATTCTGAACAATCTTCCTTAAAGCCTCTCCTCAATGGAGAATATTTAAAGTAACTAGCTTCAGCAGGGTCAGCATGAACTTGAAACAGCACCTGGAAGCTTAGGCACTGTGATATGTAAAGGTTGTAGCCCAACTAGAGGCAAAACCCCAAAAGCCCGATGGCTTCGTGCAGGGGGATAAAATAGTTATGTTCCTAGAAGATGGAATGAATGGAGCTGTAACAGCTTGTGGTTTTTCTTCAGCTCCTCAGTACCCATGGCCACTGTTCTGTGACTCTGAATCATATGAAGGTTTTGGTACACAGCTTGTAGGGTTAAAAAAAGGTGCCCAACACTGACATAACAGCTTTTGAAAACAAGAACTATAGAAATTCTTGTTCAAGTAAAATAGATTTACCCAGGGTATTCTGTGTCAAGTAACTGACTGTTAGACACGAGACATGCAGCAGACGTGAAACGGACCACTTATGGGCTGAAGAAGAAAGCGGGAGCAGAGACTCTTAAACTATCCGAGACCTAAGCAAAAGAGTTCATACAGCACAGTGCTGTGCTTGCAGCTACCCACTCACCCCTGGATGGAGTACACACCCACTCACCTGCTGGCACTCTGCCTGAGATTAGAGAAGATGGAAGAGTATCCAGACCACTGCATAAGATGCAGTGAGGCCTCCTGAGAACTAATGTATTCAATATTAGGTCAGCTGTATTCACATCAAAAGCTGTAACTGGCAGAGAAAATTACTTCTGTCTTTTAAACGTAGAAAGAAAGAGACTATTTTATCAGTAAAGGCTAAAAAGCTGTATTTAACACTGGAAAACAAAGTCAGGGAGATGTGATTGCATTAAAGAGGCATATGTATGAAAGAGGCAAAACAAGACAGTGTAAGATCTTTTAACTAATAATATATATTAAAACATACCCTCATTCTACTGATCTCTCTCCAAAGATGTAATTAATTCACATGAAGTGAAAAATAGCAGAGAGTAGCATGAGAAGAGCTATTGCAGCTCAGACCAAAGGTTTATGTATTCCAACTGCCAGCCTCTGACAGTAGGCAGTACCAACCATCTCAGAAAGGTTGTAAGAGCCAAGGAAGCATAAATTACTTGCTCGGAATACTCTCCCACCTCAAAATAATTGCAGCTCAGAGACTTTCAGATGTAGAAATGGCCTTTTCTATTTTACTGCACTCAGTGATTTCTTCTTCCATTTTTATGTGCAGTAACTTTTTTAACCATGATAATTTCCAGAATCTATAGTATCTCATGGTCATAGTTCAATTTTAATTGCCCAAAGAAATGTATCTTCCTGTTTGTTTTGAATTTACTGTCTTTTAACTTCATTTAATGAATCTTGTTTTATTAGAAAAGAGAGTAAACAACTATTCTTTAGCTTCTCTCTCCTTGGCACTCATAGTTTTGTGGGTCTCTCTCACGTTACTGCCCAGATGTCTCATCTCAAATCTGAAGAGTCCAAGTCCTTTTAGTCTTTCTTTATAGAGAAATCACTGTATATTTGTTTTCATATTTGTTGCCCTCCTCTGAATTTCTTTCAGTTTTAGCACATTTTTAAGGGATGTCAGAATTTCAGTGTTCAAGAAGTAGACACACCACGGATTCCAGTAGTAACAAAATAATATTTTCTGTTATCTCCCAATAATTTATAATATTATATTTTTCCTACTGCTGTTGACCTGAATTTGTTTGAGAATTATCACACTCCAATATCTCATTCTAGAGTAATTACAATAAACTCAGAGCCCACTATTTTGTAATTGCTTTTTATTAAAATTGCTTTGTTTCTATATAACTATTCAGTCCTGCCTTTATGCATCATATTATATCTATCTACTCATGTTAACTGACTCCTTCAAAGAATTCTAGCTATATCTACAGTGCATGATTTTTAAATATATATATATATATATAAATATATATATCCCTAATATATAGTATTTTTTCTTATTTCTCAAGATTTCAGCTGTGCACCGAGAAGGTTTGTTGGTCTGTCATTTCATCAAATAATCTTTTTAAGGAAGGGGACGCTAGTCAAATCAGTCACTACTTATGGTCCCAAGGCTGGTTTAGAACTTCTGACTCAACACTATCTACTCCAAATTGATTGAGGACTTCAAATTCAATTTTCCAAATCTATGAACTGCTTCCTATAGTTCTCCTTGCCTAAAGAAAAATAAGCAATAAAACACATCACCACAGCTGAAGCAGATTTAGAGAAGACACAATAGGTTCACATTCCGAAAGTGCTATAGCTTTTTGTTATGGTATTAAATAAACATAAATTTAATTGCTCGTTTACCTAACTTATATGGTTATAAACAGCAAAAATGGAAATCTTTGCTTTTATTTAATGCAATAGATTAAAACAGGCTAAGAAAGATCATTTTTCTCTTATTATTTCACATGTATGACACCACAGAAGTATGCCACACAGAAGCGTTCCACACCCTATTTAAAAGCCATTACTGTGGCTTTGCATATGAGATTACAATAATATTGATGTTTATCTCCAGCACCAGCTTTCATCTTAACTTCTAAAGGAAAAAAAAAGAAAAATAACAAAGAAAACAAACACGGCTGAAATTTTCTTTTTGTATTGAGTTGTACATTTTTGACTTTAGGAATGGCTATGCTTGAATTTAAACCGATGAGAAAATTTATTTTTATTTACATTAATTTTTAATATATGTGGGCTTCCAATACTAGAAAGTATCCAACCACATTTGCTTGTCCATTTATATGCTAGAATCATGTCAGACAGGTGCTTGTAAGTTTGACAATGTTGTTTCAGAAGCTCTGCAGAAGTCTCGCCACAAAATACCAGCAGAAGAGATGATGGCATGAAGCCTTCTCTTTCCACAGAGCCCTCTGAAGACTTGTGAAACTTTAATTAACAATCTTTCAGGAACCAACCACTCATTTCTGTCTTTCATTGTTCCTACACATGTAGCTGCTCCTAAAGCAATTTCTCACTGGAAAGGAAACTGCTCATGTTAAAACGGAGAGCTTTCCTCACTGCATTTCACACAGACCACAGCCACCTCATCACATAGTTTTATTGCCCACCAGCCATGTTACAGAGCCCCATCAATTCTCTCAGCTGTGGCTAAAGTGATAGAATCTCTTGGCTTTCATTACCTCTCTCTAAAACTCTGGTGTGCTTCCCTGAAGGAGTATGTACAAGGCAAAAGGTAGGCAGCTGCACCAAAGTTGTTATAGGAAAGGATTCTCTCTTGATTCAGTCAACTGTTGCAAAGTTTTTCACAGAGGAGGTTATTCATGAGGCAAGCCTCTAAAACTGTGCCTTAGTTAGTTATTTATCAAAATTATTGTGATATTAAAGTTATCAAAATGTATCGTTTCAATTGTGCACACTGTATGCCATGTTTTCAAAATCTCAGAATTATTATTTTTTGAGACACAATGTAAAAGAAGTAACTCATTTGAAAACTGTTTTCACAGATGTTATGATACCATCTTTGCACCTAAAAGACTCTTAAGTGCATCTATGATTTTCCCTAAATTGGTAACAAAAAATTCACTGACTTCTGAGGAGTCAAGATCCCACTGTTTGTAGAAAAAAAGAAAATAAATTCAAAGACACGTTTAGTAACAGTAACACTGTTATGCTTACTGTAAAGATTTTTTTTCCTCAGGTTTAAAAATAAGTAGAAGTTTAAAATACAACAAGATCAGCCAGGGATTTATGGAAATGTGAAATGAAGACTTGCTACAGGAAAAGCAAATAACTTAGCAGAGAAAAAAAAGACAAGATTTCACTTCCAATTAGATGAATAGAATGAAATGGAATAGTTCAGTTAGAAGGGACCTTCAAAGATCCAACTTCCTGACTACTGCAGGGCTAACCAAAAGTTAAAGCATTTTATTGAGCATTTTATTTTATTGAGGGCATTATCCAGATGCCTTCAGAGCACTGACGGACTTGGGGCATCAAGAGAAATACTGCGTAAAGATTCATAAAGAGAAATGCTATGCCATAAGAAGGTGGGTACAGACCTGAAAGCTCATGAAATAGCTGAGGCTCTTTCTGCAGAACTCACACATATTTAACAGTGATAGTCACACAGCGTCCAGAGCCTTGCCTGTATTTTGCAGTATAGCTTTCCACATAGAGAACAGCAGGGATTACTGTTTATTTTTGGTCAAAATTCACTAACGCTGACAGCACCATTTTCTAAAGGGCTTTCATGAGATTTTATGCGAAACATACATATTGTTTTGTATAGTAGTAGCATTAGCTGTTAGCATGGAGATAGATGCAATCCTTGAATCAGGAAGCTGAGAGAATATAGGGCAAAAAGTACCTCTGCTTCTGCATTCTTACATACTCACCAGCCACTAGCCACTCTCACAGCACAGACAACAGTTGTTCAGCCTAATGTAGCAGATTCCTACATAACTGCTGTCCTTCACCAGCATCTATCCCTCTACAACCCCTGCCACAACCACAAGCCCATCTCCTCCCTTTTCTTTCTTGCTATGGCCATATGCTAATTGAGGCACTTGTTATCCATCCAGAGGAAACTCTGGGCTTTTTGCCTTGAATGTCTTCCAAGAGTGCAGCATTTAAGTTAAATAACTGGAGAGAGTCTTCAGACCAGAGAAGGATATTTGAACTTACACCATCATTATTAATACTAGCACTTCAATGAGCAGAAGGGTCTCAATATACTAAGTCAATTACATAGCCCCCCCCCCCCCCCCAAAAAAAAATCAGGTTACATTAACAGGAATAATAAGTTATAAAAGAGAATGCCAGTATTTTCCAGATGAATTCTTACACCAGCTGTGTCTCCATTTACCACTGCTATACCACAAGAACTTTAAACTAGATTGCTCTTATCTCCTACCTTCTTTGATGATTCAACCTGAAAATAATTGAGATGTCTGCTGAAACCTATCTATAAAATTAATTTTCTTAACGACTTCTTACAACAAATAGAAATAAAAAAAAAATAAAAATAAAAAAAAAAAAAGATCCAGGTTCTAACTGGGAAAGCCATTGTCTATCAGGAAAAGCAAAAACTAAAATCATTTGGTCACATCTCCTACAATCAAAGTATTTGAGTATATTAAACATGTAGGAGTGTTTATTGTTTACTCAATTTCTCAATTTCCTTAAATTATAATAGCCTATTTTTAATTAACTATGTTTTCATACAATCAATTGATTTAAAAATTTTATACTGCATACTACTTAGATTTAATTAATAACAATTTAATACATTAATAATGAATTAAAAAATCATTTTTATTATCAATTTTGCATCAACAGTATATACAGATACATATGAATTAATTAAAATTGATTGATAATATTCTAAATATGTTTTTTGAAGACACTGCATGGTGCACACGTTTGCAAAACAGATATTTAAATTAACATTTGAGAGGAATCACAAATATTTCCAGGTTGAATCATCAGAGGAAATGAGAAACAGGAACAAGATAGTTTACCAATTCTTGTGGCTCATCAGTGTCAATGCTATATGAAAGGCAAATTCATCTGAAAGAATACATGCACGTTCTATACCTTATATAAATACTGTGTAGATATTTATTAAATACTAGAAAGAAACTTGGCTAGAGACTTCTTTTTTTTAGAGACTTCCAGACATTCTCAAAGAATGTCATAATACTGTAATTAATGATGATCGTAATAAATAATCACTGTCTGGGCACACAGAAAGAACGAATAGATATTCCAATTCTCAGTCTAGAAATCTGGGCAGCATTTAAAAATTACTTTCTATGAAACACAAATGTGATATACAGCACTGTCAGAAAAAACATTTATGTTATGTTCAGAGAATTCCAGGAGCACCTTCTCACAATATTCAATTGGGAATGTGGGAAGTTCAGGATTCTGAAACAAAAGTAAAACAGTACCAAAAAAAAAAAAAAAAAAAAGGTTGGTGGCTACCTACTGCTAATTAAATTTGTTTTGATATTACATTAGTTTCTCTTGGTCGCTGTTCTATAGTTGTAATGCACTGAGGCTGACACGGGAATTAGTAAAATTATTGTTCGCTTGCTACTGTTGCTCCAATGGAAACCAGGTGACACCAACAAATCCTGGAGCATCAAATTTACTAAAGAATATTCTGAATAACTCTCACTTATTAACTTTTTATCATGCTAATATTGTCTGAATACAACCAACCTGGCTTGCATTTTCTTCATCAAGAATTTCAGTCTATAATCTGCTTACTTGGCCATGAGTTAGCTGCCTCTTCCTGGGGCATAAAGAGAGGCAGCTCATCAAGAGAGAGCACAGAAAAACCCCAAGGAGCAGGAGTGAAGAACCACCTGGCAAGAAAAACTGGAAATGGTTCAGAGAAGAGACATGAATAGGGCTGAGACTGAGACTTGTCAGAGAAAACTGACAGAACTCCTGAACAGAAAGGTTGTGTTCTGCCCCCTATGTAATTAAGAAGAATTTTGAGAGACAAAACTGGGGCAAAGTGTCCATCATCTTGTAATACAAAACATAGCCAACATATTGGCTAGCACAGAAACACTTCTTTATTACCTGTGACAGTATGGATTTCTGCTTTTTTCCTTCACAAGTGAACACGAAACAATGCACAACTCTATTCATGTGCTTATTTAAACTGTGAAAAGTCAGACCTACTTTATACCACTGAAGATGACCTTCTTGTAACCTAAAACATCCATCAGAGGAACAAGGGATGCTATAAATCCTGCTTTAGATACGCGGATTAAAAACATTCTTTGCGTTTTTACTTATTTTTTCAATACTGAATTTCTTTATACACTTTTGTGAACACAAAACCTTCTCAGGAGATTTATTCAATCTCTGCAAAATTAAGTAGCTAAACTGAAACAGCACTGGAGGAATCTGCAACCTCTAAATAAGCCATGATGGCACACACTTCATTTGAAAGGCAATGCTGATAATTCAGCAAGACGTTTCTGTAAAATGGGCTAAATAAATTATGTATTTGGCATACGCGCAATAACAGGAAAATATTTTTCATCCAAGTGTTTCAACTTTTGAAATATTTTGGCACTCAGAGCAAACTTGCAAAACAAATCATAAATGAAGCCTCATCTCAGTTTAGAATGTCTCCTGATTCTGGCTTACCTGGCAAGCGCACCACCCTTATTCACACACATGCTTGAAGAACAGGGACAAAAAGTTCTCAGAAAGGCCTGGTTAAGTTTTCAGTCCAGGTTCACTCTCACTCCAATTTGAGTCTTAGGAAATTTTACACAGGTTGTTAAGAAGCATTTTCAGCAGTAAGTAAAATTTATGACCCTTGTGGTACTTAACATTCATTTTCCCCACAACAAATTCTTTCTTCTTAAAAGCATGCTGTCAGCTCTCTCATCTGCTAAGTATTTTGCCTACAACAAAATCAGAACACTTTATCCTTTAAAGTGTATGATTGTGATAAATCATTCAGGGAAAAAGTAATGCTGGAGGGGTGGAGAAAACATTAACATATATTAACTTTCAAAACTTACTTGCACAAGGTTGTATTTATGTTAAATTTTCTACAAAGTCAGTTACACATAACTCAGCTACATATTTGGCACTTTAATCATATTTTCTTTAGTTCTGACCATCAGCTTTAACCACACTTCCCTAGTACCTGCAAGAAATTTCCATTATGGTTTTAGTAAACTGTTTTCTTTTTGCAGTTATCACTCAAAGTACAAAGTAGTAAGGAAAACTGCCGCAGTAGCTGACTTTGTTCTTTCTTTGCGATATACCAAACCCTTATGGCGAGCTCTCTTGGAGTACTTAAGTCCTTAAATCATATATTTTTCTTTCCAAATTGTACCTAGGTGAATTTGGTGAATACTTGACTTACGACTTCACCTACAGTTCTCATTTCACCATCATTCCTGCTGCACATTTTCCCTCTACAGGTTCTCCACAGTAAAGTTGTACTTTTCTGCAAGAGACAACCTAAAGCCTACAACATTTCGGGTATGAGTCAACTGAGTACTTATGATATACTGGTTTATTATGCAGTGAAACAAGATAATCTAGTGTGTCTGAAAGCCAAGACACTTTATTTCCAGACCTTAAGAGAAAAAGAAATAATAAAATAGGATTCTACTAATTCCTTTCAATCTCATTAGAATTTTTGAAGAATCTGAGTAACTGTATTCTCAGAAAACTTGCAACATCACATAAATATTATTTAAACAAGCATTTTTTCCATTGTTCCATGCTTGTGCCTCAGATATATTCACACTTATACATTTACAATGCTTTAGCAAAACTTCTGCTTAATTACATGTTTGTGCAAGAAATAAAGGCTACAATATGAAGGGAGCAAAAATGTCAGTTTGCAAGCATCATCAGAAAACATCAAATCTAAATCAGTTCTACCTTGCACAGTTATTGTTTAATTTCCATATATTTTAAGATTTGAAAAAGCTGAGAATAACCTTAGAATAACCTTTTGTTTTTTACTAAAGACCGTCATTAGTGAAAGTCTTTCAGAAGTACTTTTTCTCATGCAACTCCTATCCAAAATTGATCTGAAATTTTGAGAAATGAAAATTACAAATGAAAACTAGACAAACATATGCATGATTCAGTTATGTACCTTACTAAGTTTTTCCATGTCTTGATAGTATCCTGCTGCCTTTTTCTGCTCTTTGTTTGCTTCTGAAACAAGCCTCACGATAGTTTCTCTGCTAGCCTTGGACTCCATCTAATGGCCATCAATAGCTTCTTGAAGAGCAGCAACCTGACCTTTTAGTGCCAGATTTTCTTTACATATTTCACAGACCTAGAGAGATAATTCAAATAGTGGAAACATTTTTTAAACAATTAATTATGTTTATTCATCCCAGTATACAGCTCCTAATCATCCTAATACAGACATGATGTTTCCGAGAACCCTAGGCCAGATTTATAATTGCATTCTACTACTCCTTTCTAAAAGAGCAGAAAGACAATTAAAATGAGAACCATATTCCCACCAGAAACTCACATCTTAGTGCAGTGTGATTCAGATTTACCCCCACACAATGTCTATGATCTACTAAAGAGGTGAAGAGCTACTGGCACTTTTGAGTATCTGCAGTTGACATAAAGCAGGTCTCAAAACAAAAACAGATCATATAACTATCTTCATGTGAAAAGCAGACTGCTTTGGTTGGGCTTGTTAAGATTTATGCCTCTCATTTGGAACGACAAACTGAAAGCTGCATTTTATGCTTGAAACTTTTTAGGCAAAGGAAGATTTGAGTTAGTAACAGCTATTTCATGAGCGTATTCAAGAGCAGGGCCAAATACCTGGTGAGCTGCTGTGCTGAACAGCCAGCACCTTGGAAAAAGGAGTATTTCCAGTAAGATTCTGGTGCTGTTTTGGTACATTACGTTGTTTCCAAGAAGGGAGTAGATAAGTGTGGGCGCTTCAAAGACTGCATTAGGAAAAAAATGTACCCTGACTGGTAGCTAAGTTTTCCTAATGCATACAATTTTCAGTGCAAGCTAGATTTCCCAAATAGATCTATTAATTGTCAGGAAGAAAAGAAAAAAAAAAAAGAGACAATGTATACTTTAAAAAATAAATAAATAAATGTTTATTTGCTTAATTTAAAGCATGTAAGAGATGCAGCTTAATGCAAGTATCTTTGCCTCCAATGACAACTAGCCAAGTTTTGTTACGTGTATCTGTTGCAATTTGAATATGCTTGTAATATTATGAGGGCAAGGACTGTAAGAAAACTGTGACACCTACTTAGATCATCTTATTTTATTAATGTTTCCTTATAGCCAGGACAGTTATAGTATGAATATAACAAAAGAGAAATTCCCAAAATACCGAGTGTGCTCCCAAGTGAAGAAAAGCGGCTATACAGAAGACTAGACACTATATAAGAACGCATAAAATTAGAATAAAGTGCCCTTCAGCAGCCTCTAAAAGGTTGAAAGAGTACACAAACAATTTTCCTTTCCTAAGTGGACGTTCTGCATTCAGTACTTCAGGAATATTCTGAGGGGAGATAATAAATTTTTATGCTTAAGTTTCAAATACACCCTATATTGATTCACAGCATTTTATTACTCAGTTAACAGTTACACAGGGCACAGTTAAGGTTGTTTTAGCAAATGCCATTTCAGATATTTCTACTTAATGGTACGTCAGCTTGAGATAAGTATTAAACACAAGTGGTAGAATTTGCATGTCATCTTGTGATGCCCATTGCTAATGTTTTCAGGAAAGCTTTCAACCATATCAAGGTTGTACTTGGAAACTATAGGCTGATAAAATATGTACGCAAATAAGACTGAATTCACTAAAGTCAATTAGTGTTCAACACCTTTGAAAATCAGGCCAATATGAAAAACCTGTCTTAAACGATACCACTCTGCAAATTATTATTTAAGACAAAGATTCCTCTTTATATATATATAATAAACAAATATTCTTCTACTAATTTTCTACGTAGAAGGATTAATTCATTTTCTTCGTCAAACCAGTTTTTTGGAGGGGTTGTTTGTTTTGTTTTTATGAATTAAACTAACTTTGTCACTCCTGCGGATATTCCTAAAACACAGTAAAAGGTTTTAATAAGTCTTGTCCACACATATTAGAAAACCCTTGCTTACACAATCACCTTTGACATTAAATGTTCCTGTGGTTTCTCTTTCTCTCTGATGTCTGCGTCCAAGAATTCAGAAAGCTGTGAAAGGAGCTCTTCATACTTTCTGCTGATCTTAAAAGCTTGTGTCTTGCTTTCTTCACACTCATTCAAATATTTACTAATTCAACGAAATAGACAAACCAAAAAAAATCAGGATAAATGTTCTCTGAAACACAATTCTAGGCAAAAGATATTATCCCAAGATGATTGCTAGCTTCTGCATACTGGAAAATGAATTTTGAAAGTTACATGTTATGTAGCTCTCTCTACATACTGTTTAATATATATAACTTTTTTTAGTCACCTTATGTGTGAACACGTCTTCATCTTTGCTTTTGATTAGCACTTTAAAGAATCTTCTACAATCCCAACCACATTCTCAGCACAAAATTTCAATAAAAGAACTAGGTAGCATCAATGCACTGTCCTCAGGATATTCAAAATGGAGGCTGCACGTAAAAGCTTAGGAAAAGGGGGAAGAGCGATCAAATTACAGTAAAAATATATTAAAGCACTTATCATCCCTCTCTAATGAAACTGACAGTGCTGTTCAAAAAACAGGGGAAAGACAAGCCCCTCCTGACTGATGGAAGCGTAGGGCATCCAGAGAGCTTGTGAGGGGAAGTTCACAGGCAAAAGCAGAGAGGAGAGACACTATTTTGCTGCACATACACACTCTTCTGCGGTGTAACACTGCCCATGAACACAGGGCATAGAGGTAAAGAGGTTAAAAAAAAAAAGTGCAGGTTGGATTCAGGTTAAAGGCATCCATTAAAGAAAAAAAGCATCAAGGGATCACCACAATATTATGCAGAAAAGGCAGCTTTTTGTCATCAGTTTCATCACTTTCAAAAGGTGCCTACCATACAGATACATAACTCATGTGAAACACCTATCAGTCCTACTGCTAAAGGTAGCAACATTAACAGCAGGTATCAGTTTGTAAGTGTTCCCTGTAAGAATGAACAAACAACAGAGTGGCCTAAATATGTTTACTCCCTTCCAGTTGCCAGGAACAGTTTCCCATGTCTGGGAAACATGCATTGCCGTAGCCTGCACAGATAGCAAATGTGCTATTATGTCTAAATCTTGCTCACGATGCCGTAACACTGAGCATCACTCCTGAAAAACTACAAAGAGAGTGACTAACAAAAATAATCCCCAAACAAAGTTCAAAATTCATTTAATCCAAACATCAACTCCAAATCTATTTTGGAGTATCTTATTAGAAGGAGGAGCAGTTTATACTTGTGGTACACCAGTCTCAGTACACCTGTCAACTGACGCTGAAGAAAGGAACTGCTAACAAGCTGTCCATAGCACTTGCTAATCCCAACAGCATGCAGAGATCGGATATAACATTACCGTACAGCACAGAAACAGCATCGACAATTCTCAGTTTGGAGCCATTCTCCGATAAAACCCATGAAAATGGTACTCAGTGGTAAAAATACACTCAGTGCAAGAGACAAATCTATTGAGCTTCCAGATAAGAAAGTACTTTCTAAAGCAAGGTCTTCACAAAGATTTGAATGCTGAAATAAAATGAGATGTGAGATATCACCAAACAGCTGTTTAGGGCAACTAGTTTATTGAAACTGTTAAATACTTGTTTATGAGAGCACAGCACTGTTCAAAGTTTTCAAGGTGGTCATGCTAGCCATTTCTGGGCTCATTCTTCTCCATTTCTGATTTCTTCCTCTCTAGGATGGCAATCAAACAGGCACAGAGCATCACTTCATAATCACTTTCATAAAAGCAGCATGAGAAACCTATAGAAAATGCACAGTGGGTGCAAAGGCAGTCCATTAAATGTCCACTAGATTGCTGTAAGACAGTCCTGGAAAACTTCAAGATGGAACCTTAGGAGAGAGGAAAGCAAGGTTGTTGTCAGTGCTTCAAAGGGGAAGACAGGAGAACAAAGAGGAATGGAAAACATTAATTACTGCTCTGCACAGGATGCAGAGAACTCTGTGTAATACTGCACAGCACCCACTGTGAACCAGGAGAGCTTTGCTTTCTGCAAAGCACGCTCTGACCCTCAGAAAACAAGCACCTCGCAGCTTTCTCACCTCCAGGCAATTGGCATTCTCCTCCGTTACCCCAGCAAAACTAAGCTGTGAGATGGTTACTAAACTGCTGTCCTGAGGAGGGATACATCAGAAGTGAAAAGGTATGAAAATCCAGAAATGCCATACATGCACATATATACATTAGAATATTGTATTAAATTGACTGCCAATCATGCAAATTGTTCTATGGCTTTGAAAATAAGGTGCATCACCCACAGAACCAGGAGCACTGCTAAAAATAAACAATTGGAAGAACAAATCATACACTTGACAACCCGACGAATAACCTAATTACCTTCAGTACAGCCATAAAGGTGTCAGCACTTAGATAATAGGCATTCAGGTACAAAAAGTGGAACACAGCTCTTTCACAGTTTTGCTAGCTCTTCAGAACTAATGAGCAAAGAGAAGGGGAGAAAAAAAAATGCTCTTCACAGCTCAGGTTCTAAAAATACTTTGGCAATAGACATGTTGAGTAGAAAAATATCATTTTTAATAGGGGAGATGTACTTCTTGGAAACCAATCACAGAATGCATTAAATATTTTTGACTGTATCCCTTGGTATACAATGCAAACGTGTGTTTCGTGCCTACTGGCTTGCTCTTCCCTTTTATCAGTGGTTTTCAATTAAAATCTTGGATACCTAATTATGAACAGCCTTGTTCTACTAAGCTGGTCAGACTAAGCAAGTTCACTACTGAGTCAACACATTGATTAGTATTAAGGGGCACATGTAACCACCAGCTGAGGATGAGAAAAAGCTTTGAAAGCATGTACCGTAGATTCATAATCAGTTTAATCCAACATGGTTGTTGCTTCCAGAACAGCAGGCTCACTTCCCTTTGTCCCTTTCCTTTTGCCAACCGTCTAGTGGTACAGCCAGGTACACAGCTAACTGGATCTGGGATTGTCAGAGCTGCAAATTGAGCTTTTTATTTTGCTCACTTTTCTCTTGGAGCAGATCCCTGGTCCCTGACCACCATGCAGCAACACAAATGGAAATACTGACACACGTAACATGAGCAAAACAGAGCAGCTACCTAAAAGACAGGACCACAGTGGGAGAAACAGCACAGATTTATACCACATAAAACTTACCATATCCCTGTAACAATAGGCTAACTCTGATGCATGGTATTTTGGCAGATTTCTCCTAGCAAGTGAAGCAAACAGGATAGGAGGCCCTTCTTTCTTTTTTTCAAAAGTAGCATTTTAAAGAGTCTTAATAACCATTATCTCAGAGACTGTGATGTTTTCTATGTTGCTAGGACGCATAATACACTTTTTGGCTTTACTATCCCTTGCTTATATTGGGATTGTATCTAAAAACCTCGTCAATCAACATTAGCACTCCCCAGGCAGGTTCTTTTAGCAATTCAGCTCATAACAGACAAGTGCACTGCAATGGATTTCTCCAGATACTAAAATAACTTAATTATCCACTTCTAACTCACAGAGCCTGAAAGAGCTGTGCAAAATACTGATTTGAGAATTACAGATATCTGGTAATGCTTGTCTTGCTTTTAACTAGACAATATCAAGACAGACACAGATATTAGCCTTGTAATGGTGAAAAATCCATTAAAAAAGAATCATAGAATGGCTCGGGTTGGAAGGGACCTCAAAGATCATCTAACTCCAAGCCCCCTGCCATAGGCAGGGATGCCACCCACTAGATCAGGTTGGCCCAGACCCCACCCAGCCTGGCCTTGAACACCTCCAGGGATGGAACATCCACAACTTCTCTGGCAACCTGTTCTTGTGTCTCAGCACCCTTACAGTATAGAATTTCCTCCTAATATCTAGTATAAATCTTTTTTAGTTTAAATAAAATAAATCTCTTTATCTCTATCTCTTTTTTTTTTTTTAATAAATCTCTTAGTTTAAGATCATTCCCCCTTGTCCTATCTTTATCTACCTGAGTAAAGAGTCACTCTCCATCTTTTTTATAAGACCCCTTTAAGTATTGAAAAGCCACAATGAGGTTTCCCCGGAGCCTTTTCTTCTTCAGGCTGAACATCCCCAGCTCTCTCAGCCTTTCTTCATAGGAGAGGTGTTCCAGCCCTTTGATCATCTTTGTAGCCCTCCACTGGACCCGCTCTAACAGCTCCACATCTTTCTCGAGCTGCGGGCCCCAGACCTGGATACAGTATTCCAGGTGGAGCCTCATGAGGGCAGAGTAGAGGGGAAAAATCACCTCCCTTTACTGCTGGCCACTCCTCTGATGAGGCAGCCCAGGATGCAGTTGGACTTCTGGACTGCAAGCACACACTGCTAGCTCATGTCTCGCCTTCTGTCCACCAGAACCCCCCAAGTCCTTCTTTGCAGGGCTGCTCTCAATGAGTTCTTCTCCCAGTCTGTACTCATGTCCAGGACTGCCCTGACCCAGGTGCAGCACCTTGCATTTGGACTTGTTGAACCTCATGCAGTTCACATGGGCCCACTTCTCCAGCCTGTCCAGGTCCCTTTGGATGACATCCCTTCCTTCTACTGTACCAACTGCATCACTCAGCTTGATGTCATCTGCAAACTTGCTGAGGGTACACTCAATCCCATCATCTATGTCACTGATGAAGATATTGAAAAGCACTGGTCCTAAGACAGACCCCAGAAGGACACCGCTTGTCATCGGTCTCCACCTGGACATAGAACCCCTGACCACTACTCTCTGGGTGCAGCCACTGAGCCAATTCCTTATCCTTTCTTTTTTTTTTTTTTTTTTGGGGGGGGTGTGCGTGCATATTGTGGTTACACCAAGCTGACTCATTATAGTGATTTCTTCTCCAAAGGACACAACTCTTAAAACCCCGTTTATGGTCTAACAACTCAAACCTAAATACCAGTTTTGAAACCTTCCACACACACTCAGGTACAATTGTTTTACAGAACATAACTGCAGATCTGAATTCTGTCATAAATTCTGCCCACCAACTTATTTTTCTGTTGACAACTGCAGCTTTCTGTCATCAAAAAATGTTTCTCATCTCACATGAATCTTACTTAAGTTTGGCATTTTGCTCATGAAGTTTCTCCTTCAGCTCACAGTTTTCCTTGAATGCTGCCTGAGCTGTCAGCTCAGCCTGTTTTTTGGAAGTGGCAAGTACACTGGACTCTTCCTCTGTCTCTCGAACTCGAGTTTGCAAAGACAGGAGAAGAGACGCCTGTCTAGCATTGTTTTCCTTGTAGCTTTCAGCTTCAGCCTTCAGCTCTTGAAAAGAGGCTTCCTTAGAGACCATTCTGGACCTGAGTTCTAGAAGCTATAAACAGAAAATGAGAAAATTAATTAAAAAGGAAAAATAATTTCGTGCAGACTGACATGCTTGCCTGCATTAAAAGTTCAATAACGTGACAAGAAACACAGACTTGTGAGAAGACAGTCTTCTATCACTATGAAACTGAGTGGAGGGAGACAATTTTATTTTATATTACTAAAAGAAAATAATAGGGGAAAAAAAAACTTATGTTGTATAATACAACTTAATATAATCTCTCTGCCTGGAAGATACATTTGCTCACAAATACAGAATTAGAAAATACCCACTTTACTTCTCACACACAACCTTAACTCACCTCCCTTATGCAGCTGCATTACAATACAGTAATTAATACCACCATTCCCTCTTTTTTTTTGCCTGCCTCCTCCCTGCTCCCAGTTCTAGTGCACAATTCCACAAATAATGTATAGCTGTGGGGAGATGTAATAGCAAAGTATCCTGTTTTATGAGGGTGGAACCTTTTGATGATTTGCAGCATATTCAGAGGCAAAGAAGTTTCTGGAGATTTGTGCTTTAAGGTAATCTCTTTCCAGCTTATGCAAACAGTTATTTTTTGGTCAGTGAAATGTAGCTCGATTTACACAGAAACGGCAAGAGAGACTTGTAAGGAGGAGGAGGAGGGAGATTACTGCCAAACGTTAAGAACCTGATCCAGAGATATTAGAGCCTCCCAGTAGTTCATGGAGTTCATTCATTTTTCTTTACCTTCCCCTCTCTCTTTTTGTTAAAGTACCATTTTCCATTGAATTATTTATGCTACAGACTTCTGCAAAAGATTGAGCTTCAAGCAGATGCACCAAGCACACACAGAATTTCAGTTCAACTATTTTACTTTGTTAAAAGCAACATATAATTTAAAGCAAAACTTTTACTATTAGAAGTGTTAAGGTTTGATTCCAGCTTTCCTGACAATTCCAGATATAAGCAGCAGGGCTTTTAACTTGTGGCAAGCATCAGTGAATATTTAAGACATCAAGCTGCAATACAGGAGGTCAGAAAATTCATGGTTCTACCAGGAGCTTCTGGTGTGACCAAACCTAAGATACTCAGAGTGAAATTCCAGGAGGCTGGTGAGCCAACTGAACAGCCACTGCCTTTGGAGCTGACGTAAACCAGTGCTGATTTTGAGAAATGCAGCTCCATCCTTTCCCAGTCTCATAGGCTTCATGTCCATACTCCACCCTCTTCTTTGCGCTAGCAGAAATACTCCTATGGCGATGAGATGAAATAGATCAGGAAACTGATCCGGCTCAAAAAACGACCCAGAAGGAAAGGCTTTATCCTTCAGCTGGATCCGTTCCACAGTCCAGCACACCATAAGACACAGACATTTGTGCCAAGGCAAACGATAGGACAGTGTGGGAAAGGAAACAAGCAGCTGAAGGAACAGCAGGATTGCTTTGTTTGGCAGTTAAACCAAGTTATGGTAGCTTAAAGTGTTCATAACCTTAAAATTTTCTCTGTGGTTCAACTCCCCATCTGCAAAATGTGATATTTTTTCCTCTGTCTATTGCCTTTGTGGTCAGTTCCAATAGCAGAATAAAACAAAAATAATCCCATATTATGAATTTTAAGAGTGCTCAGCGTAACTGGGCTCTGACCCCAGCTGGGTCATGAAGGTCTTTATTAAGAAGAGCATGAACAGCTGCTTTCTTGACTATTCTTCTGTTTTGCAAGAACAGTGCTGAAAGATTCTATAAATCAGTCGGTCATGCTGGCAATAAAGCCATTCGAGATTTCCAGTGAAAAAAATTCTGTCTATGAGAACATGGAATTCTGTACAACTTTGTGAAAAAGAAATTTAGAGTACTTATCCTAGATAGCAATTAACTGTAAAAGATCTTTGCAGTAATTTCAGGATCAACTGGTCGAATTCAAGCTCAGCTGACAGACACTCATCCCTATAGCTCTGACTGGATACTGAATAAACAATTCATTCTTCTACAATATTACATGTTCTTGCTGTTTCCCATATTCAGTTATCTACAATAAAATAAATTTTATTTCATTGACTCTTTTTTAAGGTTCAGAAGCTATGCAAGTGTTTCTCGAAGCACTTTACAGAGTGCAAGAGAAATACACATTTGTAACATGTACAGACGTTTAAAGAACTAGCTGGACGAATGTTCACGTCTCTATCAAACTTTATGTATCTATGTATACTTATGAATATATACACCTAAAAGTATGGAAATAAACATATGAACCTTTTCATTACTCTTAGATGCAAATATTGACTCCATTTTGAAACTGACCACCACCTGCATTGCTGCATTGTATCAAATCTACCTTATTTGGTCCTACGTTAACAAAAATTAAGCATGAAAATACAGAAACTCTGAAAGTTATCCTCTAATAAATCCTCTCTCCTGAAAACTACCATCCACACAACAGAGACAGCAGAAAAGGATGCATATAGGTTCTCCAGTTAAAATCAGCCTCACTAGCTCAAACACAACTTCACTGGTGATGCAAGCAATGCAAATTTTGGGAGCCATAACTCAAATAAATTGGAGAAATGGGTGAGGATGGGCAGTTATCTCTGAAGTTACTAGCAACAACAGCAGGACATCTGTCAGAATTTTTACACAACCACAATTTCAAAATATTAACTTCCAGGTTTAATTACAAAATATTGCATTTAGTATTGCATGATGATGATAAAAACTAGAGTGGTTCAAATCTTGAAAATATAAACTCATAGTTCTTGAGCACAGAATCAAGCAGAGTAAAAATCACATCAGAACTCTAAAAAGAAAAAAAAAAAGGAATATTATAAGAACCAAAAGGTTTGTAACCAACCCAAGAATTTTTAGACTTTCTGCAAACTTTCTATTCTCAACAGAAAGATACTGTAGAAAATCTTCAGATGTGGAGAAGTATTTGGAGGTATTTTAAAATATACCTCTGATTGGGCACAATCATACTTCACTGAAAGTGCTGCAAGTTCACTTTGAGCAGTCTCTGCTGCAGCTCGATAGCGGTTTATCTGCTCTCTGGTGACAGGAATATCCAAAAGAAAGTGATCATAAGACTCCTGGGGAGACAATGTGAAAACAAAACCATTAGACATCACATTTTAAAACATTTTTGCTTCCGTGCTTTTTTGTTTTTTTTTCAGCTACTAAAGGGCCTCTCTTCCAAGCATGTTATTTCCAGAGTAACTCACCCTCATTGTAATATAAAGTAAACAGTCATTTCTCTATCAGCCACCACTTTCACCTGCAATTTAAGCCATCAGCATCAGTGCTAGAGTATACCAGGAGAGCAACACGCTTGTTAGAGAAAGGCCTTTCTATTCTTTACACAAGTCCACGGCCTCTAAAAAGGGGTAGGCTAATGCTAGGTTGCCTTGTGTATCTATATTTCAATTCAGCATTGTGGGAGGAAAAAAAAGTAATGAGATTAAAAATCTCAGTTACAACTAAAAATCACAACTACGGAGTTATTTGACTTTTGCATGCTGCTTCTAGTTGGTGTTGTTCTTGTCACTCAGCATTTCCCACCACACAACAGACTGCTGCCAACACGCTGACAAATTGTGAAGGCATAATTCTGAATCCTCAGTGTCTATGAGGGTATCTTGCAACTTTCAAGCCAGAATTTGCAGTTGTATTACATACAGACAGATTAATCTAACTCATAAATTAGAAGGAGGGAGAAAATAAAGGTAGATCATATGAATCTCTATAAAGGGCTAACCTGCTCCCTTGGTACCCTCCTTCCATTAACAGTGGCCATTAGCAGGTTCCCAAGCAGATACAGCACAAGTACATAAGATATTCCCCCTCAGCAATTCCATAGCCTCCAATTATTTTCAGCTCAGGTTACTTCCTGCAGTTTCCATGAACTTAGTCACACTCAAAAGTCCCCTGTCGACAAACCTCTCCAGTCACTCCTTCAACCCATGTCAACTTTCACACAAAAGGTTTTGTTGGCGATGATGTACTAAAGTGTCTCTTATACAAAGAACGACTTTGTTTTTCAGACTGCAGTTATTCTAAATACCCCCATAATTTTACATTGAAAGAATTAAAAAAAAAAAAAAAGCACACTGGCTGTCAATCTTCTCTGTGCCACGTGTGATTCTGCAGCTTTCTATCACGTCTCACCTCCGCTGTCTCTGTACCAGGTTGAAGAATCCATGCCTACTCAGGCCTCCATCTGTTTCTCAAAGTCAGTTTTTGGCTTGCCCAGTTGTGCTTTTACTTTTAATCAGCCATGGCTAAAAGTCCTTTTGAGTTCTTACTATGAAGTTTGGGCACAATTTCAGTTTTTTGAATGATACTTTCTTGTCCCCAGCAATCACCATTACCATACTGACTTTCTTTCATCCTTTTTCAAACCCTACTAATAGATGACAAGTACTGGCTTTGTGCTTCCAGCAGTCTCCTTCACACCACTTTCAAGACTACAATTCTTTTAGCCATGCCTTCTAGACTCTTTTCAATACGCTTTCTTATTTTTGTGCATTTCTACAGTAGAGCACAAATGCAGTGGATTTCTTGGCCTTTGTTATTTAAATCTTTCAATATGAAAATTGAGACCTGAGGTCTTGATAGGAGTTCCATTAGACAGAACATTTTTTCAGTCAGCCATGACTACAAAATGATGTAATTTAACATCTTCAGAACTGAAGTCCGTTTAGGCGATACTGGGAGCACGTGTGTTAGAGGACAGAACAAGAGAATTTTATTCCATCAGCTGCCACACAGGTAAACAAAACTGCAATACTAATGCTTTTAGGTATGTGTTACGAAATGCAACTCTCCACCAGTTCATGCCTGCCCTCGAAACTAGGTATTCCAGTGGCGACAGACGAGGTGTTGTCTTCACTCCATGCTGTTCCTGATGGCCAGCAAAGGGGGTGCCAGCCTGCAACACGCTCTTTTCAAGCAACTCAGGGAGGCAGATTTACAGCTAAATTATTTAGGAAAGCCATGCATGATTTTTTAAATGAGCTACAGTGCCATTCTATGTAATTAAGTAGTATTAACTCCACGTAGAAAGAAGCAATTTGTATAGGCTTGTCATACTTGAAAACTAAAATTCATTCTCCATAGTACCCTTATTTAAATGCAAAAATTACTCCTGAACAATTACCTGGAACAAAAATATTTTTCTGTAATAAAATATATTTCAGTTCTAAATGGAACATTACCCTCCTGTAACAAGCTGGTAAGTACTGGTAAGATCCATGCATTAAAATGTTTATTTGAATATAAAAGCATGAAAATTTTCTGTGACAGGCCACTAAACAAATAGCACTGATGAACACTGAGGAGCAATAGAGCAATAGAAAAAAGCCTGTAGGGATTTCATTAAGAGTGTAGCCAAACGCACTGAACGGCAGGTGAAACTGACATAAATGAGATTAAAATCATAAATGATTCATCAGGTGCCTCTGATGTCATTGTTGTAGTTTGGTCACTGCATGGTGGCACACATGTATGTGTATATACACACAAAAAGCCTTATTTTTTATTTGAGTGCCAGTCTATAAAAACATCAGGGCTGTAAGGACTAGCAAACTAGCAACCTGGAACAATTCACATTCAATTAAAAAAGAAATTAAACAGTGCCTCTCTTCAGCAGACTGTATAACTGGATGTGTAACCCTTACTGAAACAACTGGGAGCAGAAATAGTTTTCTGCCTTCTCTCACCTTTCAGACATACCTGGGCTTTTAGACTTGAAAAGAAAAACACATCAAAAGTGAGCAACACACACCATTAGCTCTTTGCCTGAACTGTTTTCTCACAAACTTGTCGTTTCCATTCTCGTACACTCATCAGTCTCCATGAGCGCAAGACAAACTGAATCTCAAGACATCTTAAGGCTGACTGAGCGAAAGACAACTACCTAAGGTCCCAGAAAGAGAACACTTAGCTATCTGTTCCTTTCCCTGTTGTTTTTTGGTTTGTTTTTGTTGCTTTTTTTTAACTTGTTCCCCTGAAATGAGGGGAAGGAAGGAGGAACAAAAACCTACACAGCAACCTTGGAAGAGTCCAAATAAAGAGCTGAGCTTCCTGATGATCACAGTTGCACAACCTAGATGATCAAAAGGAAATAAGGAGGTGGAGAACAAGTAGCTCCCATGTGTCTTTTAACTGACCAAAACCCATTCTCTGGAACAACATTTTCAGAAAATGCAAGAAGCACGCGTTCTGCTGACATAAACTTACAAGCTTCCTGTGGAGTGTGTAACTGTGTTCATGATTATGACTGCTACAAAACACACCAAAAGAGAAGGCCAGATGGCTAATACAAGCAGCAACTGGAACTACCTGAGTAATAGGACATGTATATAGCTGAAAACTACACACGCTAAAACTGAAAGCATAAAAACTTGCATTTAGAAATTACAGCTTATTAAAACATCACAGAAACCTGTCTACTCAACACTGCACTTTCAACACAGCTTTCTCAATGAGACAAATAAATGAAATGTCCTCCTAATAAAAAAAAATAGCATCATGTCTGCTTTCCTCCAGTCCTCAAGTACCACAGCAGTCCTAAGTGAGAGCTTACACACCACGGCTAGTAAAAGCTATTTCAGCTTCAGAGTCTTTTACGGGGTTGCAGTGCTGACCCTAAGAACTCCCTGTCAGCAGCCTCCTCTTTTAGAGCACGAAGGGTGTGTCTCAGATGCCTTTCCTTTGGCTACGCATTGCATGGAGACAGCCATCTGATGGTTTGATAAGAAAGTTCCAAGTTCTTTAAGGTTTCCTTAAGCCAGAAAGCATGATGTTAAAGGAGCATCCAGAGTTTACAAGAGGTTAATAGAGACTCTTGCACATATTATTTTGGAGTTAAAGTGTGACATGTAGCCCTTCTATTTCATTCTACATCAGCACTGGTTTCCAGGCTGAGATAAATTAGAAGTTCAGCTCCTGTCCAGTCTAAATAGGAAAAAAAATGAACAGTTTTCTAAACAGGTGAATATCTAGTAAAATAACTCTCTATCAAGAAACACATACAGAAATCCTTGAGGAATAAGGCAAAACTACTGGTTTGGACTGTGGCAGAAGGTAAATTACTTTGGATTAGTTTTTATAATATTGTCGACTCTTTAATCTTTCTTCAGTTCCCTAGTAGAGACCGCATTATATCCATCAAGTTTAATCACATTCATCTCCTCAAAGACACTCAGCAGTGCTCTTTCACAGAGGAGTTGCCACTCTCATCAAGACAGACTGATACACGCAGCACAGCTCACGGTCATGTACAGCAGAGCACAGCCTCTGAGATAAAAGTGCTGCCAATTTTCTCAACACTTTATCATCATTCTAAGGGAGTAAGGCACGGCATGGGCCATCTCTTTGCTACTTTGTCTTCTTTTTGCTTTATTCCACTTGTTTCATATTGTACAACCACACGGAATTCTTTGAGGTAGAGAGCTTTGTTTCATCCTGTAGTACAGCACGGCTCCAAAACCACAGCCACTGCTAGCAAATACTAACACTGTTTACATTATTTATATGTTATTATATTTATATTACTGTATTGGCGTACATTTTCTTTTTCTTCCCTAAACAAAGACAACTGCTTCTGACTCTACAGAAAGAGGCACACATCTCGAAACTGATGAAATAATAAAATTACAGATCACAGCTGAAGAAGGCCCCGTTCCTCAGCAACAATCAGTGTAAGAAAGCCCTTTACAGATGGAATTTCTAAAACCTACATTTGTTATACAAAGGTAGATTTTTAAATGGTGAGTATTTTAAAGAGATAAAGATAGACATCCAGAAGGATTTAAAATAAGCCAAGTGCAAAAGTCAACAGGAATTGCCATTCACTCATTTATGGTTTTAGTGAGATTTATAGAAGCAGTTCTCAAGTGCCTTAGCAAATACGAAGCTAATCACTGCAACACCACACTAGGAGAGCTGCTATACTTATAACATTTGGGGGAGGAGGGGAGGGAGCGTACATGTCTTAATATTTAAGTAAATAGCTTTCCATGTTTTGCCAGCAGCTATTCACAAGTCTGGTCATTAGTCATGCATATAACAACTCCATTAACTGGGCTTGACTCTACTACAGGAGTAAGATTTACAATGTACATGTGGGGATTTTGTCACTCCCTGGAAAAAATCAGATTTGTAATGTCTCATGAGTACTACATAGTTTATACTGATTACAGTTATGTGAATAAAATGAATAACGCGCTAAAAGAATAAGAGGCAGTACACAGGAGAAACCTGCATATATTATAATTCAATGAGCTCTAGAGCAGTCTGGGTTTTAAATGTTTCACCCATTCACATTATGAAATTTCTATCTCTTCCCATTTACCAGCAAGAAAATTAAGCTTTCATTTTACTTTCAATGCCAAACAGAAGATAAATCTATATTTACAATATTTAAGAGTAATATTTACTTAAACCTTTAGCTTCATTAGCAATAGACATTCTTTAGAGGATGAACAACATGAGGTCATCATTGTTATTATGTGGTGTGGGTTTTTTCATTTTTTACCAGATAACTACTTCCACCATTTTGGAATCTGGCCTGTAATTGGCAAACTTCACTTAATTCAGAATTGACAGAACATCAACAATATTCACTAGATTTATACCTACCCATACACTTCAAAATCCATCAGCTGTTCAAGTCAGTCACTCCCATTCTGCTTTTATCAGCTTTTCCTTTATTAACAATGTCCTTTCCTGCCACACTTCTAATTTCGACCCTGGCAAACACTGCTAACTCTGCCCCCCTCTCCCCCTTTCCCAAAAGATATATATTTTTTTAATCTCTACAAAAATAGAAAGCCCTCAAAAAGTAATCACTGACCACTACACTGAGTGACTGCTGGTACAGTCTTTCCTTGCCTCTTGCCCATAGCAGATGAACACTACTCAGGGCAGGGAAGCACTTAGGCACATTTGGATTGGCAGACCAAAAATAAATGATGACTCACGAACCTTTATTGGCTCCATTCTTCCTTTGTTTCTAAATGGAAAAAAAAAAATAGAGGTTGAAAACAGGTGATAATAGTTTGCATTCTGAAAACAAACAAAATCCTGAACCTATTTTTCTTCCTAATGCAACTTTATGCTTACAGGTGTATATATGCATAAAAATTGTTCTAATTTCTGAAAACTCAATGCATTTTCCTAACGCAGCAGCACAGATGATTATTATTTGTTGCAACCAGCATGAAGATGACATCCAATATAAAATACTGAGATGAACATTTTTATAGAAAAAATTCTATACAGAATTCATCTCCCTCAGAAATCACAGGGAAATTTTAGTCCCAGGACAATGGAGAACAATAGGAAATCATTTTGCATGGGCTCAACAACCAGAAAAGGGAGCTTAAGCACCATGTTTTGATTGTAAATATTCTAACTACAGTTAGAAATGTAATATTAAAAGTTTGTTGTCATCCAGCACCTGATTAGCTTAACGTTCTGACAAAATAATCAAAATATGTTCTAACAAGGCCACTTTTAAAACTTTCTTGTATAAATTGATTTTAAAGGAAAGAAATCTACTTCAGCATTCAGGGATCATTCAACTTTTATTGTATTTTGCAAAAGAACCTATCCTAATATATATTTAAAAAAAAAGTTCAAGTTTTAGAATATATAAATTTCATAAAATCTGCACAATAAAAAGCTGATCTTATGTAAATATCTGCAAGTTTCATGAAAATCAGGCAGTGGCCAGTTTTCAGAGACTCAGTAGTGAATGAAGGGAAAGCAGATAGCCCTTGGCCAGTGCAGAATTAGCTTGGCAACAGCAGCTAGCCAGCCAGCACACACGTAGCTTCAGAATAGCCACAGCAGCTAAACACACCCATGCAAGAAAGGTGAGCCACTATTACACAATAAGTCAGATTTTGTTAAATCAGATGAAAATAGACCACAATGAACCAGTATCTTAGAGAAGAAAAAAAAAAGTTCATAAATTAACCAGCCTGTATGTATATTTTGGGTAAGCTTAACTTCTTTCTCAGTAAGGCTTTGCCCAATTTGCCTGCCATCAGAGATCTCAAAATATTTGTATTAATACTGCTTTATGAATATCAACCTTTAAAGTTGCATGTAATATTAAAGATGTTGGGTTGGGTGGCGGGGGAGTTATATGCCTGTGGAGGGGTTTTTTTTATGCCTTAGCATAGTTCTGGAAACACACAAAAATGAGTAACACATTCCCAAAAGCCCAAATAATTAGTGAAGAGATTTTCTAAATTCCTTTCAGGAGGGTATTGCTTAGCCCTACCCTCCTCCCTTTGCAGTAGTCATTAAAAAGGTATTACTAAATGATAAAAATCACTGTCTGGTGTTGTTTATCTACTGAAGAGGCTTGATTAATGGGCCCAGATGAAAGTTGCACAACAATCAAAATTTTAATCTTACCCTCTACTACTACAAGCAGCAGTTAAAGCAGTGTCATCTTTCATTTTCCTCTCTGTTAGGAAGAGGTGACTTTGCATCTAAATTTAAATAATAAATTTAGTATGACAAAAGACAGCAGTCTTCTCAAGGCAGAGGTAGAAGCATCAATTACTGTAAATATTATTTTTTTTGGTTTTTTTCCACTTCATCCTTTGGCAGCAGGGCTAAATTAAGGAAATTGGATCTCCCAAGACACTTTATATCATTGATTTTCCAAAACGAATAATGAGGAAGAGCTGATGTGTTTAGTGCCAAAATAATAAAAATGGTAATTGCCAAGACAAGAATTAGGAGTAAAATATAACAAAATTAAGTGCTTATGCGGGGATTTTTGCAGCTCGCTTGTTCTATGGGTTTTACTTCATTGGTGTTGAATAGTGTTATATGACTTTTGTAAGAGATTTGTTTAAAAGAAAGATTTGAAAACAGACCACCACGGAATGCCAACACTCTCGCACTTCTACAACGCCTATTGTGTTTTACCTACAGGCAATACAAGCCAGATATTTGTGATATATTTGAATGTGTGGGTATAAACACAGTTAAGACCGACTTGCTCTAGATTGGTTTGCCGTTTGTAGCCCACAATTTATAAACACAATTTTCTTAATGTGCTCCTGAGCCTCCGCAGAACTGCTCACAGCTTGCTGACTCCAGGTCAGTGGGATGGAGCTGCTGTCAGTTCCCTAACTAAGCTGTGCTAACGAAAACTCTCTAATCAGGTAAAAACAAGCATGGTTAATATAATGGCAATCAATCTTGCAACACACAGAACCTCTGTATTTTTTGTTATATAGCATAATTACACAACTGGCATTCAACTATGAGGGGCATACCAAGCTGTTCGTGCACTAACAAATAGTTTTCCCTTCAGAAAAAGAAACTGTTACAAATTTTCTGCTCTATCTTCAGCAGAAACGAGCTCGATTCTTCCAAGCATTATCCTTGGGTGTCTCCTCTCAATTCACATCAAAGCCAGCGAACCGGTTTCAAAGCAGTAAGAAAGGCGAAGAAGAAATTCTTAGATAACCGTAAATTCCTGCCACATGACAGACCCTCCCTTCTGCAACACTTAACAAGGAGAGGTTTTGTCCTTGAGTTTGTACAGATAAGCTCTAACGATCGGCTCAAGCTTACCGAGGTGGGATTGAAGCACACGCCCACCACCAAGTAAAGCTCTGCAGCTGCAGAAATTGTTAAAAAAATAATAACAATAAATTTAAAATCGAAAAGACAACTGGTGAGAGCGGTTTCCAGCCAGCCGTACTGTCGGTCGCCCTCCGCAGAAACAGCCAACAGAAAACTCCTGGAGACCGGGAAAGCGTTTTTCCAAAACTGCTCCGAGCACGGCCCGGCCTCGGAGGGCTCAGAGGGGCCGGCGGGGCTGCTCCCGGCCCCGGAGCACGGCCCGGCCCTGCCGGCAGCCGGTACCTGGGCAGCCGAGGGGCGGCCGGGGCTGAGCGGGGCCCGGGGCTCCCGGCTGCCGGCCCGCGGGCCGCTCATGGCGGCCGCGGCGCTGGCTCTGTCCCCAAGGCAACGCGGGCGGGCCCGGCTCGTTGGGTACGGAGACAGCGCATACCATGGGGCCATTCTTATGTAAATGATGCCTCGCCCCTCTTCGGGGGTCAGTTTCCACTCGCCATGGAGCAGTAGTGAAAACATCCGGTCAGCAGCACAAATACTAGATCTGAAGATTAAGTTAACGGGAGCGGGTGCATGCGTGTTGACCTTACAGACACAACCTCTATTTTCCTGTAAACAGGACAGCAGCAAACTGCGCCACAAAGCCACTTCCACTGAAGCATATAATGTTTGAGGTTGGGAAAGAAGCAGTTGGGATCATCAAGCCCAACCACCCATCTGATCTATTGAGTCCCACCACAAAACCATGTCCCTAAGCACTGCATCCACACATCTCTTAAATACCTTCAGGGATGGCAACTCCCTTGGTGGCCTGTTCCAATGGTTAACCCCCCTTCTTGTGAAGAAATTCTTCCTGATACCCACTCTAAGACTCTTCTCGCACAACTTGAGGCCCTTTTCTCACATGCTATCACTTGCCCCCTGAGAAAAGAGACCAACACCCGCCTCACTACAACTTCCTTTTAGGTGGTTGTAGAGAGCAATGAGGTCTCCCCTGAGCCTCCTCTTCTCCAGACCAAACAACCCCAGTTCCCTCAGCTGCTCCTCACAGGACTTGTGTTCCCAGGCCCCTCACCAGCTTCGTAGCCCTGCTCTGGACACGCTCCAGGGCCTCGATGTCCTTCTTGTGCTGAGGGGCCCAAAGCTGAACACAGCACTCGAGATGTGGCCTCACCAGAGCTGAGTACAGGGGGACGATCACCTCCCTGGTCCTGCTGGCTGCACTACTCCTGATACAAGCCAGGATGCTGTTGGCCTTCTTGGCCACCTGGGCACATGGTCAGCTGGCTGTTGACCAGCACCCCCAGGTCCTTTTCTGCCAGACAAGAGGGCCAAGCCGCATACCCAGAACTGCAGCAACAGCAATTGGTCACACCACTGGGAGATGGAGAACACAAGATGTCCTCTGATTTGGGAAGTGCCTGGAAGTGACCCATCTTTTTGAAGGGGTGTTCACAGAAGCTTTTTTCCACTTCAAATACTCCGAACAAGAGCACTTCACAGAGCCGAGAAAATTACCCTTTTTCTCAAGAAATCAAGGTGGAGGCCCAAAGACCAAATGACACCATGCTCTTGCTCAGGCACAGTTTCCTTCTCTTCTCCAAGAGACTGGAAAATGAGCAGTCCACACAGCATGGGGAGAGCAGGCTGCCTTCATTACAGCAAAAATAACTCCATCAGACAGGGGAACCTCCTCCTCACCTCCCTTCCAAATAAAGTAGATAAACATGGGAACAGAGGAACTGCAGCTAGCATTAATAAAAGGGAAGGAAAAGAGGAAGGGAAAAAAGGAAGAAAAAGAAACCTTCAGATGTGCAGGCATATTGGCGCTGTATATCACTTACTTTGGAGCTGCTTAATCAGGCCTGTCACAACAATTGCAAGGAACAGTGCCATCTTATGTGATTTCTATACTCAAATCAAAAAGTATGACAGCTTTCCTTCTGTTTCTATGAATACTGATGTGTTTGTGTTTCCCAGAGAATAAAATTGAGAAGCTAGGGTTAGTACTGTTTTTTTTATTACTATTTTTGTGTATTAAGAATACACCTGTGAGTGATCAATTCATTATTTAGAGACTGCCACACTCAGGCTGCAAGCTCAATATAAAGGAAAATTGTGCTAAGGACTGTTTGCTGTTACCTAAACATGCATGTCCACACTACCTTTTTTCTCCTCCGCTCTGTGTAGCTGATGCTATTGCACTGTTTCTGCCAGTAACAGAGAATCTCCCCACCATCCATGCCCAGGAGTGCCAGTGTAGATACCATATTTTAAAATGCTACATCACTTGAAGCACAGAGCTAGGCCATGCCATCCCTCAGATGCAATCTGCCATGTGGAGGGAGCAATGTGCACTAAACTGATTAAAGGAGGGGAAAAAAAGAAAAAAAAAGATTAACTGGAACAAAATAAAGCTGGGAATAGAGCAGGGGAAACAGAGCTGAGAGTGGCATGGGGCTGAGCCATGCTGTGGCTCTGTCTGGGCAGCACAGAGTGGAGGGACCCTTAAGCCTCCACTTCAGCAAGCACCTGGGAAAAGCCACAGTGACCATCAGTGGCCAAGATGACAACTGCTCCCTCTGATGTGTTTCACTTCATCCTTACTGTCTCAGTGAAACAGAGAGCAGCTTTTACTAACAGGATGCATGGAAGAGCTCGGCGCAGCATCAGGTACGCACTGCAGCCAGCACGAGGGAGCGGCAGGACCTCACTGGGGTCAGCGGCTGCCGGGAAGCACAGCCGGCCGTGGGTCAGTCTCGCCCCGTGCTCCAGCAGTGCAGGACTCACTGTACTGGCTCAAAGGTGCTACAGCCACACGTGCAAAGTGCTGAGCCCGCAGGAACTCATTCTGCAATTCATATAATTACAATATACAATGCATATAATAAATATTTGATATTTTTGACAGGTTAAATTTGCACTGATTGTCTTGCACAAACACCAGTATGTATCTGGTGTAAGTTTTAACATCTTCCCCTAAAACAAAAATCTCGTTGAGCATCTTGACAGCAGCCCAAACTGTCCCACTACCAGAGCAGTGTGAAGATGCATGATTAAATGACTGTGAAACCTTGTCCTAACACTAAGTACATGCTTGAGTGCATTTCCCCATCACTAATCCTGCAGCGCCACAGCTGGTTCAAGAACCAAACTTCAGCTACTTCTATGCCCTTTGTGATACTGAGAGAGCACTTATGAAACTGCACCCTAGAGTACGGCTACAAAATTATTCAGCTTTAAAAAAAATTAAAAAATGCTGAACTGTAGCAAGAGTAACAAGAGGGGCAAGAAAAAGAGGATGAAAAAAAAGCAGAAATTTCATTTAACACTGGAAAAGAATGTGGTAATTTGAGGGAGTACAGTACCCACTCTTCAAGACATTCAACCATGAAAGGTATCCTAGTACAGGATGATAACACTTTAAAATGTTTTAGGCTTGTTTGCTAAATACTACAGGTAGAGCTCTCAAAAGGATTCAAATGTTTCTTTAACAGTGAGGACATAAAAACTTAGGAAAGATTAATTCTGAATTTTTAGTTAAAAATAATTTCAAGGAATCATTTACATGAACGGAATTCTTCATGTTGTGTTACAGAAATTACAGGGAGAGCCTCAGCCTGAGAAAATAACGATACAGAATCTCTTGAATTCATGTACCTACTAAAGTTACTCTACTCTCTAAGCAGAAAGTTTTGATTTATTAATTCTATTCGCAGATCGTCATTTAAGAATACATAACCGATTAAAAGATTGAATCAAAATATTTTAGTTTTGAAACATTTTTTGATTAATACTGTATAAATTGTTTTGACCTCAAGCCATTGACATCAATACCACATTGAGAAGGTAACATGACTTGAATACATATACCCATTTCAGACACTCATGTAAAGGCAACTATCGCTGAGGTAGAAGAGACTATTATGCTAGCAACATTAAAAAGGAAAATGAAATGTTATTTCCCCAAAAGAGACTTGGGGTAAACTTAGTCTCTAGGACCTAATGGTATTCAAATTCAGCTAGAATAACTGAAACAGTCACATTTTTACAAATACTGGGCACAAAAGTCATGAGCATGACATGCCAAGGTTCATGCTTGCCTTCCCAAAGGTATCAATTCCAGAAGCGCAGTGTGTCCCAACACCAAGCTGCACTGTCCCCCTCGCCTCACACACACGTACCCAAGATCACTAGTATTACATCCTGTGGCACAGAATTTTTCTTGGAATGCCTTATCTTCAACTTACCTACTTCAAAAAATAATCAAGAAATCAAGACAGGACTTATTTCTATTTCTCTTCTGTCAGTTGACACAGAAGTCACAACTAGTGGCAGACAATGTGATGTAGAGAGCAAATGCTTGAAAGTATGACTTTTATTAAAGGAAGATTATTGCCTCTCTGGAGGCAATTTCATAACACATTTACAGACTTTAAGGTGAAAAAGATATAAATACAACTATAAGGAAAAATTAGACTCGTGGGAAAAGGAGACAATATCACAGACTAAGAGGATTATGAGCATATGTCTGGGTGTGTCAATTGTGTCTGATACCAGTTACTATTGGAAATCTGACAGTGGACAAGCTTGAAGATTAACTAACCTGATAAAGACTAGTTGTTCCTCTGCCTAAACAAAATGGCAGTGCTTTTTTTGTGAAATACTAAGTTTAACTGTCCTCAGCCCATGTGAACCTGCAAAACTCAGCCACACTGATGGAGACATTGTGTGGGATCATTAAACCCGCTAATGTATACCTTGATATATCTTACCTTAGTCTGCTCAGTTCCAAATCTTTGACGTCATTAAAGACTTGGAAGAAATACGTAGGATCCCAAGGAAGATGAAAAAATTCTACAAGCATGGAAATGTCTTTTTTTTTTTTTTGGGAAAATTCACATTTCAAAATTGAAAAAAAATGAAATTCACATTTCAAGCATAAGTTTGAAAGATTATGATCATTTAGTTTACTGAAAAGTAACAAAAGCAGCATACAATGAACGTTTATTTAATTTATACGATCATAATATGACATCTTTCCCAATGGAAGTGGAAGAGGAAAAAATAAAAGACCCCAAACTCAAAAAAGAAGCATAAAATCACTAAGGTTGGAAGAGACCTTAAGATCATCTGGTCCAACCATCACCTTACCACCAAGGTCACCCACTAAACCATGTCCCTAAGCACCAGGTCCAGCCTTTCCTTAAACACCCCCAGGGATAGTGACTCCACTACTTCCCTGGGCAACCTATTCCAATGCCTGACATATAAATAAAACCCCTCCTCACAATTTATGTTTGGAGTTCACAACTATAAAGCTGAGCCAGAATTTGGATTAACTTGTATATACATATTTATGACATAAATGTACTCCATTTATTTTCTCAACCAAGAAATATAAACTGCCCATGGTGTAGGAAGAACTTCTACACTCTGCTTGCTGCCACATTGTAAAGAAATAAAAGAAACATTTAAACAACAGATTTTCACAGTTTTATTTTTAAACTCCTTAGGTAAGTCATAGGTGATTTTCAACTTATACTTTTGCCTTAAATGAAAATAATTCTATACTTTTTCCTCTGTATTTTAGATAAACAAACGGCTTCTAAGCAAACAAAACATTTAATGAAAACTAGCAATTCTGTACAAAATTCCACTTTGGAATTCTTATTTTATATACAGTTTAACTTCTTAGAATAAAAACATTTAATGGGCGTACATTCTGGGCAACAGAGTGAACAGTTTCCTATGCTGACAGAGTACTGGAGATAAATATGCTTCACATCAAAGAAGGAATTAAGTAGTTCAACCATGAATGCAAATACACTATGAACTTTAAAAACTATTTCAACAGCAACAGTTAAGGTTTATAGAACATTAGTAGTGCATGTAAAACAAAGCGGCTTTGAGATATTTTAGTTACACTGAGCTAAACACTAAAATATTTCCATTTTTGCTGAGAACATATGGAGCACCTAGTGGTTTGGGAAATGATCCTCATAACAACTACACCAGCTGCACTAGGCTTAGTAAGAAGCTGTCATGTGTATTTCAACAGACTGTCAATGCTTTTTAAGGTTTTGAAATTGACAAGAATATCAGTATTGTAACAAGGTAAGAACTTTATTGAGACATGGCAGCATTAGGGAAAAAATCTGGTACTCTTGCATCTATTTCTTTCAAAACCTCAGTAAGCTTTATTGACATTTATATAAAATGCACTTCAGAAGAAAAACACCAGGAACTTCGGCCTGAATTACTTTAAGTTAGCTTTTTCACCCATTGAAACAGTATGACGTTTGACTTTTGCACAGAAGTATATAATTTATTTCAATATTCTTAAATCAGTTTCCAGTCATACCATCAACTTATTTTCTAGATCGGTTTATTTTATAACAACTCATCTTACAGCCTCAAATACATACAGAATTATTGTATATATCTTACCTAACAAATTATCAAGTATTAAGTTTTTATACTGGTTTTCGCTGTGCCAGTGACCCAGTGACCCTGCTTTTCCCACTGTTTCATCACAGATGGAAGTCATCATTACCTCTCAAGGACTGATTTACAAATACAGTTCCTCAAGAGGTAGAACAAATATATATATATATAAAGTCAAAAGACATTGGTCTGTGGTGGTCCTTGGAATTACTGAAAAAGCCTTTATTTTTGCTATAAATACTCAAATGGCACATGAAAAGAAAACCTCAAGCATTTGGGTATACAAATCAGTAGCTCCTGAGGTATGTTGTAGAAGCATTTTGGGCAATTAGTTGTAACTGATGTACAGAAGCAATTTTCCTGAACAATCAAGAAAATAATTATGCTATAACATATGCTATTATTATAACATATGCTTTATACTGCCTAATAACAGTATATTCCATCTGAACACAGTAGGCACATTGCCTTTCATGAAGCTCCACTTACACAAGTAGTTAATGCTGAATACCTAGGAAAGCACTTCCTAAATGGATACACTATTTTCAACTAACCTTTAGCTAACCCAAAAGCAGAGCACAGCACCTCAGAGTAAGTCCTGCTACTACCTTATAGCATTGGAGAACATAACACTGGCATTCCAGCTTCTTTTCTTTATGAGAAATCTGAATTTTACTTTTTGTAAACTTTTTGTAACAGCCAACCAACAAATGGAAACGTGTGATGCATATTCCATCCTGCCTGTAAATGACACTTTGCAGTTACAGCTATAGAAGCCAAGCAGTTAGGTATCTGTAAGTTATGGATGTGCATTCTTGATGTAATTATGTTGTCACACTATTAATTACGAAACTTTTCTTTGTGAGGGGTAAAAGATGTGCTCACTTAATAGACTGCAAAATGATTTTTTTTTCAATGTGACATCAAGTACTAATCTAAGAATTACATCTTACAACAATCATGAAAGCAATATCCTATTTCCCCACAAACGTTAATGCAACAGTCTGCAATGAGAAGATTCAGTAAAACTGACAAACTACTGATGCATTTCCTAAATGACTTAGCATTTTGTAGGGCTATTTATCATGACTTTAGAATATTAATTTTCACTGACTTGCATTGAGTTCCCTGAAGGAAGAGCCAGAAAGCAACCTGGGGATAGAGAGACGGATTAACATCCAGTGAGAAATGTGAACAAGTTTCTCACCACCTGTAATGACTGCCTAAGAGGCAAATCTATTCCTCGAGGCACTGCCTCAACAGTGAAACAACCCTTTCTCTTCTTTCAAGAGACTTTCAAACCTCTCCAGCAGTAAGTGAGCACCTCACAAATAATCTGTCCTGAGACAATCAGGTTCTTTCTGCTAATTATTTTGCTTCCTTGGACAAGGCAGGGAGTTCTCATTGCACGTATTCCACAACATCCACCTCTCTGCTCTTGACCCAAAGTTGTTGCTTCAGAGTGCATTTGAAACAAGTTAACAGCATTTTCAAAGATGAGAAACTGGGGCTCCAGTGCCCAGACTCATCATGTCATTTATGTATTTATCAAAGCACCAAAGCTGGAGCCTCCCTGAGCTCTCTCCAGACAAAGACAGGCCACCTGACCTTTAGCTCTCTTGACTGGATTTCTAACTTACAGTTATTCAAATGCTTCAGGATGAACGTGAATTCATCCTTTAGAAGTAGTAAGCCAGAGATACAAAGAAAATGACTAAGTTCAGGTCCCAAAACTAGAACCCCACCCTCAGTATCATATTGCCTCCTGAAATTTCTAGCATGTTAGTTTTTGATTATTGACCTTGCAACTTTAAAATATTAGTATACTTTCAGATGTGAGAAGAAAGAAGAACACAAACGCAAATAACCAAAGTCATCAGCAACTGGAGTGCATTTATCCATTATATTGATCTTTATTATGGGAACACAGTATCTCATAGCACCAGCTGATTCTCTGCATGTCAGAATGAGAAACGAGACATTTCTTGCCAGTGATTTCACTGACCAGAAGGGATTCCAGCTTCATTTTCAAAGGCTAAAATAGCTTTAGACCTACCAAAGCTTACCCTTGTCTTAGGTTAACCGTAAGTGCATAAGTCGCTTTTAGTCCACCTTCCACCACAGAGACATTCTGATTCCTCTGTCAGAGCACACGTTTCTTCAGTTCCAGAATGTAGCCAAGTAAGGACGCTACAGTGTCCTCCTTTTTGTTGTATAAGATTTCACTGTTATCTATAAAATAGAAGATGAAGTTTCTCTACCTACGGTCTACTCCTGTTCTCTGTAATGTAACAACCTCGGTTACCAGCAGCAAGTCCTGCTCATTTTAGCAGCTCCAGACAGCAGCATAGACAGAAAGACAGACGCTGTGGGAAATTTTGCTATTTTCTAACAAACCTGCAGTTATCACTGCCATCATATCAGCCCTCCAAAAAGGCCCTATTTCAAACAACAAAAATAAGACGATAGAATCTATTTTTAATTTTTCCTTTAGAAACAGATAATGCATTTCCCCTTTCATTTCACTGTGAAAAAAATCACTAAAATATTCCAAAGTTTCCCCCAACTTCTGAGTGAGGTAAACTGAAACTGGGGTGGAGGAAAAGAAAATGGGACATAACTCTAATTAGCAGCAACCTGTATAGCCCGTGTATCTTTAGCATATATTGTACTTCTCAGTGCAACTGGGGTTTTATTTCCCCCATAAAAAATGTGGCATCCTTCTTAAAAAAATACAAAGCACTATATTTGACAATAAAAATGTTCACAATTGAAAGAGGCAGCAATGCTTGAACCACCAACACTGGTGGTAGACAGGCCACCTTCAATTCAAGTTTTTTTAAATCTAAAATCCAGTTAGCAAGGTAACTGTGTTTTGTTGTTGTTTTTGGTATTATTCTTAGATAAATAAATCCTTCCCCACTCTTAAAATGAAACTGTCCTTTTTCCTACTAATCTTCTTACCAGATGGGGTAACTCCCCTCTTACAGGCAAAATGGCTAGCAACATCCACTTCTATTTTAAAAATCAAAATTTAACTTTCAAATTTAAAGTCAACGTTTACCAGATATCACCCAAAAACTCATCTCTTAATGTACTGGTAACTATTTTCAAATAAAGACAACCATTTAAAAAACAATTAAAGTACTTTGTCAACTGATACAAGCAGCACATAAAAAACAATTGATGTAAAAAGCAGGAGTAAACTCTTTCAAGCAGTTTTAAAACATGGTCCTGCAATGACCATATAAAAAATAATTCATTTGTGCTCTTGCTAAAACATTAACTTTCATGCAATTCATGGCACATGGAGAACAAAATATCCTGAAGTAAGTAAATACATGCAAAGATACAGTTGAAAAACCTGTTTCCAAAGTAAATTTTTCACTTGGTAGGCATAAACCCTCATACCCAACAATGAAGAAAAAAATTATGGTCAACCAAATATTCACCTTAAATATCTTCTGCTGACATTGGACAATAGGAACACAAAATATGTTGAAATGCAGAGTGATTTATGTAAACTGTGAACTTTTACAGAACACCAAAGTCTTTTGTGGAACAACAACAACAAATTGTTTGGAAGAAAAAGTGCAAACGAACAAAAAATTGCTGAAGCCAAGCATAGAACAGAGAAAGTTAAACTTTTTAACAGAGTTAAAACTTTGACTAAATCTATCTGCCAGAATGTTAGAACTGGAGTCAGAGAGCAGCATCAAACTGAACCACCCCGTATTTCCCACTTATCATCCATTCAGGTTCAGAAGCCTGAATCTCTTCACCTTGTCCAGGTTTCAGGCCAACCTGCGTGTCAGATTTCAGTGTTCTCAAACTACAGAGAGGTGCAGGATGAAACTTGTTCAAGGCCTGATGAAAAGGAACAGTGTGCTCCCATTTTCTATCCCCTGTTAATTTTCTATAGTTTAGATCACCTTTAAAAAGAAGCAAGTTTGACTTCTGTAGATCAGCATACAAATCAGGAGCAACCTCAGCCATACTGGAAAAGTCATGTGGCAAAGTCCAAAACATGTGATCGTGGTAAACCCAAACGCCCTTTTTCAAATTGCCCTCCCAGTTTATCCCACACCTAGACATCCACATATGATTAGCTGCCTGAAGCTGTTTTATAGTCCAGTTAAAATCATTCTTTGTGGTATCTGACACATACCATGGAATACTCTTTCCATGGAAATGGACTTCATCAGCTAGCTTTGATGATAACAGGAAGTCAGCCAACACAAAATCACTTACAAGTTCAAATCCAGCATTATCCAGGATTATATCAACTCTAACTTTACATTTATCTGTTTTTCTATTTTTGGCATTTATAAGTAGTGACCAAAGTTTTTCCATATCATTCACTAAGATAAAAGGTACCATATCTTCCAGGCACTGTAGAGGACTAGATTTCTGAGAGCTGTCCTCACCAGCTGAAAAAGAAAGGTCACACTTATTGCCCCACAATGACACCTAGAATGAGGAAGAAACAAAAACATTTGGTAAGTTTCATTGTAGCTACATTCTAAACTTCGCATGTACTTAAAGATTTTTGTTTGTTTCTATTTTAGGGACATGAAGACTCTGACTCCACATTTTCCTCCAAGCTTTAACAGAAATCAACTTCTTGTGCAAAAATCTCAACACAGAAAAAAAAAATCTTGGAAGGAACCAAACAAGGCTCTGTATTTATGCAGGCACCAGAAACATGCATCAGAACTGACAAAAAAGGAAGATTCAGATCAATGTAAACACACTGATCAGAGAGCTTTAAAAAATATGTTCTCCACACTCTAACTCCAGAAAACAGCAGTGGGAAGACAAAAAAAGGAGTAATAAAATGCGATTGATTTGTTACATGAAGCCAAGTAAGAACTATAACTAATACCAATTTATAAAAATATAAAAGTATTTCAAGTACACTCTAATGAGCTTTTTATAAAGTTTTGTCACATAGTCCATGTGCATTGCTGCCAGTGAACGAACTTACCGTAACCCTATGAAATTCTGTATTCTACCCAAAGGCATTTTTTTCCAAGAATGGTGCAGTTATAAACTTTTGAGCCACTTCTGGCCCAAAGTGACATCTAGCTTATTTCCAAAAGTCTAAAGCTTTTAAAGTGTCAGTAAAATTAACTGTTTTAAAATTCTACAGTTAAACAACAGAAAGGCCTTCTGGAACTCAACATAAAATTTATTTTCGAGGTACTGTTTTCTGAGGGAGAATAAGCTGGGTTTTCAAATACACAATGAAGACCAGCAGTATAAGGAAAACATCAAACTTAAATATTTCCAGTGTAGTGATACAGTATGGCCGTTAGGATTTTTTTTTTTAATTTCCCAATGAAATTCAGATTCTTTATACTCTCAAGATTTCATTTGCTACAGAGAGAGGATATTTTAGTCTTGTGTTAAGCACTACTAGTTTACCTGCAGTAACTTAAAAAACTCCTCCTGAAGTTGCTTCTCATCTAGATCTTTGATGTTTTTAAGCAGCTCCTGAAAGTAAGTACATAAGGCAATAATAGCCCCTTGGGATTCGAAGAAATTTTGAGCCTTTCCTTCTTTAAATACATCGAAGTTGTCGATAGGTGGGCTAAAAGTAAGCAGAGAAAGAACATATTAACATACTGTCCACATTTTCCAAGACAGCACTTGAAACACATGAAAACGCAAGCTTAGAGCTCAGTGGTTTTAGACTGTGTAATAGCCACTGGTTAGATTTTCCAGTTTTAACTTGTCACAGTGAATTCTTAGACATCTGAATAAAAGCTTGATAACACACCTTACTAAACCAAATAGCACACAGGACACCTTCATATTTTTAGCAATTCTGAGAGCGAATAAGTGTTCAATCCCTATTGTAACAATTTTGAACTCCATTCTTGGTATACAAAGGACTAAAACTACAAAATGCAAGTGAACAAGCATAGTGAATTGCTGGCCCAAATTGCATTTGTGCCTACTGAAGTGTATTTCCCATACCAAAGTCTCTTACAGTGATGCGATGTCATTCTTATGAAAGCTTTTAACTAGGACTTTTGAAAACTAATATGACAAAGATGACAAAATAATTCAGCTCTTGTAATATATAAGAACTAGAAACTCGTTATGTAATAAGAATCGTATTTGCTGTTACAAGTTTTAACAAATGATTGAACCTCTATCAAGCCATATGCTTAAAAGCAGCAAAATAATAAAGACTGAGAAATTTAAAGCTTACTAATGAAGAGCACCTCGTTTTTTAGTACAATCCAAAACATCCATGTCATATTTGAAGTTTCTGCTGCAAAGGTTCCAAGGGCCTGATATACCAGTAGAAACAAGGAAACCCATTACTGTGTTTTCGTCTCTGTAATACTACGGACAAGTCCGCTGTGCATAACGCATCTCATCTTATTTTATTTCATTTTAGGCAGCAGCAGGCAATTAAACTGTTCATTCCTACCCCATTACGTTGTACTGGCACCTCTCCACAGTACCAGCACAACAAACTTTTCCTTCAAAGTTATTTTTAACCAGGATCAGCTCCCGAAGTCTGATGCAATGCATGGCCTGCAAACCCTGCTGTAACTAAGATGATGGTGTAGAATGAACGGGTCTGTTGCAGTAAGAACTTCAGATTTCAAGCATCCGAACAAGTCAGAATGCCCAACGTGGTGGTGGCACTCCTATTACGTATTTTAGATGAATGTACGCCTTAAGAGACAACTCTAAACTAACAAACCTTTTAGATACGTTAAATCACTTTGAGACCCTGCTCTACATTAGTCTGCAAGGGCAAGCTACACAGTCAAACTTTAGTTTGCATGTAGACTAAGTTGCAGAAAATGAATCATAACAAATAACAATAAACTTCAAAATCTACTGAATGAAAGAAGAATTTTAAATCTGAGGTGCAAAACAAAGGAAAAGGAATATGGAAAAGCTTAATTTATTTTTTTTTAAATCTTAGTCCCCAGATGTCTTCCTTTCTCCTAAAATTAAAAGGGGGAAGAATAATGTTTTGCAGAGTAATACACCAAACTAGTACTACTTACTTCTGTGCTAACGCTGCATGAATTCGACGATACATGTAACACTCTACGTATAACCAAGGAGACTGAAACCAACTTGGTTCTCCATTTCCATTTGATAAATTTCGTTGGTAGTCGAGGTATTGGTTCCACAGCGTGGCATCAGGCAGTTCATCTTCTAAGGGAGTCACTGGTTTGTCTGTTTGCAGTTCATTCCGTAATTTGGAAAGGAAAGATATAGCTCTCTTCTCTGCTTCAACACCCTTCTGAAATAAGTGAAGAACAAAAGTTCCTATTCTGAACATTTAATCCTGTAGAAATGCAGATCTGGTTTTCAGGCATAAATAAGCGATAAGCTTCAACTGCTACAAACAAGTTCCCAAAAAATCAGCTTGATTCAACCAAACACATCTGGGTAAATGATACTTATTTTACGCATATCATCCTAAAGTGAATCACGCATTGGACTTCTTTATAGATTGGACCTTTTGGTCATTAGAGGGCAACAGAAAAGTGAAACTGCCATCTTCAGAAGACAGTAAGTCTGTTAGACATAGCACCATTTAAAAAATAAAAAAAAAGAGAAAGAAAATGAGGCAGTTGCAGAACAGAAAGATCAGAAAAAAGGTAGGACAGGAAGACGAATTATGAAACTAATGAAAGAAAGCTACAAGAAAGATGGCCAAGAAGAACAGATAAAAAGAATAAGAAAGCCAACCAATGAAAGAAACCAGTAAAACACATCATAGAAGGGGTCTCAGCGGTTATGGAAAAAAAATTTGGGGCAAAAAGACACCTTACTCTTACCTCACCATGTTCTTCAAAGAATTCATTTTTATGTCTATGCAGAGTATCAATAGTTCTTGTGAGGATCTGGGGTAGTCTGTCTTTAATTGTAAAATACGCAAAGGATCTAAAAAGGAAAGGATCAAAATTTTATTACTGAGCAGAAATGATAAAGTATCTTCTATTCTTAAATAAACATAAGGTCTTAAAAATGTGTGTGTGCTTTTAAAGCAGTTAACACCAAAAAAAAAAAAGGAACTCAAATTGGTAGGGTTCTTTGGTTGACTTTTGAAGAAAAACATCTTTTCAGGGAAAAAACATTAACTGACTAGCCCTGACAGAGGTAAAAATTGTAGTCAATTCCAGGCTAAAACACATTCTCTGACTGTGGTTAGCCAGATGTAAAGACAAGTAAATTTAAAATTAAGAGCCCAGAGAAACGTGTAAGGTTTAGGTATGCTACATTGCACTGATTTTACAACAACAAAATCCACAATACTTGCTCCCCAGCACGTGAATTCATATATAAATAGATAGAGTTACAGCTACTTAGATAGGTATAAATGAACTTACAGGTGTATATATGTAATTATATAAAGAGAATTATAGAATCGCTAAGGTTGGAAAAGACCTCCAAGATCATCTGGTCGAACCATCCCCCTACCACCAATGTCACCCACTAAATCACGTCCCCAAGCACCACGTCCAACCTTTCCTTGAACACCCCCAGGGACGGTGACTCCACCACCTCCCTGGGCAACCCGTCCCAGTGCCTGACCGCTCTTTCTGAGAAGAAATGTCGCCTCATTTCCAACCTGAACCTCCCCGGGCACAAACTGAGGCCATTCCCTCTACGTGAAGGGTTTTACGGTGGTTTTGTTTGTTGAGAAGGGCACCGAGACAGACGTTAACGAGGCACTTTAACCCTCCTGCAGAACAACCCTTATTTCAAGGCGTACACGCCGGAGCCGTGATGTTGGGGCCGAGACCCACGCAGCAGCCCGGCAGCGGCCCCAGGGCACGCCAGGCCGCAGCCCCCACCGCTGGCCCAGCACGGCCCGGCCCGGCCCCGCTCCGCAGCGCCGCCTCCCGGCGCCTCACCGCAAGGCCCCGTCCGGAGCGCTCCGAGGGCCGTCCCCCAGCTCCGCCTCGCCCCGCCCGGCGCCATCCCCCGGCCCCGCCGCCCCTTCACCGCCTCTCCCCGGGCCGGGAGCCGCGGCCGAGCCCCGCTCTGCCCCCCCCACCCCCCACCCCCCGCGCCCCCCCCTCTCCCCGCGCCGCGCCCGGACGCACCCCTTGAACCTGCCCGACAGCGGCAGCGGCAGGGCCGTTACCGCCGCCATCTTGCCCCGCCCCTCGCTCCCCGCCCCCCCCCGGAAGCCGGGCGCGGCGGCCGGACGTTATTGGCGCGGCGGCGGCGGCCGGCGGCGGCGCTCGGCGCGGCGGCGGGCGGGGCCTGGCGGCGGAGCCCGGCGGGCGGTGGGCGGGGCCGCGGCGAGAGCGGCGGAGAGCGGCGCGACCCCTCCCCCCCCCCCTCCTCCTCCTCCTCCCCCCCCTCAGGTCAGTGCTGGCGCGCGCCGGGAACCGCCTCGCCCCTCCCCGCCCGCCGCGGCGGCGGCGGCGGAGGGGGAGGGGAAGGGAGGGAGCGGGCGGGCGGCGGCCGCCCCGCGCTGCCGAGCGGGAACGGGTCGGTGGGGGAGGCAACGGGGGAAGGGGGGAAAGGGGGGAAAAGGGGGGAAAAGGGGGGAAGCGGGGAAAGGGGGACGGGGCCGTTTCCTGCCCCCCCCCCCCCCCTCCCCGCCCGTGTCGCAGCCGCAAGGCCGCGGCTCGCTGCCCGGCCGCCCCCCCGTGGCTGGGTGAGCGCACGCACGCACACACACACACACACACACACACACACACAGCTCCCCGCGCACCGGGGCGGCTGCAGGAGAAGAGGCCGGGCGTCGTCGATCGCCCCGCGCCCGCCCGGCCTTGGGCGAGGCGCCCCCGGCAGAGGCGCCCGTCAGCCGCCGGGCGGGGCCGCGCTGCCGCCGCCTCAGGGGGGCGCCGGGGCCTCGCCGCCGGTTCTTATACGGGGGGCGTCCCATTGGCTGCCTGGCGGGCTGCGTCCCGCCCCCCCCGAGGCGGGCAGCCAATGGGAGCGGGGCTCCGTCGTCGTGCGGCGGGGCGCTGCTGCCGGGCCGGGTGATGGCGGCGCGGCCCGCTGGGGCCTTGGCTCCCCGCTGCCAGCAACGCGCTGGTTGCAGCCAGCGTGCCCGTAACCGGCTCACAGATCCCAATAAAGTGCCGAGCAAAAAGCACATAAATCTATGCCCAGCATCAATTACTTATTCTGTGGTAGCCCGGAGGAGCTCTGTGCCCCTCCTCGTAGAGCTTGTGAAGAAAATGGGTGTTTCAGCCGTCACGCTAAATGCGTCGGTGCTATTAAAGATCCTTTACGCTGGTTTTGGAAAAATATCCTTAAGCTGACCCTCTTTTTTCAAACCGTGCAGCTTAATGGCTCTTCTTTATGTTAATATCTTCCTGAAAATGAATTCTCTGTCACCAGGGGAACGCTCCTGGCTAACAGAAGCAGGTGGGGGCAGGGACGCGGCGCTGCGATTCCTCAGCAAGCGAAACCCGCCCCTGTAGGTGCCGAGTCTGTGGACACTTGCAAAGTTCATTTGATTAACACGTACAGCGTAGCATAAATACACTCAGGAACTAGATTTTGTTCTGGATTAACAGCCTAACAATGCATGTTTCCGTCAGCACAGGTAGATCCGCAGGCAGACCTTGCAGCCCGTGCTGCACCATTATGTAACTGCGGGATCAAGACCATAACCTCATTTATATGCCTCTCGCTTCAGTCGTGACAGACAAGCAGAGCTGGATCCATGCTGGGCTGTTAGCAGTGCAGTCGTTTCAGCTGGTGTTGGTCAGTATGTGTGTTCTGTAGGTGCCATTTCCATACAAGCACACAGCAATCTAGTTGTTGTTTCTGTTATGTAGAAAATGATTCTCGCAGTCTAATATCCTCTTTGAGGTGAGTCTTGCTCGTGAGTAGTTTTACCAGTGGGGTTACTGAGAGCACAGACCGCTGCACAGAGCGAGCGACAGAGGGGAAAAGATACCTGGTTACATATTGACATAGCAACCAACTCTACCACTGTGTATGGCAAGCACACAGTTCGTTAACATGCTTTAATCTTAATTAGAGTATCTCCATAGCATTGAGAAAACGCTTTTTAGAGCCATCACTGTTCATGTGTTTAGGAGCACTAATGAATGCAAAAGGAGTATGGGTCACCTTTTAGCTAAGGGAAAAATAGTAATGTTTCTTTCCAAAGGGTTGATAGAGGATTTTGTTTATTTCTTGTAAATACAGTTCTGAGGGAAGCAATGAGACTGAAACTTCTGCGCCTTCAGGCTGGATCTTTCCACACTTTAACAACCATATGCCGACACCAAACCTTTAATAAAACTGGACCTCCACTGCTAAAGCTGAGTAACAAAACTGACAGGACAGCAAGGAAGATTGGGAATTCGTTTGCTCTGAAAACTGCTTCCTCTTGTTTGACAAGTCGATGTGTGCAAGTGAAGAATTGGCAACTGATCCAAGGAAATGTATCGGCTTTGGGAAAAAATGTGCATTATCAGAGCAGGGAGATGTTTTTTCCACCCTGGAAACGTTTTGGTATGGCAGCAATGGAAAACTACAGGCTCAATACGGAGCATTTTAAAAAGCTTCGGAACATATCACCAAGATTTTACTCGATTGTAGCAGCTTCTAAAATTATTCCAAAACACAGTAACCAGCCAGTTAAGAGGCCACCAAAGGCACCGAGGACCAAGCAGCCATCCAGAGCTAACCAGCCACTACCGTCAGACATGGAGGTAAAGAATAAAATTTTCATTCTATAAAATATTAAGGGAACTTCATCAACCTAATTTACGTTCAGATTTAGGTTTAGTTTAAAATTTTAATGCAATTAACTTATTTATTTGGTGAAGAGGATTTCATTGTTTACCTGACTCTGGCTACATAGAGAGGTCAGAACTCTACAAACAGGAACAAACTTGATAGAAACTCTTGTGTCTGGTATTTTGAAGACAAAATAAGAGACCTACTAGCAATGTGTGACAAAAGTGGAAGGAAGAGAGTTGGTTGCTAAAACGGAAAGACATTAAATCCCTTTAAAATGTTTTAAGTTAGTTTAATATTCAGGAGAAAAATCCAGCTTTTGGTGTAACTCAGCTTTCCCCAGGCATCCTTCTTGCCCAATTCTATCCAGTTTTAAGGTTTCATTCTATTTCTAACAGAAATCAAGATGAAAGTAAATAATAGAGTTTATAAATATTCAGATTAGGTTTCAGAAGCTTTCAGTTTAGTCTGTATTCTCAAGTATCGCTGCTTGTTTTTTATAAAGTCACAGCATTTCAAACTATAGCGAAATAGCTTTAATACTACAGCAAAATTATTTCAATTTTATTCTTAGTGATAAAATAAGTTCTCGTAGCAACATCTGGATGGAGATCACAACACTTAGTATTAGAAGCCTCACAGTATTTCAGAGAAGTAGATTGTTTCTTTTCTGTCAGTGGCAGAACTGAGGTGCAGGCATAGCCTGCATTGCTTGAGGAAGATTATTCCTGGATCACCAGACTCCTAAATCTACAGAGTAACTGCAACAATAAACTGTTTGGGATAATATCAGATCTATAGGATGAGTAAGTGGAACAGTGCATGCTTGTAGCTGTTAATCCTTAAGATAGGTCTTTGAAAGCCTTTGCCACTAGCCAGAGCAGACTGTGAGTGTACTCAACTACAAGATCTGCAAGGAAAAAATCGTGGTGTCAGAAATGTTATTGTTCTCCTCGAGCTACAATAACAGCTGAGTTCCAGGGTACTGTTAACAAAATAGTGCTGTAGATGAGACTGGGACCAGCACTGTGCTTTCAGAAGCAGCTTCCGTATTGCAAAATGTGCCTATTGCATGATCTGCTGAATGTGAGCACCGAGGTCTTAATGCTTGCCTTCTAGTCATGCAAGCTCTTGTTTAATATTTTGTATGATTAACAGGAGTAAGATTTAATGTAACATCAAGGTTCCGTTGTAGAAAATTTAGTTCCCGCTTGAGTTTTCCTATTACTCTGAAAACAGAAAGTGAAGAATTTTAGTCCTAAATCACCACATACTGTTTTAAGCTTGTTATTTGTACTATGACATTATATGTAGAGGTTGCTTCCTTTTTTTATGGGGTGGATTGAAGTGACATTTCTTATTAGATTTTTGAGGTTTCTGAATGGCAGTATGAAGTGCTAACAGTTTTTGTCTGACATTTTCATTTACATGTGTACAAGTAATATGCACTGCTATTTTTACTTTTTTCCATTGTGAAGAGATGGAGAAAATTCTGCCTGATAGGAAAGATTATTATTATTTCATTACAAGGAAGCTTCCACACTGTAAAATGGTATGCCAGAAATCGCATAAACTCAGGCCTAACAAAAGCATTTTCTATTTTTGAATAAACCCTTTGTGGTTTTGGCAAATACACAGCTCCATTTTCAGGGGTACTTGACATGCGGTCACCCTGACTGTGCACAGGCTGATAGTATTTTGGAACAAGCATTTTTTTTTACCTGTTTTTGTACTTCCTTATAGGTACTTAGTATAAAGAGTTAACTTAAAGATGCGACCGTTTTCTGTAATATGACTAATAACAAGTACAGCAAACAGAGAGGCCCTATTTTTTTTTCAACACGCTGTCATTATTCTCTAAATCCTGCCGTCACGAAAAAGCTGATCGTGTCTTCCTCTGCATGTGTTGGGGGAACCAAGAACCCTCCAGTAACACAGGCCCTACTTCCAATTGAGTTGCCTGAGAGCTGTGTCCCTTTCTTCAGTCTGCCTCTGGAGACAGCAGCTCTAGACCCACTCTGAAGGTTTTCAGTTAGATGAACCCTGAGGATCTCTGAGGTTTTTCTGTTGGGAAGGGCCATTAACACCTTTCTTTTGCCGAATTGTCTGTGAATAAGCTCCTTCCCACCCCTTGCCTGCACTCCTCTCTCTTCATGTGCTGCCTGCAGCTGGAATGCCGAGCACCAGCAGTGATAAATGGTCCCGAGACCAGTTCTTCAGGGTAGGTGGAAGAGTTGCTTTAAAGTGGCAACTGGTTTAGTCAGTCCCTCGGTGACTAGTGCCGCAACTCGGGTTAGTTACTGATACTGCAAGGTCTGAAGGCGCGAGAAGCCTTTCAGCTGATTTTTAATACTATAGCCATATACCATAGAAAAAGCTTGAAATTCAAGTGAAGATGTGGTTGCTCGTATCCTGGAGGTAAAGACCGATTCCTGTGGTGGTATGAGGATTAAGTTCATCTTGCAGGTTTTCTTTCTTAAAAATTTCTGTATACTTAAAATGGAAGAGGTGGACTAACCAGAGAATTATGGTTCCTGTGCAGTTGTTGGGGGGATGATGATATGGAAAACGAGTTGCTGAAGTGGTTAGGATGTCCGTGATAGTTGCTGTGGAGCTCTGAGTTGAACCTGAGCGAATCCCCAGGTGCAGCCAGGAAGCAGGGGGTGGCAAGTGGCTGGAGTTCGTGTCACCAGGACAGACCTTCCATGCTCTTCCAGGCAAGTGTGCAGGTGAGGGTGTAACAGGAGGCACAGGATGGAGGTTTACTGGCCTAGCTCGCCAGCCAGAACCTACGGATAACAAGTTAACACCTGTATGTTAGGCTTAGCTGAATCACTCGTTAGCCTACAGACTTCTCTGTTCGGTCTCCATCAACTGTCAAGGGAGACTAGACTTGTGTGGCTGCACAAATTTTAGGTGCCTTAAACTCTATACCCATTCCAAATGTCCCCCACCAAACAAGAGTTTAGTTAAGGGGGAACAGTGCACTGTTATTTAAAAAAAAAAAAAAAAAAAGAAGAGAACGATAATACTGCATATTCAAACTGCTGATTCAGGCACGTAGTCTCGGCAGCCAACTTCTGGTGCTAACTACACAGTCTTTGCCTGGAAACTAAAATCACAGGAGCAGATAGTCTGTCCTCTAGCGCATCCGCCTTGAAATGAACAATAACAAAATCAACTATGGAAAGTATAGAGCAGGATAAAGATTTTTGGATTACTACTAGCTAGAAGATTACAGTATATTTCCAGAATAGATACTGAGAATGTTTTTTTTACAGATGATACGGTAATAATGCAACTTTTCAAAGGTACTGCAGCAAGGAAACTGAAAATACAATTCTGTTCGACTGTTGACTCAGCCTCGCAGCATAGTCATGGAAATACGTCTACAAAATTGCTGTCTGAATACTGGATTACTTTTAAAGTGTATTTTCTCTTAGTGGTCACTGAAGTAAGATGACGTGTAAACAAAACTTTAGAAATGATAACGGAACGTTAACATGAAAAAAGAAAATGAAGTTTAAGCGCATGGCCTCGCTCCTGATCACTGGTGGTGGGCCCCCTTCAGGAGCAGAACACCTCTTCAGGTATTGCAGTTCGGTGTATGAGTGCAGCGAGAAAGTCATTTGGATTTGAAGTGTATTGTGGGTCTAAATGCTTGCAGATGAGAACAGCTCTTTTGTTCGTTTGTTGTTAGTTACATCCCCCTTTGTATTAGTTACAAAAAGCTGGAAAGTGACTGATCCGCAGTGAGAAGCAGCGCTGTCTGGATATCTTCCATTGCAGTGTACTGAAGAACGTTACCGTGGGAAATACAGGGTATCAGAACAAAGAAATCCCCTTAAATCGAGGAGTAGAATTTGTAGATCGGTTTATGGTGACCTGTCGGGTTAGTCAGGACAGCTTTTACACAGATGACTTTCTGATGTCTTTGCCATGCGTGAGTCAGTCCTGCTGCCAGTCAGCATCCCTTTGCCTCACGTTCCTGCATTGTGCCGGTTATTTGTTCCACTACGGCATTTTATTTATTTCAGGCTGCGGGATACTGAGGCAAACTGGCTGTTGCACACAGCTCGACCGCGGTTTCAGCCGAGGCCGTGTTGTTAGTGCAGCGTTTCCCTCGGAGAGAGGACGCTGATCTGCAGCACCTGCGGCTCTGTGCCGTCCCCGGAGCTACCCGCACAGCCAGCTCCGTCCTGGGCAGGATGGGACCGGCCTGCTGCTCCGGGAGCTTGTGGTGCTTCATAGGCAGGCCGGGGTGGTTCAACTCCACGCGTCTTCACAGGTCTTCAAGCTGGTATTGAGGGTGTCTTGCTTTTGGTTTTGGTGGTCGACCAAGTACCTCATAGGGCTTAGGATGGGAGAGCAACTGTAGCTCCCCTGTTAGAGCATTCCTTTGGCATTCAGGGCAGAAGGGCGCAGTTTGTGGCTCTGTCACACAGGTTTTTGGTGTGACTGACTCACGCCACGTGGTTTGGTCTCCGTCTGTGAACCTCGGATAGGTTTTCTTCCCCACTTAGCTTGGAGTAACCTCATTAGTAGTTGTACACGAAGCGGACAGCATAGCAAAGATGATTAGTAGAAAAGAGTGAGTAAATGAAAAGTAAATGAAAAGTGTCACTCTTGTGATCAATTTGAGGCAAACATGAACGTGTCTTATGAACATCTTGCTTCAGCCTTTCCCTAACTCAAATCTTTATTCCTTTGGCGCAGAATCTGATGCAGTGCACAGCCTTTGCAACAGCAGATGAGTATCATCTTGGTAATCTGTGCCATGACCTGACTTCACATGGATATGTTGAAATAACAAGTTTGCCTAGAGGTAGATTTTTAAAACATCTTAAAAACAATATTATATCTCGTTAAATGAAATACAGGTGAGGTATATAATTTTTATAACTTAACATATTCTTATTGTGGTAATACCCTGGAATATATCATGGTACTTGTAATATACATGTAGCTCTATTTAAAAGTTCCATTTACTTTAAAAATAAATAAATAAGCCTTCCAGAATAGCAGTATAACCAGCACTTGCTATTACCGTATGGTAATTTTTCCTCAAATTACTGTTACACTAAATTATTGAAAAATTAGTCCTAGAAATGCATTCAATAAAAATATTTTTTGAAATTTTCTAATACCAGAAATACTACTTTTGAAGAAATCTGCTAACTGAAAATGTTCTGAAAGTTTATTTTAATCAGTGTTTCGGTATGTGATGCCATAGTGCTTCAGCTGCCAAACAACTTTGTAATTTGAAGTGTTGCACCTTCTTTCCATACTCAGACTTCTATTAATGTAAATCACTGAGGGCTGGAGGCACGCAAGAGAGAGTCTTGCTGACTAAGTGAAACGTAAAGGAGATGCACATTCAAATTTAATTCTGGTAAAGAGAATGCAGTCGATACTTCATACTGGCCAAACACGTGCTAGTCGGATGAGTCCCTGCAGCAAAGTAATTGGTTCTGGTTCTATCCAAAGTATCTCTGAAGACTTGCGAAAGTATGGCATGGAAATAGCTGCAGGATACTCCAGGAGAAAAACAAATGGAGCTTTTTATAGCTTAACGAACCCGATGCCCTGGAACAGCTGTGATTTTCATATGTTGGCAGTAGATTTATTTATTTTTTGTGAATGAACAGATTATATAAAGCTAAGAGGAATGACAAATATTGCTTATGGGCGTTTCAGTAGAGGTTATCAAATACCTGGCTGACTCTCAAACACCTAATAAACCAGCCGTGATAATAATCCAGTGGATCTTTTTAAATGCAAGATTTGGTAATGGCTGTATTTCTCAGAAAGGTGAACATGGAAAGAGAAGGTGCTATGTAATACAGGCATCATGTTCCTTTGTAGTTAGTTCCTTTGTATGAAAACAACACTGGTTTCACTGCTTCAGGATAGAAACTTTGTACAAACCTCAGCGTGACTGAGTTATTGTAACGCAAATTGTGCTGTTGCTGGTACTTTACCCTGAAAGTGTGGGGTTTGCCAGTTCTTTCGTTTATTCCTGGTGTGTTTTTGACTCCTTACAATAGATACTCTGCCAGAAGTTTGAAGGAATTAATGAAAGGATGTTTGATTGTGCCAGCAGATGTGACGTTTTGTGGTGGTTGACACGTGGATGTAGCAGTGCTCAGTCACCAAGCTGAATGTTACATCTTGCAAACTTGAGAAGTACTAGCACATAGAAATCTAAATTAGAAAACGTTGTGTGGATTTGTTGTTTTGTAGTGTTCTGCTTAATTTTATTCTTTTTTGACCCCTTTAAAAACATTTTAGAGGGACTATTTATATAGGGACTATTTATAAAGGACCAAATTCACGTTCAGTGTATATGTTTTAGCTGGAGGGGATTGATAAAGTAAGAGTGATATTTGAAAAGGCAAATGAGAAAATGCAGACAAATGTTTCTTCTGTGGTGAACTCCCACTTCACACCCAAAGCTTGCTCCAGTGATTCATCGAGTCATATGTTTCTGAATTGGAATAGCAAGTGAAAGAGAGATCTTTGAAGAGTTCATACAGACCAACTAACTGCATGGTCTCGAGTTGTGTGTTAGCAAAAGTATGGCCCATATTCAGTCACCTCTTCCTGCCTGCTTAGGCTACGTGCCCTCTGTGACTTCAGCAGTAAAGCAAATGTTGGAGTTCATACCCAGACCTAAACTGGTGCACTGGTGATTGCTTTGTGATATTTATGCAAAGGGGTTGAGCTTTTTAATGCTTAGGTGTTAGGCCTTGCAAATTTCTCTTTGCGGAGTCTCAGCTCACAGTAGAGGTGGGAGGTTTTGCTGGTCTGGCTACCAATGGTAAAATGAGTCACGCTGGAAAGTGAACTTTCCTTGGCATAACCACAGCTGGGCTTCTAAAGCTACGCCTACGTTGGCAGAGCAGTACAGGGGAGCAGCTACAGGGGAAGGGCAGGGGAGTGGAACTGTTTTGAGCACCCAGGACCCACACTGAGCAAACTTTGGGGCCTTCTGCTTGCACCAGCTGGTGTAAGAGCCTGGTCCTATATAATGAATGTCCATTAGCATGGTTGGAGTACTTTAAGTGCAGTGCTGGAGCTCATCTTCCAGTTTAATTTCATGCAAAAGAAATCCAGTTTGTGCACCCTGACACTTCTGCAGTGCAAATCCAAAGTGTGGTGAACGAGGGTGACTGGAAGATTTATTTCAAAAGCATGCTTCAGATCCAAAGGAAAACATGGATGTTCCCTCTGCTGCCTTGGGGGTATGCTCTTTCAGGTTTCTGACTAACAAAGCAAAGTCAGCAAGATTAGTCCCTCGCTGTATAGAAAAGGGAGATTTTGGTCTTCCGGGCAAGCAGAACTTGAGCAGTAATTGCTCTGCAACTGTGGGCTAACTTCCATAATTCACTTGTGTTCATGTCCACTTTTGCCTTCTATATTCTGTTCCTGGTTAATTTACTATGCCCTGCATGGGTTTTGTCTAAGTCTTTTGTTCTTTAGAACTGTTACATTTCATTAACTACAGTTTATAGTGAAGTTTAACATAGCATCTGAGTCTGTCTAGCATGCAACACTTTAGAAAAGCTGCTTAGTTTTATATTGTCACACTTCAATCAGAAAAATAAAATATGAGACTGACATTGAAAGTGTTAGCATGCAACTGTTGAGCTGGAATCATATGCTTGTAGCTGTCATGATTAGAAGTGTAATTAATTCTTCCTTTTGAACTTTTATTTTGCTTATTTGTTTCCAACTAGATGCTGCAAATGTTTTGGTGATTGGTACTGAGAAATCTGCAAAAGATGATGATGCTGGCATGATTTTTTTCTTCAGGTAAGTTAAAAACTATGCCTGAAACATTATTTTATTAATAGCAATCAACAATATAGCTATCAGCAATAGCAAACTGTGAAAGTGCAGCTTACTAGATCATTGCATGTAGCTCAATCAGAATGATTCAAAAAAAAATTGATAATACACTTGATCATACAAAATTGATCATATACTTAAAACAGTGCAATTACACCTCAGTTTTTTCCTTGAATTCACAGGGAAGGGGCTGTTGTGTTTTGGAATGTGGAAGAGAAAAGTGTAAGTAAAGCACAACTGTTTGCTAAAGCTTCATAGTGAGATGTCTTGTTAGTCCCACAAAGCCCAGCACGCTTTGGTTTTGAGAGTTCACATCTCTCCAGAAAGGAAGAGGACTGATTCTTCTCCTAAGGAGTGTAGCTGCCCTCAAGTGTGTGGCTCGCTGCTGTATCACCTTTGAAACTTGTCTTTCTGCACAAAATAAGCAAATAGATGTGTAGCATACAAAGGGGATGAAATTTTCTACTGAAGGCCAAAAATCTGAAACCTTAATCCTGTGAGACTGACAAAAAGAAAATTCTTGCAGCTTTATGTACTGAAGATCAGAAAAATCAACACATGAATGGTTGTTTAACAGGAGTTAATGTAACAGGAAATAAATCAGCAGAAAAGGATCATTTTAGTGCTATTTAAGTCAGATCTTAAAACTGCAAGACTTACTATCCAAAGCTTACATTTGGTTAACTTGAAATATGCCAGATTTGTAAACAATTGTTTTTCCTTCTTTTGTGTGTGTTTCTAACAGCAGTTTTCCTAAAGGAAAGCTTTTATAGGATGGTATAATTGTTAAAATATATTGATATCGAAATAACGTGCATATCCCTTGTGATAAATCAGTGCTCTTTGCTGACCAGGAGGGGAATGCTCCAGACATACTTATTTTTATGAATATATTTATAGTCTCTTTTAAAATATTTTATATCTATGCATTTTGTTTACTGTGGTTAAATAAAGCTGAGTGCTAGATACATAAAGAAAAGGCATTGATCTTATCTGTAGGCAGGGTCTGTGAAAGTAGTTGGCATACTGAACACGATACTGAGATGCACAGACATTCATAGAAGGATGTTAATTAAGGTAAATGAAAATACAGAGCTGTTGTTTCCAGATGTGAACAACTTCTGGATTCGAGTTTGCTTTTTCCATTTCAGACCTGAAATGTGCCCGATTTCCTGCCTGTTTGGGGGAGTTTCAGTACATCAGCAGGCCTACAAAAAGATACTAGCTTTCCCTTCAAACCCTGCCTGTAGCACATTTAGGAAGCAGTGGCTGTAACTATGCTACTGAGTCACAGGTATTTCTGAAGACTAGCTGACTAACTCCTGTTGATAGTTATGAATTGGGCACCTCTGCCCTCTGGGGTACTCTGAAAAATGTCATTTTCTTGTACATTTTTACATGCTTAAGTACGTTTGAAAACTTGACACCACGTTCTTTTTGTCAGTAGAAGTAACTTTAGTTGGTCCTCTGTTGGCCTGATTTATAAAAGAGGAAAACTGCCTTTTTCTGCTTTTTGAAATCATAGTCAAAGTTTTAACTTTCAAACAACTTGCTCAAACAGGGTATTTTTTATGCATAAGTTTTAATGAACCAAAACAATACGAAGACCTGGTCTGTAGAACTGAAACTGAAAGTAATTCAGTAAAACAGTGTGTAGAGACAATGTGAACAGACAAAACTGCTCTTTAAAGGTACTCCAGAATGATAGTTGTGGGAGGAAAAACTATTTTAAACAAACGGACACTTAACAGAACAAATTATAACTACAGGCTGATCGTAAATAGGACTTAAAGATGTAAAATACTGTTCTCAAGTACCTGTGCAGCAAGGTAGTGCACTAGTTTCACCAGAAGTAGTAAGGGCAAAAAGCCAAACTAGGTGGAGTTCATGTGTGTCGTTAAAAGGAAACTGCGAAGCGATTGTCTCAAATAGGAAGGGTCTGCATTGAGTGAATCCAGAACACCTCTTCTCATTAAATGTACTCTATCACAGGTAGTCCCTTCTGTAAAATTAGGCTGGGCCTAGAATAAACTCACATCAGTCAATGGAAACTAACGTATTACTTTAAAAGAAAGCTGCCACTAAAACATAATTTCCTATTATTCAGAGCAATGGAAGAACTTTGGAAATATGCGTAATACAAGACACATGAATTCTGCAGAATCCGTTATGGTCTGTAAAGCTTTGTTAAATCTTACTCTCTGCTGGTGCTGGGAAGCCTGACCTGGTTGTAGCTCTGGAGGAGACTATTAATGTATTAACAGCATAACTATTACTATATTGATATAGGCTCCACAATGCCAGCTAGGCTGCCTGGATCCGAGTGAGTGCACTCTTGAAATCTGGCATGCTATGTTACAGATTGGCTCTTGGCTCTGGCGTTGTTTCAGCAGGATTTGCATTGCTGAATTGTCCCTCGAAGCTGTGTATCTAAGCTGACTGGCCTAACAGCATATACTTCCTCACTGGAGGGGAAAATATATATTTTTTTTTCATATCCTTGTTTACCATAATATCGGGAATATATGGCAGGCATTAGACATGCTAGTATTACATTCAGGGGTACAAAACAAGCAGTTGCATATGTAAGAGTATTTCTGTCTGTTTTTTAGTGAAAAATGTGGTCGTGCCTTAGATAGGATCACTGAAATTCTTGGAAGTAATGAAGAAAACAAGTACTGCAAAGAAAAGTGTTTCTTGCAGGTGATCCAACAGATTTTCAAAGTACTTAACCTGGAGGAAATGCTTCAGGGACAATTTATTGACATACAGTATGCACTGAAAGATTAACTATTCTACATTGTTTTGAAGAGATTATTTTAAGTATCACTAAGTAGAAAATACTTCTTTAAAGAACTTAGGCACCAAAAGTATATTGTGGGGTTTTTTTTAGTAGCTGCTGTGTAGTTAGATGCTTTTTTGATACCTGTATGTGCATGCTATAGATGAGGGTTTTTTCAGTTCAGAATTTGTTTCTAATTGCATAACAATTTATATGATAGGAGGCTTTAACGCATAGAAAAGAACAAGAGTGAGAGATCCTAAGTTAAAGGAAAAGAGCTTTGTGAGAGAGCAGAGCCCATTATTCCTGCATCAGGTTTTAGTGTGTTTGGGAATAAAATGACAATGAGATTACTCCTCCAAGTGGAACTGCGCATTCAACTGCTTACAGGGCTGACTGTAGGCAGCTGAAACTATTTTTCTTTTTTTATTTCTCTAGTGAAAGGACTTCTGTAACATGACGTGACCTCTGGTAGTTGAAACAAAACTACTAATTTTAGCAAACTAGTAATTTTGGCAGAAGCAGCCACCTGATGTTTTTATCCTAAAGATTCATTCCCATACTCAGACGTGCTGAAGTTTTGTACAGCTCATTGTTGTAATACTGAATATTTCTGCATTGTCTTTACTGCTGCTCTGGTTAATCCCTACCTTGTTTTATAAATGTAGATATTAAATGACATTTTAGCCTTAATAGATCCTTTGCAGTTGTTCACAGCCACAAAATTCATCCACGTGGCTTCAGAAATAAACTGCTAATAGTTGCTTCATTTGAATACAAAAAATTACTAGCACACCTATTCATTTTTATTTAAATAACTTTAATAAGCATGGAAGTTGCCTTCATCAGCCTATTACATGCTAGCTCTTTGTAGAGTGATAATATACTACAGTAGTAACTGCTCCTGTGTCCAACTGTCTTTTTCTTAGATGAAGAATATAATGCGAGTGCTAGAACAGCATGAAATTCAGCCATATGAAGTTGCACTAGTCCATTGGGAGAATGAAGAGATGAACTATAGAATAGGAGAGTAAGTATCTTCAGGCACTCCTATTTATATAAAAGCTAACAGGCATTTACAACAAATTCACATGAAAGTAACTAGTAGAAATACACCTTTTTTATTCTTGTTTCAAATGAGTAAAAATAGGGAAAGGAGAAAACAGTACATCTAAATTCACAAATTTTGTTGAACTGCTAAACTTTCAAGTAATGGCCTTTAGGACTTGATTATACACTAAATTTTGTAAATCAAGAAGGTCTGTGTCTACACAACCGAACGTGCCAAACAACAGAACAATCCTAAACAGAACCTGTGTACCTCACAGGAAAAATAAATACACATTGTTGAGCCGACTCTGATTTAAAGAAGGCACAGTACTTCTCTGCGTAAGCTTTCTTCAGTGCCCTCTAGGTTCATATACAAAGAGGCATTCTGCGCGTACTTTGCTTCCTAGGAAAGGTATAACTTGAATACTATGGGAGGATGTATCTGGCAAGCTGTCTTGCCTTGTTAAATACTTTTTTCATCATGCGGAGCAAATTATCCCTACGGAAATACTTTTCAATGTAAATGATTGTGTAATTTACCTGTAATTTTTCTAACAGCGCCAAAAAAACTGTGCTCCTAAACAGGACACTGTAACAACATAAGCTGAACCATATCAGGTCAGCTTATTTAAGGTAACCTGGTAAGAGGCCAAGGGGTCTTTTTTTTTTTTTTTTCCTGGCCACTTGAAAACTGTGGACTATCCAGATGTGGTGTTTGTGATTCCTGACATAGTCATAGACTGAAGAACTAATTTTCAGTGATTTGTTTGGTTATTGTTGGTTTGAGCATAAGTAAAATGCAAGGATGGGGGTGATAGCCATGTAGATACATCATGATTTATATAAAACAACCAACCTTACTTGCATTGTTGATTATTCTTTAAGTGTTCCTTTTCTGGTGGCTTAGTCAATGAAGATGCTTCAATCCTGTTTTAACAGAGGGCAGTCAAAGCTTCATAAGGGAGAAATCTTGTTAAATTCTGAGTTGGATATTGATGAAGTTGTTCTGCAGAAATTTGCCTTTTCAAATGCCCTTTGTCTTTCCGGTAAGTTAATACTGTTTGTAGTATCCACCTGTGGTACAGATTTTGTGAAATATCATTGTAAGTGAGACTTGGACAGTGAGAGGTTGAAGACTTAGAGTCTGGTTTGGTGAACTGTGTAAAGATTGTGCTTCAGTGGGAGGATTAGTTTTCAAAGCTTTCGCTTTGTTTTCCATAAATTGGAATTACTTCGCTCACTGTAAATCTTCTTAAGGATGAGCAAAGCAAATTAAGAAATGTACTTTGCAAAAGACAGATGTTCCACTGGGCATACTGTTGCCCATCTTTGAGATTATTCTAGGATAGTAACAAGTGTAGAGTCTGGAATTAGAAAGCTGTCAGTAATCTTAGGTCATTGATCCTGAAATCATTACCAGAAAAAAATAGATACCAGCTAAAGCAGGTAGTAATGTAAAGAAGTGATTCTTGGCGTGGGAAGCATTCCAGTATCAAGTGCATGGACTGGAGTCCCAGATAATGGTTTGATTAGGCTGATCAGCTACGGCTGTGCTACAGGTGGTACTTCCATCAGGAGGCACTGCAAAGAAGTCAGGCTCAGCAGCGATGCTGCTGCTTCAGACCTAGAATGAGGTAGGAAGTGGGGATAGAAGCTAGCGGCAATAAGGCTATCCTCAAAAAGGCCTTTAAGGAAGAAAATCGTACTACCTCTACTGCTTTTAGGGTGAATGACAAAATTCATGTAGTATGTGAGAAAGAACACCTTTAAACAGATATCAAAAACCAGAATGCGTGTTTTTGAAGTGATCCACCACTTGACCAAGGCACACAGCATAACTAAATGGTTTTTGGCTGTTGAAGAAAGAGCTATTGAAATATTGAGGGAAAAAAGCCTCTAGTTCTCTATAGTTTTGCTATTCATAAAACCACTGCATGGAAGAGTGCTGCCACATACAACTGAGCAAGGGATTTATTCCCAAGAGATAATTGGTACCAATTTACATTAGTGCTAGACATGTACACCATAAGGGAAGACAGTGCAATGTTCATTGATAATAGAGGATGCAAGTGTAGTCCAAGTCAAATGTACAACACAGCAGAAACCAACCTCTGTCAAATAATCAGCAGTAGCTGAAATGCCTATTGGCCTCTTTTCAAGGGCTAAATTAAATGCCATTTAACTCACTGACTTGGATTAGGCTTCTGTACTCAAAAAAGACCATGAAAGATGCTCAGCATTGAGTTTACTGTGTGTCCTGACTAAGTGGTGCGAACGATTACTACCAAAAAGCATTCATTTTAAGAAATAAACCTTATCTGTTTAATTTTTCTGAGTGAACAGGGTTAATTTTTGAAACTGATCTGTCCTTATTACTTCATTCTTGCCTGGGAATCTGAGGATAAAAGAACAAAGAGCCTGAGTTATATCGTTTCCCTGTAGAAATCATCCTTTAAGGCTCAAGCTGAGACAGAGTAGAACTTGTGTTGGCATTGCCTGTGCTGAACAACTTCCACTAAAGATAAATTATCTTTTCAGTGAATGATATATTCACCAAAACAAAATGTAAGATTGCCTAAGCTTGAATTTAGCTTCAACAAATACAGGTGATGGTGTGTCTATACAAGCTAATTCTCCGTGGTTTGAGCATGCTGCATCAAGTATTGGACAAATTGGAAGTTAAAAGTTCTACACAATGCTGTAGAAATGTGTAGAAAAAGTGGAGACTCAAGGGGCACCAGATGAAGTCAGCCTGATTCCTGCAAGGCTAATTATCTCCAGCATGCCTCCTTGGAATGCACTTTGCAAAGGCTTCGTACGCAGCACATAGCACTCAAACACACCTTGTTGAGCTGAAGCAAAAGTTCTCCAGGATCTGAACCAGTCCATTGGAGAGTAGAGCTGAGCTCGAGGTGGTTCTGCTTGCAGAGCTGTCAATACAAACCCAAATTTGTCTGTAGATGTATGAACATGTATCGTATAATACCAATGGTATATCGTACATGTTGATACAAACCTATCTGTAGCATCCCAAAACAGTGTGTCGGTAGATGTAAATTAAGATCATTTGAAAGCATATATATATACCTACGTCTCACAGTGTTCCACTTTGTCACCTCTGTGTTGCAGTAAAACTGGCTATCTGGGAATCATTATTGGACAATTTTGTGGAATCAATCCAGTCAATTCCTGAGGTGAGGTCTTGTTTGTACCTTTCCCCTCCTCTTTTCCTGTGCTATGTTAAAGACCAGATATAGCTGTGGATATAGGAAAAAGCAACCGCATGCTTAATACATTTGATGGCAAAGCCATCAACACACAAGCTCAGAAAACCTGCAAAGGGGTGGGACAAGAAACGAGCAGTCTTTAAAAGGCTGGGGGGCGAGGGTGGGAGTGTGCATTGGAATAACGTTTCCCATGTTGTGCCACCGTCACCTGCTGCTGTGGGACATGCATGCGTAACAGGACAAGCAGCATTTAAAAACCTGGCCAAATGGTGTGTGTTGCACCTTTGGCCTCAGAGTAGTCTGCTGTAACCTGAATGTAATGAAGAGTTCAAGTGAGTTACTTAGACTAGTGTTTCCACAAGGCTTAATTAAAATACAAAGTCCATATCGTGTTGCATTTAAAAATTAGATTCATAGGCTTCAAAAGACAAATCCTCCTTTATTTTTAATAAAAGAAATAACTGGAAATACATTGTTTGTTTTAAGTGAGGAAGAACCCTATAGAAAGGACAAATAAGTAGCAAGGTAAAAGAACACTGTCATGACTTAAAAATAGCAATAGTAGTAAGAGAGGACAAATGATCTCTTGTTTGGGAAACCATTCATAGAAAACGTTCCAGGATCCTGTATTGATACTGACAGCCTACTTGGTTGCTTGCTGAAAACCCAGAAGACCAGTTGAATGGTGATACTCTTATCAACCTAGATAAGCAAGGCACCATTCAAACAAAACTTAAGTGTTGTAACAAGTATGATATGCATTCAGATTTTAGCTCATACGAACTTCAGGCTGTATGAGAACGTGAGACTTCTTAAGGTACAGTACATGCTATTTGATCAAGCGGTGAAAAACCTGTTACTTTGCAGATACTAAAATCAGGAAGAAAGGTGAAACTGTCTCATGCAGATGTGATGCAGAAAATTGGAGAACTCTTTGCATTAAGGTAACATTTTTTTGTTACACCAAAGACACTGTATTACACGGAACTTAAAAATCACCTTGTGTGTGGTACAAAGACTGGGATATACTTGAAGCTTTGGAGTAGTTCACAGTCTGGCATGAGCCCTGTTGGTGGGATTCCCTCAGCCGCCTTCTGGCTTGAGGCAGTGTTTGTGCTGTCATGGTCAGAGGACTGTGCTTCCCACTGCCTCACCACTCTCACTGTGGTATCTCAACTATAAGCAGGCATTAGGCAGCACATTGTAAATGGCCAAATTCCACACCCTTTTCCTTTTCTAGGTACAGCAATGCATGTTTCATAACCTGCAATTATAACAGAGAGTACAGTATGCAAAAGGATACAAGGAGGAAGCATGGGGGTTAAGTAGAGCCATTAACTATGGTCTACAGTTAAAGTTTTTCAGGGATTTGGCCTCTTCTACAAGTTATGTTCTTTCCCTAGATTCACTCAGAAACCACTGCTACATTGCAAGGATTTAATGTTTGTTTTTTTTTTCCTTCTCAAGTGTAACTTGGCCATTAGGAATACACAATATTATGCACTTTAAAAAAGTGAAGAAAGAGGTAAATGAAGAAATCAATTCCTATCTTAAACAGTAGATTTTATCATCCTACTTGGAGGACCCTTCTGTAATGCACAATGATGGTATAAAAGTCCAAAGATTTATGTGAGCAGTAGGCTGAGGGCAGGAGATCATAGCTCCTTGCCTTTATAGAGCTGAGCCAGGAGCCTGGTTCTGAGCTATGCTCACATACCCAGCGTGCGGTGTCATTCACGCTTCAGAGCTCTGGAATAGAAACAAGCTGTTACAGACCTCCCCAGTAACTTTAATTCACATACTTAGCTTCAGTGAGCTACTAGCATAGTGAAGGACTACCTCCTCAGTTTGTCACCTTCTTTAACTTCTGGTCGAGGAATGTTGCCATAAGGCAAAAACACTGCAAAGACTGATGCATATTACAGTATTCTCAGAAAAGTTTCAGAGGATGTTACCAATTTTAAACAATAACTATGTTAATATTTTTATTATGAAAGGAGAGGTTTTCATATTTTATTTAACAAGAAAAGCTTTCCATAATTTTTCTTCTAACCACTATGTAAATATTTACTCCTATATGCACCCAAAGAACTTTGAAATACTGCAGTAACCATTCTTTTTAGACACCGCATAAATCTGAGTTCTGACCTGCTAATAACACCTGACTTCTACTGGGATAGAGAAAAACTGGAAGAGCTTTATGACAAAACTTGCCAGTTTCTCAACATTAATCGCAGAGTCAAGGTAGGTGTCTTATTGTTGCAAGAATACCCAAATCAGCCGTCTTTGGCTTAGCAGAGCTACAGACTGCTTCATAAGTGTCTGTTTTAACTGTAGAAGGTGAATAAAGCACAGTAGGATCCTATACACTCTTCCCTTTTCTGTGTGTTTGTAACCCACTCGCATCTTTTACCTAGTTTAGGTCAATGACCTTGTTTCAACCATCTAGACCTAAATGAATGGATTGATTGCTTATTCCCAAGCCACTAAATTAGGCTTTAAATAGTTATAAGAGGAGGAGCTTTAATTCTTGTTCTGAAACTTGTGCAAGAAAAGTTTTAAAAAAATGAGATGTGAAGCAGTCTTCTTACTGATATGATGATCCAGGTGAGCTCAGTGCAGGGCAACATAATGCTTACTGCTCAACCAGAGTAAGAAGCATGTGAAACTTTTCCAGTGGTACAGCAACCTTCAATATTGACTTAGTTACCTTTGAGGCATTCCCATAAGCTGCGTCATCGTCGCTTGCATCTGTTTTCATGACAAGAAATCACCTAGTAGCTATTTAATACCTGCAGATGCCTATCTAAAACCCATTGAAATAAGTTATTTATATGAACACTCCCCTTGCTTGTGCATGCTGCCTTATGGACTTCCCCTTCAGTTCTTTTGCAGAAGCATTAACACCTTTCTGCAGTTACATTCAGTAAGCCCCGCTGTGGATTGTGTTTCTTTAGCTATGTCATACAATTTGTGGAATCCAGCTTTGCCACATGCTTGGGATCTGTTTCAGGTAATGAATGAAAAGCTTCAGCACTGCATGGAGTTGACAGACCTAATGCGAAATCACCTGAATGAAAAACATGCTCTGCGCCTTGAGTGGATGATAGTAATACTCATCACCATAGAGGTTGGCTCCTTTTCCCCACTATTACACTGAATAATTCAGTAAAAAGTGCAATTTATATACTTCATAATTTGAAAATCAACATTACCTTATTTGTGTAATGTACTGTACGATGGAATTAGTCTTTAGTTCTTTGCAAGTAACTTTAGAGTTGCAGCTATAGTTATTTTCCAGATTATCTGGCTTACAGTGTAAGCTGTTGTTTTAAAGATTAATATGTGTTATTTGATTTAATAATGTGTTTGTTATTCCACAGGTTTTGTTTGAACTTGCAAGGGTAGTTTTCTGACCACAGACGAAACTCTGGAAGAAAACTGACGAACCAATAGAGACCATGTGGGCAAGAAAATGCTTCTAGAAAATAGTGGAGTTGTCCCTCTTGATAAATATGTACATATTCTGCTGAAATAAAAAACAAATCTGTGAACATTATCCCCAACTGCTGTAATAGTGGTGTTAAAGAAGTCTTAATCTGTGGATGTGCTCAGGTAAAGCTGACATACAAATGATACGCTCTCGTGGTTAGGCTGGATGCAGGGAGCTAGCATTTTGCTCCGTACTGAACAGGGACAGAAGGATGGATCACTTCGGTGCTGACCTTATTAATTTGCTGAGCTACCTGGCATGACTTTAATACGTCTGGCAGGTTGGGGTGGTTTGGGTTTCTTTAATGATATTATGTTCTTTCCCTGTCACTACAAGGTATTTGTACAGTTGCATGCACATACAGTTTAGGAACTAGTTGAACTTTATCTGAGGTCACAGGAAGCTGTAGCAGAACAAGAAACTAAAGCTCACAAAGTTTCGCTGTAACATAAGGGGGATAGCACAGTTATCTGATTATTAACAGTACAGATTACAATGAATTAGTGTAGGTTAAAGTGTCTTAATTTTACTCTAAGTAAATGTTTCAATGGTTTTTAATCTCTTCCTAGAGTGCTCTAGATTACCATCTCCACAACACTGTCACTTGTACTTGTGAGAATGAGGTTTGGGTTTTTTCAGCATTCAACTCCTTTCTACGTGAATTTTCAGGAACTTCTATGCAACCGCTAGTAGTCACCTTTTCCCAAGATCAGGTTAGTCCACTGGACTTGCTTCAGTGTCAGTTGAAATATAACGTCTCAGTAACATAACCTAGGAATTCTGAAAAGCCCATGAAGCATCATTACCAAGCTGTGATGGCTAGATTCAGGCTAGAAGTGAGATTACATTTGCAAGAGCTTACGTGCTAGTTCTCTGTTCACCTGAAAACAGTCTGAGTATGGCATTAGACTACTTCTGAATACATCAGGCATGTACATGGGGAAGAGAATAGAACTGGGCAGAGCTAGGAAAAACATCCAACTATAAAACCATCATCTTGCCACAGATTGCTACCAGCGGCTGGGGGGGACATTGTAAGCAGCAGCAGCTCCTCTTAAAGGGTAGCCTTTTCTCCTCAGAGAATCAAAACCTGGAGATCAACAAGCAGTTCTCTGAGCTGCTGAGGCTGTCTCAGCTGTCAGCCCCATTCACAGAAGCGAACCAGTCAGCAGAAGAGCTTGGTGACAAAGTTTACTATTAACTGCGGAACAGTTCCTCAGCACTGAAATAGTACATTAGATCCATGAAGAGGTGCTGGGTACATTTTTCTACATAATTATAGTAGGAGGATTAGGTTAAATTTTAATTGTCACTCTTGCAGCAAACGTTTTTTCATTCCTTTATCAAAACAGGCTTTTTCACCCCCACTTTGAATACAATAAGTAAGCCTGAGAAGGTAAGTTCCCATTCATCTCACACACTTCATGGTTTTGGTACTTCAACTAAACTGCTAAAATGTAAATTGGCAGGCAAAATGCACCTATCAAACACACAGACTGAGTTATCAAGCCAAACGCACTGAAACAACAGGAACACGGTTACTTTTGCAACTTTAAATCAGTTTCTGTCTGCATAGATGACTACAGCTGTGAAATGCCTCGTTCTGTACGGCCCCGGACCCCCTTTACTGGGTGGAATGGCTGTTCAGTGTGCTGCTTCAGTTAAGCCCTAACTGTACCTTAAACTTCGTAGCCATCTTTTTCAAAATGTACCTGTTGGCAGCTGCAAATCTGAGGGTTTTTTTATTGGTGAACTATACAGCCTCTGACAGAACAGCCTCACTGTGTTACAGGCAGAGACCCAAGACCAAGCCAGGCAGTTGAATGCACCAAGAACCTAAGGAGCTCTCAGAGCGCAACATACAGCAGAGCTACCCCCGATGGGCAAGACTTAGGACACTCCTCCTGCCGGCAACCTTTCATTCTGCTTCAAGCCAGACAGCCGACAGGGGCCCCGTGCAAGTTCACAGCACGACCTGACCAGCAGGGAGTTTATGGCACAGGCGAGATTAGAATCCAGTTCCAGAAGCAAACAAAGCCTGCCGTAACTGTGAGAACGTATCTGCCTTATCTGTCTCATCCACCACACGCCTTCATAGTTTAACTGTAGAGAGCCTTCTGCACTACCTCACTCAGCACCAAAATGGGTCTATTCTAGCCAGTGAGGGTCGAAGGGAAAAAAAAAGTGATGGAAATACAGTATATATGAGGAAAACCAGAGAGCAATCCTATTATAACTAAAATTCTTTAAATTGTATTTTTTTAATAAATTAACATAAATCAAATTAAGACCAAATGGCAAAAAAATGGTTCAGATGGAACCTCATTAGAGTATCGTTTATAAAGACCCCAACTGTACAGACAGCTTCTAACTGCTTTTTCCATCAGATGAGATAAAGGACAACTTGTAGAAAGTGTTTTTCTTTTAAGATCTGCTAGACGGAGTTGTCACGAGACTAGCTGGTTGTAAAACCACTAAGAGCACTAACAGTCAGGAGTCCTGATGTCCAGTCCAGTTTTTGCAGGGGAACCTCTCTCTACTGGCCAGGGTCAGTCCCTGTTTTGCCAGCAAACCAGCCCCGCATGTGAAAACATGTAAAAATGAAAGCATATAAAATGACACCTCCCTACGTCTCTGCAAAGATAACTTATATTCAGTCCAGCCAGCGCATAAGAGCTTGTGGATGACTTTCTTGCCAACTTCAAGCATCTGCCTGAAACAGAACTAATAAAATGCTGTGGAGATTCTCTTTCCTTCCCCATCCTAGCTTAATGGTAAGAACCACTACCAGTTCAGCTCAAACGGGAAAAAAAAAAAAACAGATACTGTGTCCACCTAAATGAGTTTATTTACTCATAGCTAAGTAACAAAGTCGCCTTCTAAAGCCAGCTGGGACAGAAAAGATAGAGACGCCTGCCCTAGGCAGTAATAATGGTTGTGGCAAACCTTTTTCCAATCTAAGACCCTTCACACCTGGATCCATTTAGAAATTGCAAAAAGGAACCGAGGTACCGCGTGTGCCAACCTACTTTTCTCAGCCACCCTCGGGACCAGAGACGAGTGCTGCGGGAGGTCCTGCCGGCCTCGGCGGGGCGGTGGGTCACCTCTGCCGGGAGTCTCATCCTTGTCTGCAGACGGGTAATGGCACCAGCCTGACAACGGTACAGATTTCGAGGTACTCGAACACAATAAAATATAGAGGGATGTAAAAAGCAAAAGGCACACCCTGAAACACTTTCTTCCAGTGGAGGGGTGGGGAAGAAAGCTTAACTGTCCTAGCTAAGGGGAACAGAAAGGGTCTTGAAAAGTACACAGCCCCAGCTGAGGAAATAATCTTAAGAGACTGTAATTCTGTACAGTCAGTGGGAAGGCAAAGATCTGTGCTAGCCTTAGACAACTTTTTTGCCACAGCTATACGCTCCACCAGGTAGCCCACTTCTGATCCCTCAGTGCCCACCCGTGACGCATTTCTTGGCATCACGCACATATTCTCTGCTACACATAAAACCAGGAGGATGAATCTCAGAAAACAAAGCAATTCCAACAGTTTGGGGTGCTCCACGGGTTTTGACAGAACAAGAACCGAACAGACCTAGACACACTCAGAAAGCAGAGCAAGCAAACCCCTCTCCTCACACCCACAGCACCCCCCTCCCTCCATTTCTGATTCTTTCAACCAAACCTAAACAAATTTAAGGAAAAAAATGTATCTTTTTGTTTTAAGTCTACTTCGAGTTGTGGAAGGCACCATGTTGACAGTATCACCTTTTCTCCCAGCTGGTGCTATATATGCCAGTCTTCAAGCTCCACGCAAGAAATGTGTTTTCCAGACAGGTAAAACAGGAGCACCAACCGATGGTAGCTGCCAATTCCTGTTGCACCCCCAAATACTTTTTAACACTCTGCCAACTGCACTTGAGTCAATGCTAGTATCGCGACCGTTCTCGACAGAAACCTCAACTGCATAGGCTTGAAAAATGCACTCCGTGCAGTTGCAGTTTCAGTCTTCCCTCCCCAGGGGAAACAAAATATGCAAGTACACATATTACTGTCGCTTTATAGTTGTGCTGCACTAAAAATGTCACTCCAGCCAAGAATGCACGGTCCCTTTTCAACTTTCCCAGTTAAAAGCAGGCAGGGCTGATGCACCAGGCCAGTCTGGGACGAAGGCAGAGGCAGCAGGAAGCGGGCTAATCTGCACGGCAGGAGCTGTGTCAGTTCGGTTACGCCAACAACTCCTGATGGAAATGGGACTCCTAACAAGAAATTTTTTCTACCTACAGTTAAACCATTTCCTCTGAGGACACACATTCTACAAGCAAAGGGATTTAGGATTTTTGTTCTGTTTGTTTTGCTGCTGTAAATTGCAGCTACTCAGTAGCCGACGATAAAGCTTTGCTCACTAGGTGTAAAAACAAGAAGTTTCCACATTCGTAACCAACATCAGGATACCAGAGCAGCCCTAACGTGAGGGCTTTTCCTGGGGACCACTTTTCCTTGCTCTGAAGATGAGCGAGGTTTGGACCGAGCGTGTGACAAATTCTAGCAGGGCTGATAGCCCTGGATGAAGAGACCAGCGACTATCAGATGAACAACGTTTATTCATCCAGCAAGAAGCTGCCGCAGCTGTCACGCTTCCCACCAAGCCTTGTCACCAAGATAAATCAGAAGCCAAAGCGTTAGAAGCGTCAGCTGTGCTAATAAAATGGATTTACAGTGTTGATATAAACTCACATTTTACTACAGATGTAACCATGTGGAAACAGTGCCCAGGACACGCACTGACGGGAAGCCCCCGACAGCTTTGGCGATTCCAGAAGCTGCCCTGGGGCAGCGGGTAAGGAGCTCTGCAGGAAGGAACGAGCAAATTGCTCAACGGAATAGGGACTCTACTCTCCTGCTTTCCAAAAACACTACGAAATGTGAAGACTCGCTGAAACCCCACTGATGTCAACAGAGCTGTTAAGGTTTTGACTAGAACAACAGAAATCTGCTCCCCCAAACCAACTTCAGCTGAACTCCGCCGGAGACACACTGACGGACTTGGGGCCACCTAACTCAAGTTCCTCCCACTGCTCTAGTGCATTTTTCCTCAGATTAGCAAACATCTTCATCGTCCTATTAGCACTTAAATCATCAGCAGGGTGCTCATTTACAATGCAAAATGTTACCCTACCAAAGTTCTGCCTTTAATCTGGGTTATGCGTAGATCAAAACAAAACCAAAGACACAGGGACTGATCCTATCATCAACAGCAACACAACTAAAAATGCTCTTGAGTGTGTAGCAATATTTGGAGCAGTTTGAACATTCCTTTCAAAAGCTCATAGAATTAGGAAATAAATCCTGAATAAGCACCTCGAGAAACTGGAGAAAATAGTCAATGTATAAAAACTGAGAGCACAATAATACCACTTAATGAGAAAAAGATACATTTTAAGTTATAATTTCAGCTGCATTGATTGCATGTTAAAAAAAATGCCATAAGAATTCAGATTGATTTTAGATTTAAAATTTTAGATCCACATCTTCAGCCAGGTGTGAACCATTGCAACAGGTGAACCGTTTGTGGCTCCCTGTGACACAGATGGCGCATCTCGGGTGCCAGTCGGCACTGAAGATGTAAAGTTAGGCAGCATTAAACTCAGCACAGAAATCTTTCTACCAATTCCAGCGGGCTCTGAATCTGACAGGATGCTTTTTAATTAAGAATGGCATTATTGCTGGATTAAGGTATTAGGTATTGCAGTCCAAACAAGGGGCTTTAAAGCTGAATTATGAGTTTTTACAAAAAACAATCACTAAGTTAATATTTTTCCAGTTTCAGAGAGAACACAGAGGAGAACCTCACATGAATTCTGACACAGAAGAACTCAAGGGCAACAAAGACAAGAAAAAACAGGACACAAAGCAAAATCAGATAGGTACCTGCCAGAAACAACATGATTTTCCCAAGTAGCCCACTCAAATTTAATTGAAAACTGTATCACTCTCACCACGTTCCCCCAGAATGAGACAGATCGGCCACCACTAAGCAACACAAGTTCAAACATCCACCTACTCTCTTTACTTTGTATTTAGTTTGCAGAGCTGAAATACAAGTGAAACGTAAGGGGATAAAATCTGCCAAGTAGACTAAAAGCCTTCCAGTCTGCTGGTGAAATACTTCTACGCAAACTTTTACCATGCCCTCAGCACAACAGAACCGTGAGCGCTGTTAAAAGCGTGCCGCCTGTAGTTCAGCACAGATATCTGGGGGGGGTTCCGAGGATACAGTGCTGCTCGGCTTCTTTCTTCCAAATATTACAACAGCAGCAAACACACCATTGGTTTTGCACTCCAAGAAAACTGGGGGTTTTTGTTTAAGGACTTAGCTGGTTAGTTTTTGGGTGCTGCTTAACAAGGATAAATAAATAAATATTGATGAGCTATCTGCTGCAAACAGACTCAAGCTGTATCTACAAGACTTCCACCAGCTTCAGCGGCAGACAGCAGAGTCAGGCTCGCGTAAAGCTCTCCCAGTCCTTGCTCAGTTTAGATCCTGTGAAAATAACAATAGCCTCAGATGACTGCAGTCGCCTGCTGATTTACAGACCAGACGAGATACAGGACTCCTCCGCCCGTTCTCAGCACGGTTGCAGCCAGGACACTAAACTGGAAGGGTTTGGGCTTTGGTTTGTGCGTCCCATCCTGTCCCTCTTGCGGGACACCTGATGCATTGACTGCGGAGATACCAGCCCAGCTCCAGCTAGCGCCCTGCAAGCTCGGTCAGAGAAGTGCCTTGAACGAGCTGGCTTAATTCAAGAACTTGCTAAGCAGCTTTAAATAAATAAATAAAACGTGACAATGACCCAGACCGATTCGGACGGCTGGCACTGCAGCGGATACCATTCCTACTTCAGGAAACTATACTTCACGATAGCAGGAGCGGGTCCAGGGGCACGGAGCAACACTCCCGCTGCTGGCTGAACGCCCCCCGCCGTGCCTCTCACCGCCACCCGCCAAGTGCCTCCGTCGGAGCCGCGTCCGGCAGCGAGGCGCAGGAGGGAACCCTTCAGCCTCCCCGTCCCGGGGGGCTCCCGGCAGGCGCTGGCCGCGCACCGTCGACGGAGCGAGGCCCCGCCGCGCTCCCTCCCTCCCTCCCTCCCTCCCTCCCCGTGCAAGCCCCGGGCGCGCCCCCCACCGGCGCTGCGAGCCCCGGTGAGGCGGCGGGGACGCACCTGCGGCCGCCACTCGAACCGGGGAGGGAGCGCGGCCTCCTCCTCCTCGTCCCGCAGGCGGAGCTGAGGGGGGGGGGGGGGGGTGCGCACACCCCCCCCCCCCCCCCCCCGCCACCCCCGGCGGGGCCCGGCGAGCCGGGGCGGGCGGCGGCGGGGCCGGTCCCGGCGGGGAGGAGGGCGGGGCGGGAGGGGGCTGGGTGGCGGCTGCTGCTGCCGCTGCTGGTGCTGGTGCTGCCGCCACAGCGCTCGCCGCCTCCCCTCCCCCCCGGCGGGGGCTCCTCGCTGCAGCCTCTGTGCTCCGCTCTCGGTCATGTGACCCTAACGTAACCGGACAGGAAAAGCCGCCGCCGCCGCCGCCGCGCTGACTCCGTTGTTGCCGCCGCCGCCGCCGCCGCCGCTGCTGCCGCCGCCGCCGCCGGGAGCCGAGACCACGGCGGCGGCACCAGGCGCCTCGGCCGCCCGCGCCCCGCACCCGCAGGTGAGCGCCGCCCGCCCGCCCGCACGTGGGGCCCGGCCCCGCCGCACCGGGCCCGCACCGACGGCGGCGGCGGAGGGATGGGGGGGGGGAGGGGGGGAGGCGGCGGGGCCCTACCGAGCGCTGTGCGGGTTCGGCGGGGGGGGGGGGGCGCTGAGGGGGAACGGGCCGCGCCTGGCGCCGCCGCCTGACGAACCGGGCCGGGCCGGGCGGCTCCATCCGGGACACGGCCCCGGGATGGGCCCGAGGGGAGGGTGAGGGGTGAGGGGGGGGGGTAACGGGGGGAAGGTGGGGGGAGGGGTGAGGGGGGGGTGCCGGTGCCTCCCGCCGCGGGGCCGGGCCCGGCCGGTTGGGGCCCGCTCGCACGCGCCCGCCCTCCCGCCCCGCGCGGGGCGGCCCCCCCCGGCCGGCGGCATCCGGCGCGGGGAAGGAAGGGCGGGGGAGGGGAGGGAGGGGGGAGGGAGGGGGGAGGGGGCGGCCCCGCCTGTCTCCGGCTCCTCGGCAGGGGCGGGCCCGGCCCCAGCGGCGGCGGCTGCCGCGGCGGTTCCCGTCTCGCGCGCGCTGCGTCTCGCGCCGTCGCCGTCCGTCCGTGCGCGTGGCGTGCGCGGGAAGGGGGGGGGGGAGCGAAGGGAGGGGGGGGGGAGGTGGAGGAGAGGGGCGGGGCTCAGCCAGTGAGAGCGCCGCGCGGCCGCCCGGCCTTCCGCCCCGCCGGCCAATGGGAGCGCGCCGCCCGCTGTGTGCCACAGGGCGCGGGCGGCACGGGGACGGGGGGGGGGACGGGGGGGGGAGAGGGCGGCCCGCAGGCCACGCCCACGCGGCCGCCGGAGGCTGCCCCGCAGCGCGCGCGCGCACGGCGGGAGCGGGAGGGAGCGGGCGGGGCGCGCGCCGCGGGGCCCGTTTGCCCTCGGCCCCGCGCCTGTAACGGCCGCGGCGCGTCACGGCGGGACGGGGCCGAGCCCAACGGCCGCAAACGGCCCGCGAGGGTCCGCATGGAGCCCCCCGCCGGGTTAAACGCCGATAAACGGGGCTTCTGGTACCGCTGACGGAGCCGGCGTGCCCCTCCGGGGGGGCAGGCGGGGTTCTGGCACGTTACTTTTCATAATCGTTAAACATGACTGTCCGGGCATCGATGAGGGAGGACCTGAAGGAAGCTAGATCCCGATTTTTTTTTCCTATCAAGTGTATTGACCAAGAAAATAATCATCGCTACCCGGAACGGGCAGCCCTTCTTTCGCCCTCCAGCAGGCAGAAGTACTCCTAAGCGTACTTCCCTATGTGCAATACACCTTTGTCCTCTTTCCTAACAAGAAAAATAAAAAAAGAATCACTCCTAACATACTAAAGAAACAATCAGTTTGTACTTCACCCAAAATCTTGGTAACTTCCTCTTAAACCCAAGGGAAAAAAAACTTTCTGTAATTCTGCTGTTGTTGATCCATTTTCCACCACGTCTTCATTTTGTGTTTGTGGAGCATCTCCACTGTTCGGGGCACATGCTCCGTGCCCTGCGCCCAGTGTTTGCGTTGACCCGCGCCGTGCTGTTTCACCTGGCTGTGCACAGAACTGCGTTAGTTACTGCGTGCTGTCACTTTGCCCACAGCTCCGTTTGTTTTGGTTAAGTTTATATCCACTTGTTGATTGTCGCGGCCATATATGCATCCGTCCAACCATATGTAACTCTCCTAATGTGTTTCCCTGGCTGTTTTTTTCCCAAAGTTGTCAATTCTTGCTTCCAAAGCTGCCCTCGAACCCTTGAGAGAAGGTTGCCACTCTGAGTATAATTGCCCTGCCGCACACAGCCTGTAGGAGAATGCAGCAGGTGAGGCTGCACAAGTCCTGGTTTAGGCTGGCTGAGGTTGGTGCCACGTTTCACTGGTGCTTGCCCGGTGTTGCACGGGTTCCCATTGATGGATGGAGCCATACACATCACCCCCCGGCGTTCCTGCTTTGGGGGACAAAGTAGGAATTTCCCAGGAGAGAGCAAATCACTTGCACCTTTGTGAATTGCGTTGTGTGTCATGAAACAGCGGTCCTTGCCTGCGTGCGAGGTGTCATTGCTGTCGTAGTTTGGGGTTAAGAGGTGTTACGGATGCAAGGCGTACAGATATTAGAGGAAAATAACTGTGGAGAGGGATCTACTGTTGCATCTGTATATCTACTGTTAAGTTTTACATGAAAGTCGTTTGCTTTTCAGAGTGTAAAAAAATGGATTTGGCCAACCATGGACTTATTCTGCTGCAGCAACTAAATGCTCAGAGAGAGTTTGGTTTCCTGTGTGACTGCACGGTTGCAATCGGTGATGTCTACTTCAAGGCACACAAGTCGGTCCTTGCTTCTTTCTCCAACTACTTCAAGATGCTCTTCGTTCATCAAACCAGGTAACTACGGAAAGGCTGACTTGACTGTTAAGATGTTGCTCAGTTAGCTGTTGTAGGGAGGTCTAGCAACGTCTTGAAACCTGAAATGTTCTTTTTGCTTCTTGCTGTGACGTAGTGAATGGTATCTGATCATATGTGCAGACTAGAATCTCAGTTTAAAAGTGTCAAAGTTGAACATGAAGTCCATTAACATTAATGTTATAATTCAGTGAATATTCTTCATCCTTAAAAAGTATAGGACGCCTGGAATTGAGTATTTAAAGGCTTCTGTCTTCACCGTTGCACTTCTCTTCCTCCACTCCCTATATTCTACACAGTCTTGGCAGTATTCTTGACATTGCCATAACATTATAAGCAACCCAGTAAGTATCTACTAGGAGATTTTGAGAAATGGACATGTAAAATAGGGTAGTATGTTTCATGGTTTTCTTTAAATCAGTTAAATAATAAATAAATATAAAATAAGGGTTGAGTTGAGTTTTGGGGGCAGGAAGGGCTGTTTTGTTGGCTCGTTTGTTTCTTTCTTTTTGGGGGGGAGGGGACAGCTGAACAGAGAAGGCATTAACAAGATGAGTTATGAGACTGTTTTAAAGATTTTTGAGGAATTCTCTTTTTCCCGATTATTTGAACTGTATCAAAAAGTTTAAGTGAGCAAAACTCTTGGCTCTGGCTAATAGTCTTTGTCCAAAGGTAAATAAACATCAAGGAGAGAAGTACGTTGCACTTCTGAGACAGAACTGTAGCAGGTGTATCAGTCTTGATGCTCTGTCAGGAGCATACAGTCATCTTTGGAGGACAGCACTGCACAGTTTATTTTGAGTAATACAGCTGAGTTCAGACGCAGTCAGAGGGAGCTCAAGAAGGGTACACCTCAAGAAAAGAAAGAATTGGCTATAATTTCCTCCTCAGCTTGGTAGCCTGCCGTGGTCAGAGCGTTCAGACCGCAGTGCAGTCATGTCCACTTCTGGATTTGTCTTTTATTTAACATATGCTTAATGTAAGAGCTGTGAATAACTGAAAAACAATCAGAATCCCAGATCCTCTCCTTTTGCAAAGCGGCCTAACCGAGATATTCCTGATTTCCTTTCTTGTTCTGTGAACCTCACCTTTCCATCTTCACAGAGATCCAGCTGGAGGGCTAGGGGGTGTTTCAGTCCAGAGCATCCTAATGGGTGATGGACGCAGAGAGCGTGATCCAGCTGGAGGATGTTGGTTTCAACCCGTTGGTGTTGGTTTCAATCCCGTTAGGCTGAAGAGGGCATCGCAACCAATGTGCCTCACTTAATTGAACACTAACCAGGGGACTGTTAGCGCTGACCGAGCATACTGCTGGTGCTACCTTTCCTTCCTCCCTGTTCGGGAAAGAAGCTACTGTTCTCTTGATAAAGAGTCTGGCCTTCACGGGTTGGATATGCTCGGGCTACACCTTTTTCATCAGATCCTCAGGGAATTCACACCCTGTCCTGCATGTTTCTGGGTCATAGTGCAGCTCAGAGGAGGTGATACCACACGTTGGCAGAACTGTTACTGTAAACACTAGTAAGACGTAGAAGCCAAACAGGTAAGTGCCAGATGAGTTTTAGGTGTTTTCAGGGCCAAGAACTGAGAAAAGTTTAAAGGGCTGTGAATTCATACTCCAGTGCTAGCAAGTCTTAATTTGGCTGCAGACATGTTTGAATCCAATTTAAAAAAGGGGGGGAAATATCTTCAGAATTTATGAAATATATTGATGTCTGTGACATCAAGTCTGTCATACAACAGCAATTTAGAAAGGTGCATATTGCTTTGGGACAGCTTTATCTTTATCTAGATCTGGTTGAAAACATTTCCCTTATCTGTTACTGATCATTTTGTTTCACCTTTCAGTGAATGTGTCCGTTTGAAAGCGACTGACATACAGCCAGATATCTTCAGTTATCTCTTGCATCTGATGTACACCGGGAAGATGGCACCGCAACTCATTGACCCAGTTCGACTAGAACAAGGAATAAAGTTTTTGCATGCCTATCCACTCATTCAGGAGGCCAGCCTTGCGAGTCAGGGAACTTTTTCTCACCCGGATCAAGTGTTTCCATTAGCATCTTCATTATATGGCATTCAGATTGCAGATCACCAGATAAGACATCCCACTAAGGTTACATCAGCAACTGACAAACTCGGGAGAGAACCAAGGCCACAGACTTCACGGATGACCCAAGAGCAGGTTTCGGAAGGCTCACAGCTCTCGCAGTTAGCTACAACTATGCCACAAGTGACCCGGACAAATATGACCACTTCTGACCCCTTGCCATCATCTTTATCCCCAGAATTGGTATCCGCTGCTGGTAATAATTCACCTGCAGGAGAAGAGGCCAACATGGAAGCATCTTCTTCGGATGAACAGCCTACTTCACTCACAATAGCACACGTCAAGCCAAGCATTATGAAAAGGAACGGGAGCTTCCCAAAATACTATGCCTGCCACCTCTGCGGTCGACGGTTCAACTTGCGCAGTAGTTTGCGTGAGCACCTGCAGATCCACACAGGAGTTCCCTTCACATCGAGCCAGCAGGGAGAAAGTAATATTTCTTTGTCTCTCTGTAACAACACAGCTGAAAAAGATGCCATGGAAGTGCCTGAAGCCGGGATGATTAGTGACAGTGAGCTGCAGCAGATCTCAGACTCTCCAATAATTGATGGGCAGCAGCAATCAGAGACACCGCCCCCCTCGGATATCGCAGACATAGACAACTTGGAGCAGGCAGATCAAGAGAGGGAAGTAAAAAGACGGAAATACGAATGTTCCATCTGTGGGCGCAAATTTATTCAGAAAAGCCACTGGAGGGAGCACATGTACATACACACTGGCAAACCCTTCAAGTGCAGCACTTGTGACAAAAGCTTTTGTAGGGCTAACCAGGCTGCCAGACATGTGTGCCTAAACCAGAGCATGGACACGTACACGATGGTGGACAAACAGACTCTGGAACTCTGTACTTTTGAGGAAGGCAGTCAAATGGACAACATGCTAGTACAGACCAACAAGCCCTACAAATGTAATTTGTGTGACAAAACATTTTCAACTCCCAATGAAGTAGTCAAACATTCGTGCCAAAATCAAAACTCTGTCTTTACGCTAGAAGAAGATCGCTCCATTCTGCTAGGTGGTGGGGACACAGAAGCCACAGAGACTGATAACGCAGTGTTAGCCTCCATCAAAAAGGAGCAGGAAGCAGTGTTGTTAGACTGAATGTGAAACCTATATCAATTTTTTAAAGTTTCTTTACTCATTTTTATTAAATCAACCCTCCCTCCCCCCCCCTCCACCTCACTTACCCCTGCCATCTTTTCCACCAGCCTCCTTCCCACCCGTTGTCTTCAGCAACCAGAACTGTACTGGCACATTAGGAAATGGGACGTTGCCTCTCCCACCGAAACAAACAAAAAGCTCTCGCGTCGATCCGCAACATAATTGATTTTAATACAAAGGAACATGTGAAAAATAATCCAGCTAACTAAGTCGATAGTATTAGTTAATCCAAATTTAATAGATTTTAAACAAAATTTAGATTGCTTAAAAGTGTATTTAGATACGATGATGAACGTAATGAGAAACAGAGTATCAGTTTGGTAAGCAAAGAGTATATATATAGTTTCCCCGGTAAAAGGCATTTTGAGAAAATCTGGCAAATTTAACACCATGCTTTTTAGAACTCCACATGCAAGTTGATTAAGATTATATCTTGAAACCCTCAGACTTTTTTCTCAATGAACGCAAAAATTGTTCATTGAGTTAAAAATCGCTGCGGGTATTGGGTTTCTTTTAGCCTTACGTTTTCCTTCAAGTATGCCTTTGGGTATCTGTTTCAGGTAGCATGATTGATTCAAGCAAAGCAGCTACGAAGTCAAATTTTGACTTAAGTAGCTGAAATAATAATGTGATGGCAATCTTTATATATATATATATATAAAAGTACTGTATATGTATAAAGATTTATATATATATGGAAAGTGTTTGTGTGTATATTTGATACAGGTAAATAAATGCACACATCCTTTTTAAGCAACTGGCCGTCTGCTCTCAGATTCAGCCTAGAAAGTATTTTAGTTGTTTGACAAGACTAGTTATTGCACAGGTTATTTTGAATCAAATTTAAAAATGTCCTCAGCTGTGTGCATTTTTATTCGCCTGTAGAACAGAAGCTGTTAGGTAAGTGTTGTCACCCAAGATGCAAAGGAAACTGGAGAAGTGACATCCTGGTGAGCACAGTACCATCATCGGTGCAGCACATGCATGTGTTGTTAGCTATAGTTTCGAGTCATTCTGGATGAAAGGAGAGGGAAAAACTGTATTTATTGCCTTACTCAGGCAAGGAATGCCCGTGGTTTCATTTGGTCTAATTGCATGAGTTAAGATGAAGAAAAAGTGGTGCAGAGCCATTCTAGCAACAGGGGATCATGGTTGTTTTAAAGCGAATCTGTAGTGTCGACTGGCAAATTCTGCTCTTTGAGAGTCCCTTTATTTTCAAAGCCAAGACAAAGTCTGCAAAAACTGAAAGGATGAATTCTGTAGTTTTAGTTACTGCTGATGATAGCACTGCATCTTTGTGTTAAAAAATCAAGTTGCTGATTCTTATTATTTTATATTAAAGTGCCCGGATTTTTTGCTGGTAGCCTCAAAACCTAAACTGACAGCAAGAAGGAAGCCCGCCTAGCAATTACTGGGCCGCCTTCTGGCATAAAGGACAGAATTAAGTGCCCCATCGTAAATGGAGACACTGGGTGTTCGGGGGGGAGGGGTGGGAGAGGGCAAGTCACAAACCACAGCTCTTCTCTGTGTATACATTTAAACTGAATATCATCTTTTTGTGTATAGTTAAGTTCTCAGATTTGTAAGTTTTTATACATCATTTCATTGAATAAAAACTGAATTAAATGGGATATGATTTATTGAGTTGCAGGTGAAAGGTTATTGGTTCTTTCGATCTTGCTGAAAGAATTCGTACTGGGTCAGTTTAAAAGCCAAGCAATGTATTCTGTATATCAGACTAAAACCTCCTTCATGCATATGAACAAATAGCTTACTAAAGCCTAAAACAGTGAATTTAGCACAAAGGGTCCCTACCTATTCATATCTCAAGTTTTTTATTATAATGTGACAATTATTGTAAAGTTTATTGTAAGTGGCGTTGAGTTTATTATGTCTTCTATTAGCCTAGTAGGTCTAAAATCATTTGATTTTACATCAAGGTATAAAAGTATTTTGAGGTAAAAATACAACATCTTACACAATTATTTTAGTGTTGCCCATTTTAAAACTTTTTTTAGGATCTTTATCTACCAATGTAATTTCTTTAAATGTGTTTTTTGTTTCATCTCACTTACTCTGAAATGCTCTCAGAGCAGGGGGGAGAAAAAAAAAAAAAAAAGAATAAATCTTTCCTTATTGAGGATATGGTCAGGGTTTTGAGGTAGCTGTGGTTTATGGGATAGTCACAAGTTCATTTCCAAAATGACTACTACTGCTGAGTGTTGCCACCTCAGCTGTTAGTTACTACATATTCAGATGATCTTTCAAGAGCTCCAGGTCAGCTCCTATGCAAAGTACAAGGGTTTAGCTCAACTCCCCCAGGGGCAAGTTGTAGCAGGAATAGATGCACGGCCACACCATTTTTTGAGACGTTCATCAGCCCCCGGTCCTTACCTTATTCCTGCTCTCGCCTCTCTTTCTCTGTCATTTGGAGAACATGATGTTTGCTTGGTTACATGTCAAATGGCCCCAACGAACTGGTCTGGAAATAATGAGTCTGAAAAAAAAAAGGCTGTTTTTTCTGTCAAATCCCATTTGAGCTCTGCAGAGGGTTTCAGATGGCTTGTGGGTGGTGCAAGGGCAGAACTGAGCAGGGAGGAGGAGCACCAAAACCAGCGGTGCTGCTGGCAATGTGCGGGGCGAGGAGGGCAGGGTGGGCAGCGTCCCCACCAGCCGGGGCCCTGCCAGAAAGAAGGGTGACGTGGGGCAGGGAGCTGCCAGGGCAAGAAGCTGGCAGTGACAGCCCTGCTGCTGCAAGCCACGGGAAGCTGCAGGCTCAGCAGAGAGCTTTCACCTGTTACTATCTGTTCTTAAGAAACAACGCTGTCTGGTAAAGGGAAAAAAAAAAAAAAAAAACGCAATAAAGAGATGATTATTTTTCTATCTGTTCAGCTGTTAGAATGGTTTATTGCGAATACTCCTTATTGCGTGGTGCTCCAGAGTGGTGTTTAAATCCTTGCTTCTCACTGCTTGGGCAGTGTACCTCTACTCATGAGTTAGGAACGTTACAAAAGGCAGGATCACAATATTCTGATTAAAAACATATATATACTTCTTAAGTTATTAACAGCTGAAATGAGAATTTGGGTATTTACAGCACAATTGCATTTTTGTCCCAGCTTCTTTGTTAAATCCTGCCTGAATTAGTACAGTTAGAGATAACTTCAGGTTTTATCTTTAATTTTTTGACACACAAACTTATGACCGACTTGCTCATTACTCATTCAGTCTGCTCACTTGCGAATTTTGCACCATTAACAAAGACAATTGTGCAGGAACTACTGAAAAATCTGAGTGAAAATCTGTCATTGTTTGAGTCTGTGGGCTGGACCTTAAGTACATTTCCAAAGGAGTAACCTGAAAGTTAACTTCCCTGGTATGTCATATAATAAGACTCTGCCTTGACCTCTGAAGTACTGAGCACCTACAAATCTATTTGGTCAATAGAGAGATGATAATTGCCTCTGAAAGTGAAGATCACAGCCATCTGTAAAAAGCACTTTTTGTCAGCTTTGTACCAAATATCTTCTTAGTCACTGGTCTGCTAAAATCATTCTGCTTCTGCAGGAAGAAAATTTATTAGAAGATGTGTTTAGGTACTTTGCCTTTTTGGAAAGTAATATATTGCTTTGTTTATCTTCAGCACAAGCTACCGAAGACCAATGTGATCCATTCATCATGTTAAAGTATTTTTAATTGGTTGTTTTTGCACACCTTTTAATCTTCAAAGGAAAACACAACCAAGGATTCATTTTAGTGTAAGTTAGATTCTTTCATTGACTGTAATTCATTGCTTCCTACAAGGCAACAAATGTTTCCATGCAGCAAGATACTTACTTTGCAGCTATGAATGATTAGAAGTATTTAGGTACTAAAGAGAAAAAAAATCCATTTAGCATTTGTACTCCAACACTAAATATTACAATTCTAATTAGTTACAGCATCATACTTTCATAATGAAATCTAGGTGATACGCTACCAGTGGGGATAAGAGTGGTCTGTTTAAATAGCCCAGCTGTTGTCCCACCTGAGGCAGAAATTTCAATTTTTATGGTTGTTGCTTTGTTCATTTACTTCTGCTTGTACGGATGCCTTTTGCCACTGGATAATGAAATCTCGGTTGTAACAAGACCAAAACAAAATGCAGAAAGAAGCAAGGAGTATTTTCACTTCATTAACGTGTATTTGCCAGATGATCTATGAAAACTCATTGTCCTCAGACGGGCTTCTGACAAGCCTGCCATGAAAAGGGGCTTGGCCTAGTGGAACTTGGCCAAAACCACAGAAGTCACTTCCTCTGCGGTGCAGCCTTGCTGCTGTGCAGCTATGCTTCGCAACAGACCGCATTCACCAGGATGCAGAACTCAGCATGCTCTTTGCTCAGCTGTCAAGGGCTTGCTGCCACTCCTTGCAGTAGCACTACTGTAGCACTTACGCCAAAGAAGCTGCGAGCAGGACTGCCTTATAGTCAGATCATGTTTACTGCATTAGCCAAAACCTATGCTGTCCCCGGACCTTAGGAAATCTACTCGGAGAAGAGAGAAACTGAGCCACAAACACCAATTAACACAAGTGCCCGGTTGCTGCCTGGCTCTGCGGGGCGTGGAGGAGGCAGCCCTCTGCCCCGGAGTGCCTTGGGGAGGGAGCCACAAACTGCTGACTGTTGCAGGCCTGGTTTCGAAGCACTCCCCAGGTTTTCTAAAGAAGCTTCCTGATAAATCCAATCTTTCCTTCAGTCATGTACCTTAATCTCCTAATCACGTGGTTAAAGCATTTCCCATTTTGTTACTACTTTGTCACGTGAGTCCAGTTTTATCAGAGAATTGTTTTGTGGATTGTCACAGTTCATTTGGGTCTCCCAAATTCACAGAGCAACATACTCTGTGATTCAAGTTCCATCTCATGAGCTCATTGGCAAAGGCTCAATCTCCTTTCAAAAGACTTGTCCAATTTATTAATTCTCTAGATTGCTGTTTCATTAATTCACCCACTCATTAGTTCACAAAGTCACTAACTCACACATTTATCAGTAAAATAGTTGCCTGGCTGAGGGCAAGAATACTCACCCCTCCTTCTCCTCCACCACGGTGCAGCCATCTCCTGTATCACACTGGGACGACTCACACATTTACTTCAGGCAGCTTTTTGGGGTAAGCAGGTGCCTTCCAGCTTAAGGGTTACTCTATACCTTTCCAGTGAGTTGTTGCAGTTAATCCTGAAGAGTTTGTCTTATTAGAAACTACCAAGGAGTTACTCCCGCAAAGGTGCAAGGAGAGCCGACCTTGTCCCCTTCTGCCCTTGGTACCCCCTGCACGTGCTGCTCTTCCTGAGAAGAATGGCGCTGCTCTCAGCCAGCACCAGGCCTGAGCAGGAGCTGTGTGCTAGGGCAGCACCTGACAGGAGTTGAGGGAACAGCCACAGGCATTTATTTCCAACACTGCCTTTTTTCTTCCTGACTTGATTCATGCTGGTACTGAACACAGCTCATCATCTAGAGCTGAGTCTGGATTTTTTCTGTTAGAGATCACTGTTAGCAATAGCATTGCAAGAGTCCAGGGCCTGATTTCCATGGCAGTGCTGCCTCAGACACAGTTCTAGGTGCACTTGAGGTGCATTCAGTGTCAACCTGTAAGAAATCAGCTGAGCCTCCTGCCGGCAGAAGGCCTGGCTGTGAGCATGCGGAGGACAGCACTAGATGGTGCAGTCACACCAGCGCAGCCACCCGGGCCTCCTGGCTCGCTGTCCAGCAGCCCGTGGCAGAGGCAGGCACCTGGTGTCCCACAGAGCCTTTCTGCAGCCGCCCCTCCATGCCCACCAGCCCAAGCGGGCAGAACGGGCCCTCGCTGCCCCTATCTTGGAGCAGTTGAAGTAAGGGCGGTAAATCCAGCGCTCAGGAGGGGAGCAGCCTTTCCTGAAGAAGCTTTTCCTTTTTCTAAGCACCCAGTTCCTGCAGAAAGAGGTGCTGGAGGCAGGAGGTGCTGCAGGCTGCCACAAATGGCATCCACGGGTGTCGGAACAGCCTGGCCTCAGGTGAGGCCAGGTGGGGAAGGGGCAGCGAGCCTCCGGGGGGTCCTGTCCCTGCTGTCTGTCAGCAGAGCTGCCAGGAGAGAGACACGAGCCAACAGCTGGGTGGCAGGGAAACTGCAAGGTGGAAACACCGGCACTTCCCTTATTACTAGAGAGGAGCAAAGGCAGAGGGGAAGTAGACCTGACCCAGGACAACCCAGCAAGTTGGGTCTCAGTTCTTCCCACCCCGAGCCTTTTCCAGTGCCACCGGAGAGCAGAGCAGGGGGCTGCCAGGACACGGCTGTGCTCCCAGCTGCAGGGTTGCAAAGAAAATGGCCAGCCCCTTACCTCCACTTTGCCTCCTGTTCACCTTCTCCACCCCAAGCCCCCCACCACCACCTGGGCACCAGGCCACCAGGGTGAGCTCTGGGCTCCGTATCCCACGGGGGTGTTTGCCCCCGATGCTGGTGCTGCAGCCAGCACTCCACATCTGTCCCAAGGCTTGTTCTGTGCCTGTGTAATGGTTTTGTCCTTCCTTCGGTGCCTCAGAAATCAACAACACGTCTCTTGGCTTATTTTCTACATCTGCATAACTTGTTGCTGACTGCTAAGGTAGCGTGTTTCACTCTGGCTCACTGCTGGAGCTCTTGTTTTTTCACTTGGTATTTCTTCCTGTTCCACAAGGAGCAGACGACCCACCTGTGCTCCTTCCAGAAGATCAGGTGTATCGCTGGTGGGAGGGCTTTCTCCTGCTTGGTGGGGCCTACTTGGGTGGGCTTTGTGTGCTGCGTTGGCTCAAAGGCAGCTGCCTCTTTTTTCTGGAAGTTTGTACATAGTTTGTGTACTCTGGGGATCTGCAGTCTCAGGCTGAACACCGCTCTCCTCTGATTCAGCATGGGACTGTCTCCACTCAAACACGCTTCCAGCAGCAGCTGTAGAGCTGGGCAAAGCCCACAAAGCCAACCCCTTCTGCATCTCCAACAAGACCCAAACCTGAGGCCTTTCATGACAGAATTTTTTGGAGGGAAATACAGGCTCACCTGTCTCCTGAGTAGTGCAGGCGCTGGGATCCTGCCTCACACGGGAAGCCTTATGTACGATACCTGTACGGCCGGGCTTGCTCACTGGGCCGACCAGGGCAGGGTGTTAATTCCCCACAGGTCATTGCCAGAGGCTGGCTGGAGCGGTTTTAAGGACGGAGTGTGGCTGCCCTGGGGGATCTCAGCTGATAAAGGTGTGTCTCAGAGAGACTGGCTGCAGCATCGCTTTTCCTTTCTGATCTCCACCTGCTGCAAGCAAAACGAAAGCAAAAATCAGCTGCAGGAGTCAGAAGAGACTAGAGAGCTATGCTGCCTTTCATCTGTGCGCAGAGCCGTGCGATGGAGAATGGGGAGCAGAAGTATGTTGAAACAGCAAATGCAGGCTCGAGGGGAGGGTCTGAAAGATGACTAAGCAGTTAGGTACTCAGCAAGCAGTCACCTAAACTGTAAAACTGTGACCATGCATCTAAGGACACCACCTTTCCTGTTTTTTTGGTTCGGTTCGGTTTGGTTTGGTTTTTCTTCTCTTTTTGGTAAGCGCTGTTAGGTTTTGCTTTTGTTTGTTTGTTTGTATTTTTACTCTGTTTCCTCTCAAGACAATAGGAACATATAAGGCGTGGAAGTAACAGTGAAGTATTTTACATTTATAGATTTTTTTTGACATTGTAGATGTTTCTGTGATAACTTTGTAAGGTGGATATGTCACGTGGGCAGCTGGCAATGACAGCAGTTTTCACCGTGCATTCAGACCATGCCCCAGTCCTAGAACAAGCAAGGATCTAGGGGTCTGTGCCTTTCAATGTCTTTCTCAGACTGAATTGAGAACGCTTGGCTCCTGCTGTGTCAACAGAGGGTAGCAGCACTCCAGTGATAGTGCTCCTCTGAGGGCTGGTGCTTCCTTCTTGCCACTGACAGCCAGAGAACAGAAGGTGATACCGAATGCAGTGTTCTTGCTCCAGAGAATGGGAGCACCACCTTCAGTTCTCATTGGCTTGAGGGTCAGAAATCTCTTAGTATGGGATTTGTATCTTTGTAGAAAAAATAATAATAAAAATCATAGAATCATTAAGGTTGGAAAAGACCTCCAAGATCATCTGGTCCAACCATCCCCCTACTACCAATGTCACCCACTAAACCATGTGCCTAAGCACCAGGTTTGTCTTAAAGAGAAGAGCATACTAGGGATTTGGAGTTGATGGTTGTATTGATATATACTTTTTTTCCCCTTCAGAAATTGTGAGAGATGGATCCTCTTGCTAGAGAGCTTCCTAAAGGAGTTGTTTTCTGTTCCAAAAGGAAGTTGTCACACAGAAATCAGAAGTCCTCAAGACCTGTATTTGTGTCTCAGCACAAGTCCTTGATACAGAAGGGCTAAAACCCATGAGAAAGTCACCTAATGTGGCAGTGTCACGTGAAACATTTTCCTCCTTCTGATACTGGTGAAGGAGAGTGGGACATGACGGCTTAATCAGAATCCGGCCATGCCCTGGTGGTGGTCTCCTCCAAAGTGCTTACAGGCGCTGAGGTTTTGCACGGTGAGAGAAGACAAGCGCAGCTGCTGCTGCCAAGTGGATTTATTTGCTCTGGCGTGTGACTGCTGCTAGTGGTACTAACTTGCAGTGCCACACCTCTGTGGTGATACTGAAATGAGAAACGAGCACATTTATTTCCTCCTGCTGCCAAGGAACACAATTAAATGTGGCTCTGAGGACCAAGAAATAGGGATACAATACCACAGACACTTAGCATTGACATCTCTGCTGCTCAACATAAGGGAGAGAGGTCATTTGCAAGGGTGACACTCAAAGCATTAAGCTGTCTCCAGGATAGCATTGAGGGCTATGGATTGCTCTGGTTGAAATGAAGCAGGCAATTTTGCAAAAGCGCCAGCTTGCAAGCTGTATATAAGAAGGCAGTTCCTCAGTTTGCTTTTAAAACTTGCCAGCTGAGTGGCAAAATCCTTCAGTGTCTGAAGGGATCAGCAGAGAGGCATTTCTTGGTATCAGCCTGCAAGAGGAAACGTGTTAAGATTACACAAACAAGTTGCTCTGGCTACTCAGAAACTCACGAGAGGCTCTAGGGAGTAACCAGAGCAAGTCAAACACCTGCTCAGGAGACGCTTAGGTCCAGGAATGACACTGCCTCTTCAGCTGACAGGGGCATTTGTGGCAAAGACTTGCACTGCAGCCAGAAACCAATGACCTGCCAAGCAGGCCTCAAGCCCAGTGCTCTCTTAGACTGCCCTTTTGATGCAGAAAAGCCACAATCCAGAAAAAGTCATCTAAATGCAGCTGGGGGGCCACAGTCTGCCTTCCCCAAGACTTTTTCACCTTGAATGAGGGCTGAGGGTTTTAGACAAGGCTCAACTTGTAACCAAGGTGTAGGGTTAGGGCTAGGGCTAGGACTGGGAGGGAAACAGAGACAAACCTGCAAAGGGGCCACTGAAGGAAGTGGGAGGCTGCAAGGACTGTGCAAGGACTGTGGTGAAGATTGCGGGCACAGGACATTGCTTGTTCAGCTGGAGTGACACCAAACGCATTGTTCAAGCATTCAGAAGTAAACTGAATGTGTTTCTCTCCATTTCTTTCTCTGTCTATTCTCTCCTAATGTCAGCTTTATTTTCCATTTCACCCAAGAGCATGTGCAGGAGATGCCCCTGTTTCTGTCCCTGCCTCCTCACAAGAAAAGGGAGAAGGAGAAGGGGGACTCCTTGCTGCCCCCCTGTGAGGGAAGAAGACCAAGAGTCTGCTGGTATCTCAGGGCAGTAGTGCCTTTGCACCACATTCACGTGGAACACACATTCACCTGTACTTGGCACTAAAGGCATTGCTTTTTAATGACAATGACAAAAAGGTGAAATCTTCAAAAGAACGAATGTTAGCATCCCTGAGTTAAGCCACATGGATAAAGCTGCTGGCTCTGCCACAGCCTTGCCAGTTGTTCTCTAGAATGAACATCTCTTCAAATACCACATGGATACTCAGCACATCTAACAGAAAAAGGCTTTGTAAATAACATCTTACTCTCCCAAGAACATCTTATTTTCCCAAGCAGTTCTCAGAGATGGAGATAAGGAAGGTCCCCTGACTTAAGCAAGTGCAGTAAATAGCTTGGGGCGGGTCTGTACCTATCATCTGTTCTGATTCAGATTTCACTGAAGTGCAAACAGCTTTGGGCATGAGGCACTCCATGTTTATCATGGAAAGCAATAGTCACGTCCTCTTGGATTTTCAAAAAGCTTTACTAGAGGGGAAGTGTAGTGCAGACCAAATCTCATAAACCCTCAAAGGTAAAATATCTATAGTTAAGAAAACTGGAAATTATATGCTTTACCTCTCACAATAATCACCTTAAACTACAGGCTGGAGGCCAAGATAAAGGGAAACGCTATTAAAGCAAGGGGTAGTGGTACATGAAAGAAACAAGGTGTTGAGTGGTGAAGAGAGACAGTAAGGAGAAGGGAAGAAAATGGCCTGATGATTAAACTGATGAGCAGCACTGCCTCCAATCTCCTTTTCACTAGATTAAAATAACAGCTAAGGAGACAAGATTGGAAGGGGCCCAGAAATTACCCCAGAAGGAGAAAGATATTGTTTCTTAAGATGTTACTTACATTCAAGGCCTCAGGAGCAATTGAGTCCCAACCTTATGGAAGGCCACAACTGCCTTCATGGCAAATATCACCCTCCCATGTCTATTTTCCCATCTTCCACTGACAGGGGGTGTTCTTCTCTCTCTGTGTGTGTTTGCTGACCTGTACGTTGGTCTAGGATATCCATAATCTGCCCAATTTCTTTTTTCTTTAATTCTACTTGGTCTATGTCTAAGGGATTCTATGAATTTATTTCTGAAAGATTTTGTTCCCAATCCTGAATTCAAAAATTTGCTGTTTTCATTGAAGTGTCGTCAAGGTGACATTTCCTAGTAGAGCTCCTGCCCCCCCCCCAAACACACATGTAGTCAGCAGGGTAATTGTCCAAGGGTCAGACAAGCCTCAGCAGTCTCTTCACAACACCCCAACATGAGCCCCCAGCAGGCTTCAACCATCCCTAGATATCAGGTGAGGTGGGAAGCTGGGGGTGTCTGTACCCTGCAGCAAGGAGTACCGTACCCACTTTTATCACACGTTTCTTCCTCCCAGTGCTGCTGCGGGATTCAGGCTCAGCGTGCATGGGTGCTTCATCTGACACAGCTCCCAGCCTCTTGCCTGCTCCCAGCGCACTCAACGTGCTTAGAAGCTGTGAGTCTTCAGACGGAGCAGGGGCCACCCTCCACAGACCACAGGTGACAAGCTTCCAGCCATCACTCTCGTGGGAGCCTTTACATACCAGCCGGATTACACATAGATGCCGCCTACTCCTCCTTCAGTACCGCTCCTCCCACTGCTCCTCTGATGACCTGTGGTGGCGTAGATCATCAAAGGAGACCTGCAGAGCTGTGTCCTCCTCCTAGACGCAGCTCTGAAAAGCAGAAGTTTGAGCAATGCTGCAGCTTGTTTTCTGTGTCACCTGAAAATTCGTGCTTTTTATATCAGTGAGTCAGCAGGGCAAACCGTGTCTGAGGACTGGGATGTAGGACAGCTTCTGTGAAGGAAAACTCCAAAGCTGATCTCCAACACAAAACCAAGAGTGAGTTTCTGTGTTGGCTCTCCATGAAGTCTGCTGTGCTTCTTGGATGCAGTTCCTGAAAGAGCATTTCATTCAGCCCAAAAAGAGACACAGAGAGTGTATCTGCTAACCAGCTGTGCTGAAACATGTCTCTGTCTCCATAGCCTCTTGAGAGACAGTGACAAAACCAGACATTACTGAGTTTGTTGCTTTGGAGAATGATGCTCTGTGTCTCACCCCATCAGAAGGGACCTTGAGATGACAGCGCAGCAATGTGTTTAATTTGAATTCTGCCTGTCTGGTACTGTAGGGATAATTGTCCATCCTCAGAAAATAAGGGGGCTGTGGCATACATAAGATGATCAACAGTAGGCAGGGGGAAGGGGAAGAGACCAAAACTCCCGTGTTCCTGTGTTCATTACGCAAAAATCAAACAAGAGTTTTATCCCCTTCCAATGCACTAGTCTAACTTATCAATTTGCTAATTCATTACTTCATTAATTCACACACTCTTTAACTCACAAAGTTGCTAATTCATGAGCTTACAAGCAAAACAGTTGCCTAGCTGAGGGTGAGAGTGCTTGTCCTTCTTCCTCTGTCACACTGCAGGCATCCCTTGTGTCTCTGGGAAGCACGGGAGCCTCAGCAGCTCTGCTGCTGGTGGATCCGCTTCAGAAAGCTTGTGCTACACCTAAAGGCAGTGGTTTGCCACCAAGAATAAGCTTAAGAATAGACAGTAGCACATGCAGTTTTACATCCTCTTGCTTGGGTCATAGATTCATTTGCTACCAGCCCTTTGTTAGCTGCTAATAACACCTTTTAAAAGTTGAACAATTGTGCTGAGCAATCTGCCGTGCTTTGGAAAGCAGTGTTAGGGTGTTGGCCCCTGCTGCCTTTGTCCCCACCAGCATCCCTGCTCTCCCACCTGGATGTACAGCGAGAGGGGCTGCTTAGGGTGGATGAGCCCCAGTGGTTGGTACACATTTACATGTTTCTTTAAAAGTTTTGGGGTCCTCATCATGTCGTGGGGTCCATTCCTATAGTAGGTTATAGGGTGGTTAGGCTATTACACCACACCCTGGAATACGTGCCCTCCGACATCCTGAAGTCCCCATCACAGCACACAACTCCTGTTCTTCTCCCCCCTGTCCGTCTGACTCCACAGCAGATCAATTCCTGCCTGGGAATTTTTTTTTTCTTTCGGTCTCTACCCCAGCAAACCGTGGATGTGTTCAGACGAGTGTCCACAGCCCGGCCGCAGGATCCGCCGAGCGGCCACCCCGAAGGCATCGCCGATGCATTGCCCCACAGTGACCTCTTGTGGTAATTTGGTGCTTCCAGCTTCTCAGCCAACGTAGCAGGAGCAGAGAGAGTGGGAGGACGATGTGCCAAGCCTTGCGATTCACGAGTAAATGTACACCCGAGTCTTTGCCAGTGACTCTCCCCAGGGGTGCCCACAATAGAAACAGATTGTTTGCTAGCTGGAGCCTGTTCTTTGTCAGTGTCCGTACCTACCACCTACATTTGGGCTCCTGTGTCGACAAGGGTTGTTGTAACATGGTGGTCATTAACTGCCACCGTCATCTTGGTACTTGGATCCTCAGCAGTGCAATTAGCACTCTGACTGCCACCAGATCAAGCCCCAGCCCTGGTTGCCTGCATACGCGTGGTCCAGGGGCACTGCAGGTAGATGTCAGCACCCCTGAGCTTGCATCTCCAACATCTCCCAACTTAGTCGTCATTTTTTTTTAATTGCACAGTGTCACCACCATCCCTGGGTACAGAACCCAGAGGACTATCATGGGGAGTTGATGAGAAAAACTTGGCCAACTGATGTAAAACAGCAGTTGTCAGCCCGTTTAACTGACTCAGGGAGAGCTCTTTATCTAAACACAGTTTCCATAACTACTTACACTCAGAAGTGACTGGGGGGTGCTTCTCTATTTCCCCCATTTTCCTTTTCACTTTCGCATAGAGACAGGCCTCTTTTCCATTACGTTAGCTGAGGTTCTCCCCATTTTTTTATCATTTGTGATATATACTAGTACGTATCACATATTCTGGGAACCCCCTTGGAATGTATTACTACTTAAACCTGGCTAAGGCTAATGATTCCAGTGCTCCCTCTGCTCCCTTTGCTACGGGACTGAGATGTCCCTGCTCACAAATAACTGCCCAGAGATTTGGCTCTGCCAGGGGGGTAGGGGTGGGGGATGTTTGGCTGGCACCTGGGACAATGGGGGCTGCTTCCTCCATTTCAGCTAAAACAGGGGGTTTCAGTTAGGTAGTTTTCAGTCTGACTGCCACAGCAGCCAGGCAGTAAGGCTGGTGTCTAGTAGTTATTACAGGGGGAAGCAGGCACACACTCATGGGAGTGCTCTGTTGTCCTGTCTTCATTACTGGTAGAGGGATGGGGGTAGGAGGATCATCCCTGTTATCATCTCCCCCTGAGGACAGGGGACGAGGATCCAATAAATCCCAAATATCCAACAGACTTTAAGTTGGTCTAACAGTGGCTTCCAGCAATCTCCTACTGTGCCCTTTGGCTTCTGCAATTATCTGGGGCTGAAGTTTTGATTCAAGCAATTCGTTTTGCTTTTCTATCTGTCTATACTTTACTTCCCAGGTACTCCTTCCATTTTCCTTTTCCTCATTTTCCTCTTTCACTCATACAATCTCTCCCTTCATCTTGTCTGTTGCTGCTCTTAGACAACTGCCTAGTAGCCAACACATAGCATCTTTCCCTTTTCCCTTCTTTAAATTACAAGAAGCCTATCTTCAAACTCATGCCAAATTTCATCAGCATCCATGCAGCAGCTTTCCACCCAGGACACATCTCACTTAGATTTTCACAGTCCCTCTTTCCCAAATTTGTCTCCCAGTCGTTGACACTCATTATTCAGTTTTTCATTTGTCACCATGACACACACACTCACTTAACCAATTGCCTCAGTTGGCATGGTGAAGCAGCTCGTCCCTGCCAACAGACGTGTCAGGGAGAGATCCAACTTCTGACACTGATAAAATGTCACGGTTCATTTGGGTCTCTCACATTCACAGAGCAACATACTCTGTGAATCAAGCTTTCTTTCATGAGCTCATTAGCAAGGGTACAATCTCCTTTTGATAGATTAGACCAACTTCTTAATTCTCTAAATAGTTGCTTCATTAATTCACCCGCTCATTAACTCACAAAGTCACTAACTCATGCACTTATAAACAAAACAGTTGCCTAGCTGGGAGTGAGAATGCTCATCCTTCCTTTTCCACCACACTGCAGGCATCCCCTGCAACACTCTGTGAGCACACGAGCCTAGCAGCCTGGCTGCTGATGGAACCACTTCAGAAGGCTTTGATCAGAAACTACCAAGGAGTTACTCTTGCAAAGGTGCAACGAGAGCAGACCTTGTCCCCTTCTGCCCTTGGTACCCCATGCATGTGCTGCTCTTACTGAGATGAACAGGGCTGCTACCAGCCAGCACCTGGCCTTAGCAAGAGCTGTGTGCTAGGGCAGCACCTGACAGGAGTTGAGGGAACAGCCACAGGCATTTATTTCCAACACTGCCTTATTTCCTCCTGACTTGATCCACACTGGTACTGAACACAGCTCATAATCTAAAGCTGAGTCTGGATTTTTTCTGCTAGAGACCACTGAAGTAGCTTATTATTCTACATGTGCATCTTATGCACACACATTACCAATGCAAGCTGATGCTGTGATTCTTTTTCCTCTTTAACGACTTTCCAAGCTGGACGAGAGCTCATGTAACAGCAAAGACAGTGGCTTGAAGTAGTTGCTGCTTTTGCAACATCAATTTCTCCAGCTTTTGGGTTATTTATGAAACAAGAAGTTTCCTGCAGAAACAGCCACGAGGACCCCTGTAACTGGGGCTGCAGAAGTCACTCTGCTCCAGGGAGCCCATTCCAGCCTCACTCCTGCCTGGGCAGCCTTGAGTGCTGGCTTCTGGTTGGGTTTCCACATTAGCAATAGCATTGCAAGAGTCCAGGACCTGATTTCTGTGGCAATGATGCCTCAGATACTGCTCTAGGTGTAGGTGTGCTTGAGGTGTTGTATTGGGCTTACGTGGCAAGGTTTTGGTAGACAGGGGCTACAGGGGTGGCCTCTGTGAGATGAGGCCAGAAGCTGCCCCATGTCAGTTAAGGGGCAGACCCAGCTTTCTTCATAAGGGACTCACCACTGGGCAGATCCAAGCCAGTAATTGATGTTGTTTGTGCCTCTGTGTGAGCAGATTTAAGAAAGGGGAAGAAAAAAAACTGCTGCACAACAGCAGCTGGGAGAGAGGAGTGAGAAGCAGCCCTGCAGCCCCCCAGGTCAGTGCAGCAGGAGGGCAGGAGGTGCTCCAGGCACACAGCAGCAGTTCCCCTGCGGGCTGTGGAGAGGCCCCTGGTGGAGCAGGCTGTCCCCCTGCAGCCCACGGGTCCCACACGGAGCAGATCTCCACGCTGCAGCCCGTGGAGGAGCCCCCGGTGGAGCAGGTGGATGTGGCCTGGAGGAGGCTGCGGCCCATGGAGAGCCCCCGCAGGAGCAGGCCCCGGGCCGGAGCTGCAGCCCGCGGAGAGGAAGCCCACGCAGGAGCAGGGGGTCTGGGGGGAGCTGCCGCCCGTGGGGGACCCGTGCTGGAGCAGTTTGCTCCTGGGGGATGGACCCCGTGGTACGGAGCCGTGTGGGAGCAGTTCCTGAAGAGCTGCTGCCTGTGGGCAGCCCCCGCAGGCTCAGTTCGGGCAGGACGGCATCCCGTGGGAGGGACCCCACGGGGAGCAGGGGCAGGGAGGGACCCTGAGGGAGCGGCGGAGACGAAGCCTCGGGGACTGACCGCAGCCCCCATTCCCTGTTCCCTTACGCTGCTTGGGGGAAGGAGGTAGAAGAGGGTGGATGGGGAGAAGGTGGTTTTAATTTGCTTTTAGTCTCTCACTGCTCTAGCTTGTTAGTAATAGTCAATAAATTGCATTAATCTCCCTACTCTGAGTCTGTTTTGCCCGTGACAATAATTGTTGAGTGATCTTCCCGTCCTTATCTCAACCCTTGAGCCCTTTCCATCATATTTTCTCCCCCTTTCCCTTTGAGGAGAGGCAGTGGGAAAGCAGCTGTGATGGAGCTCAGCTGCCCAGCTGGGTAAAACCACCACGGGTACAATTCGTGTTGACCTGTGAGAAACCAGCTGAGCCTCCTGCCGGCAGAAGGCCCGGCTGCAAGCATGCGGAGGACAGCACTAGATGGTGCAGTCACACCAGCGCAGCCACCCGGGCCTCCTGGCTCGCTGTCCAGCAGCCCGTGGCAGAGGCAGGCACCTGGTGTCCCAGAGGCTGCTCTGGCCAGCCCAGGTGGGCAGAACGGGCCCTCGCTGCCCCTGTCTTGGAGCAGCTGGAGTAAGGGCGGTAAATCCAGCACTCGGGAGAGGAGCAGCCTTTCCTGAAGGAGAAGCTTTTCCTTTTCCTGAGCACCCAGTTCCTGCAGAAAGAGGTGCTGGAGGCAGGAGGTGCTGCAGGCTGCCACAAACGGCATCCACAGGTGTCGAGACAGTCTGGCCTCAGGTGAGGCCAGGTGGGGAAGGGGCAATGAGCCTCTGGGGGGTCCTGCCCGCACTGTCTGTCAGCAGAGCTGCCAGGAGAGAGACACGAGCCAACAGCTGGGTGGCAGAAATGATTTACGGGGGGGAAAATGCTGGATGTTCCCTGCACACCATGTTCCAGCTACGCGAGGGAAGTTCAAGGCCTAGGGGCAGCCACTCTCTGGGCCCCAGCACTGCCTGTACCAGTGGATGGTGGGAGGCTGCTGCAGCTCCGCGTCCCCAGGTCCAGTGAGGAGACAGAGCCTGAGCATGTCCTGTCAGTGAGCACACACACACAAATACATAAATGCCCAGGCACAGAGGTTAACACAGAGAGAAAGCTCTGTCTCTACCAGCACCCAGCTGCATGCCCACAGCATGGGTGGCCTGATCCTGCTCCTCCTTTCCCACTGATCAGGATTGGAGTCTGCTACTGCAATGTGGCCCCCACAACACGTGGGTTGCTCCTGCTGTGGGCTTTGGGCCCTCAGCCTGTCCAGTAGCAGCCCCCAGCCCTCTGCCCTACTCCAGCCACTGGCAGCAGCACCCAGAAGCCCCGAGGCCGTGGCTCACCCAGCTGCTGGCACACAGACCTCTGCTCCTGCCTGCGGTGTTCACACCTGCACGTGCAGAGCACACAGCAAGGCCATGCAGAAAGCAGCCAGAAATCAGATTTACACAGGGTAGGGGACTGATTGTGCTGATTAAGCACAGGGCTCAGTCTGACAAGCTGCTGATCAGCCACCTTTACATTCAAACAGCCCTTTCTTACCTCTATCCTTTTCCTACAGTTGTTCCTCTCTAGTCTGCCTTATTTCCTTTCCCCACCTTTGTTCCTCTCACTAAACACCCCCTAATTCTTAAACCCTTCCTACAGTCCCCTTCAAACATCCTGTAGTCGGTTTTATACAGTCCCCAAATGCTCTTCCTCCTGCATCCCATCCGTCCCTTAGCAGTTTCAGTTGGCAGTTTTCTGGGGAGTTTCCCTGTTGACTCATCCTGGTGGGTTTCACACCTGAGACAATGGTCTCATCCACGAATGGTCTTAGGAAACAGCCAATTCAGTGTGCTGTAATTATCGCTGATTAGGTTTTCACTGATTAGGTTACAAAGGTTCTTCCACCTATCATTGTTTCTCTGATTTTCCCCCTTTCCCGGTGTCCGTGTGTTTATGATGATTAGAAGTTGCCCTTAGTTGAATAACTAACAGATGTCCGTAGATTTGGTTAAAAGTAAACGAAGGGAACTCAGATCTTTCTTGTTTGCCGAAGTAAGAATATGATACCCTTTCTCCACACCTGTTTGAATTAAGCATTGTTAACAAATGGCAAGGTGTGAGCCAAGGACTGCAAATCTTTGAACAACAGAGGATGCTGTAGTCAGCCCACGTGGCACCAGGAATCTGCTACATCTGAGGCCGCAGAAGAGACAGACGCTCCTGGTGTCAGCAGTATTACTACAGAAGCAATGGTAATGTCTTGAAAACACCTGGCACAGAAAAAGCTTATCCTCTGAACTCTGTTGAACAGCTTGTGCTTAATGTCTGTAGTGCATGTGGTACCTTAGTCATCCTCAATTACAGAGCTACTAAAGAGTTGGTCTACATTCAGCTGCTGTGTGAGCATTAGTGTCCTTTCCTTCTCTGAGGGAATGATTTACTTGGAGGGAATACTGGGGCAGAGAAGAGGACTCCTGTTGGATGCAGAGAGATTATGATGCCTGCTTCTCTGGCAGTGGAAGGAGCAGGTGCCATGGTCTGATGCAGAGCCCTTCTAGCTTTTCTGGATAAATATTAGTTCATAATCTAGTAAATGGAGGGCTGTAGTGTTTTGTTACCAGGATTATGAGATACTTCTGAGAGGTAGGTAGATGTAGTTACACATCTAAGGAGGGCTTCAATTACTGTCATCCTCATCAGACCACAGAGGGCTTACCCATAGGGGAAATCAATGTGTCTCTGACCAAAAGCTGTCTCTAAGCAATATCTTGGGCAGAGAGAGAACAAAACCTGCCAGAAATGCTGGTGACAGGAAGGTTTGGAGGCAGGTGGCGAGTCAAAGCAGAACTTAACTCCCTCAGTTTCTGGGTACAACCTCTGAACAGCAGCACAACCAGCAGCCATTGCCATTCCCGAGAGGCAGAGCAGAAATAACTACCTCCTGAGGGAAGGGGAAAGCACAAGCGTCAGACAGCCTCAGTGACAAGCAATGTGGACAGTGAGTCAGGAAAAACAACCCATTTTCTTCTGCCTCATGCTAACTTCAGGCATGTGTTGATTCCAAAGTGCTCCAGCAGGTAAGAGTGCAATAGCGATATACTACAAAGCACAACTGTAACATTAGATCCTGTCACAGACAGCGGCTCTAAGCGGGTACGTGAGGCAGGGTGTAAGTACATGACGAGCATATGTGGTACTTCCCTTTATATTTTCACAGACTCAGTTTTGGGATTTCCTGACTCAGGTGTGCCTTCTGCATATTTGAAATCTCTCAGTGGATTTTCTTCCATGAATTAATGCAGTGTTCCCTTTCTATCCATATAAACTTTCACCAGGTTTTTGGCAAGGAGTCTGGTAGGATAGTTACCTTTCACACATGTTCCCTGAGAGGTGTCCCTTCTTCAGCACAGATCACCTCCTCCCAGCCTGGGGAAAAATGTTAATTCTCCATGCGTGATCACTACTACTCCCCCTACTTTATTTTCTTTGCTTAAAATCAGAGTATCTTTTTTTTGTTACTGGTGCTCTGTTCCCATGATTTGGTTACATTTTGAGCTCACAGCAGAATCAAGCAGAGATTTCTCACCGGAACATTAAAACGGGCTAACCTCAGCGCTCCTCTTTCAACAGCCTATTTTAAGCTCTTCTAAGCATAAGAATCATTAATATTTCAGTCTAACTCATTTAAAATTCAAATGTAACCTTCTAAACTTTGGTCCATGCCCTTTATCTATAGTAGATTATCCAGTTATCCAGACCCCTTTATCTAAACCCATTATCTATTCTCAGTATCTCCCTTTCTATTACTCAAGAAAATAGCCATGAGGGGAAAAATAGAGCTACACTGAACTTTATTCTTTAAAGGTCAGAATTGGTTGTTCAGATACTTTTATATTTCTTGTTTTTATCAAATTTTAAAAGATGCCACTCCCACCGCCTCCTGCAGAAAGGGAAATCACTATCTTCACAGCATTTTCAATTCATTGCTAAGTATAACTTTAAAGATATGAACAGATTATTCTTATTACTTACGCTGGTATGTATGAGCATATTCTTTAACAAGGTCTTCATCACAGAAGTTACACTGTGGCCTTCTGCTGCATTTAGGTTTTATTGATCAACTTTATTTCTTGTAAAGCTAGTTTTCTATCCACGCACACACAAAGGGAACTCACTTCAATTTGGTGGCATTTCTGGGGGTGGCGGTGGTGGGATTGCTTTGTTTGCCTATTTTTTATTTTTTTATGTTGTACATAGCAATGAGTAGATCAGAACATTCCTGAATTCTTTACTGTTATTTTTCATTCTCTCTTTTGTAAAGACTAAACTTAGCGTCCAACTAGAAATGCCATCAGCCCTAAATTAGATATAAATATTGTGGTGGCCAAGCTTCCACCTTGCTAGCAGCATCTTAGATGTGTTCACACCCCTTCTTTTGCCACTGCTCGTCCATCACCAAGAAGCCAGGACTTGACACGCTGTGCTGCCGGTCCCACTGGGCCACAATTCCTCATTGCTCCTCGTACCAAACCATACCTTTCCTTGCAGGGCCGCCAGCCTCCTCAGGCCCGCTCCCCTCCCACGTGGCTGTGTGACCGACAAACATCCAGCATTCGGCATCCAGACGCGACCATCTCAGGCATCCTGTTTCTGGCAAGCTGCCGGCCCGTCCCCAGGCACTTGCTGTATCCAGGCTGTGCAGGTTCCTCCGCGAGCACAGCTGCCTCCCATATGCTCCAGGTCTGAACGGGAGAGCCAGACCTGCTTCCAGAGCTTGAGCTAACAGGCAGGATACTCAAGCTATTTCCAACAAAACAGCCTCCTGCTGATTCAGGTGGCTTGGTCGCCAGTCCCTGCACTGATGCTTGTTCAGGGACCTTCATATTAACGAGTACCAGGATATCATAAATGCACAAACCTTGCACAAGGATGGGCAGAGGACTTGTGTCTGCATTTACTGTGACCAGCGCAGGTGTTTGCTGATAATGAATTTAGCATCTCAGCTTCATGGCTGAGACAAGAACACAAACATAGCTTTTACAAAATGAGTTCAAGTGTGAGTCTATACAAGGCACGTGATTTACTGATTTTTCATTCTGGCTCGCTGAATACTATTATCTATCTTGAATTTAATGGATTTTTTTTTCTTTCTTCACAGTTTTCTGAAGTATCTTAATAGTACATGCATATTTTATAGAAACTTATACCCAAGTTGCCATTTAATTCTGCAATTAGCTCCATTAATTCACATCAAAAGCTGAAGGTCAGTCAACAACAAATGAATCGTCAGGAGCAAATCTAACTCTGAAGATTAAGCAACCATCAAAATAACTTACAGTAAGCAAGCTGAAAAAAAAAAACACATACACACATTAAAACAAATTTGTAGTTGTATTTTATTTAATCAATGAAAATCTACGTTAAAAACACAAAATCAAATTCAGTAACCCAATACATTGGATTAAAGAAAGCTTCAAGCTTTTAAGCACAAGCCAGAAGTCACAGTCTCAAATGAGAGTTTCAGAGGCCAAAGCAATATGCTGGAACAAAGTAGGATATTTAGACGGAGTCATGCTCCTTGCACCGTTAGCATGGGTTCAGGTGCAATATATATTCTTAGCTGTCAGTTACAAGAAGCCTTTGTATTTGTTTTATAGTTACGGTTGTTGCATTGCTTACCTAGGCCCTGGATTAATGGAGAAAACAAGCAAGTTTAAGCACTTGCCTGCCCAATTACTACCAACAGACAATTTACATTGTGATAAAGCTAGCTTTATTTAAATGAGGTTCAGACAAGAATTAACTTTACATATTATTAACAGCTTTGGAACTACAAACATAGGAATCAGGATTACACAGGTCATGCTATTGTTATCTCATTTTACCTGCTGCAGTCATTGCAATATGGCTTAACGTACATAGGTACACAATTTGTACAAATTCAGCCAAGTTTGCACTTGTGAGGTGTTATTAAGAGCATGATTAACTTGCAAGCCAACTTAAACCTGTGGAAACCAACAGAATTTGTTGGAATTGCCCAAAGCTAAGGGGGAAAGCTGCCACTAACAATGGACAAAGACAGACTGGATTGTTTGAAACCACATTGTTTGGCTTTAAATATTTATATAATTTGCTCTGAGGTAAGGAAAAATCTTTTGATGCTTCCACACAGGGCAGCACCAGATGGTGCAATCACACCAGTGCAATCAGTCGCATTGCTTGCTGTATGTGCAGCCCCGAGGAGAGGCAAGCACCTGCCGTAACAAGAGCATTTGTACACTAAAAGTTGTTTTTAAAATAAATTACTATACAGGTAGGATAGTGAGCTATTGTTCAACTTGGTGGGCATCGGTTTCACAAAGTGCGATCTGTAACCTTCACTTTAGAAATCAGAGCTGTGACTGGTACCCCGTGTTTGATTTTAATGTAAACAACAAAAGGGAAGACCTACTCCTGTTAGGGACGGACATCCCAGGACCTCAGCACCCCAAACTTCTGTCTTTTGCAATCCAAAGCAGAATTCATTACCTGCCTGGATGTTAGATGGTGTGGGTGGAGGTAAAGGCTTGGGGATGAATGGGGCAGTGACCAGGACTGAGCAGGGTGTGATTTGGGTGTTGTGGTACAGCTGGGGTTGCTGTATGAGTAAGACAGCAGGGAAATACTAAGTCTGGAGGGTTCTCAGAAACCTGGGAGGACTGCAAGCTGAAGTGACGTTGGTCAACACAGTTGGATCTGACACAGGTCAGGGCTCTCCTTTTGTCTTTAGAAATACCATAGTTCTACATTAAAATCGGAACTGGGCTTAGGATATACATATAAATATTCAAAGCATGACAGCCAAGTTTTGGAGAGATTTTACAAAGGGAAAAACCTGGAACAATAAATAGGAAACTACATGTTATCAAATTCCACTCCACCAGTATCAATTTCCTCTCCAGGCTACTCTACAAAATTCCTTTAAGGGTACGCCTAAACGGTACAGAAGTATCATAGCTCTACAATAAAATCAGAACTGGGTTTAAGACATACATATAAATATTCAACACATTACAGTCCAGTCCTGAAACCTGAAGTCTTGAACAACAGAAAAAGAGCATTCTCAATCTCCTTTCAAGCTACACTGTAGAAGTAATTTCTGACTAAATCAGGCCTGCACAAACACAACTGAAGGATGGATGGAGATACCTGAATGGGACTGAAAGGCAGAAATCTTGAGCATCTTGCTCAAGGATTTGTGCGTGATCCAGTTCCTGCTGTTTGCTAGACACGTCTGCTAGTCAGCCAGAAGTCTCGTGTGTTCTCATCAGTCAGCTCTCCTCTTTCCCCTCAGCACAGAAGTTGAGCAGCAGCTGTGGCCGCTCGTAGGTCGGATCAAGGCAGCTACGGAAGATGTTTGGGGGTAAGGGAGACTGCAGAAAGGAGGTAGGAGATTTTGGGATGAATGAAGGGATTCAAGAAGTCAGGGCAGAGACAGGACGCGTTAAGTGAGGGGACGGTAATAACTGTGGCACAAATTTTAGTGGTCTGTCCATTCACTCGGTTGTGCATTTCCAGTCTAAACGGGATATTTTGGGCAGAGGCAAATGACCTTTGAATGGAACACGTGTAGATATACCCAACATTAAAGGCATTGTTTTTTAATGACAATGACAAAAAACGTGAAGTCTTCAAAAGAGCAGATGTTAACATCCAAGAATAAAGGGTAGTGAATTAAGCTCCTGGTTCTGTCACAGGATTGTCAGTTGTTCTCTAGGACCAGCATCTCTCCAAATGCCACGTGGATACTTAGCACATCTGAAAGTAAGAAGACAGTAGAAAAAAAAAGTATTAATGTCAACTTACTCTCTCAAAAACACCTTATTATCTTTCCCAAGCAGCTTTAGAAATGGATTTAAAGACAGTCATGTGGCTTTGTTAAGCATAACAGTAAATAGCTAAGAGAAAGACTATACCTATCACCTTTTCTGATTTGGATTTCACTGAAGTATAAAGAGCTTTGGGAATGAGGCACTTCAAGTTTACCATGGAAGGCAACACTCACCTCCTTTAGGATAAATTAAAAAAAAAAGTCTGTGGATTAAATCTTATACACATCTGTATGGCATGTGTTTAACGTATCTTGGAAAACTGGAAACTACATGTTCTGCCTCCCAGAAATATCACCCTAAACCACAGGTCAAGACAAAGGCCTTTAATGTGAGCACAGCTGTACAGAAAACTAACAAGGTGTAAAGTAGTCAGAGTAGGGAAATCTGTGGCCTGTTGGTTGAAAAGGGGAGCACTTGTCTTTCACTGGAATTAAAAAAAAAAGAGGAGAGAGACAACAGTTGTAGAGAGCGCAAAATCTACTTTGGGGAGAAAAAGAAATTGCTGGCTAAAATTGCTACTTACATTCAAGGCCCCGGGAGCCAAGGAGTTCTGACTTTGTGCACCATCACAAGACGTGCCTTCTTGGCAACCATCATCTTGCCACGTCTGCATCTTCCCGTCCTCCACCGGTAGGTGACATTGTTCTTCCTCCCTTTCTGCACACGTTTGCTGACCTATATGTTGGTCTGAGATTTCTGTAACCTGCCCAATCTCCTTTTCCTTCAGTTTTAGTGGGTGTACATCTAGAGGGTCTTTGGTTGAGTCTTCTGAAGTACTTAGCTCTAATGCTGATTTCTGAAGTCTTACACTTTCCTTTGAAATGTCTTCAGGGGTAGGCACAATACTTAGAGAATTCTGACTTTGTCCATCTTCCAGCACCTCACAAGTTAACAGCATGTCTTTTGTTTTTCCTACAGTTGCATGAATTTCTGCAGACTCTATTAATGCAGCATGTTTCTCTACTTTGGATTGCTGGAGCTCTTGTTCCATACTTGATATCTCTTCCTTTTTTACCAGGAACTGGTGATCCACATGCATGTTTTCCAGAAGTTCAGGTATAATTGTACCTGATGGGCTCTTCCCTATGGTCTTAATGTGCTGCTCTGACTCAAAGGCCTCTTCTGTTTCTGCAAGTTTGTTAACGGCCGTCTGGATGACATTCAGTACAATTTCTGTACTCTGGGACTCTATAGTCCCAGAAGGAACAACATCCGCCTCAAATTCTGTGTGGGTGAGGGAGAGACCATCACTTAAAGGAGCAGCAGGCTGTTCGGGTAGTCCCGTGCTCTGGGGACTCTCTGGTATTCCATTCATGTAAGCGGGACTTAGTTGAGGCTGGGGTGCTTCTGCCCTACCAGGCTCTGCAGTTTCACTGCCTGAAGAGTCAATGGTGGTAAATGGGACCTCATCAGAAACCATTTGCTCTGGTGTGGTTGCCAAAGGCTCTGCAGTTTCGGCTGTTGTGTCTGTGGGCGTGACGGTTTCTGCCACGACATGCTCTTCAACTGCTGCAGCTGCTACAGGCACAGGCATTTTCTGAGCCTCCAAGCTCTCAGCTAATACGATGTCTGAGTCGGGGCCCTCCTCCCGCGCAGTTAAAACCTCTTGCTGGACAGCTGTTGAACAACATTCATCACCCCTCACTGCTTCCTGTTCTCCAGATCCAAATACTTCTTTGGCTCCTTCCATCAATTGCCCGTTTATGCTTTCTTCTTTCTGAAAGCCTTGATAGTTCGAGGTTTCTACAAGTTCTTGTTCTGTTTCTGCAGTCCTTTCTTCAACTAAGCTGCTTAGCGTTTCACTTGTCTTAGGACTTACGTCAGTGAGGGCAGTGCTTCCATTTTCAGTGATAGCTAGGCATGTTGATGCTGCATTAGATGTGCTGTCTCCTTCAGTCTGGGGCATGGCCTCAGTGAGAGCCTTATCACTTGGTGAGTGTGTTTCAGTTTTGAGCATGGCATCTTCTATTTTGCCACTTTTGGTTTCATCACTCTGGACGAGGGTTTCAGTTGTTTCTATGCATTTTGGCTCTAGGATGGGGACAGGATCTTTTGCCACTATCTGCCTATCATCCCCATCCCTCACACTCTGCTCAGCAGCTTCTGCTGCTTCTGAGGCTGTGGTTTCAGAGATAAGGGCACAGGTTTCTACCTCATTCTGCGTCGGGACCTCAGCAGCAGTGACTTCTGTGCTTTTTACTCCAAGGAGCGCAGCATCTTCTTCCTCTCCCTGGGCAGGTGCCGTGCTCGGAATGCTTTCAGTACAAGTTTGCTCTTGTGAGTCTAACTCAGGAATTTTGTCTTGTCTTTCAGGTTCAACAGGGACCACAGTGACAACTGCTTCTGTGCACACTGGTCTTGTGGTGAGAGTTTCGCCCTCTCCTTCAAGCTTCACGGGCTCTTCACCTGGAAGCCCCAAGGCAGAGGTTTCATCTTCGGTCTTGTTCTGCACCTGTGGAGAATCGTAACAGATCCTTAAAGAAGGGTACAAGCAGGGAGAGACTGAGAATGTTCTGGGTGAAAGCACCAGAAGATGTGACCAGGAGGAGAGGAATGTTATAAGAAGGATACTGAGATTAGCAGGTCACAAAGATCCCAGCACATCCAGTGTGTCAGGACACAGCTCAGGAAACAAAGGGCAGCCTAAAGCAAGGGACAGCTGACAGCACTTGAAACCAAGACAGCCAGAAAGATAGTGGAGACATAGGTAAGAAGATAGGAACACATCAGTCACAATAACTCCTGCACACAGATGGAGTTAGTGGTGTCATTTCTTTTCCTCCCTTTGCAGAAGTGTCTCAGCTACAACTGTATCTCTGCCTATGACTGAAGATGCCACCTGCTGTGTACGGTATCATATGGATCACAGCTGCATCATGTGTTTTCATATAATATCTTCAGTCACAGCGTGCTGTGCAGGAGCCCCAGTGGCAATTGTTTTCAGCACCTTCTGATCCATGCACACCATCTCCCACCCCCTTTCTGCAACCATTGCATCCACATCACTCTGCACATGAGCATCAGTGGCTGCTCCTTCTGGACATCTGTGTGTCTGTCTCACTAAAAACGAACTTCAAGTGCCTTGTGCTGCACAAGGAAGGTCTTTGACAGGACTATTGCCACAACCTGGCTCTAAACCAAGTATAGTAGTTAACACTTGCTGAATTTTTCTTTGACAGATCAACCTTCCTATCTCATGTAATACTTACTGCAGCCTGGACTTCTGGAATACATTCGTCTCTCATCTCATCCACTGTTAACTCTGTTAGTGGCAGTTTCTCTTGTTCTGAAGGCTCCTGCTTTGCTAATGGCTCTTCCTCGGGAGTGACTATTTTGCTGTCTTGTGATGAAGGTTCCTCAACTGTCCTCTGCATTTCAGATATTTCTTGGTCTTCTACAACTTCTTCACACGCCTGCCGCTGCCTTTCATCTCTCAATACATCCACATTTTCATATCCTTCTGTACTTTCTTTCATTGCAGCAGATACTTCACTACTTTCTGAACCTTCATGTCCTCTCTCTTCAATTTTATCTCTGCCCTGAATGCTCTCTGCACTTTCCACGGGCTGGACATCATCCTCTGTCTGTTCTGCTCTTTTCAAGGACTGATCAAGCAAAACTGTTTCCTGACCTGCAACTTTCCCATCTTTAGCATCATCTTTCACTTCTGACTCAATTTCTTGCACTTTTGTAACTACAGTTGGTGTCATGGTTCTTTCACTAACCAGCTGTGCTACTTCTGATGATTTTACTCTTTCAGCAACTTCGTGAAGAACTTTTTGCGTCTGCTTCTCTAATTCTTTCAAATTTTGTTCAGTGGCTTCTACTTCTTGTACTGGTGTAACTTCTTCTGTAGTATCTGGGGTTTCTAACAACTGTGAAACAGCAGAAACCATCTCGGTTGTCTCCTCAGCAAAGGATACTTCCACTGTTTCCTCAGCACAGGAAGCTTCAGTTGTCTCCTCCAGAGCCGTCACTGCCTCTGAGGTTAACTCTAACTCACTTGCTGCAGTATCATCACTTAGATCCTTTCTCATCTCTGGCACTGTCTTAGCAACTACCACTGCTTGTTCTACAACAACTTCTGATTCAAATGCTTTCTCAGTTTCTTTCTCTTCCTCTTCTTCTGCCTGCTCAATGCACTCTGTCAGAGCAGCAGATATCCACGATGGTGACCTTTCTTCAATACTGGTAACGGCTCTTTCCCCTTCCACAACAGTAACAGTGACTGCATGTACCAGCCCTTCACTGGGTTGCTTAACTCCTAGGGTGTCTTCTAATTTTTCTGCTCCTTCTTCCTCTGAGGTTTGTTTTTTCATTGCTTCAGCATCTTTCACTTTCTGGGCTTCAATTTTCTCTTGCTCTGCTGCTTCATATTCAGACAAAGGAACAACAGCTGGAATATCTGAATCTTCCTCAGTTGTTTCTGCCATGTCTTCTCTTGCTTGTTTAAGATGCGTTGGTTCTGGCTTTCCATCTGACTTTTTCTTCCTACGGCCAGGCATAAGTTTTCTAAATGGAACCCATGATTCATCTTTTCCAGGCTCACCATCCGATGTTGAATGTTCCAGGCTAGATCCCACAACAGAGTCTTCAGTTCTCTCTTCCATTCTGGTTTTGGATTTCCTTCTTGGAGTGACTAACCTTTTAAATGACTCCCATGTTGAAATACCTTCGCCTTCAGATGGGCTTCCAGCTTGTTCTGGAGAGGAATTCCCTTGTCCTTGATCACTCTCCTGAGAACTAGTAAGAATTGCATCTGTTGCTGTTTCTTTGCTCTGTCCAGATTCTTCTATTTTTTGGCCATCTTGACCAAACTTATGCTCAGCTTCTTCATCAGATGATGATGATTTCCTGGCTCTTTTCTTTGAAGAACCTACACATATAAAGGCTTCCCAAGACACAGAGGTGTCAACCTTTCTTTTGGGCTCTTCTGTGACTTTCTCTGTTTTCTGGTCCATCCCATTTTCTTTTAACTCTACCTGATTTTCTTCAGCTGCATTTTCAGTTGCAGACACTGCAGCACTCTTTGTCTTATCAATTTCTTCTTCTTTGTCACTTTCAGAAGGTCTTCTGACACGTTTCTTGGGAGTCACCATCTTTTTAAATGATGCCCACGGAGTAACACTTTCTCTTTTTCTCTCCACATCTGAAACTGCAGCATCTTCATTTTCAGAGACCTGCATTCCATCTACGGATTTTTCCAAAGAAGGAATTTCATTCAGCTCCTCAGGAGAAGAAGCAGAACTCTCCACCTTTTGTTCTTCCGGGCTATCTGGGGAATCTGATAGCTGTTGAGTTAGTTCTCCCTGTTCCCCTAACTTAGATTCTTCTCTTTTGCCTTTATGCTTCTTTCCAGAGAGTTTTTTTAATCCAGTACCCGTAAAGAGTTTCTTTAAAGGACTGCCTTGCAGTTTATTTTTTTCTTGAGAAGAGAGCAGTTCAGCTTCATTTGTGATACCCTCTGGAGGCCTCTTTCCTGCTGCTTCTTCAGGAGTTATTTCTGTGGTTATTTCACCTGGTTTGGTACTATCAGTCATAACTACACCAACTTTGCCTTCATCAGTGGGTTTGACTGATCGTTGATCATCCGCGGTATCAAATGACTGTTCAGAAGTAGAAAAGGACTTTTCTCTAGCAGCCTCCAGAGTCAGTTCTGTCTCGTGTCCTTTGCTTGCCGCCTTCTCTGTGGTTTTATCATGAGCTTCTCCTTGTGCCTCTAACTTTTCAGTGACATCTGTTGCGGGTGAAATTTTCAATTCTGCTCTCTCTGGTTTTTCATCAAGCATTTCTTTCACCAGTGGCACAGGTTTACTTCCTTCTATTTCTTCAGACTTTTTAAACTCTTCACTAGAGATTTCAGTTGCCAATGAAGATCCTGCTTCAAGTTTCTCTTCGGAGGATATTTCAGTTCTGTCACTTACTTCACACTTCTCTGTAGACTCCAGATTTTCTCCTACAGGTAGGACTTCCGAGGATGCCTTCAATTCTCCATTCACCCTGTCTGTGATTACAGGGATTGTTATTAGTGGTTTCTCTGTCACTTCACTTTCTCTCTCTCCTTCTTCAGTTTTTTCTTCCGTTTCACCAATATTTTCTGTGACTTCTACCAATTTACCTTCTTGATCGTCTTCAGCTTTTTCCTCCTTTGCACTTGTAGCAACAGTTGTCACTACATCCTGCTCATCATGCTCTAGTAGCTTTTCCTTCTCACTTGCATCAACTCCAATGGCTGTTTCAGTCTTAGACTCTTGCTTTCCATCTTCTGTTTGTTCTTTCTCGTGTGTTTCAACGGTTACTGCGGTCACACTCTTCTCTTCAACTTGCTTCTCAGACTCAGATTTCTCCTTTTCGCTGGTTTCAGTTGTTAATGTTGCCCCCTCTTTTTCTTGCTCTTCTTCTTTTGTAGGAGATGGTTGTTCATCTTCTTTGGGCTTCCTAAAACTCTTCTTTTTTCTAAATCCAGCCAATCCCTGAGAAAAAAATTTTCTTAATGGTGATGCAGTATCATTGGCTAAAGCAGATGACTGAGAACTAATCTCATTTGCTTCTGGTGTTTTAGGAGATTCATCTTCCGTTTTTTCATTTTTCAGTGCATCCTTGGCGTTGTCTTCTGCAGAGGGTGCATCTTCAGGCATCACTGTTTCTTCTGAGCTGACTTCTTTTTGATCATCAGCTCCCTCAGTGACTTGTGTTTCCTTTTTTACAGTAAGCAGCTGAACTGGTTCTGATTTTCCTGTCTTCTCTTTCTTCACTGTGAATCTGAATCCAACAAATTTAAAAACCTTTTTAAAGCCCAGATCATATGATGGTGTCTCAGATGCTTGTTCAAGGTCTTCTGCATCTTCTTCCGAAGATGGCAACTGTTTAACTATATGAGCATCCTCTTTCTCAGCATCTACACCATCTTTGGTGCTTGAGTCAGATGGACTTGTCTCCATAGTTTGGGTGTCTTCCTTCAGAATTACAGCAGAATGTTCTGTTTGTTCAACTGTTTAAAAAAAAAAAAGGGAAAAAATTGAAAAAAAAGTTAATCTCCTTCTTGATTAAATGTTATATTATACCTTTAGGTACATATACATGCTATTTTTCTACAGTTTTATCAAGATTTCCTAAACATACATGTTCCATTATCTGCGTGCCTCCGTTAAAATTTTTAAGGACTAGTTTTTCTGATCTAAGATTACTGTAATTCCTTTCCTTTCTCACTTCATTGTATATATCCTTTCAAAGTTTATTTGAAAATGCACCTTTAGAACTCTCTCTCTCTTTTGCAGTATTTTTCTTCTTTTGGAATTTAACACAAACTTAAGAGACAAAAAACTAATTTCTCTCCAATCAATACTCAAAGAATGTAAAGAACAACATGTGCAATTATTTCTGAAGTAAAGCTCAGGATCCTTTCCAGGTAGAAGGAAACCTAGAGGGGTGGGAGCAGTGGAGAAATGTTGACTTAAAATTACAACAAGAAAAGGAAAGCTCATTTTACAGCTCTGTCCCAAAAGAATGGTAAGATGTTAAAATGCCCATGGGAAATTCCCTATTTTTCTGAAAACTTGTAAAGCCCAGAACAGTTACATTACAACACATTTGTTTTAAAGATCGTGAATCTTGGAATTCTCCCATACATCACATCACCGCAATTGCCAGACAGAAACCTCATCCACAGCAATTCCACACTGCCTGAAAATAACGAAGTCGTTACTACGCAAGCAGGTAAAATTCTACCCTTCAGTTCTCACACGTCTGTGTTTGCATTGCCGCTTTCTTGAGCGCTGTTTGAGTTTTTCCTTCAGGACACTGGCAGCCAGCCTCTCAGTCTTGCTGGGACAATTTAAGCATTATCACACCCTCTAGCCATGAGCTGCCTAAATTCACAGACTAGCATATAAACTAATCCCCCTGAAATACAGCAGTTAAAAAGCCAGCACACATCCATTTTAAAGCACAAAACTGTAAGCTCTACATACCCCCAGATAAGTAACGTGTTCTTACAAATTATTAACAAATTATTGTAATAAGCCTAAACGCAAGTTTAACGATTTTTGAAAGAATTTTGGACCAAAAAAAATAATCCAATGTTAAGTGGCAACATCTTGGGAGAAGGAAATGCCCTCATCTTTAAGTTGTATATGTGTTACTTTGATGCCTAAGGGCATACAGGAGACAGCTTTCAAAAGTACATGCATCAGTGCATTCCCAAAAGTGAACTTGTTTTTATTTGAACCATCTTCAAGTTGGATCTAACTGCAGAGAGCCTTCCTTTGCCGGGGACTGGACCAGCTGAGCTCCAGAAGTCCCTTCCAGTTTAGATGCTTCCCTGCCTCTGTTTGCTTACGACTTCTTTAGAAAGAACTGCATCTTTGTAAGAGTATACACAACATGCCCTAGGGTAAGGCTGAAACACAACTAAATAACAAGTAAAACTAAATCTACAAGTACATTGGCTTCTAATAGCTACGTAGAGGGCAAATTATGTTTATATTCACTATCAGCAGCCTACTGGTTGTTACTTCTCAATTGACATAAGCAAAGCGTTTTTTTTCCCTCTTTATCTAGCTGTTTAAAATGACTTACTTTAATTGTTAACTCCTAATTCTCTTAAAAGTCTGACCTCTGATAACACCCTAGCTCCCTGAACTTTTCAAACAATGATAGAAATGTTCAAATTGAGTAATCTGTGCCTGAGCCAGGTAAGAAGAAATATATATATATTTGAAGAAGCAAGGATTATTACTCCTTTGGTAATAAACCTCTTGCAAACATCAGTACAGTCCACAAGCAAAAAAAACTCACTGTAAGAACACTTCAGTCATTGGCAGGGTAGGGAAGGGAAATAAGGTTCTAAGCATAGCTCGAAGCAGCAACAACACATTTGAACTCACTTTTCATTTTAAGATAGCTAACAAAGGAAGAAAATGTATTTATTTTCCTAATGTTTTTGGACTCTTATGAATCAAAAATTATGGAGTTGCATGCTAAGACTACGTAACGATAAAGCCAAGGAACCACTTTGCTATCTATGTTCGCTTATTCTTAGGTCCAGAAAGAAATGCATTGTCATTGCCATCAAACCATGCAATTTAACAGGAAGCTTATCATGGCTCAGTAGAAATTCATAAAGTTAGAGGCATTTCTTCAAACACTGGGGTACATATCACATTTTAAAAATATTTAGTAACAGGCTTACTTTAGATCTTTAGAGATACACAGATACACATATAGAGAGATAAAGGGACATCTGTAGATATATACATATATATTTGTTTATATATATATATAAAATCTGTGATAACAAAGCTTGTACATACTGCAGTTTTCAATACAGCAACATATTAATTCCTCTTTTTTTCCTGTGTGGAGAAGGCGATATTTCTTCCCTTTGTCTATGTTACAAGGTTTTTTTTGTTTGTTTGTATGTTTGTTTTCTCCCTGGGTCAACCAGCTATGAAATTAAGCACTTGTCATTTAATGTTAAATACAGATTTGTTCATAAGCCAAACCTCTTACAATCTCCTATGGAAAAAAGGTCTATAGAGCCTCCCTCCTGTTACTCCTCAATCCTGCACTAATGCCAGCACGCTTCCTCTCACATCTGGGACGCTCTGTCTCCATCTGACATGACTCAGATAAAGGTAGAGCAAAAACCAGGGCTGCGAGCCAGGCAGGAATGCTGGCTCTATGCGGGAAAGAGGAGAAGCAGAAAGGCAGTGGGAGGAGAGGAGAGGTAAAAAGGCAGTCATGGATCACTGTGGGCAACTGCTGAGCAGCTAAAGACATCTTTGTAAGGGCTCTCCTCTCCTCTCCTCTCTCAAGCAGTCCTGGGGAAGGCATATTTACTATTTTGGAAAAAAAAAAAGTTTCAAAAAACAGTTTATAGTTGCAGTTTAGGCTGCATTTCTTTCTGTTTTTGTTAATTCCTAGAACACAAGTTTAATGTTTAAGAGGAGTTTCAGAGGTTTACATGTAAACTGGTTTACTGTAAGAGGGGAATGATACAGGATATGAATGAGTTATTTCTGAAGTAAGATATAAGGCATAAGACTAGTCTATGAAGGCATCTCTTCATACTCATGATAAGCAGTCATGATTTTTGCTTATGAATGCATTAATTTACAAATAGAATAACACACTAGGACAAAGACTAGGTATCTGTTAAAAGCTTTGCAGGCAAAAAGAGCTAAAAAACTACTACAAAAGCTGCAGATCCAGTGAGTATATAGTAAGATGGCAAATGGAATCAGAAGAATAAAGAGGACACGGAAGTTTAGAGGAACAGGAGTAAACTTTTAAAAACTGTTAAAGTAGGTTGACAGCAAGTAGATCTCCCTTGCGGGTCCAGCAAACATGCCGCCTTGCAATACTTTATTAAAGAAACTGCAAAAGGTAAAAAAGACCTAAAGAAAAGTGAATTTTTATATTTTAATACCAGTCAGAAAAGCTGCAGCTATGCTACACACGTCACTTTTGCATCGCTCCCTCATAGCACAGGCAGTGGGTATTGCGCCCACAAGGTAACACAGAGCCTGGATGCCAGCTGCCAAGTGACATGCTGCCGTTGTTCCCAGCCTCTGCTTCACCTGCTTCCTTCTGCTCTTCCCCATTGAAATCACTGCACCAGCCCCTTTCAACCAAGCCCATTTCCAACGCCCTTCCTCAGCGCTGTGCGGGGTGATGCCCTTCCGGACAGCTGCCCTGCGTGCTGCCAGGGGGCTGCCGCCACTGCTTGGTGACCAGCTGCAGCGAGGTGCATGCCCAAGCGATGCTTCTGCAAGGTGACAAAGGGTGCTTCTCTATCCCACGGGCACGCAGTAAACAGAAGACCTGAGAAGCCAACCGTACATGCTGAACTTGCTCTTTCTTTGGCAGTTGGATTCTTTAATGACGTTTTTTATTAATGACATTCTTGGTGCTCAAACATTTCAGGGCACTGCTGAATGCAAAACAAACAATGAGTAACTCCATTTGGAACTTACTCACCCAAGGTATTGTTCAGAGCACTGCAGCACGTCACTGCCACAGGTATTTTGGCAGGGCACCTAGCTCTTTGTGAATGAAGTTATTGAATTTGAAAGTATCTTTAAGAAACGCGGGAGATCTTCATCAAAATACTTCTTTTAATAAAAAAAGCCTAGTAAAACACTTATGAACGCAGTTTCTTCAGGTCTTCAGGGGTAGGGCTGCATGCGCTATCGGCTCACAAAGAAAAACAGTGCAATAAAGCTACATCCAGAGGCAATGATAAAAAAAATCATAGGTCATATCATAACATTGATCCACTTCGCTATTTAAATCCACTGTGGCTAAGAACTAGAGCTGAAATTCCACTTTAACTGCTTACGTACCAGTCAAACTTTCAAATATTTTAAAATCGAATCAAGGTGCCATTTGTGTTTTTAACCACTACAAGTGGTCTCTTTTATCCCCAAGGAAACATATGATATTGAAGGCCTTGTATAATGAGAAGTGCTTGGTCCCTACCCCCCGTCCCCCAAATTTCTTTAGGTAGCTTAGTCCATAGTGAGAATTTATTTGCATTTTTATGAGAAGTATACTGATCAGATGTTGGAAAATTAATATTCTCAGACTACTTCCTAACTCGTTACATTCAAAATGAAATGAATTTATAGCACTTCTGTTTTAGCAGGCTGAGAGCCACTGTGGCAGTGTGACTTCACTGCTCCCACCATCTCGCCTGTCTCCAGAAGTGCAAACGTGTTCCTCTGCTGGTAGCTGCCAGAGGGAAAAGCAGCTCTCTGACTGCAAGAGTTAAATCCGCAGCACTTCATGTGCTTGCAGTCAACCATGTCAACATCTGGAGCTGGTTGACTTCTCCCCCTAAGGATTTGCAGTGCTGTGCTGGATTTTTTCCATAAATTCCCTGCATTCTAAATCTATCAGATGGATGTCACACACACCCTGCGCCCCGTGTTTCAAACCCAACGGGCCACTGAGAGACTCCAGAGGACTTTTTCACATTGTTGTTTTGTTTTCTTTTATTCGATGTTTAAGTATTCGAGGCCAGACCCTGCTTGTAGTCACATACACAATATCCTTGGTAGGCTTGCTTAAGCAAGAAGGAAAACTGAAGCCACAGAGCCGAGGGGCGATTTCAGAATCGTTTGCCTCCATCGTACCTGGATTTGCCACAAAAACAACTTGTGCAGAACACCTACTGCTCGAAAGCTCACGTGGCAGTGATACAGGAGAATGTAATTTAAAGAAGAATTTGAACCGAGTGTCCTTGATATTTCACACTTAACACCAAGCTTTCATTCATTAAATGCATTTTTCCTTAATGGCACAATTCTTCTAATTATTAGTAGAAATGTTTGAAGACAAGAACTGATACAAATGGAGAAGCAGTAATTAAAATACGTGGTTTGAAACAACAGCTACAGAAAACCTACCCTAAACAGGTTTATTCGGAACAAGTTATCTATTGGGGATTATTAGCAAAATTGAATACCTAAACAACAACGAAAAGCAAGCTGTGCTTTTGGGTTTTCATCACAGTGTGCAAGAATCGAACATTATTCCTCAATTCCTTTGACCTCAAATTTCAGGTGATGAATTTCAGTAAATCAAACAAAAAAGCACCCCCCCCCCCCCGCAGTAACAGAATTAAGCAGGAGTATGTCCAGGTGGTACATTTCTAACAAAGGTGGGGATTGTGTTGTTGCTTTTAACTACACAGTTTAACGTACCAAAATATGTAAAACTGCTGCTTCTTGACAATATTTCAGATTCTTGCTTCCTTTCCCTACTATTCATGATATTTATGTTTCTGCTTCTATGTATAAATATTTCTCTAATGGATAGCGCACACTTCTTCCCTCCTGATTCTATTCGCTCAATTATTTCTAAGGACTGACTCACGGTGTTAATTGTGGGGAAAGGTTTCTTTCTGAAAAATTAAACAAAAAGAAGGATTTACAAAGATTTCACATAACAAATTTCACAGTGCATAATTGCAATTCATGCGCTTTCTAATCCTGTTCTTCTGTCAAAGCATTAACAAGTCCCCTTAAATTCAGTCTTCAATTCTCTGGTACTTGGGAGGCAACCAAAGAGTTAAGTCTTAAGTTTTCACATACTTTTGTGTCTCTTTTAAAAAAAGAGAAAGAAGGAAAAAGTTGCAAAACAGCTGTAATTTTTCATGGCTTAGGACTCCTTCAGAAAGCAAAAACAATGTCCCCAAAAAAGGACATCACACACAACCTCATATGAAAGAAACCAAAAGAAAGCATGATCATTTCCGCTGCGATGCTAAAACATTCCTCATAAACCTTTTATTTTTAGAAGTTTATGCTTTAGCTGTACTTGTCTGCTCCAACCTAGAGACTAAGTTCTCAGATTCCAGCGTGAGATGTTATAAATTTCATTCATTCAAGATTTTAAGATATTTCTTCGTTCAGTTCGATGTTTCGAACAACAGCACTAAAGTTCAAAAAACAGTAGTTAAGATCCTACAAAATTGTTTTCTTTTTTTAAAAAAAAGGTCATTAACCGTGGCTTGGATATACAGTTACTGTATTTAAAGATTCTTCATTAAACGAACTCACAATAATAAACTGCTCTCAAACTAGTCCAGCTGTTCTGCCTGTGAACCAGACCAGCACGCTGCAAATATTTATGAAATTTCATGGTTATCCATACCATCCGCATCTCATGTTCTGCGACTTTGTTTTGCTTTTTAAAATAGAATGTATTCACTAAACCTAAGACAGATGCACTGGGGTATTTGAGAAAAATAGCTGCTCTGCTAAGAGCAAGGAAGGGATAAGCAACATGGCTTAGTAGTTGTTGTGACATTTTTGAGAGCCCCTAATGACTAATGAAAATGCACAATGGGAAACAGCTTGGAAGTTTTCTTTGTCAAAGCATCTGCATAAAGGATAACAGACACACACAAACAAAGGAGTTTTAGCTTTAGCGACGCTAATCAGACAAATGATAGCTTAATACACTCCCGCTTACCAATAAGGAAATGCAGTCTGTCCCTTCAAAGAATGATAACGCATACCATGAGCTAGATGCACTTCTTGCAAAATGTACTACAGAAGCAGCTGTGCTACAGTGAAAATCCAAGTTTCCACAAGAATTATTAAATAAAGAAAACCTCAGATGATCAAACTGTGCAACCCTACGAAGAAATTGCTTTTGAAAAACAGTTTAACCTTTAAATACTAACAATAAAAGGAAATAAAAAAATACAGAACCCTTGAGGAAAAAGACTCAGCATGTGATAAGCTCATTAAACATCGAGTTTAATGAAAACCCTATTGTAAACAGCAGTAGGATATCTCCTCCCCTACTAACTGATTCAAATCACATACAGTCCTCCCCAGGGTCAGCTCCAAATGGAGCTGGACTTCTGCAGGCTTTGTTGTCCGTATGCATTGTAACACTAGAGTACTTTGCATGAATAAGCCCCCACTATTTGGGGAATTGGTTCACTAACGCCAGCAAGTAAGATAAAAGTAAACAAACAAATATTCATACAAGGCAATAAAAAAAGATTTACTAAATTACAAGAGACACATCATCAGTCTGAGGGAAGTTCTGATGCAAATTAGTTACCTTTACGGAAAACTAAGCTTTTGGTTTTTTTTAAGTACAAAAATTGTAGTGCCACTTTGTTTCCAGATAAAGACAAAAGCTTACGCAAAAGCAGCAGCATGAGGTGTTTTTTTTTTCCTTTTAGCTTTTCACTCCTGCAAATAGTATTATCTTTTCAGAAAGCCCAATTAGTTTATGGTGTTAGCTCAAACACTTCAGTGGCTCATGCACTACTTTCTTAAGCAAGATGCACAGAGTCCTCCGTATATAACATCAAGATTTTGATATCCCAGGCTGGAATCCTACTGGGATCCACACACCCACCCCCATGCCATGGTGTTAATCTCCTCTGGATTTTTGCTTCATTATAATTAATGAAAAAGAATAACAGCTTAACTTCTCTCATGCAAGTATTTTTTACAACACCTAAATGATGCCTACTTCTCCATTTCCTTACTTTTGACTGTATTTAGCCTGTAAGATATTTTACTGCATTATGCTATTTTTTCTTAATCAAGAAATAAAAAGCATTGTAACTCTTGATTGTTGCTGCTCAATTTCAGACCCTATGTCACAGTCCAATACTGCAGAAAAAAAGTAAGCGTCCTCTAGTTTATAAAAGTCTTGTATTACAAGTGCCACTTCAAGCATGCAATTGAAGTGACAAGAAGTTTTAAAATTTCAGCAGCCTTCACTGTGAAATGGTTCTCATTTTGATAAAATATTTAAGGCAGACCTTTTAACTCCAACTATGCCGCCAGGAAATCTATCGAAAGTAAAACAATACTTCTGAGAGCCCAAGGAGCGTTCCAGCATGCACACCACAGCTCGCCCCACCCCAGCAAGTCATAAAACCGCTGCAGCACAAAGTCACCAGATGTCACACACGCAAAGCCAGGCACTAACCAGCAGAAAGGGGGGAAAAAAGAAAAAAAAAGAGGAATGTGCTTACGTTTTAGCAATGCCACACTGCCTTACCCGTGATTGTTATGGTCCCCAGCATTTTTAAATTACACTAATAATAAGAAACTTCCTCCTCACAGTATGAGGTTCCTGATATTTATTCGTCTGGAGCAGCCTGAGCGTGGGGAGCGTGCAGCAGAGCAGCCTCTTGCCTCAATGAGAGCGCGTGAAGCCTCGTCCGTCTGATGAGAAAGGCAGATTGAAGCTGTGCTTCCACAGCCTCTCTCACTTGGCAGCTGCTCTTGGTGGACCATTCCCTCCTCAGCTGTTTGCTGCACAACTAAGGGAGCAAAAAGCAACTTGGGGGTGGGCTGGGCGCACGTGATGCGCCATAAGGACCTGGATCCCTCCCCTCGTCTGCTCCAGCACCAATTGCTGGCTACCAGACCTCATGCGAGGCTCTGGAAGTGTTCGCAGGCTGCAGAAATGCAGTTTAACTATTCTCTTTCCATCGTTTCCACTGCTGGTAATTAAAATAATTATACTTTGAAGTATTTGTCTTGATACCTTTCAATTCAAGCACCTTTTTTTTTTTCCTCCTTAAGAGAGGAAACGTCAGCTTTGCAGTAAGAAATAATCACTTTTAAAACTGACTGCTTCATTCCCAACTTTTTAAATAGTTTTGAAGCAGCCATGAGACATCCAGACCAAGCTGATATCTCAATATGTGCTCGTTAATATCCCTAGGTAATTTAGTCTTCATAAACAAAAAAGCATATTAAACCCTTTTGTTTATCCATAGCAAATCACTTGCTGCTTTGCATATTGACGGTCACTTTTGGTTGGGTAACATGAAGAACTGTAGAGCTACAATGATTTATTTCCTTGGATGAAGAGAATTCTCCTCATGGAGCATTTAAAAGATACCATCCCCACCCTTATTCACCTGCCTAAAGGACATGTGGACCAGACACTGAAAGGTCCAGAGGATTGATATGAACAATGATGGATATCTAAGTATCATTTTCACTTGAAGAACTAGCTTTTCAGTGCTTTACCAGACAGTTTTTGTCTTCTGGATGGTGTGATTTTCAGCTACTGCTACCAGAAAATATATGCTGTATTGCCTCCATAAAGGTTTGTTTTTTTTTTTTTTAATAAAAAATTAAAAGTTACTTTAAGATCAAACCTGTGGAATTGTTTTCCCTTTCATATAAATTATGCTACCATCTAGGCTTCGTTCCACTGACAACAGTGAGATAAATCCCAAATAAACAGCAACATCATGCAACAACATGACAGATTAAAGAAAGTAAAGCCTTTTGGGGCAATCTATTCAAGTACAAATTCCTAATACTATCCATATTCATAAATTCATCATGCATTTCGTCACCTATAGTCATCTACATCTAATGGAGCTTCTCACCTCTTCTTCTTTATATGCCTTAAGAACACAATTCCAATACAACCAAAGCTACAACCCATAGTTATTCAACAAAGATTACTTTGTTAAGTTGAAATCCACGCCCTTTTAAAGACCTTTTCTATTACTTGATCCAGAAGCTGAATGCCAACACAAAACCTACTTCAAAACATCAGGTATTTTCTCCTCCTTTGTGACTTTGTTGAGTATCCTCTCTCATACCTATCCTCTCAAGAGGAAAGCTTTAAAGGGGAACCAGTGAAAGCCAAAACATGCCACACCACAGTTTTACAGCGCCCCTCTACCAACGCCAAGAAGGTCGGCCTGCTGCTAGGCCTCTGCAGCCAATGCCACCCAGGGCCGGGAAGGGGCAGGAGCAAGAGGCTGGTGAGGGCAGGGCCTCTGTGAGAAAGATTTGGGGGTGTCAAAATGCAAGTCTGATTAAAAGCAGTTTGAAAGAGAGCTTTAAGCAAAACCAAGCCAAGGGATTAGCAGCCTGTCCCTTCCTCCTGAGAGTTCAAATGGTTCCTGGGCACCCTGTTCGAGATGGCCCTGCTCAAGCAGGAGGTTGGACCAGGTGACCTCCAGAGGGCCCTGCCAACCTCAGCCAGTCTGTGATTAATATTAATATCATTAATGAATATAATAGGATTTCTACCCTATGAAAGAAGGGATATGCCTATTCAGCATAAACTCCTAACACAGGAAGAGAAAATTGAGCTGTTCCCTCAGGTGAATGCTCGAGCAATTGGTAGCAAGCAAGCAGAAGCACTGCAGGCTCCCACTAAGGAAAAGGAAGCACCTCAAAGGCAGAAAGGATAGCATCCTGTACCACTGACAGCATCAGCCCCAACTCGTTTGTTGTCTAAAATCTTCTATAAAGAAAATGCATCCCAATAAAACACCCTAGAAGAAGCACTTAAGCAACCAACAGATAACCTGAGAAACTCTCCATTCACAATGAGATGGCCAGCTGAGTCCCATTTCAACTTCTCATCCTGCTCAGCACCCAGACCTCTAAGATCAGTCTGTTGAACCCAGATTTTTTACTTACCATCTGTTACAAGGGCCTCTGCTTGCTGTCCAGGAGGTTCCTGGATTGGTGAAGCTACCTCTGGCTGCTGCTCATTCAGCTCCTGAGGTGTTGTGACGGCTCCTGGCTGCTGGGGCTCCTGTGGTGGGGCATCAAGCTCCAAGTTGTCTTCATTAACAACAGGTACTGGTAAACTCGCATCTAAATCCTAGGCAGCCAAGTATTGGATGAAGGATGGTAGCAGAGGAGAAAGATGAAGAAAGAAAAGTAACATCAGTACCGGGTCAACCTTTTTTGCACAGAACATTGTTCTTTTGTTCTCATTTCACTTATATACGTGCAAGCATTTGGGGAAGTAATTACTTCTGTGCAGCATCACTCCTTCTCAAGGTTATTAACTTTAATAAATCAAAGTACTTCTGTGAGGAAAAAAATACACGATATAATCTGGGACTATTTATTGTACTCTTCTGCTGCATGAGATGCGTGGATGAAGAAAGTTTTACAGACAATGGCCTATAACCTTGTGTAAAAATACATTTCTAGCATTCCTTCTAGCATGAAGGAAAGCTTCAGGATAACGTGAAAAATATCTTTCCATTAGCTAGATTCATTCTTCAAAGTGTCTGGCACAATTGCTCCTATATGTGCAGGAATCCTGTCTACATTTTGGCCTTTGGTATGGCTCCTCTGCTGACGTGCTTATCTTGTGATCATAAACAGTACAATTGCAAAGAAAATTAACTATTTGGGACAGAAAGCCGAACATGTACACACAAATCCCATGAGGAAATTTAATGAAACTAGGATTAAAACTAGAGTTTTGGGGCCTCAGTTATTACGTAGAGCTTATTCTTACAGGGGAAAAAGAAGTTTGCAATACTTTGGGACTCCTCACTATAACATTTGAAACTTTTTTCCTAGATGTGCCAATAGAAGGGAAAAAACTCTCAGCTTCTACATTTGATACATTTTAATCACTTCCAGAATTTCTATAGGCATGCCATATAACAAGGGAGATACTTTTAAAATAAAAATGTACTTCCAGAAGTATGAAGTGTGTTGTGGTCATAAAAAAAGCTTCCTTACGCTTTATTTGTTTAATTGACTAGCTCTCCAACTGATCACATTCCCTTCCAACAGGAGCTGCTTCAACTAATTAACCACATCTCAAATCTCTGCTCCTGAAGTGCAAGTTTAAAGTTCCTCTGGTGGAACAGCAGACCTTAATTACATATCATTTTCTTATTACTCAGCTGTATTCCCAAAATGCTGGCATTGAAGACCTGTTAATTATATGAAGGAACCACAGATGCATCCCATTTTCCAATGTAATGCAACATCCAAACGCTTGAAGCACCAAACTGGGATCAGAAAGATGACACAGTTGATGAGTATCTTCCAAAAAGCCACTAAAACAGGCTTCTGAATGGGCAGACCTCTTTATTTATTTTTATTAGCAATTAGCCTGCTGCAGTGGAATTCCAAATCAACATGCGAAGTGCCAGGCAAAAGGCTTTCCCTCTTATCCTTCAACTACCTATTCACGTGCCAGGTCAGATCTGAGGAAAGCGCTGCACCTACTTCCACAGGCAAAGGAGTCTGCATTAGGGTTCCCGATCTCCAGTTCAGAAGCCCTTAATTAAGCCAAATTGTTTCCACCTGGCGTTGCTGCACTCCTCAAAGCTGCCTTTCACAGCCACATAATCCACCTCACGAAAAAGGACACCACTCTGCTCTACTGCCAATACCACAGATGGAATAATCTGGCTTCAGAGTTTTCACATGCTGAGACCAGATATTAAATAGAAGAAATACGCAATGGCTCAACACTCAGATTGTGCTCCCACTTCTCACATCATCCTTTTCATAAATCTAAAACACAGGAACTCAGAAGAAATGAAAATGCCACAGAACTGAACAAAGGGATGTAAAATCTGAGTCGCTCTTCTGCAATTGCACACAGGATTAATTGAATAGTAACAACCAATCGAAGACTAATAACAAATAGACACAGAAAAAAACAGGCTTTTTTTTAAAAGTACTTTGAGATTCTTCATTACAAACTTATTAAAGGACTTTTCCTTTAATACATATAATAAATTTTAGTCATTCGTTCTTTTAAGAAGACTGTTAATCCTGCAAACACAGGAACAACCTTAGCTTTACTGGCTCTAATGGCACTTAGCTAACCATCCATGGATGGTTATTTTGAGGTGACACCCTCAGAATTAGCACCAACAACTCTTTGAACTCACAAGAAAGGCAACAGCACTGAATATTTTAGCACTCCTCACCTTGTTCAAAAACTTCCTTCCCTTTCTTTTCAAACTTCCCCCTGTCAAACCATTTTAAAGCTAGAGTCATATTGACAAATGTACTTAGATAGACATATACTTAAAATCTACCATTTGTGTAAGTCCCTAACTACATGAATGGACACAATCTATGGACTCTGTAAGGATGATGTGGTATAAAGGAACTAGGTACCCCAATGCAGTGCCACTTGTCTCCTCCTTAAATTGATCCCTCAGTGTAACAAGGAAATATTAATTATTACCATAGCAAGCATTTCCCCAGTCCTGAATTTATTCTACAGTCACAATGCATTCAGGAAAACAGTGACTATGTATTAACCCAAAGATATATGACCAAAATCCAGAAATCACTGAATCAGTGACTAAAGCAGATTATGCTTTAGATTTGTAAATGCTATGATACTTTCCTTCTGTTCTTCACACTGGGAATGTAAGAACATTGCTAGATGTAAGACTAGAAGCTGTTTTTACTACCAGCTGGTAGAATTATAACCAGTATTTACTCTGTCCATAAATTCAGTTTAGAAAGCAGGACACACGATTCAAAAAATCAAGAAAGCTGTAAATATATGAAAAACTCAGTATTTTCAAATTTGACCAGATCTGCAGTACAGCCCAGCCCTTCCAGGGAACAGTGACTGTTTTAGACCAATCTCTAGGACAGGAGCTGGATGTGATTCTTGGCCACAGGAAGGCAAATTTAAATTTTCACATCAAGTGTTCTGCTTTAAATAATTATCAAAACCAATAAAGTATTTTTTCACAAATTAAAATGCATACAAAGGAGAATAAAATATGCACCTTCAGGGGCTGGGGCATTTGTAACATGAAGGGATACAACAGCATAGTTTTAAAACAGAAAACTTTTTTTTTTTAAAGAAAATTTGCTCAGGCTCTTTATGAGGGTCATTGCAGTCTGTCCCACTGCATTAGTTTGTGAAAGAAACTAATTTCAATTTTCACTCACATTAACTGCTTCATTTCTCTGAAGGGATCTGAACCACAGTTTAGACCAATTATGTCCAATTTATTCAGCTGTGTTCTTAATTCCATTGAGAATAATTATAAAGCTTAGACAAATAAAGTCAAAGTTTAGAGAGATGGGTGAAAATCTTAAAGACAAAAATTAACAATATTGGGAGTCTCATTATTTAGCTCTGTGTTTATCTACAGGTAATGAGACATTACGCTTGGTGCATTTATCGGTATTTATCAGGTTTCTGTGGCATTCACTCATATCTCTCTCCTTGGGTTATGAATTAACTTATGAACGTGTTGTCTCAAATGCAGGAGAAACTGAAAAGACTTGGTTATCCAGTTCACTGGTCCTTCAGCTTGATCATTCTCAAAACAAAGGACCATCAGTGATGTAACACTTCTGCTCCTGTCATGCCACCGCCATAAATCATGCAAGCAATTTTTAAAGACTTGCCTCATACCCACCGCAAAGGTGGAAGCCAAGCGCTGGTACGCAGCTAATGAGACTAAAACGCATACCGCTTGTTGCCCATGCCTACAGCGGCTTCTGCTCCATTTGTTGGGTAGTGTTGAGCCCAACCGTTAGACTTCAGTAAATGCATACACCATTATAAACGTCTAAAGAAAGATAACAAAGAACCACACGAGATGTGGATTAACAGAAGGCCCCTGACTGCTTGTTGTACGTTTGAGCACGCTTCATACGCTCACTCACTATTCACCACGGGGCTAGCAGTGCCCAGCTTCTTCCCCCACCAGGGATCACCGTCATTCCCAACATTCCTTGTACCAGACCCAAATCATTCCAAGGATTCCTCATACCGGGCCCAAATGCACCAGGGTTAATTTTGCCTCATTCTGTTAATCCCACTACACTGATTCTACGTGAGATTACTAAAATAGCCAGATCCAGCTGTCTGAACAACTGAGCAAACTAACACAAACGTCTCTAGTATTTTTTCTGAAGTTGGATTTCAAAACTTTGGGAAGCTTAGAGCACTGTTGGTCAGCTCCTTACACACACTGCCTCATTAAAAAGATCTTCAAACAGCAACATTAAAAAAAAAATTTAGGTCATTCTAGTTCTTTGTTCGCAGCAGTTCGTCTTGGTTTGCATTAGCTAAGGACTAGAGGTTCATGGGACGTTACAAATTCTAGGTGGAGATACAGAATAAGGCCTTCTGTCAAGGCACATAAGAACATACTTAGTTTCAGTATCTTTTTTCTGGGTAATGTCTCCTGCAGACAAAGTCAAGAGCCTTCTCCTTACCTTTTATTCCCTTGGATCAAGCCTCTTCTCTCCTAACTCTATCTCCTTATGGATGACTAACCTTGAAATCCACTTGGCTAAAACAAAGCCTGGTTTTTACTCCCAAACCGTCACCATGATCTTTTTGCAAGTTGCGAAGTGCTCCTCCCAGACTGCCATTCAGGTCCGTACCCTAAGCTGGAACCAACATGAGCTCCTTCCTCGGTCTCATCTCTCAGCTCTCTCTGCATAGCAATCCTAGGACACCACTACAACGCGGTCAGAAGGACAGAGCACAAAGCAGGTTACTCTTGTTTCAGTAACTAAACACATGGCTCGCATTTCCAACCAGAGTGACTTTCAAAGGCCGCATTGCTCCTCATTGCATCTCTTTAGCTTCTCTGTCACATCAAACACAAGCTAATTGCCTTCCCTGGCCTTCAAAGTGCCCGGACACTCCCTCTACCACCTCCCTCTTATCTCCTAGATGATTAGAGGGCTATTTCACACTTTCAGTGGATCCATGGCATCAATTTCCATTGTGCATTTTTTCAATTAAGCGCCTTTATGCTTTCTCCCAAGCCACTCCACAGGCGTGGGCCGAACTCCAAACATCACCACAAGACGACATGACTGTCTTCCTTCCAGGTCTGAAGAGGACTCGGAAGGAATCAGCCCCCGCTGTACCGGGAGCACCCTGCAGCCTCACCCACACCATTCAGACAAAAGACTTCAAACTCAAGTGCTTTTTAACCAGGGCTCTTAGAGATGCTGTTTAGGGACTTTCCTCTGGTACTTGATTAAGCTGAGTTTTACCATCGCTAACGTACGACTTGCTTGTATTTGCAGGCTGACTCAGCCCCGTCACCAGCACACAGTTGTTTAAACAGCAGATGTAAGTCTGTCACAGCTGTTATTTGTCATGCACTCAGACAATAAGACATTCTGACATCTCAGCTGGTAACCTCTTTAGAAGAGACAGTTCCAAATATTTACTGTCTAGCAGACACTTGCTCTCATTACAAGGCAGGTAGCGTAATCAAGTTACTACTCAGAAATAGGAATTATCCAGAAAACACGGTTTGAATGATCACTGCTCTTGAGCCGGGGCCCTTGCATGGGAGCAAGCCAGGAATTCACCACACAAAGTTTTAAAGCCATCAAAATTCCCGCAGAAGGCTATCTTTGCCAAACCTCTATTTTGCTGCAAGAATAGCTTGTTGCTCTGCCAGGCTTTTTTTTTTTTTTTTCTTCCCCTGCGTCCTACCTTTAAAAGCTTCCCCACATAGCGGCAGGTAGCTGTTCCTACACAGCTCTCTGCTTTCTCAGCAGGGCCACAAAAAGGTACCTGTATTACAGCTGCTGCCCTGAACTTCTAAGTAAGACAAAAACGGTGTGGATCACACTTGCTCTGGCTCAGATGTTCATAGCATGACACAGCTTTCCTCTCACAGGCCCTGCAGCTTGTAGTCGGTTCCCTCCCCACAGGGCCCCAGAGGGCCCCGCTCCGAGGGGCAGCAGGCCAGCACCTCTTCCCAGTCTCTCTTTTGGATCTCAGCATCAGAATGGGAGGTTGGGTGAGAGGGGCATCACCGCTATGGACAGAGATGAGCACACAAGGTGAAGATGACAGCACTAATCTAGCCATTCGCTGCCACCCAGAGGTGTCACCCAGGTCTGGCCTGCTCCCTCCACCCGCTGCACGTCAATAAATTGGCAGAGACCAGTCTTGCCAAAGCAGCTGAACAGCTTCCTATGGGGCTAACTCGCTGAATGAGCTTGCTGAGTGCCAGAAGCAGCCCGGACAAGCTGCAGGCACCCATACTGGAGAGGAGGCAGAAGCACAGGACCCATACCAGCAGACATTTCAAAGCTTTTGCTAGCCTGGGACAGCTGAGGTTTGTCTGCTCTCTCCAAAGAGATCCTGCTCCTACTTTTAGCACTATTATTATTGAAATCTGTTAACTCCTTCTCAGACCAAGCTTCAGTCCTCAGTGTTACTCAGGATAGAGTGGCAGGGAGACCTCAGCCATGGTCTACCATCTCACTGCCACTGGTGTGGAAATGTTTCCATTTCCCCTCCTGCCCCGCACACCTGGCTGCCTGCCACAGGTGCTTGCCTTGGCCTGACTCTAGGTATCACCTGGGCATTGTACGAGGCAAATGAATCCATCAGGGAACTGGCCCAGCATAGAGACTGGCCTGAAGAATTAGTGAGTTTGCTTGGCTTATGGAAACATAAGGTGAGCACCAGGCACAGCGCGAGGTGGGGCTGTATCATATGGAGCAAGGCAGGAAAGAGGGACGGGGGAGGAAGAAAAGGATGGGAAGAAGTATTGCTGCCGAAACAGTCAGGAAATATCTAGATCAGATCAGGCCTCTGTGGGACCACACCCTGCCCACAGATTTCAGCAGGACGTTAGATGTTGATTCACAGGTCGGATGGATTTGGTTCAGACACGCGGAGGGGTTAATACCTCCACCTATGTCCCGTTCCCTGCAGAGGGGGCTTCCCACAGCAGGGTGGCTACGCACGATAAGGATCTGTTACAGCAAGCAAAAAACAAGAAACCACACCACCAATTTCAAGTCCCAATAACATGCTGGGCTGGAAACTCTGGAGCTGCTGCATGTATAAATCAGCAACAACCTGTGAAAGGATGGGGTGAACACCTGAGGTCCTAATTCCTAGAGCCTATGTTTAAGCTGCAGTGCTTCCAAGACAACATGCCCAAGGCTCCCAAGCATCTCTAGCACTGCAGCCCAAGTGCTTAACAGGGCATCTGACGTCTCCCGGGCTGCAGTAGTGAGAAACACAGTTTCTGGACCCCCCCTTCCAGTAACTAGGACACCTCAGGAACTGGTATCTGGCCAGAGAGTCACAGGGGGATAACGACATGACTTGAAGACTGTAAATTTGGTCTTTCTGGAAGAAAAAGCAAACAGGTTTTCATCTTGTACAAAATACAATTGTTACAAAAGAAACTTGATTAAATATTTTGAGGAATTTTAAGTGACTAAGAAGTACAACTGCTGAGATTTTACATCACACATTAGAACAGTTGCCTAGACAATTCGTCTGTAATTGACTTGCCAAGGCTCACTCACATTAGACTACACTGAAGCCAGTTTTCAGAGTTTTTCTTCTAAAAGAGAGGGTAGTGATGAGCATTTTAATTTGAAAACCATAAGAAAGATGACCATCCTTTAAAACGGCCCTATTGCATATTCTGCAAACACATTAGCTCATTGATAGATTTCTCCAGGGGCATAGCACGATCTGGTGATTTTCAAATTCAAAGGGCTAACTATGAAAAATTACGTCTCAAATCCACATGAAGCTCTCTCACTGGAGTAAGAACAGATTAAGTGAGATACAAAAAAAAATAGCAGGGCTAAAGTTCATTAAAGCTTCCTTTTCTTTTTATCTAATGTAATGGAAGACAAAAATGGCTGTTTTAGAAAAGCAGCAGTAATACAACTTCTAACAGCAGTGAAATGCAAAAAGAACTTCCCCACCTTTAACCAGTTTGACTTAAATAATAAAATTTAATTATTCGAAAGCATGTTTCCTAAAGAGCGGAAGATATAAACCACAGCATTAAAAACAATAATAGTCTGTAGTCGAGAACAGCATCGGCGGTGTTCTCTTTTTATGTCTTGGTTCCCATAACTGGATAAACATGGCTATGAACATTATGTCCCTTCTTGAAAGTCACATTATCTTCATTTTAAAACAATCACGGTAACCAAACGCTTGCCCTCTGTAAATTCACTGCCGTCTAGATTTCAGCATCTGAATTCTAGAACCGCTCAGCGTAACTGCTAAATATTTTGTTAACCAACACCAATCCCTTACGCTTATTTGGTTAAAAAGAAAATAAAATAAATCTCAGTTAATTTAAAGTTCATTCTCAATGCGGTTTTCAAATCTGTCAAAACACGCACAAGGAGGTCTAGGGGATGCCAGGAACTATGGGAAATTCAACTTGAAAGTTAAATCTGAACCACAAGGTCAAAGAAACAAAGTCATAACCAGTTCTCAAGCTCTAACAACACCCACACGCCAGCTTACAGAAACTTCTGAGTGGCCGTGCTCCGGGGACCCAAACTCCGAGCAGCCTGGGTATAACGTCGCATTATTCCCCCCCTAACAAACCAACGCCTGACCCCACGGCGATGCTGTGTAAACACGCCGGTGGACATAACCTCCCTTTCAGTCCCAGAATCCCCTAAACACGCCTATTCCAGAAGGATAAATGGGTTCATTCATAATCTATTTTTAACCCCCAGACATGTTTTAAAAGAATTTCTTTCAATTCTTTCGGCGGCTCCGTTGAAAATAGCGCGTACCCGGCCCCCCCCCCAGCCCCCAGCCCCCCCTTCAGGGGCTGCCCCCCGCTCCGCCCGCCCCGGTGCGCCGCGGCACCGGGGAGCACCCGAGGCAGACAGCGCCACCGCCCGCGGCCGTGCCTCCAGCCCCGGGGGGGCTGCGGAGATGCCCGGGGGAGGGTCGGGAGAAGGGGTGGGAGGGACCCCCCGGGCTGGAGGCCAGCGGGACAAAGTTGGGGCAGCGCGGGGAGGGCTCCGTGCTGCAGCCCCCGCGGGCGGGCTGGGCTGGGCTGTGCCTCGACGCGCCTCCCACCGCACCCTCGGGAGAGATGGGAGGGCGGCGGGGGGGGGGGAGAAAAAAAGGAAAAATTAAGAAATATTAACAACAGGAAAAAAAAAAAAAGAGGCTGCGGAGCGCGGCGGCTGCGGAGCGCCCGGTCCCGCCGCAGCCAGCCCTGCTGGCGCAGCCCCTGCCCTCTCCCCCCGGCTGGGCGCGGCCCCGCTCCCCCCGCAGCCCCCGCGGCCACACACAAAAGCGGCGCCCCCCGCCCTCGCCCCCGGCCCCCGCCGCCCGTTTTATGACTGCGGCGCTGCCCGTGGCGCAGTCCCGGCCCGGAGCCCCCCCCCCCCCGCCGGCCGCGGCAGGTGCCCGAGGGGCCGCAGGAAACTTTCCCCGCACCGGGGGAGCTGCCACCGCCCGTCTCCCCCCCACCCCAGCCCCCCCGTCCCCGGCCGCCCCCTGCCTTACCTTGGCGGTCTCCGCCGCCGCTTCCCCCGCCGGCGGTGGGGGGCTGCCGGGGGTCCCGGCGGCGCCGTCGCCCCCCGGCTCGGTGGAGCTGCCGACGCCCATGGCGCTGCCCCGCGACCGGGCCGGGCCGAGCGGCGGGAGGGGGCTCGGGGGGCGGCGGCGGCGCAGCCGGGAATGAAGGAGCCCGGCTGTCCGCGAACTCCTTTAGGGAGCGAGGGGAGGGAGGGAAAAGGGAGGGAAAAAAAAAAAAGGAGAGGGAGGAAAATCACCTCCGCCCCTGGTCCCCCCGCCCGTCTGCCTCTTGCTCCATCACATGAGCAGAGCCCCAGACACGCCTTGCAGCATCGAGCCGGGCTGATAAGGAGCGCCGGGGGGGGCAGCGCCCTGCCCGCCGCCGCCCCGCCGCCGGGGTCCGGCCCCTCTCTCCCGGGCACCGCCGGGGCCGCTCGGGGCGGGGGCGACCCCCGGACCCCTGCCCTCGGGGGCCGCCCCGCGGCGCTGACTCAGCGCTTCTGGCCCCCCGCCCGCACCGGGACCGCACCGGGACCGGCACCGAGCCGCCGCCCACGGGGGGCGCCGCGCCCCGCCCGGCCGCGCTGCCCCGCACCCCCGGGGGGCTCCTGCCCGCCCCCGGGGACCCCCAGGCCGGCGGCGCCCAGGGCTCGACCGCCGCCGTGCCGGGCCTTGTGCGGGAAGCCGGGGGCGCATCCTGGCTGCAGCCGATGCAAAACGAGTGGGGTCCTGTGCCTCAGGCCGCCTCGGGGTGGGGAGAGATAAAAAACAACAAAAAAACGTGTTTTTTTCTTTTTTCTTTTTTTCTTCTTTTTTTCCTCAGGTATTAATTCATGCCAGAATACAGGGCATGCAAAGCAAGCGACGCAGTAGTCTCTCTCCTGACCTGACACAGGAGCAGGACCAACACGTATGTAGGAATATGCTGGTCCAAAAGCATCCCCCGGGAAATGACACACACTAAAGCACACCAACCACTATGTGCCAAATGGATCCACGCGCTTCAAATCCGCCCATCCTCTGTGGGGTTCGTAGTTCAAATCAGATATCAGGTACTCAACAGCCAATTTCCCTTAGAAAATTTAAAACAATCCTCGCTCATCAAAACACTGCTTCATTCAGGGAAAAAATAAAAATAAAAAATAATTCTCTTAAAAAAAATCCATTCTACAAATTGTCTGATCTCTGCACATGGCCATTTTTTTCCCCCTAAAGCAATCAAACCATACCAAGTCACTGAGTGACAAAGCCACTGCAGCAACTCCCTTTAGCCAGTACGAGAACCTACCAGAGCCTTCAGCAGAACAAAACTGCTGTCGTGGATGGTGCAGGCAGAACCAACACCCCTTCCCGTGCTGCTTAGTCCCACTCCTCCTCAGATTCCCTGTAGGTGTGTGTCACAGCAGGATCACATTGTCCTAAAGCCGCTTATCTGCCCAACAGTTTCAATCGTTTATCTTTTTTTCCCCCCTCATCTCCAGGAAATTGGTGTTTTAAGGGAGCTCAGGAAAAATAAGAAGGGATTGAAATCTGGTTGTGCGGCCAGTTGGTTCAGGGGGGTGGAAGTGAAGCCCGCCCGAAGTCATGGCTACCCCCAAGCTTCAAGCAGGGGAGCTGCACCCCGCAGAGCAGAGCGCTCAAGTCCTTGCTGCAGGAGCCATTTTGAACACGCTCCGGCCTCCACGCAGCCTCCGAGCCCAGAGCCGCCCAGCCCGTCTTACATCTGGTGCTCTTGTCACGCCTCTGCGCTGGGAAGAGCAGCAGGTACAGATATATTCCAGAGTGGGCCTACGGGATCTTTTCTGCAGTGAAATATTAGTAAATATATACCAGTATATATGCAGAGTCAGGCCTAAAGCAACTCACAAAACCACACGGGCAGGCCTCTGAGGACCACTTTACAGCGCACGTTTCTGTCTCCCTGCTACCAGGGCAAAGCTCGATCTCAGGCTCTTGGTGCGCCCCGGCCCATAGCACTGTGCACGTGTACGGGGCCATCAGCTGGGCCTGTGGTGCGTCGTGGCCCCTGTGTGCCGTCTGAGTCGTTCCTGGTGGTTCAGGTGAGCGGGCAGAAGACAAGCCTTCCTCAGACGAGATGCCCAGCAGCTCCAGGGAGAAGAGCCACTGGATGGTTACATCTGAGCATCCCTCAGCATCTAACAGTGCCTCTGAAGAGGAACTTCCCCATAGGCACCCACCAGCCAGCACCCGTGACTATTCCTAGCCTCTCCTCACCATCGTCCTTTGAAGGACACTCCTGTGGTGGAGGAAGAGCACCTCTAGCAGCACCTCCATTCCCCGCCCAGCTGGCCTTTCTCCCTGCCTTCAGCTGCCACACCATTTCTCTTTCCAGTGCTGACTGACCACCAAATGCTTCTTTTGAGAGCAACTAGGATGCAGCCTGCTCTCCTCCACCTGAAATTGCTCTGTAGGCCTTCTGCTCATGGCAGCACCCCCTGCTCCATGGACCTCATGGCTGCAAACACTGCAGCGGAGTGCGAGCACCTCAGTGCCTATCCCCCAATCATTTTCCAAGTGTGGATTTCTTCCTTTTTAATGGAATTTCTGTATCTCAAAATAAAATGTGCTGTTTTCTGGTTTAAAGGCTGAGCAGTGCAGAATGGCTTGCGTGTACACGCTTAACTTCTCCCCCCTTCCAAACCAGCAAGTTTGTGCAAACCTGTGGCACAATCAGCAATGGCGCAGTGTCCCATTTCCTTTTTTTTTTCTTTTTTTTTCTTCTGTTGCTGATTTTTTTCTATAGTTTCACCATTCCTGGGGTAACTATAGCACAGGGACTTCAAGAGAGAAATCCTCCACCCTGGCCCAGAGGCTGGTCACTTCTCTTTTAGCCTTTCACCGTGTTTTGTACCCGGTCTGTACAGAAGGAATCATGATGAATGACAGGTCTGGCTCCGGCGTGTGTTGTCCTGTGTTTCTCTATCTTCCACATGCTAGAAGGGTCATTGCCCAGACCTTTACCCAGACCAGAATGCTTCAGAATGGCTCGACAGTCTTTTAGTATCGCCCTTAACATGTAACTGCTTTAAACATCTTTGAACTCTGGGTAAATTTCATAATGAGATTTAAGACACAGTCTGTGGACAAGGCTTAATTCCCTCATTTTTAAAAAATTTTTACTTCTCTGAATATGTTTATAACTGATGTCACCAGTGCAGATGTATTTGTAAAGAAGACATGAACCAGTGGACTCAGCCAGTGCTGATGAAATATTTTCTTGCCATCTTTTGTCCCGTTTGTGATTTTCCCCACCCACTCCTTGTGGTCTTGACTCTGTGTCCCTGCGAGTGATGCTGCCCATGAGCTCTGCCATTGCCACCCACACCATCTGTGCCTGAGGAGCAGCGGGGTGCCTGGGAGGGCTGGTCCCCTGCATCTGCCATGGGGAACGGGGCCACCTGGCCCTCATGGGCTCCCCATCTCTGGCCCAGGGTGTTTGGCCGCAGGTTTGTGCAGGAGCACGGCAGGAAGTCCGGGCAGCTGCCTGGAGCCCTGTTCACACTGACACCCCTGCTGCTTTTATCAGCGGGAGCCGCACTGGGATATTTTTGGCATAAAAGCTAAGTGGAAACATATCGTATAAGTGTTCTTGAAATGGGAAGCTCTCGAGAACATACCTTAGATCTGGATAGAGAATGTAGTGCTCTGACTTCACCTCAGCTGTATTTATCTTCAGCTTCCCCCACCCCACACCCCTTTTTGGCTAGTTGTGGTAGGAAATCCCAGGATGCTGTTAGAAATAAATGCATAACCCTAAGGAACTAATATGTATCAGCCTGAACTAATATGTATCAGCCTAACAAAATACTGACAATGAGTGTAGAAGGAAGAAAATTACAAAAATAGCCATGTAAAAATAGTTTGCTTGCAAGCAGCCGTGATGAAGTCATAGGAAAAAAGAACAAGGGGCAAAGGAATAAAATTTTCAAAATTATCTTTTCCTTACTTCTCATGAGCTAAAATAGAAAAATCATGCTGATATACAAAACTAAAAACAACAAACAAACAAACAAAACCCACAACCACCCTCTAATTCTAATGTAGAGCTATGTCAGAAAAGACCTATTCATGGGTAAAGACTCATACATATATCTATATGTATATATGAGTTCGATTAAAAAAAACAGCATTAGTAGCAGAAGATGACTTTTAGCCTTGAATTTGATTTAAGTAAAGGCCATACATTTGAATAACAAGTGTGTCACCCAGTGCACATTTGCACGCTGTGGCAGGTCCCAGATGCCACTGCTCAACATGCTGGAGCCATTTGGGGATAGCTGCCCCCACCTGTGGTTTAGTTTCTCTCCTCACCCTCTCCTCACTTACCCTGCTCTTCGCAGGAGGAGTTTGACAAACATGTTAAGCTTCAGTAGTCCAATCGTCATCACCTGCCTGAAAGCAGTTCTTCACAAGGGCATGGGACAGGGCAAAGGACTGCAGAAATCCACCCCGTTGGGAGTTTTACTGAAGAGATGCACAGCATGGCCAGGTCACTGCCCAAGTGGTGCGGTCTCAGCACTGTAAGAGCTCTGGCTGCCAGACAGCCTTCTGATCTGTTCTTATCAAAATATTGGGGTTCCCAGGAGACAATGTTTTGGTGTCCAAGCTTAAAAGAGACAGTGGCTGAAAAGTTGTTCTTCAGTAAAGGAAAAAAAAAAAAAAAGCTTGGCTTCATAAAGAAAAATAAAAGTTCACTATTATGACTACTTTTTTAGAGAAGAAAAAAGCTCAAAGGAATCCATTTCATACTGCTCCTACAATACTTTCCTGTGAATGGGGGGAAGGCTAGACCAAGGCTGTAGTTTGGTTTCCTAGTCTTAGTTTGGCAATTATGCGGCGTAGCAGAACAAATAATGCGGTGTGCAGATGCATGGGCCGTAGAACACCAGTGTGGAGCCCAGCTTGCAGCAAGCTCAGTGACAGTGGCAAAGGGGGAGGAATGTGTCCTCCCTTTTATCTGCTGCATAGATAAATGCATCTGACCCACGGAGCCTTTCAGTCAGCGCTCTGAGGAAATTCCTCATCAGGGAAGGAATGCCCAGGGGACAGAGATAAGGAGGCAGAGCAACTCTCTGTAATGCCATTGCCCCATTGTCCCAGCAGCAGGTGAGTGACTTCCCTGCTGTTTCGTCTTCAGGAGGAAACCTCTGAGGACTGGGACTGAGAGTGGTGACTGTTCAGAAACGCCTTGGCACCACTGGCGTTGTCATGACAGCTGAGAAGAATGTCAGGGTTCAGAGGCAGCAGGTGCTGGGACGCCACTCTGAAAATTAAATTTTAATTTAGAGTGGACTCAGAGAATAATATAGGTTGTAAGAGACCTCCGGAGGTCATCTTCTTGCTCAAAACAGGGCTAGCTTCAACCTTAGATGAGGTTGCTCAGGACTTTATTCAGGAGAGCTCCTGCTCCTCCTCACCTATTGCCAGTGCCTGCAGTGATGCACTTCCAGCCTCCGCTGCTGAGGGATTCCCCATTCTCCACAAGCTTGGGTGAAGCCCCGAGATGCCCATCCTCTGCCTGTCACCCACCAGTCTCTGCCAAGCCCGTGTGTCCCCAGCTCCCCTCTGGAGGTGTGTGGCCACCACCATCACCCTGACAGGCATCCAGCTCTGCCCACCACCCAGGCAGCCGCGTCCTCTCTCAGGAGTCCTGTGCCATAAATGGGAAGTAGGACATGAAGTTGTTCCTCATCCTCCCACCCCACAGAGACTACCTGCCTTGTGGGCCATTTCTCATCGTGTTTCATGGCTCCTGGACGTGCAGAGAGACATTTTCTGAGTGGGACTGTGTAGGCCATGAAATACTTCCTCTGTGCTTCACTCCCAGGGAAATTTCTATCGCTGTAGGTGGGAAACACCAAAATGCTTTCTGGATCATAATGCCAGCAAACAGAGCAGGAAAACAACTTTAGAAGGAAACTTGCAGACCACCGGGATCGTGTCTCAGTACTGTCACATTCTTCCTCTGGCCCAAGCAGGAACCGTGCTGCTCTGCCACTGCCCACCCAGAACGCTGCCGCAGGGATGATTTTCCCAGCCCGTTACCTTGACCTTTCTCTTTGCAGCATTCCTCTGGCTCTCCATCGAGCACAATTTACTTGTCTTTGCCTTCACGAGCTTTCCTCATGTAACCCCACCATATTTATAATCTGTCTTTCAGTATTGCTGACAGTCATGGCTACCTGCCTCCTTCGTCTGCTTTTGAGATTTTCAAGCAAGAAACTCTGTGCTTTGCCTTGTGCTGGAGGAAACGTCCTTCAAGTCCTTCATTAAATCATGCCTTTGACATGCCATCTACAGAAAATGGGACAGCTGCCGTGATGTGGCTGATCTACGATCACTGCCTGGCGTGCTGAGCAACCTTATTTCCTCATTTCCTCATGTTCCTGTATCAATACACATGAATTTAGTGCAGGATTACCAGGCTTCACCTCTGAGCCCTAGCGCCATTTCTTCACCAGGAGCCGTCCTGCTTTCATGCAGCAGGCACAGGGTGCTCGTGCTGCTGCCTCCCGTTTTCCTTTAGCCCCATGCTGGTGGCACAGGGTCCCACCATTGGCTCTGGACACAGACGATCCCACCAGGGGGACATCTCCTGGGCAGCAGCTGGGTTTCCAGGCCACCCACTTCACACCTGAACCTCTCCAGCTGGGCAGGCAGAGCCATCCAGTGGTCCTTGGGTGGGTGGGTGACACTTCATCCTGTCCTTGTAAATTCTCCAGTGGACGGAGAGCATTTTTGTTCTGTCTGGTAGGCACAATGCTGAAAATAATGGGGTTCAGCTTATGAGCTCTTTCTCCAACAATACAAATAATAATAAATAGGCCTTAGCTATTCATAATTTATACATTTTGTCATGAGCAATAAGTAGAAATGTTAGGCTCATCGCTTGACTGACAAAGTACAAAGAAGCCCCCAAATCTTAACCGAAAGCTTTTAACCTGTCAGTGATCAAAAATAAGCTTGATTCCAGAAAAATAACCGGAAGAAAGATAGCCTGAAAGATAACCATCATGTTTCAGACTTGTGAATAATTCCTGAGCTGGGACTCTAACTCAAAGCCTTTCCAGCCCTTTTGTTGTCAAGGCACATAAGAAGATTACTGACGCGGGAAGAAAGCGAGAAGTGGAGCAAGCATAGATCATTTCTGCAGTCAGGTTTTGTCTTAGTCATTGTACCAGAGGGCATTGATACACCTGGCAATCAGAAACCTTTAGGGATGGTGAGAACTACCTATGGTCTTTGTGTGGGTCATTGTATTCATCTTCGGCTTGGCAAACAAAAAATGCAAAACCATTGGGGCAGAGCCAGAAGTCTTTCTATAAAGAGTCATGTATATGTGTAAAATTTAGATAAACTTTTGCAGTTTTAGCACATGAAAAGGTAAAATGCTTCTCTTGATAGCATTTTCTCTTGATAGCTCTTTAACCATTTCTGGCAATAGTAGCAGATCCTCAGCTGGTCCTGTAAATGCTCCGCGCACCTTCCTTGTAACAGCAGGAGCAATGACACAGCTGGTGTCATTTCTATGGCCAGCTGTATTGCCACAGCACTTCAAGTGATCCTTGATAAGATTTTAAGTGAAAGAAAGGAAGAAAGAAAGACAGCAAGAAAACCTCCCCCACGTCAAATTCTTCAGGCTGACCTGTCAGCTTCTATGTTACTACATTTGGACTTGAATTTCTCACCAAGGTCAGAGCAGATTAGAAACTGCTTTCATATCTGACAGAAATATTGCTCCCCTGTGAACAGGGGGTGTATCTTGAACGTGGAAAAAGAGTTCTGTCTTCTCAAACCAGCAGTGTAGAGGACATGGAGGCCTCTCTATTCACTCTGATTTGCACCAGCAGGTCATCTTCTTTCCCTAATCCAACCTCCCCCACTTTCTGTCTGGATCTAAGCAGCAGACTCCAAAAACACAACTGAAAATACCAGAAAGACATAACAAGATTTTAAAGATCTTATGACCATCTCATGATCACCAGCATTCATTTCTTTTTATGCTGTTTGTGGGAAATGTGCAATATTTTTTTCTTAAACCATGCCTAAAACACAACAACAGAATTATGTGCAGCCAGGCGAGGGCTTTATTTCAGGAGTGACCTCAGGACTCACATTTCCTCTTGCCTGAAGCTCAATTCACATTTGTAGGGAACTTGCTCAGTGGGAGACATGTTTTTCTTAAATGTTCAACAGCTGCATGGAAGCTAGGCAGCAGGAAAAACAGAGGGGCAGGCAAAGGATAAAAATAATAATAATGTATTCCCCCCTTGTCTTTTAAAACTCTGGTTCCCTCAAATAAAAAGTAAGAAAGGAAAGTCTGAAAATCCCGATCTGATGAAACTGAGACACATCATTTGAGTGGCACTCCAGAGGTCATGAAGAAGTCTGTTATGGCAATTGGAACAAAGCACAATATCCATTTCCCAGCCATGTTTACAGAAATGTCTAGCTCCACCAGAATTAGTAATGGGATGCCAGAATGCAGAAGAGCCACAGTTTTTTCAAGGACAGATCTAAATGACACAGTGCTGAAAGAGCATGATGTGAAAGCAAAGGGTGGAGAACTTTAAAAAACATCTTTATTTTAGAACAGGCTGGCAAAGTAAGATTTGTTGAGGAAGATGTTTGGGAAAGATGTACAGTAGCAGAAAAGAAAGGTGATTGTGCTAGTCAGCAGGTGACCTCAAAGTACTGAAGATCAGCACTAACCAGAGTTTTCTGTTTGGTCACTTGGCCTCCCATGTGTGTATCCCACGGTCACTTTACATGTCAGGGATTGGACGTGCACCCCCGTCACCTCTAGTGACAGTCTGCAGCAGTGAAAGCAGCTACTCAAAATAAATGGGAAGAAATGTTTCCCTGGTTATCTTTCCCTCTGTGGGATGCCTTTCTCAGCTGGAAATCAACTTTTGTGCATCTCGTAAACATGACAGAAAAGAGAAATTAAGAAGAGAAAGCCAAAGAGAAAGCTGCAATCAGCAGGGAGGTGGGGTTGGTGATTACGGACTCCAAAGACGGAGGAAGCAAAGGGCAGGTATGGAGGCAAAGAAAATCAGTAGGAGCAAAGAGGTACCAATGAGGATTAAGGAGCAAGGGGAAAGGAAGTATTCCACAGAATATTTCAAAAATGTATTGCTTGGTTTGCAAAGCTAATGCAAAATAATCCCAAATCTTTTACTTATTCTGATGCATGGCTCTAGTTGTATCAACAAGCATTTTTAGGCCAAAATCAGGAGCTGTCACTTGGCCTGTGCACCTGCAATCTTTCAGAAGTCTGTAGGCTGAGTCCTCCTCGCTCGTGGTGGGGAGAGGATGGAGATAATGCTGACAGAAATCAGCATTTTTATCTGATTTATCTGGCCTGGCTCTGACTACAAGCTGAAGATAGTGCTCTTGTTGATGACAGGTTTTCCTCAAGCGCAGTGAGCACTCTCAAGATGTCCTTCTGGTGACAAATCTGAGTACATGGGGCTTATCCGAGGTGGGGTCAAAGCACATAGGCTCAGACCCGGAGCACACATGGTGACCAAGATTTATCAAAGTATTGCTGCTTTTTCTGCAGGGACAGGCTGCACACCCCCGGCACATCGGCAGCCCTCTGAGGAGGGCAGAACTCCTCACCAGCATGGGAGCTCCTCCGTAGCATATTTCTTGTTGAATCAGAAGCTGTAAAGAACCTACTGCATGTGGCTGTTCATATTCGAGCATCGTCTTGTGATCGTGGCATAAAAAAACATCCTGTCAGCAGAATATGAGCCCTCTGGCAAAGCTCAAACACTGTTGTTTTGTATAACTCTGCTCCCGAGTCTCAGACCTCGCCTCACATTTAAGCCGCGTGGTGCAGAAGCTTAGTAAATACCATTGGGCACCGCGTCTGGCTGCTGGCGAGCAGCTGCGTTACCAACATGGGCAGTTAGCAAGGCTGCTCACAAAACCCAGGTGGGTTTTATCACATTTACTCTCACAAGTAGCCAGTACTGACCTAAATCTTCTGCTCCCAAACAGACAGTGACGGGGCACTCCCCGCCAGGGCTGGGGCTCCTGTCCTCACGCGGCAGGGTTACCCAATTCGTACGAAGAGAAGCTATGCCTCTTCTGAGGAGGGCTGCCTTTTAAAAATATTCTGCTCTTTTCAAGTCTGTAGTGCTGGGCACGCCAGAAGGACAAAGATTTTGAGTTATCTTTTTGTTTGCTTGTTTTTGAGTACGTACTAGAAGTGATGGGCTAGGCCCCTGCATGTGTTTGCACAGTGTGAGCCCTTCACGGATGCTTTTGAAATAGCTTTCTATTTCGTAGGTTGTGTTTTGTTCTGTTATGTAGTGGCCAATATATTTCTGGAGTAATGAAGGGATGATCTAGTATTTTATCCATCTTACCACCTATTTTAAATCCAGTTTCCAGAAACAATAAATACATCTGGAAACTACTCCGGTTTGTACTTTTGTGGTGTCAGGAAACAAACCTGGCAATGAACAAAGCGGCAATGTCTTCTAGGGTTCTAGCCACCCTCCGTCTCCTGTTATGATTTTGTCATTTTAATTTCTATTTCAGTGAGCACCAGATCTGACTAAACTGCTTTGCACATTAATTTCAAATCCATCGTCCATTTACCCCAAAGCATGCAATAATGTAACTACCTGCCATACCCGAAAAGTAATGTGAGATGTGGCTGGAAGCTAGCTAATTGATAATTTTTTTTTTCTGTCTAGACATCCACACTGCAGTATCAAGCATATTCAGATTGCTCTTCTGTCCCAAGAGGTTTTTCTCGTGACTCTCTGATCCCTTTCAAGCAAATGGAGGTTTGGGTGGCCCTGTGGCACTGTTTATTTCTTTCTCCTCTTGACCATATGGAAAACTATCAGTGCAAACGCAGGGAAGGATGTAGTAGTATTTGGTGGTGCAGAGACAGAAATTCCCTTTGGGAAATGATTGCCCTCTCCCCAAAACCTGCTCTCTCATACTCCCATTCTCCAGCACAGAACCGGGTAGAGCATTGGTGGCACTTTAGGTGTTGAAAGTATTCTTATGTGAGCATGTTTCTTGTCACATAGTGTCCTTGTGAGCCTTGGGAGCGTCTGACCCCTGCACTGCACTCAGCTATGTCTTTTTGTTTGTTTTTTAGCTTTGGGAATTTTTATGGGGGAGGGGAGGAGAAGGGCCTCTAGTTTTTACAAGAACTGGTTTCTGTATGATGTAAGAGAAGTTTAGTTATGTGATATCTTCGTGGCTGCAGGATAATACTGCACGAAAGAGTAAATGCAGACCACTGACTGGGAGATGCGTATGATGGTTATAACTATACTTACAGTCATAGTTAATGATGATGTGATCCACGGCCCCAGCTGAACCATGGCTATGCTTAAGCAGCTTCCTAAAATAACTCCTTCCTGCCCCGTGGTGGAGCCTGGTGCCTGCAAAGCACCCAGGAGGCCAGGGGTCTGCCCGCAGCAGCTCACAGAGCTTTGGAGAAGGGGAGAGGGATGCTCCTGGCGGCTCTCAGGCTGTGCTTCCGAGCTCCACTTCCCTGCAGCACTGCTCCAGTTTTCAGCATGGGGTCGGGGCTCTTGTGCCCAGCCCCGCAGGGACAGCTGCTCCCTCCCTCATGCCCCGTCAGTGCTCCAACTCGACTTTCTCACCAGTTAACTAACAACACCTGGTCTTAACTGGGATGTTCCAGCAATTGTTTTACTCCATCCCAGTCCTCCAAAAGGGTCCTTACACTTACATGTCTGGGGCTCTGTTCCCAAGCACGTGCATGCAGAGCAGTCTGAACCTCAACCTCAATAAAACCATTTCAGATTGTTTTGACAAAAGATGCTGGCCTATGTCTTGAAGTAACCCTTTACTTATAGCTTGTAAATATACCTTAAATTAACTTTGATCATAGCAACTCAAAAACATCGTGATATTTTTGAGAACGTGAACAGTCTTATTTTCCTTTCTGTTGTACTTTGCTTAACCTTAAAAAAATGCTGAACCAATTCAAACTGTTTTAGAAAGAGATACTGCCCTCAAGCTCTGTCTGTGGAGGTTGCTGGTGGCATTTCACTCCACAGACACACTTGACAGCAGAGATCTAATCCTTAGCATTGATGTTCACAGTGGTAGCGTTGACAGATCCATAAATACGGAGACTAATGAGCACAGCAATGCTCAAACTGTTTCTTTGTGAAGCACACACAATTTTCTTATCCAAACAGAGAGAACATCTTGTTGTTAACACAGTACACAAGGTCATGTCAAATTGTGAAGTATTTTTTTCCTCTTTTGCTAGTTTTACATTCAATGCCATCATGTTTCAGGTCCAACCATTGTCCTACAACGTCTCCTTGTCCAGTTTTCCACTTATTCTGCATCGGAGATATCTGTCCTTCCTCAGCCAGAAATGAATAAGTTTGGGAAGAGGTTTCAAATGAATAAAGCTTCTTTGAAAACCATTATTATTATTATTATTATTATTATTATTATTATTATTATTATTATTATTATTACTATTATTATTACTATTATTATTATTATTATTATTTAGTGCCACACAATTTTCTGTTTGAAAGCAAAGATTTGAAGAACGTGACTATTAGCCACATCCCCGTTCTTCTGACTCACTCCAATAGGATAGCTGGTGATGTTCCTCGGGTGAGAGAAGCTAACAGATGGATTAATGTCAACATTTATTTTTATAACCCTTCCTTCTTCAGCCCCTCAGTTATACAAGGTGGAAAGCAGGGTGGATTCAGCAAATGTTTACTCAGTGTGCGCCAGTTTTCCAGCGCGTCTAGACTCAGTACGAGAATCCACAGCTCTGCACTTGAGCAAATGAAGCAGATGAATAATTTAGTTATTGGTTATTGAAACCTGATGCAAGAAGCAAGTAATATGGAGGAAGACTAAATGTCTAAGTACTCTGCTATTCATGGGGCATCCTTAGTTACAGAGTAATGTCCCGGTATAATGTCCCATAGTATCCATCCAAGAAGGAAATAGTTAGTAGCATTCCATTAGATAAAAACATGCAGCCACAAAGAAGTCCAGCAAATGATAATGCTCTGTTACAAATAGCTAATATGAGTAAAAGGCATTGTTCAGCGGTGTCTCTGCAAAAGCAATCTTAATCCTCTTTAATTGTCATGCTCTTCATATTTATTCTCCCTGGTCATAATAAACACCACTAACATTTTTTGCAAGTATTTTTGGTGCTGTGGGATGAGATCACTGGAGACTGTACAGACATAAGATAATGTAGGATTGCTACAGATGCAGTTAGTCTTCGATAAGAGGTTTTTGCTTAATGTCTGGGACAGCTCTGATTTTAAAATATCAAATCTTTTTCAGAGGAAAAAAAAAAAGGCTTCATTCAAGACTCAATTGTTACAGAAGTCAAGGTGAAAAATTAAACTCCAAATGCACAGAAAAGACACTGTTCTGAATATTTTTTATTTAATTTGAAAGTTAGTTTCTGTTGGCTATCTTTCTAATCTTACTGTCTTGTGTAATCAAACATTGCAAGGACATGCAACACAAAATTTGGTGTCAGTATGAGCTTTTGAAAAAAAAAAACTGATTAGTGGAAATGTTGTTTTTATTTCCTTTTAACAATCTTTATTGTGCTTACAAATTCTCACAGTGAAAGACTGTGTTAAGGCAAGTGAGCCAGGATTGGCAATGAGTGAAAAAAGTTCAGCTGCAAGTAAAAATTAACCTGGTGTCTGTTTACATAATCTAGGCAAAATCCAAAAAGCAAACACAAAATATTATGAAATAGCAATTAAACTGCCAGATTCATTCACTTTTAATAGCCTAATAATATTAAGTATTTTAAAAAACAGCTTTTTAACCTGGCACCCTCTCTACTCAGGAATTTTCTGCTTCAATCCAGAAAAGCATTACGTGTGTCAATAGCTTAACCAAAGCAGGGAAAATGTTTAAAGATATCTGAAATATGAATTACGTGAGATAAATCTGGCATTCCAGGCAAAACGCAACCATCATGTGAAGCTGGCAAAGTTAGGCTTTACATCTTGATCTGAGATAGTTACCTTTTGTACAAACTTCGATGTAATTACCCGTAGTTCACTAAAAAAATATAATAAATTCTCCTTAAGAAAAGGTGAACAGAGTTTGCCTAAAACAGTATTAGATAGAGACCTGGAGGGGAAAAAAATAATAAAAAAGAGAAAAAGAAAAAAAAAAAAGAAAAAAAAAGAAGAAAAAAAAAGAAAAGAGAGAGAGGGGAAAAAAAAAAAGGTTCTTTCTGAGTGCCAGGATCTGGTACCCATAAAGAAAGCATCAATTGCCCTGTCAGTATTAGGATTTGCATAATCCAGAGCACCAGCAGTTAATGACATTTCTTAACAGTAGGGTTTCACCACTTTTGAAATACCTTCTCAAAGCAAAAAGTTCAGAATAACCCTTCCAAACTAAATGAAAGAAAGCTTTCCTTTTTGTAGGACGATCCTATGGACTTCTTGCCTTCTTCAGGGTGTTGGGACCTGCAGGAAAAGCTTGCCTGCTTATGGAGGAGGGTAGGAAAGAGACATTCAGGTGGCAAACCTGGTGAGAAAGGACCCCATGTTGGGGCAGCTGGGGAAGCAGCGGACATGAGTCCTGATAAAGCTTGTGTTAGGCAGCACTGTGAGATGGCGAGGGAGAATTATCATATATTTTTGTGGGTATCTTCCAGCCCTGTCTTTCCAGATCGTAAATGTCCACCAGTGGCTCCGTTTAATTTTGTTAGCTTGCCCAGATAAATATTAACTCTACCACTATTGTTTCACATACATGGCTATACCCTTGTTTACCATGTAGCAATTATTAAGTTGTAGCCAAAATATTCCTATGAATTTCAGGAAGTCATAGGTTGTAGGAAGAAAATACATTTTCATTAAACTAACCAATGTTACTGGAGAAAAAAATAAGCAAGTTTTTGGTCATGCAAGCTTCTCTTCAGAGCTCTTCTTCTCAGAGCAAATGGTTAAATACCATTTGCAATGAAATGTTTCTCTTCAGCTCTAATAACTGTTATACTTTGTAGAATAGTTTATTACATGACCAATGTTAATATAGCTAAAATATTTACTTCTGTATCTTACATGTACGATTATAATAATTTTGTGCCTACATGACATCTTGCACTGATTTAACTGTCACCTTGATCTGAAACCTCTTAATTAAGGTAGTGTGAAATCTGTGCAACCATGCCTTTGAAGCAGACTGTTTTGGCCAAATCCAGGTAAGCCTCGGTTCAAGCTGAGCTGCAGTAGGTTGTTCTAACCTGATTTCACAGGGGGTTGGTAGCGATATAATTGCTTCAGTTGGTCAGGCTTGGAGTTTGATTTCTCTTTTGCCAAAATAGTTGTTCTAATACAACCTTTCTTGCAGCCATAAGCATACCCGAAGGGAGGTTCTTAACAGTGGTGTGGTTTATTGCCGATAAGGGAGGCTGCGCTAACCAAACACTGCTCTGCACCCCCAAACCTCACCCACGGTGTTGACACTGAACCAACCCCACCGTGGACTCGCATCATCCTGCTGCTGCCCCGTGCTCTCACCATGTGCCATGTCCCTGTAAATGGGCAGAGGAGTCGGTTCATCCCCAGTGTTAGAGTAAAAAAAAAAAAAAAATCAAAACCTAAACAGCTTTGCTAGGAAAGCTGCATTCACACAAGGAGACTTGGCTGCCAAGGACTGAAAATGTTGGAAACATGTCAGTGTATAGATAAATCCTATGCATGTGCTTGCACAAGTTAGCATTGATCTCTTTAAATTGATTTAGTGCATGATTTTAGTTCAGTCATAGTTGCCTCGAGGCTGAGACGCATGAACCATAATCACTCCTCGCTTAAGAGCATTATTGGCAGCGTGAACTCTTGGCGAGGAGGAGCCTGATCTCAGGGTTGGATGCAGCTCCTGCCCAACGCGAGACACATATATGCTTGTTAGCCGAGGCTGCAGTGTGTTGCCACTCCTGTTATTTGCATGCTGCTTTCGAGACCAAGCACAGTGTTTCCCATAGTGATGCCCAACACAAAACGTGGCCAGGCTCAGACGAGCACCATCCCTCCCTGCAGCAGGAGCTGCATTCCTAAGAGCTGCCTATGACATTAACGAAACAAAGTCTGAAAGCAAATAGTTAACTCTCTAGGGCAAACAGTTAACTCTCTAGGGCAGGTAAAACATGAAGTTCCTGTGTGACATCCTCCTCCTCCCTGCAGCCAGGTGGTGGGGAAGGAGGGTCCCTGTGGTACTGCAGCACCTGAGGGGAGGGGCGAAGGGGCTGTGCTCTGGGGCTGCCCCTCCAGGCAGCATCCCCAAGACCCATGGGAAATCCAGTGGGGAAGACAGAGCACCAGGCTCCAATGTCTCCATCTTCACCTCGGAGCTCCCCTGCTGCCGCGCCAGCCAGTTCTCCCCCCTGGAAATGCAGAAAAGAAGCAGCAGCTTTATAAAACATTTCTTCATCTGAATTATTGCTCATCCAGAGAAGGGGCCATGCATGTCTTGGCCTCTTCTGTCACCTTTTGTCAGTGGAGCAGGCTCCTGGATGCCAGGATCTCCAGAGGAGGCAGTGGCAGGGGAGTGCTGCAGGGGCAGCCACCTTCCTGGCTGTGGGGTCCCCCCTGAGTGGGGGGTGGAAGCCCAGCCTAGTGGCATGGCTCTATTTTGACTATTGGAACAGCATTAACTTTTGGTTTTAGAGATAAATCTCCAGTTCAGTTACAAAGCTTTCTTTGTAATCCAAAAGTCCAAATTCAAAAAGGTGACACTTCCATGACGGTGTCACAGTGACCACAGCTGTGTGAGAGCGCACCCCTGGGGAACTCTGCCATTTCATTATTCATATAGCCCAGCTTGCTTCTCCCCTATGCTGGGAAGAGTGCTTTGTACGTGTATGTGAATCTATGTGCGCATGTGTGAGAGAGTGAACAAATATAGATGTTACATTTTTCAAATAAAGCAGCAGGAAAACACCATGCTCCAAAACACGCTTACCTCCACCTGTATTTTGCTGGTGCCGCCACTGACAGCAGTGTCCCCAGCAGTGGCTATGGCTGTGACCACCCCTCATGCTGCTCAGGTACAAGTTTCTGGTGGCTCCAAGACATCTGTGTATGGATGCCTCGGCTGTTGCAGAGCTGCTTGCGGTCAGAACAAGGCGGCAAATTGCCTCTCTTCATGGGACAGGCAGGCCACATCCAACCATCCCATGGCCTCCAGGGACTTTCAGTGGCTTACCATGAGGGGGTGCCTCCCTGGGGCACCAGGACCCTTTGCAGGTGACAGTGCGGTCACAGCAGGAATCAGCTGCTCGGGGTGCCGCGTGTGAGTGGCAACGCCTGCAAGCAGGTACATTACTGCATCCTGAGGGAGAGTACTAATAAACCTACTTAGCATCTCGTTCACGTCTTTGAAAGGTTTCACAAGTATTAGCTATGCTGAAACATTTCTAACTATACTCTATGGGAGCCAAGCTGATGCCTTAATCCAGCTATCGCCATTTTTTCTCATTTTACACTCATCATGGAGACTAAATCAGCTCAGATGAAGCAGAGAATACACTGCTCTCCTCCCCCAGGCACACTGAGGCTGCGGCTGGGGCTCTGCTGGGTGCCGGCAGCCCCCATCACTCATTCCTCCTGACATTTCCATTTTTCTCCCCTGACTAACCCACCCGCACGCACATGAAATGGTGGCACTCAATGGTTCTCTGCGCAACCTCCTCAGCTTTGACACAATACTGCTTTTTAATGTGTGTAGTGATGACATCTAACATTCCTACATAAAAGCAGTACATTTCTATAGCATTTTAGAGTGTCATATATAATATTATATATATATATATATTTTTTTTTAAAGAATCTGCAGAGCTCTAGTTCTGGAGGAAAGTAGTTTAAACATGAGTTGCAGCCGCCTGTCTCTGCAGAGGCAGCTCCCCATCCTGGGGCACCTACCTGACAGCTGGTGGCTGCTGTGGAGTTTTCTAAGCTGGGTGCCAGCTGTGTTTTTCAAACTTGGAAGCTATTTGGCAACTTGCAGCTAATGTGCATGTGTGTGTATGTGAGAGAGACAGACGGTAACTCAATCTGATGTGAGGAGTCACCTTTCTGCTTCTGAATCACACCTCAACCTTTTGGAGAAAGTAATTATTAGACTAGTGCAAGGATAGGAGGCACTTAGCATGATGATGAAACTCCAAGCTAGAAAGATAAGAGGTTAAAGATAGTGCTTGCTCATCACTCAGGCCATCTGGGTTTGGTTTATGGTACTCATTCCTCAGCATCTGTACTGGAGACTGGAGGATTTCCTTCTTTACTTCGTTTTTTTTGTCCCCTCACCCTACTTTTCAGCCACCCAACCCAGCTTTAGGAGACCTGGTACCAGGCTGAAAACACAGCAGTCTCATGGTTTTGCAAGAGGGAAGCAATGCATGGGCTCTGCTGTGTCCCAAAGCCTTGTAAGGGGTGGCTGGCAGGCTATGTCCTGCAGTGAGCGCTGCGGACAGAGAGCCAAACCCCCATACAAACACCACTGGCACTCTGGTTGATTTGACAGAAATAGGATCCACATAAAATCTGCACGCCCAGATGACCCAGTGGCACAGGGAGATAGTGGTTCAATGAGTGTGGACCCATCTCCTGGATAGTGAAACCACTCCACGGCCTTGGTGGACCTCCCTGGCTAGGGATCATATCAAAACACCAGGACAGGTGAGAGGCAGCAACTTCTTCCTTCACTCAACTCTTGGCAAGGCCACTGTGTGGCCTCACCTCGAGCACTGGGTGCCATTCTGGGTGCCACAGTATAAGAACGACATAAAGCTACTAGAGAATGTCCAAAGGAGGGCTACCAAGGTGGTGAAGGGCCTAGGGGGCAAGATGTATGAGCAGCAGCTGAGGGCCCTTGGTTTGCTCAGCCCCGAGCAGAGCAGGCTGAGGGGAGGCCTCATGGCGGCCTGCAGCTCCCTCACGAGGGGAGCGGAGGGGCAGGCGCTGAGCTCTGCTCTCTGGGGACAGCGACAGGACCCGAGGGAACGGCATGGAGCTGGGACAGGGGAGGGTCAGGCTGGGGGTTAGGGAAAGGTTCTGCACCCAGAGGGTGGTCGGGCACTGGGACAGGCTCCCCAGGGCAGTGGCCATGGCACCGAGCCTGACGGAGTTCAAGAAGCATTAGGACAATGCTCTCAGACATGGTGTTTGGTTTTTGGGTGGTGAACTCCTGTGTGGAGCCAGGAGTTGGACTTAATGATCCTTGTGGGTCCCTTCCAGAGTGGGATATTCTGTGATTCTGTGATTGTGTTCACAGCCTCTCTGGCAGCGTGTGCCTTGGGTTTGCACTGCAGCCATGTTGTTCTTACCAGCTCCATTCTGGCCTGTCGTACTTACAGCAGTATGAAGTTTGAAGTCACACTGTTAAAGGCTGTACAAAGCCAAGCTGAAAAAATACTAATCAGATTCCTATCTGGTCATTGGCTGTATTTCTGTGGAAATATGGATCATTACCAAAACCTTTTCAATAGTGAAATTAATATATATATATATATAGAGAGAGAGACTTTATGCATTTAAAATCAAGCACAAAAAAATATGTTAAAATATATGCAAAAAGTATATGAAAGCATGTAACTGTGTCTCTGCCCAGAGACGTATGAGGGGAAGGAATCACTGAAGCGGCTTCAGCAGCCCTGCTGTCCTGAGGCCACTGCTGCTGCCGCCTGCACTCTGACACCTCCTCAGCCTCATGCTTCTGCCTACAGCCCTACCCACAACAGGGGGCTGGGCTTGAGCTGCAGGAACCAAGGGAGGCTCTCCAGGAGAGGCAGCCACCGGGGGTGGCTTGTCCCAGGGGAGTAGGGCAAGGTGGTCAGAGCATGGCTGGGGACCAAGAGGTGAAATGATAATCACATCGACACAGATAAAAATAGACAAGACTGAGGTCACTCTGCAGAAAGCAGCACTGGAAACACCACAAAAATAACGAAGATCTGTAAGACCGTTTATAAAAAAGGCAGTGGGAGGAAAGATGGCGGCAGAAAGGTAGAGATTTATGAGGACATCTTACAAGACATTATCGAGAGAGCAGGGAGAAGAAACAGAAATATGTGTAGAGATGCCAGGGGACATGTTCCAGTCTCATATCTGAGGATGTGTGCGCATTTATGGGCAAGTGATTACTCCAGTGTATTGGTAAAGGCATATGAAAACAGGTATATGCATATGCAAGCAGCCATTTACATTCACTGGTATGAATTATGCATATACAGTTTCCTGGAAGATGCAGTGTCCTGTGGCTTTTATTGGTACAAATCAGGATTCCTGCATTTCGAATATATGGTCTTTTTATGTCTGCTTACACCGATGTCAATATTTTATTAGGCTTTTTGTGTATTTCAGAGGCTCTGTTGCAGAGATCTGTGCCACTAGCAACAAGAGGTGTGGATGCTGTCTGTATGGACAGCACAGCTACACTAGGTAGCAGAGCATTAAGGTAACCATCTTTTTCATCCCTTAGACGATGTAGATCAGGCCAATCACTTTACAGTGGACCCTGTAAAGTGAAAGCAAGCAAGCAGTGCTGTTTTGTAAAGGAAGAAAGAGCTGGCATGGTTTCAGCTTTGCTCTCAGTGTTGGAAGAGAGGTGGTTGCCTATCCTTGCTGTGTTGAGGCAGGAGATTTGGTTATAAAGATACATAAGAAACGGCAATTGATTCTTAGCTGATGATTCACTGCATAGCCATAAGCAAAGTGTTTATTATTTTTTTCTTGTTTTCTGACATAGCAAAACAGGATTTTTTTTTTTGGGGGGGGGGGGGGAGGGGGGTGTGCCTTAGGTGTGTCATTAAACAAAACACCATTGGTAAGGTGCTCTGAAAGTATAAGATTTAAACTGCCTCAGAAGTGCCAGGATTGTTCTAGGGCAGTCTAAGTTTCACCTCCTCCTGTCAGAGGATTTTAGATTTTATAGGGAAGGCTTCAGTGGAAGTTCAATGGTGCCCAGTGCTGGGGTTGGCCTCCTTGGCCCAAGGGTGAGTGTGGTCCTGCTGGTGCATGGAGCAGGAGCTCAGGCCAGCACCGAGGCACAGCCCAGGTACAGCAGGACATGGGGCTGCTGCTCGCTGGCAGGTCCTCCCCTGCCCTTCCTCCTGAGATCAGTGCAGGAGAAACAGAAATATCAGTTTGATACCAAACTGCGACAGCTGGGTGTAGAAGTTGGCCTGGAGAGAAATGGAAGGGGAAGCCTACCCTGACTCCCTGGGGCCAGGGCGCGAGTGCGGCGGCACCCTTTGTTCTTCCCTGCAGCCCCTCAGGAAACCCTCCTTCTCTGGCAGAGCTCCTCAGCGCAGCATCACCCCGATCGATGCTGATTAACCGCCTCCAGAAAAAGGTCCTTCCTTCCTTTGTTTCTTGCTAGACAGGAAGCAGCTATGCCAGCCCTCCCCTGGGGAAATGTCAGACACTTTGCAGCCTATAAAAGCAAGTGGCAGCTTTTGCACTGGGCTGCGAGCGGCCCAGGTGCCTCGCTCAGGAGCTGGGTTTGTTTCTCCAGCTGATGAAGCCGAGGAGGAGGCCAAATGACTGGGCTGAGAATCCTTTTGTTTCCAGCTGTTGCAGCTCATCAAGTAAAAAGATATCTGTCTCGCAAGCCTGGCTTAAGTCTTTAGGTTTCATATGTTTAAAACCAGTGACATCCCTCGTATTGGTTAGCAGAATATAATTTAAACGGAAAATAGAAATAAAACAAGGGCCACAAAGGATAATTTTAGTGCATCATTCTCTTTCAGTGCCACAGTAACTGTGCGAGAGTGAAGCTGATCACCAGAATGGGCAGCATTTAAAAGGTAAAGGGTGGGCCTGGATGAAAATGGACATTGATATTATCTTTAAATACTCGGTTTAACTGATTGGCTGCGATGGTCCTTAAGTTAGACTGTGTTATCTTACATACTTGTTGTTTTTGACCGTTGCACACAGGGACTGCATGGCTGTAATGGGACCCTTGTGAATCTCACGGGCAATAGCACAGAGACATTCTTTCCCAGTTTAAGTGATACTGTAGCGTGTCGGCACATTTGGAGGTCAAGCAGCGCGGCAATATGATGAAAACTCCTGCTCAGCAAAGCGCTCGTCCTCTCACGGTTCGGCTGCTGTGAGCTATTCCCGTCCTGCAAAACCCAAGTCTGCAGTATTTGCTCAAGTACTGAACTTGTATCTGTGCAAAAAGGGAACGAACATTAGTGATATAAATTCCTGTCTGTCCAGAGAGGCAAATGAGACATCTTCCATTTTATCTGCATTTCTGCCCCTTCACTGGACAACGTCTGGTGGTGGTAAGGAAATGCGGGGGAAGAGGGAGAATAATGCTGAGTGACTGAGGGAAGGTTCACTTAGGATATTTGCTGTGAGGAAGAACAATCATCCAATTATCTTTTTCTCCTACCTAGTGATGGGAAAAACAAACAGTAGTTTCAATTGTATTACTAGGGTTTTGGAGCCCCTTAATTAGAAAAATTTCAAGGATTTTATTTATTATTTTTGAAAACTTCCCTAGGAAATTTTCTTTAAATATTTGGCACAAATGAAAATATACTATCTGAAATGAGCTAAAAGTCCTTACTTACTTTATATTCTAGTTCATTATATATATATATTTAATTTACTGATAAAATGATGACCCTTAAACTCACTTATTCATGACACTACATTACCTTTCTCTGTCTCAAGTTTTGGGAAGCCATAGACTGATCTAAACTTCAGATCCCATACTGCAGATACATATACCGTGTGAGTGCTCACTGGGTAAATAATTGTTTGACCATAGTTTCATATTACATTAGACAAAAGGCATAATTGTTTGTAATCCAATACGGCAGAGGAAAGGAACATCATACTCATCAAATCAGGCTTTATATGACGGCATCACTTACAGAATGTACAGCTAGCAAAGGACTTTTAGGAGCTGTAAACAGTGGAAACTTGTAGGTTCAAAGAGCAGACGTTTTACTGACACAAGGCAGAAGCATCGCAGCTAGGAGATATCAGCGCAACAAGGGAAAAAGCCCTTTGGGGTCTTCAGAGCCTGACTGGAGTAGGTGGATCGTGTTCATTAAACCACCCAAGGGATGGGTTTTTGCAACATTTTGTGTACCTCTGATCAGTGAATGGCAGTGCTTTGGGAGTTACTGGGTTAAGTTCTTAAATTAAAGTTTGGGTAATATTTTTGGTTAAACCCTGGCTCCACTGAAAAGAGCAGGACTTTTGTTATTGATTTGGTTGCAAATCAGATCTCATCAAGCATGGCAGGGAGGAGAAGTTTGATTTTTTTCTTTTTATAAATTCTGATCACTCAAAGATGGCAGAACAGCTCTGCAACAGGACCTTCCTGCAGCCTGCAGCAAAAATCTCATTGTCTTTATTTATGTCAGATGTGCAGTGAGGCAAGACAGGAGTGGGAGCACCTGAGGGCTGGGTGGGCATCCAGAGGCTGTAGTGCAGCAGCTGCTGGACCAAAAGTTGAAGCCACCTCATGGGAAATATGGCACAGGAAGAAGAACCTGAAACACCATCAGCTTGCTCCGCTCCCATGTATCTCCCGCCAAGTGCCCTGCCCAAAAAGCTCCCAGGCCACCCGCCTGACCCAGGAGCCGCCCTCCCGCCGCGCTGCCCACAGCTCCACAGGAGCCCCAGGAGCCCTGCTCTTGCCCTTTCTGAGGAAAAGGTTTGGGGTTTTGTGGGGAGTTTCAGTCCTCCTTGGTTTTGATAGAAAAATCAAAATTAAAGTACAAGAGCCCTAACAGAAAACTTTGTTTCATTTCAAAATTTTATTTTCCTCTCTCTAACTTCATTCAATCATTTGCCAACTGATGTCACACAGTAAAAAGTTCTTCTAAGTACTCAAAAAGTGAGAAGAACCCAAATACTTCTACTATTTTCCTGTAGATATTATAAAAAACTGACAAAACTTTTCGCCCACTTTGAAATGAACATTTAAACATCAATTTCTTCCCATTTTTCAACTTGAAAAACAAATTTTCGAAATGTCTTGTCTTCTCTCCCACATGCATTTTGCTTGAATCAAGTCTGTTCTCTTAATCAAAAGCCTTCAGACATTCAGTACTGGCAGCATAAGAGCGGATGCTTCTTACGTACCTCCCATAATGAAGACAAAAACCTTGTAGCTAGCGGCAGTGACTGAGATTTCAGTTGTGAAGGAATCATTCCCAGCTTTCAGCAAAAAATAGCTTTTTATCTTCTCCTAGAGCATTGGTTCAGCAGTGTAAAATCGACTCAAGTCTTTTATCAGTTTGTACGTCTTATCAAAGCACAAACCAAGAACTCAAATGGGATTTGGGTCAAAAACCTGAGCAGGGGGATGAAAGGCGATGAGTTGTCACCATACCGATCGTCGCCAACAACCTTTACATTCAGACAAAAAACCCTCATTCCTGGTAACCTTTCCTGTGATTTTATCTTTAAACAACTTCTCTGTAGTCCCATCTTCCTCTCTGCCCCAGGTCCCCGTGAGGCTGGGCTGGTGGCAGTGGAAGGTCTCATAACTGGTCGATAGGCTTTGAACCAGGAGAGAGGTGGTTTTGAGGCAGTGGTAAAAGATTTTAGATAAAATCTAGGGTGTGTTCAAGCCACTTTTCTTACAGGGATTAGGCTAATATAGAAAAGATCCATGTAACTCATCTCTCGATATTTTTATTTTGCTATGAATATGGCAGCTAAAATTCCAATTAACCTTTGCCTTTCAACAGCTTTTGATGTTGAAATGCAACTGTTTTTATCCAAAAGACTATTGCCTTTAAACGTACTATTTCTTATTTAAAATGCTTAAAAATGAATGTTTGATTTCTGATTTTCAGGACTTGCACACATATTTGGTAATTTGCCACAATATTTGAAATAGTTTTGAGCCAGCCCTGGAGTATTGTATAATTGACTATATTTTTATAGAACTGAAAAATCAGGAAAAAAAAGAATATGCAGAAAACCCTGTAGGACAGAATGCCTCTGCTCCCACCGAAGACAGCACTCGTCATACTGCCTGCATCCATGGGAGCTTCTCCCCCACTGTCCTCAAACTGCACAATATTGGATGCAAAATAAACTCACCTCTGCTGAAGAATTTTTGAAATTTTGAGCTAGTATTTTATTTTTTTCTCCCATCTCCTAAATTGTTATCCAGTAAGTAGTCAGCAAATTAAAGAAAATTGGGGAAAATCGGCAGTAATTGGAAAAGTGATGCCAGCATTGATTTTTCCTAGGCAGCGGACAAGCAGTGGGACAAGCAAGCGGACAAGCAGTGGCAGGACCACGGGCGGAGCAGCAGGACCTGCTGGAGGTAGCACTGGTGGCAATGAGGATTTCACCAAGCCCCAGCCTGCTTTCAATCTGCTTTCTTGTCTGGAGGTGGATGTCCAGCCTGAGCCTTACACAGAGCCAAGGGACACGGGCAGTGTGAGGGAGCAACTTTCAAGGTCAGGAAAAATTCAGATGTGAGTCAGAATGACAGTGGAAATATTGTGTCTTTTTCACCAAACAGATCTAAATACCATTTGTCTCTTCCAGCAGATCCCCTGGGCCCAATTCTTTGCTCTTCCGCCTCCTTAGTCACTCAGGTCCATGAACAGTAACTGTATGGTAAGACGTTTTTCATGGTTGCTAGACGGAGCTGCAATAAATTCAGGATCCTGATTAAGATTAAAATATTTTCCTTCTCACGCCTCCTCTTTTTAACAGTTCACGAACTAGCGGCAGTGCTCTAGCAACACTTTGCAGTGAGCAGAACTACAGATGATACCTGAAGCAACAACATAAACAGCATTTTTGAGGCTTAGTTCCATGTTGTATCCACATTCTCCTTCCCCTTTTTGTGCACAGCTTGTACATAGTGGCATTTTCTGTAGTAGTAGCAGCAGCACAGCTCTCCAGCCGCCTGAATGAAAGGCACAAGCATGTGCTTACAGCTGCAAGCGCTGCACACCCACTGGTGCACAGGCAATCTGACCTCTCTTTAGAAAACAACTTCTGAACCCTTCACCAGAGGCAGCCAAGGCATTTCTCTCCACTTGGGCTCTTGAAATGTCAGGGAGTATTTATCCGGAGCACTGAGGAGTTATTGCATGCTGCCCTAACTGTATCAACACATTGGTCAGGGGCAGGAGATTTCCAATTACGCCTACTTGTGTGATTAAATCATTCGGACTGAAACACGGTTTCTAAATTACTCTTTTATACATTTGATGTCCTTGCCTGTCATACCCAGCCAAGGAGCTGGCTCCCTCCCACAAACGTGGAGAGGGATGACAACAGCATGGGGCGCCTGGGAGGTGACCCGGCGGCCTCCCTGGGGCTGGCCCTTCTAGGCTTCTGGTGTAGGGAAAACTGGCAGTGACTGGAAAAGTGATACCAGCATTGATTTCTCCTAGTGGTGTCAGAAACGGTAGTTACTTAGCATCTCTCCAAGGCCCTGCGAAAGAAGTCCTCGTTTTCTTCTGCCAGAAAGGAGCAATGGGCAGAAATTGCTCGCTGTGGGCAATGAATGGCTGGAAACACTTTTCCTATACCTTGTGTAAACTTGGAAGGAAAACTTTACCTGTTATTGCACGTAAGACCCAATTTCTCAAAAATAAAGTTGATGGGATTCAAGAATTAGAGTGGCTTTGAGGTCCTGAGCTTAGGTCTCTCCTCTGAGCCAGATTTGTGTAGTTTCTTGATCTGTGCAGGTTATAAAACAATCAATGGAGTCAGTTTTTGAGCATTTTCTATCACCGACATGCAGTAAGGGCCAGCTGGATTACCTCCTGTGCATTTGTTATGACCCATTTTCAGGGCTCTTACATGTGGAATTGAAGCAATTTAGGGTTTTATAAATATTGTCTTGTCTCACAACTGATTTACAAACTTAGTAAGATTCCTGGTTTTAAAATGTAACAGCAGAATTACAAGCCTGGGTAGAATTGCTGGGAAGGGTGCGTGCTGCTGGTGGTGGGGCAGGTGGGAGGGCCAGGGGTGTCCTGCTGGCTCTGGCCACCCCTCGTGAGCGAAGCAGCAGCGTTCAGGTAGGTTGGTGGCCCTGAGGGTCTGGCGAGAAGCAACCCATGCTAACCCACAGGAGCTGGTGGCGGGGCACAGAGCAGCTGCCCCAGCCAGGCACCGCTCCTGCCAGGGAAACGAGGGCACTGGGAGGGGAGTGGGAGGGGACTGGGAGCTGGTCCTTTCATGTGCTTACGCTCATTTTCCTTTTTTTCCTCTTTTTTTTCTTTTTCCCCTATGGTGGTTTGCAATAAAAGACTGAATCCGTGCTCTTACAATCTTCAGGATGCCATTTGGATTATGACAGCCCATTTAAAAGAATGATCGGGTCGGTTGTCTGAATATCGCGCCTTTGAGAGGTGGTAGGGAAATGGCCGTAATGCTTCTGTGGTCGAGTCGGAGCAGCTGGATTACTTGCTTGTGTTGACTCTGGCAGTCAACGGCTTTGCAGCAAGGCTTTGGTTTTCCAGCACTCCTTCACGTGAGCAGGCGAGCCTTCTCGCTTACAGCTGGTACGCAGACATATGGTGTTACCTAGCTCTTTGTGAAAGTCCAAGCGTATTTGAAGAAATTTCACTTACTAGTAAGGAAAAATCTGAGCATGTAGTTGTACTTGGTGACTTCCAGAGAGCCTTTTCTTCCTCCGTGGTTCTAGGTAGTTCTTCTACAGCTGCTGCGTTCAGTGGCAGCATCTGTACCAGACCTGAATGACACATTCGAATGTTAAAAACATTTTAAAACAACATTTTTCTTTGAACAAACACAGACTTCTAACCGGCTGAGTCTATATGGGAATCTTCACCTCTATTGAAAAATAAATAAATAAATTTTATCTGGAGCTACCCAAATATTAATGCACTAGAGAATGTATCTGCAACATTGCACAGGCATCCAATGGAGGAGAGGGAATGCACAGCTAATAACTTTTTTTTTCTTTTCTGTTGCAAGTCCTGTTTACGTCAACAAGAACCGATTTGGTGCAAACAGACCTTGGTAAAATATCTCTTTTATATAGATCTTGTAACAACTTGTGTCTCTTTTTGGCATGTATAAGGGTTTTCCACTTTTAGCAGTTGTATAACATTTAATTACATAACCACAACAGGAAGAACAATAGGTAAAATACAATATTTGTTGAATTAATGTATGGCTGAAGAGGGAAAGCATCTCACTTTGTAGTAATGAACTAGCTGATATTTAGCATGCTAACGTTTTTTCGCTGGTATTTCCTTAATGCTATAACTGTGTTGCAAGGATATGTGCCATGTTTATGCAAACTTTGATTATTCACGACCAGTATCGGGATGCGAAGGCAAGTGGGTCGTGGTGAACGTGGGCAGGGGGAATCCTCCCCACCTGCTTGCGTAACACCTACAAGTTTCTGGCACAACCTCACGATTTCTCCTTAGACGTGAGGAAAAGCCCAGATGTAAAACTGATCATATCTGTTATGAGGCTGCACAAAACTGAACTGCTGAGCCAGTTCGTGTCGGTAGCTGTACTTTTGTAAATTCTGCTGGCCACCTATTTACTCGGTGGGTAATCAAGTCTGTGTACGTCTCTGCACATACTAGACCTGCATCTATGGCCTCTGCTGGGATCTGGGGAGCAGGATTTGCTCTGTTTGTGGAGCGCAGTGCACAGGGAGGGTGTGCTGGCCCCCGGGGACCTGGTGGCCCTCTGGCAGGGAGGAGTTTGCCCAAGGTCTGACACCAGGGAGCTGCAGTGTAACTGGCTCCAATGCTGATCGCATTTGAGCAGTCCCAAGGCATTGGTTTGGAGATGCAGGCGAGGCTTTCTTCAGTCTCGCTACAGGGAATGGCTGTAAACATTTCTGTGGCTGCTCAGGCTCAAGTCAGGCTGGTTGAGGCAATGTGAAATTCGAGGTCAAAAGGTGAAACGCTGCTAAATTTAAGATTCAAGTTTACGTTCAAAAGTAAATGGTTACTTGGAAGGCTTCCATCTCAGATGCACTAAATAAGGGATGGCTCTCCCAGCATGTCTCCCTGTGCATCTGGGCACCATAGCAGTGTCACAGGAATTACGGGCTGGAAAGGTCCTCCTCAAATGTGCTTTCCCAAGTATGCGAGCCTAATTGCTCTTGTGCACCCAGGCTTGTTTCTATAAATGTTTGGATGTGGCCCTGCAGGTTCACTTTGTCATCCCAAATATAGGATTAAGCAGTGTATTCTCCTGTCAGATTTTTTTTTTTCCGGCTTCCTACCACTTGCAGCAGTGGAAAAGGGCATCAGCAATGTGTGGGGTATGGATCCATCCAGAAAGCTACAAATGGATTTGATGGGATCCTCTCTTACTGGGAGAGAGTGAAGGTGTTTTTTTTTTTTTTTTTTGTTAGCTCTTAAAGGGAGAAAAACAGCACCAGCAGAAAGGCACTACTTCAGGGAACCTTTCTCTATGTGAGTGCTCTTCAGTGCCCAGCATGGTGGTGGGCTGACAGCTCTGCTGGCCATGTCTGGAGGGTGCAGATCATCTGCTCTTCAAATGGCTCATGGTGCTCTCAGTTTGATAACTGCACGTTGTCCACACAGCCTCCAGGCAGGTTTCAGCTGCACGACTGAAAGGTTCAGGATGACCTGGTAGCCAAAACTGTGAGGAAGAACTTATGGGAAACAGCACCTGGATGTGAACTGAAGCATTGGCTCTGGGTCTTCAACAGCGCTCACTTTCCAGGTGTATCCTTCCTTCAGAGGGTGTTCTAGATTAACTTTCCTTTGCTTTTGTTTTGTTTCGTCTTCTCTTTCACTTGTTAATCATCTCATTTTCTATTTCCTAGCATGACTTGATTACATTGTCCTAGTGTAGCATCCCTTTTAAATAACAAATTATTATCAATGGTAAGCTTTGTTGGTGCTGTGAGTATTTTTCCTCTTTTCAGTATGTATTTGCAGATAAACTTACTGGCATAGCCTTCTTCAAAACTGTTGGTAGCAGGTTATATACCACTCTACTAAAATTAATTTTTGAAATAAGACTTAGTGAAATCACTTCTCAGACTCATCTTGATTTACGTGTGCTGCTTTCATACAGTTTTGTTCCTCCCCCCTCCCCCCAAAAAAATAAAAATGGCTTGTGCGCTTTGTTCCTTTATTTGCCACTTTCATTACCTCATTATCTTTCTTAATTTATTTATTCTTTCCCATTTTCCACTCATTACTAAGAATTAAATAACTGACTTGCATACTTGGCTATTACCAACAAACTGGGATCTGACAAAGTCTCTCTGACTCCCCGTAGTCTCAGCGCTGGAATTAGACCCAGGATGAAGCAGGGCTGGCTCCATGCTTCCATCCCAGCACAAGCGTTTGCCAGGTGCTCCTATCTGGTGCTGAATTTTGGTGGTTGGATGATAACGGAGACAAAACCCGTCACTGTATGGAAACAATGCAAAGGGCTCAGTTCATTAAGCGGATACCTTAGGCTAACGTCACAGTCTCTAGTGCCAGCCGTGGTGGCTGAAGAGGCCGCTGCCCCCAGCAGCCATCAGCCCTGCCCCGCTGACACTTACTGTCCCCAAGCTCTGGTTTGGCAGTTCCCTGCTGCCAGCAGGGGTTTGCCTTCTGAACTGCCCACTGTAACCACGCAAACAGCCATCTGAGGCTCTCAGGTGCTGCAGGAAGGAAGGGATGGGGTCAGGAAGCCTCTCACACTCCCGCTGCTGACAAAACACCCGCAGTGCCCAACGCCGGGCTGCGATCTGCTGGCATCGGTGCTTCCTCACCTGCTGCAGTCCCCGGGAGCCTGCTTACCCCAGACACCTGCGAAAGCAGGTTGGCAAACACTATTTTTTGACTGCAGAGGAGGCACCGAGGTGACACATGCTCCAGCTGAGCGGGACGGGAATGTGTGCAACAGTGTAAGCAGGGATCCATCAAACACAGGGACGGCGTCTCCTTGCAGAGATGTTGGCTGGCCAAAAGCTGCGTAGGAGCTGGTCTGCTGCCACAAGTCATACATCAGGCTCTCCTCCCTCCTCTCACATTTCCCCTCAAGACTTTTGGCAAAGATGGAACTGGAATAAAACTCCTGGAATTCATATGGCGGCATAGTTACATTTCATCTATGTAACACATATATGGTACAAATACAGCCATAATTATTATTTTTTTCTTTTTCTGGAGAATATTCACTGTGTATGCGATAGGAATGTGTAGATGCTGTGTTATGGGAAACCAACAGGCTGTGTCCTGAAAAGCTGAATATTTTCTCTGGCATTAAGAACCTAACTAACTTTGTGAGCGGATATTGACATTAAAAAAGTAATTGTGACTTGCGTTTGACACATCCTCTTTTTAAATAGTACTCTGCTCTACGAACGAAAGTCCTTATGATCTCTATACACATGCTCTGCAGCTATGCATGCTTCCCCATTGCTCACCTTTCCTACAAGCATCACAGTAGGAAAACAGAACAGCTTAACTGGAAAGGGACCTGGATGTCACCAGGTCTGATCCCCAGCACAAAGTGGGGTTGACTTGGGGAGTTCCTCAAGGCCTTGTTCAGTTCAGCCTACACTGGCATGTAGTGGTCTGGCTCTTTCCAATCATTGCTCAAAGGTTTCAAGTCAAAAATTTTACTTGGGAAGTAAATATTCAAGGTTTTACATAAAAACTACATGCACGAATACATATGCCCTCATGCATGCTCGTGTATATTTAATGTTACACACACGTGCACGGAGAAGGGAACTATTATTATGACCACACGTGTGGACAAGTTAAAAACCCAGTGCTAGTCCAAATGACTTTGTCTTGCTATTGAGAAAACAGAAGCAATGTCCTGTATGCCTGATTTCCTTCCACTGCCTCCAGCTCATCTCGCTTCCCCATTTTATTTCTTCCTGCTCCCGGGCTGCTTGCTGCTGTGTTATGATCTAGTCAAGTTAACATCTACAGTCCCTGAAGCTTTTGCATTTCTTGTATTTCAGTCCCACCCTGAGGAGCTCACGGATGCATGTTCCCGTACCTGATGCTGCTCCACACAAATCCAGCTGCCAGCTGAGAAGTGGAAAGCGTCCAACTGACCCTTGCATCTGATCCAGCCTTTCACGCCAAGGACCAAAGGCAATAGCAAGATATTTTGGGACCAGGACAGGATGTTAGTCTGGTGTGTCCTTCCCTCCAAACACAAACCAACTTCAAAAGGGCTGCACCGAGAGAGAAGAGGTGGGGAGCCCTCCTGTGCACAGCCCCTTGCGGCAACAGCCAGCAACAAAACGCCTTCCTGGCTCCTCGGGGCTGGCTTGGCTCTGCCGACTGCTCTGGTCACTGAGGGAACCCGGAGAGAGCCCCGCGCCTTGCTCGCTTCTGGCACTCGACCACGATGCTGCTGAGCTCCCTCCTGCCTTGCTGTGGTCATGTTCGGCTGGAGCTGGGGGCAGGACAAGACCAAGTGACTCAAGAGAAGAGAATAGGTTGCTATGTAAGTAGACAGGATGGTGGGTAAGAAAAATATTAACTAATGGATGTTCTCTGTTGATGAAATCAGACTTGAGACAGGAGCCACTTCTGCAAACTGAACATCAGCACACATCCTTTATTTTTACGTTTACAGCAACTGAAAACCCAGAGCTTTTAATTTTAAAGTACAAAACAAGAAACCTGTTTTAATCAGTCTGAACTATTTCAATCTCATTAGTTTCCAGCAGCAGCAATAACAAAATACTCAGTGCCTACAAAAAGCAGACCTGACAACAAACACCCGTGTGGTTTTTAACGTGCTATAGGCAAACTACCCCGCAAAGCTGCAGGTCTGCAATGCTGCAAAATTGCTCAGAGCCGACGCAAAGGCGGGAGCCCCACATCTGCAAGCCCAGCTGTGCAGCAACAAGTGACACACCTAGCAATACCACTTACCTTGCAAAAATTTCATTTTAAACCCTTCTTGATGAAGGCATTTGGCCTCAGAAATAGGGCGGCCCAAGGGAAGGCACTGTGACTGTTTCTGCAGCTCAGCCGATGGCCAATAACTCAATCCCTGCAGACTGCGAGCCAGAACCTGCAGGCCAGCGTGGATTACGCTTAACAAATCTTCTGCTAAAATATAAAATTAAGAGCCAAAAAAATGGAATAGCTCGAGGGATTTTGCAGATGGTTAACAAGAAGGGGGAAAAAAGCTAGGATGAAACAAAAGAGAGTCATTCCAGCTTTCCTTCAATTATTGAAGCTATCAAAATAATGTAACAAATCCTAGGCATGTAACAGTAGAAAAATTACTGGATGTTTCTTAACTCTAAACGAACAGAGCTGGAACGGTGTTTTAGGGAGAGACCGATGGGTCAGAAAAACAGCCCCAGTGTTCGTGGCCTGAAGGGACAGTAAGCACACGTAAGGATGCTCCACAAGCGGACAGCCAGTGTCATCTTTAGCAGCCCACACTGCACGATCCCATCAGATAAGTCCCACACAGCAGTGGGGAAGCCACGGTGACCCCGAGTAAGGCAAGGTTATGGTTTTCTGAATTTCACTGGGCAAGACAGGGAAAACCTTGTTTATATATCTTGAAAGAACTGCTGGAACTATAGGAAAACTATGCCTGGAAACCACTCTTATTTCTTTCCAGAAGTCTTTGGGTTTTTCCAGGCTATGTATCTGGGTGTGCATGGGACTAAATTACAACACAGTTGTGTATACGAATAGTGGGGTTGTATTCTGGGGCACAATTTAATAGAAAATACCAGAACTCTCTGTCCGCAGGAGCTGTGAAATCCATATGTGAATTTTGCTTTCTACTTCGCAGGTTTGTCCTTCTCCTCAGTTAAATTAAAGCATCCACAGTGTTATGAGCTCTATCACCTAATCAGGCTAGAGTATCAGATAGCTTTATTTTTTTTTGTTTACCATCGCAGCGATCCCTCTGGTGCTGGGAGACAATGCTATGAACAGAGCCGTTCTGAAATGCAGTCAGCAGACATTTCCGTGCTACTCCAGGGAAGGCACAGATAATTACTTTAATTGCCCCCAGTTTGTTCTTTGGTCCATAATTACAGTTTGGGGTTTATAAATAACCAAGCATGATTTTAAAAACCCAAACAAACCCCTCAATTATCCCAGGAACTGTGCTGCAACTTCGGCTCCAAAGGTGGCTGTGCAAAAGGGAACCCAAACGGCATTGTATCGGCCCATAACATACAGATGTGCGTAAGCGGAGCAAAGCAACAGGATGGAAAACGTCACCAGGAAAATAAACTCCCTCATCATTATTTCGCTGCTTTTTACCTTAAAAAAACCAATGGCCTATTGTCTCGATTAAACCTATTGTTCTGCCGCATTTTTTGTTATTGAGGGAACCAACAGTCTGTCAGTGAGAGTTTCCTGAGGAGCAGCAGCTTGAAAAGCTAAACACAGTATCCAAAGCTTAAGGCACGTTTTGCTGCAGATTTGGGAAACTGGAAAAGATAAGTTACAGAGGTAAATTAACGCACACTGCTGAGGATTTGACTTGTTTGAGTAGCCACTCCAAATATAAAACACATTCCAGCTTTACAAGGTGGCTCAAAACTGCACAGCAAAGTCCTGCCCTGTCGCATCCTCGCGTGATGGGCATTCTTCTCTCATTCCCGGGCGTCGTACGCTGCCAGGGACAGGGCACAGAGCCTCTAGGTCTGGAGCCAGCACAGCAGGAGGCTTCATTAGCCAGGAACTGGAGCATAACAGGGCTTCTGATGGAGCAATGCCCTCTCTGAACAACCAGCTCCACCACAACAAGCACATCGTCAGCTGGACAGCCTCTAACATATGCTTCGGATACACAGAGACCTATGGATATGAGACAGCTCTGGCTGAAGTGTTTCAGAAGATATTTGCCCACCAAGGAAACAAATTATATATTAGAAACGCTTCACAAAATACATGCTCTGTTCTTTCTCTACTTAATATCTTCCTTGCTTGAAGCTTGGCTATTGCCCAAATGCATCCAGAGCAACACTTGATGATAACTCAAAAATGTGCAGTTAATCTGTGTATAGTTTCAGCTCCTGAATGCCAGGAGCCAAAGTGTATTTTTTTGAGAGAAACAGGCTCAATCACACAGCATAATCATGTTTGCGTAAGTTTTTAGATGGCCAAGGATAAGGGAAATAGTTCTGTTAACTCCTTTGAGAAATGATGAAAACTCTGAAGGCAAAAATTCCACTTTTTTTCAATGTCAGTTTATCCACAAACAAGTATAAGACCCTGCAGAGAGCTTTCTGCACTACAGTGAGAAACATTTAGCTTGTCCTTTCTTTTCTTTTCCTTTTTTTTTTTTTTAACCTCACAGCTATATTTCATCATAAAAAACTAGTTTGAAGAAAGAGTAAACTTTTGCTCTTTGGTCTATCTTGACATTCCTCCAGAGACACATAACAGGAATACTTCAAATTCATTTTTGTCTCCTATTTGCAGGAAATAGGAAAGCTGCAGCTCTTAATTTCCAGGCTTCTGAAACGAGAAAGATAAAGAAGTTATAGGTTGAAACGAGAAGTCGTTAAAGAAGAAAAGAAACAAATATAATCTAAAACTTACTTGCAGTGTTTTAGTGAAACTGGATATTTCTGCCTTAACCATAATATACAAGAATGGAAGATGCATGTGGCACAAATAAACATTTGTCATCTGTGTATCCACACCAGGAGGGAAACAGAAATCTGAACGCATATTCCCGTCTGATAGGGACTTCAAGTTCTACATTATCACAGTAATTGCTGCTGACTGAAACCCCGATATGCAATACTGTGGAATGAGACTAAAGCAAGTCAGCTTTTTCTTTCATAGGATCAGTTTTGTGGGCACAAAGGAAAGATCTTCAGACAACTTCTATTCATATCTGAATGAATTAAGATGAAAACATCCAACAAACATTTCTCAATTTTACGACACCAGTTTTGGTGTCCTCCTCAAGGGCTTGCTTCTTTATGGCTGTGTAGATGCTCACAGACTGAGCTCTGGGATTCCTTCTGCATTCAGAAAAGCTCTCAGGGTGGAAAAATACCTGTGCTGTGTATTGCAATTGCTCTGATGCTCTGCCAATTTTGAAGAGGAGACAAGTGCAAGAATATATCTGCAATTGTGGACAGCCATGGCCTTACTAAGTCAGAGCCAACTGAGGAAAAACACCGCCTCCCCCATCAACCCAGATTCCCAAAGCAGTGCTGGCACAGTAAGAGCAGACACCTGCTGCTGCTGATTTCATTAGAGGAAGCCCTAGAGCTCACAAGGGTCCTTAACAGACTGTACTTTTGCAGAGTGGGTTGGGTTCATAAATTCTCCTCACTGGGCAAATAACACTTTTTTTTTTTTTTTTAAATAGTTCTTCCTCCTGGCAAGCTTGTCTGCATTTAAATAATTCTTATTCTGACCAGTGCTATCTACAGATAGCTCCCAAGGAAATGATTTCAAATTTCCTCTTAGTGTAAGCTGGGCAGTATAGGATAAATAGGGTAACGGCCAGTGACAAGGAACTAGCCAGACTCCTTTGGGTTCATTCCCTGGTATTCAATTTATTTATTTATTTATTTATTAAACAGAGCACGTTGCTCCTACAGAGAGAATGCAATAGCTTATGTTATATGTATTAGCTATTTGTCCACAACAACAAAAAAGAGCTTCAGTTCAAGAAGAGCACCACTCTGTTACAGCAGAAAGTTTTGTCTGCAACTCTTTCACAAGTATTATGAAGCTACGCATTGCAGAAGAGGATATAAACTGCCCACTAACACAACTGTTCTCAGCTCTGACCGTGTTTATAAAGAAACATCTGCAGCTCGTACACTAATCTCTAAATATATTTCAATTACCACATCTTAAAGATTTCAATCAGTTCTAACGAGTTGGCTAAATATAATATTACTGGAAATTTTACGTTGCACACTACAACCCTAAGAAAAGAATTCAAACCAAGCAGAAAAGAATCCCTCAATCTGCCATCACAGAAACAAACCCAGATTCCTTGAAGTGTAATATCAGCTACAGTGTGGGCTCACTTCAGTGAAATTGTGAAAGCAAAGAACTATACTAAGCTTCTCGAAAGAAAGTTGTGAGTAAAGATTATCTGGAAATGTATTTTCTCTCTTTATCCAAAATGACAAATGTACAAATCTAGTTCATGAACTGGATGAATTTTATAGCTGATGAACAGTGCCTACCCTGTATGGTGCTCCCTGGGCGTTACAATATTTTCAATGCAGAACGTGTATTTAGATAGTTGAAAGCAGGCATGCAGGTGAACATGTGCCTGTTCTTTTCTTTAAAAGGCTTAATCTTACTGAATCATCTGTTTGTCTGATGCCACCAACACCACCATAATGAAATTAAAATAATTTATTTGCAGTTAGATATACACCGTTTTTTGCCTGACTACTATGTTTTTGTGATTTTATTAGCATTTCTTTTCATAGCTAAGAAACCGCCATCACTGATTAAAAGCCAAGGTTAACATTTTAATTTCATGCACTACTTCAAAAGAAAGACATTCACAATTGGAATGGAACATTTTATCTGCTTGTTCATGATTGTTCTTTGTAACACACCAATCCAAGCGTTTGATGGATTTGTGAATGACCAGGCAGTAACCACACAATTAAGCAGGTTACGTGAATCTGCATACAGATTTTACATTAGGATCCTGCAGTCATTTTAGATGATTCAGAGGTAATGACATGATTGACACATGATAAAGTAACATGCATGCAAGAAGCCATCAGGCATATAATGTGTATCAGTAACAAAGATGGAATATATGTCAAGAAGTGGTAAGCAACGGAAGAGTCAGGGACAGCTTGCATGTGTGTAAGCACTGCTCATTACTACCACGTCAAGTAGTAACTACCTGTGCATCCCATTTAATTTTCAAGCTAACAGTTTTTCACTTGTCTTGACGGGTACATGTGAAATGGCAGAATATGTTCTCACCAGATATTCTGTGAGTGCTGTGAGGAAACTAGTGGTTAATTTGGTCCGAAGAGTATTCGCCTTGGGCTGTGCAAACCTCTCCCCTCCTCCAAATAATCCGCCAAAACACAGAAACAGAAAATGAAAGCTGGTTCTCTAAAACCAGAGTAAACAAGGATTGCTCAAGTGCCTGGGCACATCCAACCCAAAGCTGCAGCTGACTTGGGCTGTCACCACAGCCCTATGAGCTCATAGTGATATTGTTATTCTGTGTAAAAGTAACCATTTTGCTTTCCAGACTGATTTACTGGGGGGGGGCAGGAGAGAGGGGGGAAAGTAATAGGAGAGTCCCACCACAGACACACGTGGTTTATTTCAGGTAGGGTTACATCTCTTCTTACTCCACTTAGTATAGTGCAAGGTTAAAATGAAGTAGCATGAAATATTTTAACTTGGATTTTCAAGTAAGAAACATGTGCTACACAAAATTAAAGCTGGACACCAAGAAAATTAAGTACTTAGAGAAGAAGTGGTGGGGGAACTGCAGCCTTCAAGGACAGAGAGAGAAGCCAGTAGGAAAAACGCACAGTCTAAGAGGCCAGATTTGTGTTCCTGAAATGTTTATTATCATCTGAGAGAGATGAGAGCAATCAGGAAAAAGAAAAAAAAAAAAAACACAAAACAAAGCTCACAATAAAGCAGAGAAATGTCTCCTCTGATATCTGGGTAATGACAGAAACACACTGCCACATGATAGTATCAAAGATGAACTAGATATTTCTTTTTAGGTGACTAACAAGACATGAGTTCTTCAGACTAACTTTTTCCACAGCCAAAAGCAGTATAATTGCAAAGCCAGCTCCCTCTCAAACTGGCAGAGCTAGGAAATCCAAAAGGCGTCATCAATGCACACCAGTAAAGTGCTGGCAACCATGCAGCAAAGGAGAAAGACATGTTATAAACTGCACATTATGAAACATCTTGCCAAATCCCCGTATGAAGTCCTCAGTGAAACTAGTGCCTATATAAACTCCTGATAATCTTTTTCATGTACCTACCAGAGACGAACATCCTCCCCCAAACTGGAATAGGAAAATAATGTCTGTTGACCCACCTGAAGTTTGACTGCAGTCTCAAAATAAACCCTTCACTTGCTCTGTGACGGGGTCGAGGTCAATGTCATAGAAGCACGGCCTCGTGGGCAGTCCTGGCATGGTGCTCATCTGAGGGAATAATGAAACGAAGTTATACGCCTGCACCTGTAAGGAGATAAATCACTCCATCCATGTAAACCTCAGAGTAAGAGAAAGGAGGGATTGTTCATCGCGGACTCAACTACAGATGTGAACTTCATCACATTTTTTTGTTTCTGTTGAAAATGTCAAGCTCTGCACTTCTTCAATTCATTTTTAAGCATATGTTTCTAAAAGGCTGGAAAGAGGAAATAAAAGCCACAAAATAGAGGCTAGTAAACTAAACATAAGAATAAACTCCTTAACAAAATTATGTTACTCAGACTTATTTGTTCCTCAGAATATTCACCCAGAATATTTATCCATTTACATCTACTTGGAAATTCACACAGCAAAGAGCAAGGACACAGCTGCCTGAATTCACCTGGTTATACAAATGTGCTAAACTGCAGACCCTTCCCCCACAAATTCAGAATATAGGAACAGAGTTAATCGCAAGGCTTTCACAACCGAATACTTAATATGAGAAACACATTGAAACAGTTCAATGAAACATACATGGATTATAGTTGAATCCTAATTCAGTAGTTAGAATTGGTAGGCTGAGATATGAAGCCCAAGCAACCCAATTATCTCAAGCTATTTACAATTAAGATCCTGATCTAGCATAAAACACCAGCATCTGCATACTTTTTAATTTGAATAATCTCATGGACCTAAATTACACAATTTACTACATTTCTGCTTATGCTACTTATATTGTTATTTACAATTAACATTTCAGCGGCAATTAAAGACACACAAGTGACTTGGAAATCTTGAGGTGCAGGCCCACCACAACCTGTGACACCTTAAACCAGATGTACCCCAGCTTCTCACCTTCCCCACCTCAGCCCTTCCACCTTCTCCCTCATGCAGAAGACGTCTGGAAATAAAGTTCAGCAAAATAATTGTATTTTTTGATCCCCTTCAGCCAGAAGGGTCTTCTATGGCTCTAATACCAGCACTGGCACAAGGTAAAGGATGCAGCTGTAGGGCAGTTTTAAGGCAGCACCAGATTGGATCAACCTGAGCCGCTGTGGGTTCCCACCCTGAGTCTTCATAAAGTGATGGTTAAAAATATCTCACCCCATCTCCACTAATTCAAGGCACTCTAAAAATAGCATTTGTCCTTACGAACTCCATAAACCTTTTCAACAGCTTAACCTCAGAGGCAGAGGATGGCCCTAATATATTAGGTCCTACATTAATACCCAAAGAGATGAGAGACGTTACAATCTCTGGAAAGAAGCCTACAGTTCAGCGTTAGCTCACCTGTTTGCTAGCTAGGAGCCTTTAAGCATTAAAAGTTCTTTAAGAGATGCTAGATTCTGGTGAGCAGGATTTAAGATGGGGCCAGTCAGCTGGGACCTCACTGAAGCTCGTGGTTAATCTGACCCCGGGAGGTAACCTTCAAACACGGTTGTACAGGAACAAATCAGACAGGCTTGAGCACCGAAAACACCAGACACAGTAGCCTAAGGACAGGGAGAAACTGGCCCAGGCAGGTGGTGGGAGGGCCACAGCAGGAGGGCCGCCTCCTAGCAGAGCACGCAGCTAAGATGGCCGGGCGGCTTCCCACCTCCGTCCTCCCCAGTTCCCCAAGGAGCACAGCTCAGCAACGGTGCTTTTCCCCTCCAAAGGCAGGCTGTAACAGGCTGATCGGCCTCAAAGGAGGAAAAACAAATGACCACTATCCCAGTTGCTCCAGAGAGATGGACTCACAGTCTCCTCTCTGGCTGGAGCGGGCTGTGTTTCTTCATAGGCCAACTGGCACCGCCAGTGACCAGTTCGCATCTCCCTTGGGCTTCAGCTCCACTCTGAACGCTCAGCGCAGTGTTCCCGTCACAGGGACACGAGGACAAACACGTCTCTTCGTGCTGCCCTGCCTCACCCCACAGCCCTGCCATCTCAGAGGTTAATCCCACCGCTCCAAGGGGGAAAGCGTCTCGGGGGGTGCAGTGCTGACGCAGCCACCGTCCTACTTGAGGTCTGAGAAAAAACAATGCGACCGGCTCTTCTGCTGGACACGGTACATTTCCCCTGGTTTTAAATATAGCCCTTCCTGAGCTTTTGTTATCGCACACAGTAGGATTAAAAGACAAAACTGTCTGTTTGCATTCACCAAAACCCTTCCACTGATTGTAGGACATTGTTTTATTGGCTGATGTTGTCTCGGCACCTAAGTTAAGTACTAAAACACCTTGCTGCTATTGTTTATCTGTTGGCCGCACCAGTCAGACTACTACATTATTCGGGTTACTGAATTATTTTCTGCCCCAGATTCATCCCTGTTTATGACTTAACTCTTGACAAGGAACAGCCATAGTGAATTACATTTCCCTGGGATGGGAAGGGAATGAGCACATCGCCAAAGACAACTTTCTGGTTACTCTGTGTAGGTCAGTTCTACGTCTACATCTACATCTGGGGGTAAACTCCCAAATTACATGCCCCCCCCCCCCCCCCTTTGTTAAAAAACCTCTGTCTACAAGCTTGGCCAGTCTTCATTTTCCCCATGTAATAAAAACAAGAATAAGTTTAGTGGAGTTTTTCCTTATTATTGTGTTGTTAAATAAATCCTATATGTGCTTGGAGGTTTCTTTCTTTTATTTTTTTTTGTCTACAAAAATCAGAGTGGAGTAACTGGGCCCATATTAACTAATGGAAATCTATTACATCTATAAAATGTGAATATCAAAACAGCTTACTGCCAGTTCAGGGAGTACAACTAGTCTTGTATTGAAAATTTAAGTCAACAAAAGGGAATAAGTTCATCTGAATTAAAATTACTGCTACGCAAAATGAAGTACAAGGCACAAAACCAGAGAGGAAACACTTTCGGACAAACAGCTATGTGAACTTCAGAGTGCAAATAAAACACATCCTGTCATTTTCCCCATGGCCCAGACTTCCAAACAGGCAAAGCCATGCAGATTTATGGCCGTGTCTCTCTGCTCTCGTTATTTGGACATGCAGAGGTAACACGCAGCAGAATCTATCCCTTTTTCATTACTTCACGGTCAATAGCAGGAGACAGCTGGCTGGCCGAGGAGTTTACTACCACTTATTCCCTCACCAGTATTCTGTTTCTTTCGTGAGGCCAAAAAGGCATGGGAGCAGAGGGCTCGGTAGGCTGCAAGGCTGAACGAGGCTTCAGCTGGCTGGCTTTCCACAGGGCTGCAGACTCAAAGCAATCCTCTTCCCCTGCACTGGGGAACAGCAACGTACGCCCTCTATACACCACACAGAGATCAGTGCAAATCTCCACTCCCATATAGTGCTGTTTTGGTTATAGTTTGGTGGCTACTCTACAGCACGTGATGTGGCTGTGGGGGAAAGGCAGGATAAGAAGCAGTGAAAGAGACCACATTATCCACTTCAGACCACAAACTGGATTTAGGCAGCCAAAATAATCAATACTGAATTTGACTAGAACTGTTGTTATCACACTGCCCTTGAGAGAAGAAATATATAAAGGCATTAACTTTGCATCTTAAGACTTAATGCAATTCATCTGAATGTTTTATGCAGGAAAAAAAGAAAAAAGAAAAAAAAAGGGGGTTTTATGAAGAATTCATCGAGCTACTACCCAAAATGTATCATGATTAACAGAAGCTAGTTGTGTAGGACTGTAGGTTCTCAACAGAGCCAATCAATTTCTTTATAAACTCTGCAGCTGTCTACACATCCATGACAGCAAATCAGCTTCAAAAAGACAACGTGAAAAATACAATGCATATTTCTTACTGTGTCATTCTATGTTTAGGAGATAAAAAGCATAAGTCTTAAAAAATCAGCCATCCTGAGGATCATTTATGATCCTGGAAATGATCATCTAGTGGAAGATAAAATACGATTATACTTAAAGTCCGTAGGCTACCGTTATTTACACCAGGCATTTACTGTCTTCCAGAGTCGTGCTTACATGACTAAACAGAAAAACAAAAAAGGAGCTTCCTTACAAAAGGCAAGTGCCCATTATTTCTAAGGAAGCTGTATGAGAGTGGTGTTCCACACCCTCTCCAAAAACACACCTAGAGTCACTGGATGAGAGATTAAGCTGAGCTTAATCGGACTTTCATTTAAATTACAGTTACGTGTTCCCTTGTAATTTCGTTTGGCCATCAGGTCTATGTAACAGTTACCATCAAGCCCTAAGGCTCTGCTAGCCAGGTTTGCCATGGTGCCAAGAAGAACTATCCTGCTTCAGTTCCTTTTTTATAGTACAAACGCCTATTAGTGGTTGACACATCCTGCCTTGTACTTCAAGTGTGCATATACACATATGTACAGATATTTATTTATTAAAAAAATACTAATAGGACCTGAGATCACCTTAACAGGGTTAGCACAATGGCATGATTTGCAAAACAGATGTCCTGAGGACTACATCCAACTCACATTTAGTGTCCTTTTCAGCTATAAGACAACACGTGGCTGCATAGTAGCATGATTTCTAAATACAGAAGAAACAAACACAGAAAAAAAACACACGCCAAAACCAGAGAAATCTGTACTTAGATTAAGTAGGCAAAACAGAAGACTAGAAGATAACAAAAACCCAACAAACAGCTTACTGAGGAAACATCTCTGTTCTGGCTTATGGAGTTAATCTTGCATTTGACAAGAAATACAAGTAATTCACATTGCCTACTTGTACCCTTTTGTTAATTGAACAAGTTAGGACAACGTGCAACCATCTGAAACTTGAAATACTGTGGAAAACAGATGTTTCTCAGGAGAATCTAGCAGACATATGACTGCGGATAACTCCTTAATAAAATCTGATGGGGTGAATTGCACACTCCATACTCCCTCAGCAAGAAACAATACAAGAGGAAACTCGAGAGATTTATAAATAGCACTGTAAACCTGCATGCATTATGTTCAACGTGCTAGCATTTGTTGGACCCTTGAGGCGTGGCACAAAGGAGCTCCACTTGAGGGTTTCAATAAAGTCTCTTAATGTGAATTAGAGCTCTGAAAGACAGATCCACTACCAGAAATTTGCTCCCCTGCAGTTCATCTGTCAGTCCCAATGCATGAGAAGCTGAAAGAAAGCTTCTTTCCTTCCTTCTGAAAGCATCCTCACAGGTCCCCAACCCTGCATACATTTAGGCACATTCTTTATCTCCACCATCAGATTACCTCCATCGACTTCCGTAGTGCTGGGCACGCACTGGAAGCTGGCACCAGGGGAACAGCACCCATGGGCTGGGAGAGAGAGATTAAACAGTTACATGAGTACACTGCATGACTGGAGGAGTGCAGATGTTAATACTGGATGCCTTAAGGTCCTTGTACTCTCCATAGGACCACAGCACTCCATAACATGTTTTTGTGCAAACCCTTCCATGGAGAGTTATTTCATCTTCAGCCTGGACTCTGCTGCACTGCACAGAGACACTCAATATGTACTGAAAAGTGATGCCAGTGCACAAAAATTAGGCAGCATATCCTAAACAGCTCTAGGATCAGCTTTTAGCTTGATCCATAGAACCTGAATATTTCCCCCAGTTTGCAGATCATCAAAAATCAGCTCACATTTAGAACGATGGAAGAAAATAATTTAACAGGAAAATGAAGGAAAAGAATAATTTGGCTTAATTAAAAGAAAGAAATACAACAGACATGAAATGGCTAAAACAAAATAGGCACAATATAGTATAAACAGCCACCCACGTATTAGAGAGGGGAACAACACTGTACCAGACAAAACTGACTCTCTAGTGACCTTTCACCACCTCTGAAAGGTGGAAAAATAAAACACAAAACCTTCCACATTAGGAAAAGCAGACACACAATGAAAGCAAGCTGGGGCTTCCTTTAAAAAGTACTAACCTTTAAAGACAAACTAGTAAATTCAGCCTTGGAAATTGCATTAATTTCAAAAAATCTACTTTAATAACTACATAAGGCTTAAGAAACCATTATCTCATTATTTTTCATTGCCTGAAAATAACAGGGATTTCTAAAAGCAGTTAAGCAACAATTTTTAGCCAGTGTTTAAATAAAGGTTCACTCATAAGTTTTAATGAAAATTTGCCAAACCTGATGATAGCCAGAGGTGGTAAGGAGAGGGAAGCTCATATTTCATTCTCAGGAAATCTTTAACAAAAAAGGAATCTTGTTGTAAGGTATAACAACAGTCACACTAAGAAACTCCACACACTAACAGCTTTCAAAATGATCAAAATAACGTTGGAAAAGATGATGATCCTACTCCGACACAGGTTGTAGTATTCCTTGCAAGAAATAGCTCTGTCTCACTGGCATGCTGGCTGATATCAGGTGCAGAAGTCCATCTGGCATCAATTATTCTATTATCATTTTCTCTTAACATTAACGTTTGCACATTTTTGGCAATTGTCCAATGTTGGGAAAGTATTTACAACAACAAAACGCACAGACATTGTTCTTCTGCTATCAGCATCTGGATGAAGTTACAGCAGTACTGAACACCGAGTATGCAATCCCAATTGACCTTGCTGCCAGGTGCTCAAGCGAGGTGGAAGTAGCCTGTGCTCTGTAATGTTCTCTGGGGGATTTCCAGGACCCTACGATTTACTCATCTTGAGCAGAAATAGTCTGAATCTGAGAGCAATCTCATGGGCATCCTGAATTAAAACACAAACCCTCACAAACAGCCCTCATCTGTCCAGTACATTTTTTTGAAACTGCTCTGGGTACATATCCCAAAGGAAGCAGGGGACGAGACGTTTGGCCAGTGCTTGGTTGGCCAAGTTCTTAGTGAACAGCTCTGTGCAACATTGCCAAAACTCAAACGTTGCTGTTAGCGATGTGCTGAGGCACCGAAGACCCAGAACAGGCATTTTGTTAGTTATTAAATAAAATACTTCGGCAGAGATGTAATCTGTAAAAGAATGAGTAAATTTCCCCTTTAAGTAAAACATTTGTGACTCACATACATGACTGCAGTTCCTCTTAGCAGAGCTGTCTCAACTCAAACATTTTTATCTTAGAGGATATAAACCATATTTGTAGTAGAAGAAAATGATCCTCCCTAATAACAGCACAATGGTGTAAATATTTTAGGTTTTACTCAAAAAATGCATCCTTCTGAGGTTGCATATCAGATGGGTTAAATATTTGGTGTGTTGTTTGTACTATTGACAATGCGGCAGGATGTTTCACAGGGAATTCAAAACTGCTCTCTGCCATGGATAGTTCAATAGATAACTAAAATGCTACAAAAAGAAAGCTAAAAGTAAACCAAAACCAAAACAAAATACCAGATCTCCCACCACCAAAAAAAAAGAAAAAAGAAAAAAAAAAAGGAAAAACCACCGACAGAGGAGATACAGCCTGAGAGAAAAAACAGCTACAAATGCCAGGTAACTCATTCCAAAACGCCCCCCTCCGTCCCATCCCATCCCACTCAAATCCATTTCCAGCAGTAACTGCTCCCTTGGGCCAAGGTCTACATCCTGATTTTCCGTCCCTCTGAGGCTTTTGACAGAGCCCCTGGCAGAGAGCTCTTACTCTCTGCATCTCATACGAAATCACCTCCTCGGTCAGAAGAAATCCTTCCCTTCAGCTCACTCCTGAGGGTCAGAGGCTCCCAGGGCTGTTCCCATTCCTGACAAGCAGCCAGCACATCAGAGTGCTGGAAACATGCCCCTGGGGGAATAAATCTAGAAGATATTTTAAAGAAAGGTGCTCCTCTCACGTACTGTTTCAGCAACAAGAATGTCTGAAGTATCAGATGCTCATGGGTACAAGATCCTCCTGTTCTGTCCACTGCCTGGGTTTCCTGGTGACCAGGAGGCGATCAAGCTGTATGAGCACCTCGGGATCTCTCTGCTCAGAGCAGGGGGTCTCAGGGTATGTGGGAAGGAGAGGTTTTGGGTGGGCATATGCCAACCACCCTTCTTTTGCCCAGGGAGTGGGCACCCTTCACTTCCTCTGAAAGCTATTTTGTACCAATTCTTTCTCTAGAAGGGCCGTCCCTCACACCCTGGAAGCAAGTCTCACTTTGTGCTCTTGATCTTCACTATGTCATTTTGTTTAAAGGCTTCATAACCTTCAGGAGACTTCCCTTGCTGGTCAGACAGCCTGACATGTGGACATGGGAAAGTACAGAGCTTTGTAGCCCAGCAGCTGGAGACGGTGGCACCAGGACACAATGTAAAGCAAGTATGAGTTCTATGCACAACAAACTTTGCCCTTCCCGCTTCAGTCATGCTAGGAAGTGCATCAGTAACAAGTGCACAGCAGACCTCTAGCAGTAGGTAACATTCAGTACCATGTGTCCTCTAAAACCGTATCAGAATATACAGCAGTCCTATCTGACAAACAAATAAAGAATGGAGGATATTACTTAGATCAGCAATTTTCATCCTATAGTTGACTGAGCCACTATTTTAAGAAGTTTCCAGAAAGGCTGCTAAGAAAAGCAAGCCTTGAATAACTTTTGCTGAAGCTCACGCTTCTCCTGGCAGATGAAGGAGAATACAAACGCTTTGAAAAAGTTTGAAAACCACCATCTTAAATTATGTGGGTGAACTGATAGAGAAGTGTGATCAAGAACAGAGTTGTGAAACAACACCCAGCACGAGTGCACCCAATTTTCCATGAGTCTTACGTTGTTAACTTAAGGTATGAAAACAGACCTCTAATTTCAGTGAGGAATTCACTATTACTATATGAAAGGGAAAAAAAAATATAACTCATTTGCAATATTTTGGCTTTAGTTTCTAGAAAGAAGGAATGCACAGGTGATGCACTAGTGCCTTCAGAAGAAGCACCTTCTTTGCTAGTTTCCTGAACCTCAGTAATAGCTGTAAGGAGAAAGTAAAAATAAATAAATAAATAAATAAAATCTAGACATGAATATGCAACTTAACTCTCTTATCAGTAAGAGAGTCAATAATACTGATTTTCAAAGTTTCTCTAAGGAGATACTAAAATTTGAATTTCTGTTCACTGAACTTACACCAGGAGTTAATATGGTCAGATAGATTTAATTTTCAAAGGAAACCAGACAAAATCTTGATAACTAAGGGCACAATTTTTATCTTACAAACTTGTATCCATATATAGAAACAGATCTTTAATATATAAAGAAAATATTTTCCAAAGTACTTAAAAACATGAATTAAATACATCTGGAAAATACATGAAATAAAATCTCCATTTTAAAAGGTGTGTGAGATAAGAGGCAGAAAAGGTTAAACGATTTGCCAAAAGTTAGAAAAGGAGCTGAGGTGATGCCAGGAGAATGGAACTTGGAACAGGTAAATCTGATTCTCATCTTCATCTCATGTAAGCGAAACTCCAAAATAACTATGCCAAATAGCTACAGTCCGTGAAACATCTCTTTCGATTACATAATGAAGTCTTTGCATCAGTATTTTTTAAATGAAATAAAACTTCCTTCATTTCTCACACTTTGCCCTGAAGTACTCGGTTTAAGCCTGCAGCAAATTGGGTTTAAAATCAGATTTCTGCAATACAACAAAGGATAACAATACATAGAAATAACAACAAGTTTGTGTGAAAAAAAAAAAACACACGAAAAAGCTACTAACAATGTTTTGTGGGGGGCATGAAGTATGTGAAAGGACAAAAGAAGGGCTGGGTAGTACTGAATTTCTGCATCCTAACACAGAACAAGTTAACGGTTCTGTCTCATTTCTTCACTAAGATCTAGCAGAGGATGATCTATGGGAAATTTTTCTTGAGTATTTAAAAATGTGTAACACATACATCATCATAGAAGCGAGAGTCCATTTGTGCACATACACACAGGCTAAATCATAAAATGGCTAAAACGAAATGATAACAGAACTTAAAGAACAGTGAGACTATCATCTCTGCAACACCAGAGTGAACAAACTGGCACACAAAGCGGTAGGCGTTACTTGTTCTTATGGGACAGCCTCCAGGCTGCTCCTAATCAAAACAAGGCCAGCTCGTAATGAACTCTCATTTTTGGCAAACAGACCCTTCACAGCTTCACTGCTCAGCCAAAGGCACAACAAACCCAGCCTGCAACACATCCGCTCACGCTCAACTCGCCTCGTCCCCTCCCGGTGTCCCCGCAATGGCACGCTGACCGTGGCCTCAGAGCTGAGCTGCCAGCCTGCAGCTGCCCACCCGCTTTGGCATCATTCATCCTCGGTGACGGGCAACCGGCGAGGAAGAGCACTCGCCCCTGGACACAGCCACAGGTTGCCCTGTGGGGTCATCATCAGCACCCCCAACAGTCGGGACTTCAGTAGTTTCTCTCGTTGGAAAACCATTTGTGGTCTATCTGTGGGAAAATTCTGCTTTATCTTTGCTTCCACATTACGTCCCTCCTTCACCAGACTGCTTAAATACTGTGAAGCTATTATTAAAACTGATTTTTGTGGAAGTTATTAAGATTTTTTTTTTTCCCCAGAGAAAAGCCAAGAGAACACGAGCTTCCTGAACACAGAGGGAGCTTCCTTGTGCTGTCACCAACACGCCTTGATCCCATTCTGGACAGATTACCTGCAGAGCTCTTCGTTTCTGTGTCTGTTCACTGCTTCACATCCTCACTACCGCTGCCAAATACCATGGCACTGATGCTCTTCATTACAAACAGGATCAGGGCTCACGCAAGGTCCCAGGCAGACAAACAAACCTGAGTTATGTAGTGCCTGACACATCTGACACAGGCAGGCACAACCTGCACTGTCCTGGCCACTACCGAGGAAGGCAGGAATGGGAAAAAGTCATCAAAGGCTGAGGAAGATGGGAAATACCTGTACCACCTTTGCTGCATTTGTTTGTGAAACATCATCTTGTAACTTCATTTGATCTGGTCTACTAACAAAAGCTCCTCATGCCCTGCTTTCTAGTTGTACGGAGCAGCAGGGTGTCGTGCACGCACAGAAAACTGGTGCAGTACGATCTATTAATACAGAAGTTACACATTTTAAATCAGCCAGAAGGCAGGCAGGGAAGGTCCCACACCAGATCAGAGCAATGTGCATCTTCCAGGCTTTTGTCTCTGACAGCGGCTGATGCCAGATGTTTTATGAAGAAAAGCTAAAACTACGGAGGCTGTCAAAACAAGCTCTGTGCAATGGTGGAAGCTGGCAACTGAAGACTGGCCGAACCCCCAAAGCTTTTTCCAAATTACTTACCTATATTAATTACTGCCCTGCATATCGTTGATGGCTATATCCTTTTATAAATCTTGTTAAATTCTTGGCCTCAGCGGCTTTTCCTGTGTTAATGACTTCCACATTTTAATCACACGTGAGAAAGTATTTCCTTCTTTTACAGAGGTATTAATATGGACGCTTGGCAACTTCTCTTCACAGACCAAAGAAATATTTCAAAGAGAAACTGTTTTCTAGGCAGAAAGGTGACAGCTTCAGATAACCTCTAACTTCTCCATAACAGCGTGGGGACATAATACAGGTGTAAATGGAAGTCTATGAGATGCACACGGCTTCAGATGTTACAGATATAAATTTTATGTGAATACAGCAAATTACAAATTCTAGGCTTTATCAGTATTTCAGGTATTAGAAATGAATTGACATGTTAAAGAGTCCTAAAACTGTTTCTGCGTTAAAGAAACTGAGAATGACCCAATAAGCTTTAATTAACTGAGAGGAAAAAAAAAAGGTCAAATTGCTAAAGAATATGAACCTATTACCAAATTGATTTGGGTATAACAGCCGAGGTCAGATAATAGTAATTAGCTTTGAGCACACATTTTAAATGAGCAAGTCTATAAAAAACACCTACACATCACAGTGTGTGCAAACCAATGTTTAAAAACAACTTCAGTACTCCCTAATTTCAGAAGAAAATGCTTGAACGTTTATGGATTGCTGCATTAGCAACTCTGTAATATTCTTCTGCTCTTCAAGATTGCTGTATGGCTGCTTACCCACTAATTAAAATTTTAGCTGAAAGAGATACTTTACATTAATTTTTATTTTATGGGATATAGGTTATAATACAGAATTAGCTTGGATTACATATGCCTAACAAATACAATAACTTTCAACACCGAAAAAATTTCTCTTTCTTGTGACTAGCACGCCCTTGCTCCTCCAGTTATACAGTAACTTCCGAGTTTCAGCAAGCCAGACAAAGTGACTGTAATGTCACATGAACAAGGATCTTTAATTTTTATGTATCTGCTGGGATTACTGGGGAGGGCGATGCGAAGCCTGGCAGAACACTGAAAAAGCCAGCACAGGTCAGGAAGTCATTTCTAGGAGCAGATGTTTGTCCTTAATTGCATTTACAGATGGATGCCATACAAGCGAAAGCTGGCATTTAGCAGGGACTGCACTCACATCCACTTTGCTGTCATTAAGGCTATGATTAAAAAGAAAAGACTCGGTAAGAGAGAGAAGGGAAACTGTTGGCATTTGCAGGGCATGTCCATATAACCTAGAGATGCTCCGTGACATCCTAGTTACTCGTTTCCTCTCTGATTTTGACTCTAGCCTAGCTCATTCTGGTATTTATGGCTTGCAGTCGCTTTGCTAGTGAAGGCCCCTAAAAAAGCTGCAGGAGACTTAGGTGAGCCCTTCTCAGCACTCTGCCCTGGGAGAGGGCTGTGGTGGGCAGGGCAGGGGAGCCCAGCACGGATTTATTTACTGCTTCCAGAGCGCAGGCACCCGTGCCCAAATTGCTGCAGAGAGGGCTGCAAGCCTGCCCATCTGGCCACGTTCTAGTTCACTTAGGGGCTGCAGGAGGTTTAGGACACCAATTAACCAGCAAGAAGAGTCGAGCTTGGAGCAAGAGGTGAGACAGACCCTCCTGCTGCCCCTCTCTCAGATCCTGCTGCCCAAGTCACTTCTCAGCCAGCTCTTAGACAACTGCTTTATTTGGCAGGAGTGGTATAAGACAAATTGAAAATAGCAGAGGCTTACCTACCAAACACTAAAAAGTAAATTATAACCACTGTGGAGCTGACTCATGAGCAGATCAGATGTCCCTGCACTCACGGCACCACCATCCCACAGAGAGGAAAGGGCTGCTACGGCTTCGGCAATCTGATTTTCATTTGCAGACATGTCTGTCAGAACTCTAAATCTCGTACTGCATTACCTTTGTGCCTGATATTAAACATGTGTTTGGAAAGAATAAAAGGGCAGCCAGTTGTCTTGAATTTGGGAAAATGCAAGAATTTTTCTTACTCAGGTGTCAGAAAATATGAACGTAACTTTGTACTTTGGAGACTTTCCACTTTATAAAACCAGACAGTGCTCCATCTACCTGCAGCGATAAGCAGAAGAATGTTTAGCTAGGATACAGTCCTATAAAAGTCTCCCTAGTAAATCCCTTTCCCATCTGGGAGAGTACTACAATTCCTCCAGGAGAACACCAGCAGTAAAATGCAATGCCAAAATTTCCTCTACAGTGCATATTTGGTTCTGAATCACTTCCAGAGAAGATACCAGACAGCATCAGAACAGCAGCTTTTAATTGCTCCATAAAATGCAGATGACTTTATCCCTTTCAAGCTGAACTTTTATGATTACATCCCAGGAAAATGGTATCCCATGCAACCACTAGGCATTGCACTGCAGTTATCTGTGATTCATCTTACATATACATTTTTCCCCCCCCCAACTGTACTGGAAATCATGTTGAAAGGCCTACAAGAAATCACATTCCTGGATTACCAAGGCTTTTGTATCTGGGAAATAGGTTCAGAACACATATTTAATTAAATGGCCCATTTGACATAACCCAAGGAAAGAAAGAAGTTGCTGCCCCTTTAGAAAAAGTCAATTTAAAGCATATTCACTGTTTTTCAGTTGCATGGCATACATACACAGGCTTGGCTAACATTTCAGAGTGGATTCAGATTACCCACAGAAAACCCCCTTTACCCTGCAATAACAATGCTCGCAGACAGATGTACTAGAATTGCCACTCTGCTTAAATTTTAGCTGTACCTCATTCCAGCATGGCACGCGTGCATGTGTGTGGTGGGCATTTGTGTACATGGTCATCAACTCTCTCGCTTCAGTTTCTCTCTTTTCGACTAGGGAGCAAGTGGTCCCAATTTTGCCCACTTGGACAGCACACGTAAAGGGTTACAAAAAGGCATCTAAATGATTTGAAACGATTGCCGTCATTTCCTTTAAAAACAGTGCGAAAATCTGTTCTTATCCCAGATTTCTGCCAGCAGCACGTTCAGCAATGATGCCGGGCCATGTCGTCACTGGTGGCCGCAGCCTGCACAGCTGCCAGGGTTTCTTGTGCAGGCCGCCTTCCTCAGCCAGCACAAGGCACAACTTTGCTGGTAGAGCTACATTGATGGAATAGAAGCAAGACACATCTTTCAGCAAATGTGGCCTGTCTTTAGGAGCTGCCATTCCCTGGCCTATTAGCTAACTCATTAAAATGGGCACATCAGGAAAGGCAGTAAGGCTCCAGCTCACAGGAAACACCATTATGGGGCTTGATGGTCCTTAGCCAAGAGGGGAATTTTGCATTACTGACCAACCCAAGCTATTAGGAAGCCTTATTTGCACTTGTGGTCCACCCTTTTTGATGCTTTTCCTTGTAGGAAAGACAAATAAGTGCTTCAAAATGAGCTACCTACAGCTTTTAATCACAGCTTTTCCTTTACTCCTGAGTGGCTTCAGCTCAGCTAGGAAAATGCAGAGCTGCTAGCGCAGCGCTGGTGCTTCTGTTCAGCCTCACTGATGGAAGGCAAACCTGCACCTGCCCTTGGCGATGGCAGCTTCTGGGCTGCAAGGCCACTGTGGCTCTTTCCCCCAAGATGATGGCCAGAGCGCAAGTATTTGGGTATTTTTATTTCCTTTGTGATTGAGCATCTAGGAGAGAGAAGACTAGTCAGTGCACTTTGGAGGCATTCTTGTGAGCTGATGCCTCTGAGACTTCTTTTTTTTCCGTTTCTACTGGCTTTGATCACGCCAATAAGCTTCAGTGTTGCTATGTTTCTCTGTCTTACATATTAATCTCTTATGGAGTGCACGTCCTGTTCACCAGCAGGGGAATATTTGAAGTAATACATCTATTTGTATAGCTGTGCCAGACATTCCTCCTATGCTCTTCCTGTGCTGTGTTTGTATCTGTCTTTCAAAAATTCAATTAAGGGACAGTTAATGAAAATTAATTAAATTACTCCTCTGACAACACAGAGCAGCACTACGCAGATGACATATTACAAGTTCCTGATGGAGCAATGAGAAAGAAGCAGCAAAGTACCAGTAAGTCTTGTCTGCATCCCTCAAAATACAGGGGAAGGGTCACAGGATGACAGAACGGCTGGGGTGGGAAGGGACCATAAATATCATCCAGTTCCAACCCCCCTGCCATGGGCAGGGATGCCACCCTCCAGACCAGGCTGCCCAGGGTTGCTTGTTACAAAGGTTGTGACATGACAAAGCATGAAACACTTGCTGGTTTCTAAATGAGACAAGAGAGAAGCGAAATGAAGCAGAAAGTTAAAAAGGACACACGTATTGAATCCAGAATAAAAAAATGGATACCTTCTCTTTACTCCCAATGAAAACAACATCTCAGTATTTTTTTGAGGAACAAGGGTGTAAACATGTCATAATCCTACAAATGAGGTTAAAAAAGGCTATGTTCTTTGGATAAAGACAGGCAAGCTGGGATTAAAAAAAAAAATCTAAAACACTAGAACACTGCATCAGGGAATTCACTCTTCTACTGCCAAAAGGATTTTGTTTTCCTTGAAAGATGCAAAAATCCTCAAACATGTTACAGTGCTTATTGATTCGACCTTTGTATTTGATTCTATTCCAGCACACCCAGCATTAGGGTAGAAGAGAAAAAAGGAGGGGGAGGGATTAAAGATATCCTAATGATCAGGAAGGCACCCACTATGAAGTATGACAAATTTGTTTGCCAAGTCAAAATGAACATGTGAATATGCATGGGAATTTTCTCCTCATGAACACTTACTAGATCTTTTGTTATTGTAGTCAAACCATTCATATTCTTGACAACATAAACAAGTTGTGAATGTTTCTAAAATCTGATTCAAGTGACTTAAATTATGCTGAAAGTACAAATCCAGAACTGAAAACATCCTTAATTGCATCCTGTTGTTACTAAGTATATGTAGGTATACGGCTAGGTAGGTAGGTATGCCCGTATGTGTGGGTAGTTATTCCCATTGCTCTGAATACCTGTGAAGGAAATGTTTTCTCATCAAAAATAAGCTCTTTAATAATTATATTGCAATTTTGATTCAAATTTTCTTACAAAGCTTTCTCCAACTTGTACACATAAGATCTCCACTTATAATTTGGATTTATACGAGACTTGGTGTGTTTATTTTTTTCCTTTGTGCTCTCAGCTATCCCAAAGCAGGGCAGTGAGTGACAGGCTGGGGTGACACGGCTGACTATGCAGAAATGCTCCTGCCATTTCTGGCTTGTTGCACCTGTGGTTCCCAGCATGCTGGTCACAGCATGTGCCGCAGACCTGCTGCATGCCCCGTCTCCAGGCTCTAGCACTACAAATTGAGTTGAGGGACACGGCCAAGCAGCTTACAACCTTCACAAAGCAGCGCTGGGTTGCAGCTCTGGGTTCAGCTTCAAGGAGCAGCTCTGAATGCTGGGGGGTGGCGAGCTGAAGCCTCCTAAGCGGGTATTTCAAGAAAATGAGAATCAAACGATGCATTTAAACACAGCTCATTACATTTATGTTGTAAACAACCAATTAACCTTCTCTCAAGTATCAGGTGACCTAAGGTTTCAAGAAATCAAATAATATTAGGATGCTTCATACTAGCTCATCAGCTGCTATTAGTAGCGTGCTGTGTTTTACCACAGTAGCTCTCCTCCTCCTGCTTCACAATAAAGCAACACTGACTATCAACATTTTGTCTGTGTGAGCTAAAAAGAGGATTAAATAAAGTTGCAACTTAATATTACTAAAAACAAGTTACCGGAAGTAGCAATTATATTAAGAAATCATATAAAAGTCAATTGTTACTAAACCTAGCACTTACTTTTCAGCTGTTTTTCCCCCTGAACCACTCTGGGTACAAGCAACGAAGTTCATCTGACCTCCAGCCTCACAGCCGTAGCTTGTCGGTTCGCTGTGGGTAACCAGCAATAAATTTATACGACCAAACCCAGTGAGGCACTCCTGAGGTCGTTTGGATCACAATGTAGGAAAACAGCTAACACAAATTTTATAGCTTTCAATAATACTGTGTGTTTCAAAGACCAGTCATATGAAACTAATAACGGCTGATGAGGCTGTTTATTAAGGAAGATCCTTGCCAAAGTGCAGGAAGATCTATTAGCCCAGGAAACAATCATGGCAAAAAAAAAAGCCCTCCACTAAAACTGTATTACTGAGACACAAAATAAATGAACTTCATAACATAATGTGAAAGCAGAAATAGCTACTCTGTCGGCAGAGAGCATGAGCTGCCTTCTCAGCACCACAGCTCATAGTCCCAAAACAAGAGGGAAACCCTGACCCTGGCTGTATGTCCATGCAGGACTGCTGTTCTCTTGTTAATAATGCTCCATCTTGACATTACACAGCTCAACCTAATGTCACAGACACAAAGCACATAAGCAGCCTACCATGTCTTTGGAAGCAAAAGCTAGCTACATATTCAGATAGACAGAGCTTTGGAGATATCTGTATTTTAGAGGGAAGATTTTGGCCATCTCCTTTCAAAACATTGAAGTCTCTCATACTGAACTATAATGGCATTGTTTGACATCATTTTTCTTCAACTCCAAATTTCAAAATCAAGCTAGATCATAGTGGCTATAATTCTTATTTATTTTTCACGTCTTATCTTTGTAGCCCCTCTCCATAGGCTGGAAAGCCAAGAAGAGAAGGAGAAGAGAAAACATTGTTAATAGTGATTTCCTGATCTGGAAAACAAATTCCTGAAACTACCACCTTAACAACAGATTTTCGAAAGCCTTAAAAGCTTTACGCCAGTGACTAGACTTTGGATGACAGTCCAAATTTGATGTGGCTTCTGAAGTCGCCAAATACGTCTACCCCCATGCAGACATCCAGGGCCACTCTCCTTTCCTTGTCCTCCCCCATGAAGGCACATATGCCTGCCTGCTTTCATTTCCATACCTTGGCCCCCTTCCCAGAGCAGTGTGATGTCCCCCTTCCTCTCTTTAAAGACATGACAGAGAATCCAGCTGCAACTACACTGAGATTTGGCCAGAAACACCACATATCAGTTCCTGGCACTTCCATTTTGATACACAAAGCAGCGTGTTACTGCAGAGTAAATAAAAGATTACATGATAGCAAAAACAACCCACTTCCTCAAAATATCACAAGCTTCACAACAGTGCTTTAAGCTATTTTGTATAGGAGAATAAGGATGATCATGGGAGTCATAATGAAAGAAAATGGACTAGGATTGTGGTGATAGGACGGTCAAACTGGCAGTAGTTTTAAGAACTAAAAAAAATAAAATGGTCCATTTCAGGGAAAAAAAACCACAATAAAACAGTTCATTAATCAAAAGACTTTAAAGCTTGGCAACATTTGGATGGATCCAGCTGTCCTGAAAAATTGTAGGATGTTTTTAGCCCCTAGTTCCTATCTAACGTTGTAAAACCACACCCTGTTTAGCATCTCATTACCAGAATCAGTTCACCTATACCTTATTCAATCAAACTTCAGCAATTCCTGCTTAAATTTTACTAGACAGAGGTTCCCTGCAAAACATTGTAGCTCTGAAGCCACCAGAGGAAATCTTCCTACCTCTCAATGTCAGTGATATCCCCCAAACAAACACAGCCAAAAGGTTTGGTTCTTGACTGTGCTCCGCAATTCCTTCAATTGGCAGCTTTGTCTCCTTCACTGTCATTTCAGCCCCTCCCAAGAGAAAAATCCACATACTTTTCCTGCATCAGTTGTCCCACAGCACTCACTATAGGCTCAGCAGCAGCAGTTTGTGCACAGCTGTGTAACATCTGGCAAACAGGTGTACAAAACTGCATTTGCTTGCTGCCTGGCTAGTCACCACACATTCTTTGGAAGGATAACAAACAGTTATCTTGTAAGGAAGACAGATAATAGTGTTGTGCTTGCTGCTCTAGGTAACGTTTATCTTCAATGCAGTGATCTCCAGTCCATAAGGAAAGAGAAAACGTCCCATTCATTTATTAGAAAAGAAAGCTTGTATGGAAGACAAGCACAGTCCTTTGCTTTGGTACCAATAACAGGGCTTGGATTCTGTTTTATTTCCAAGGAGGAAATGGGTGGGGCTGCAATGCACCCTTTAAATAAATTCTCCTACATGCTCTGAAATGGAGCAGGAGCAATTACTTTTATCCACCAGCCTAAACTTGTAAGCTAATGCCAGCAACATCACAAACATTAATCTTAAATATAGCACCAAAGACAGATTAAACTCTACTAAAAAATAAGGCTTGCATAAAAGCAAAGTTTGCATTTAAAAGGTGGTCAAATCTTACACAGAGCATGAGAGAAAAGTGTAAGATGTTAGATATTAGGTCGGGGAAAAAAAAGATCAAGGTCATTGCCGAAGGCCTTGATTCAGCAGAATAGATAATTCTAAAACTGTACTTAAAAGAGCACGAGACAGACCTACACAGCAAATGCGAGGACATACCTCGTGTCCAGTGCCTAACACTGGCACAGCAGGCATACACGAGTGAGCTTCAATATAATAGGTGCAGCAGCAGCCACGAAGATGTGACAAGAGAGATTTCAGGATGGACTAATAAGCTGTGTGCACACAGAAACCCTCAGCAGCTTGTACTGGAACTGCTAGTTGCATCTTCATTACTACCATCACCGGGGCATCTGTTTGCTTACTCACTGTGTAAACATCTTAGGTTTCTGCACATGTATCAACAACGGACACTGCTTTACACCAGTTTGTCCCCAATAACCCATGAAAGCAACTTATTAGAAGAGGAGACACCGGTGGCACTCTGACTTTTGCTACCTGAACCAAGTTTTCAAACAGCAATCTATGAAAATCATTTTCTGATTTATATTACATATTCGTGACTTGGTCCATAAGACAAACCAACACAGCAATTTGCAAAGCTTGCAAACCCATACTGCTGTGAAATCAATGTGCTCACCACAGCAAAACTCTAGATTTTCCTCTGCTCTCCCCTTTCCATTAGAAAAAGCACATTCTTTAGTGATACAGTGCCAAGCTCAAAATGGAGGCAATACACCAGCAAAATAACAACTGCATAACCCAATCAAATTATCCCGATGTTGAAGTCAGGGAACACTGACTGGTCTTTTTCAATCACTGACATACACAACAAAATATATGCTTTTTCTTACAGTGTTAACTTTCTCCAGAAGGCATCCTCCCCAAAAGAGAAGGCTCATGACTTTACGTATCTCAAAACTCTCCTGTTCTGAAATGAAAGTGAACATGAACGAGTATTAAATAGATAGTCATGAAGGCAGCAAACACAAGACAGTTATCTCAGAAGGAAGGGCAAGTCCTTACTATAAATCAAGGCTTTCCAAACACTTCCAGCACTAGAATGGATTAGTATCATGAGCTGATAGGTGCCTTGGCAGACAGAAAACTGACAATATGCAATGAAATATGGGTAGATTATTAAAACAGCAAGCTTCACTGGCACCTGTGGTTTGCTGAAATTCTAATCAAGTTGCCAAACAAAATTCCTATTTGGAATTAAAAAAGGAATACTTCACCTATTGTCAGAATATTCAGAGTATTTCAGGCTCATTTAATTAGCTCTGAAAGCAACTGGTACAAAATTTTCTTTAACATTATGCAACATACGTGTTTCAGTTTACCTGTGTTTCTACGGACTTCATACTTCTCTACTCTTGCTGTTAAAGCAGCTGCAGTCAGTTAGGAAATGTCTCTCATTCTGGTGCTCTAAACCAGTACTTGGCTATATCCCTATCTCCTCGCACAGGCTCTGTTCTCCATTGAGTCACCAGTGCAGGGCCAAGCCCTGTAAGCATATTTCTGGAGGGTTTTTGATTCAAAAGTAAACGCTAGGAAGATTTACCCAAAAAAAAGAATCTACTTTACCTCCTCAAAATACTTTGTAGCTACTGTGGGGAAATGTGCAACTCCAGATGAAAAATTACAAAAACTTTTGGCCAAGAGATAAGGACAGATATTCTGAGCCATTATATTCATGGTTGACCTGCAGCTACCCCTACCTTGTGTTCATGCATAAAGAACAGTCTCCAAAAGATGACGTGCAGACCTGATAAAGAGCTAGTTTTTACCAAATAAACAGCGAGTGGTCAGAGGTGGTACTTCCAACTGAAACACCGAGCATTATGCCCTAATGCACCATCTACAGCGTAGCAATATTTCATGAACTACTTTAAGAACAGGCTTTGCAGCAGCTTGACCTGGAAGGCACATCGTGGGACCAGTACTCAAGATGAAAGCAAAAAAAAATTATTCAAATACTATTAAGAATTTGTGTCTGGAAAAAAGACTTCACTTTCAATTTTGTTAAAAGCCTGGCAGATCCCACCAAACAGTTGCAATCAAGTAGCTAAACGTCAAATCACAGACAATTTAAGGGTTTCCTACTGCTACAGGGTTGCTTGATTCTGGTTATCAGATATTTTTTTTTTATTGTTTTATTAAAAATAAGTGGAAAAAACACCTAAGAACCATCCTATTGCTTCAGCATTTAAGACCACGTGAACAGCAGGGAGCAGGCAGGGTAGAGTGACAAGTATTTACATAAACAGATGGAAAACCCACACTGAAGAGCAGATACTCAGTGCAGAAATGAGCACAACTCTGCACTTCTCTTTGCTCTCTGTCCTGCTCCTTACTTAAGTCTCCACGCTGCCCTGAGGCCCCAGGCCCATCTGCCCTCTGGAAGGGGAGAACTGCAGCCTGAAGGCGATGGGCTGCTGCCGAGCAAAGGTACGTGCACACCTTTCACGCGTGCGTATGCACACCCGTGGTGCCAGACTTATAAACAGCCATGGAGGAAGCTCTTCTAACCCACAGCCAAGCAGCCGGTCCCACTGGAGCCCAGGAGCTTTGCTGCTCCTAATGGACAGGTGTACCGCAGAAGCTCACTAGAGACCAGCAAACGTTCCTCTGACGTGATAAGCCTGAAGTCAAACACACGTTCAGGTCAGCAGCCTCCTAATATCTTCATATTCATGGCATCTGTCAGTTAACACGCCAGAGGCTAAATGGAAGGGATGTGCTAATCTGGCGCTATGTTTAAGGAAATGTTTTTCAATAAATACAACACGCTTCCACATCTCAAAGGCTTTCAAAACTCTGCTTGTGCTGTCGCTCAAACCATGCCCCGGGCAGCACACACCACTGCTTGCAGCACCTGCCTGACATCCAGGAAACTCACGTCATTTCCCAGTTCTTGTTCGTGACGGACAGTTTCCTTCTCATCTGCAGTGTAGGGATTGTATCTTACTTGCATCTCCTCTGCGATGCTTAAGAAACTTACGGACGAAAAGCATTATGTAAGATACAGCATATTACTGCAAATATATTAGATGATACCCTATCAAATGGGAAGGGTGGCATTGCAAATTGATCTTGAATAGTACATTTGGGAGTTGCCAAGGATATCCACAGCACAGTAAACATCTGCTGCACACCATCTTGTACTGCATACCTTCTTGTTTTTTTTTCCCACTGACAGTAGATACCAATTAACGCACAGCTTCCTCAATACCCTTTTCATACACTTTATATAAAGGCACATGAAGTAACTTGTGATATAAGTTAAACAAACTACTTAAAGTATGCAAAAAAAACAGTCCTTTTACTGTAGGGTTATTTACAGTGTACCTTATTTATATTTCATGAATGCCTCTAGGCATACATAGGCACACTAAGAAATCAACACGCACTTTTACAATTAGGTAATTGAGTCTGCAAATTTCAGTAAACATCCAGTTTCTGACTACCGGCTAAATGCATTATATTCCGATGAGAATCTTAAACCAGAGAGAATGCAAGAGAAATACTGAAAAATGGCTAAGTACGTATGTGCCATCCAAATGAATACAAAAATATATTGTAGGAGAGAAGATATTGCTTGGAAAACCATTACCAATTTTGATTACTGGGGAGGTAAAGCAAAATTGTCAATATAAAAATGAATAAAAACATTGACAGTCTAGAAGCTAGGAGAAAAGAGGCATTATGAACAGGACTTTGAAGACAGGTTAGGAAATAATATGCCATAAATGGAATGATACACAAAATGTGCAAGTAAATACAAGCCCCTTCACAGCAGGAGAAAGGACTAAAAGCTGTGAATCCCAGTGACTCTCAGAGGCTGATGGGATGGAGAGGCCAAAGATCCTCCTTGCTGTCAGCTGCCAAAGGGCTTGCCACTGCATGCTGTGCCGTCCGAGTACACCTGTCTTGATACCTGAATGCTGGAGGTGACCTGAACAGGTGCGTCCTCCTGAACAGGTGCGTCCTCGTGCTTGGGAGTACGTGGTGATGACAGCCAGAGCAACTGAAAATAACTTTATTTTAAAATAGTTACCTTCCCTTCCTGGTTTTGCATAAAGATTTGCTGCACTGTTGCAACTTTATTCCCCCATCTCTAAAAATTATTTCTTCTCTGAAGGACAGTTAGGAAAACAGTATGGGGAGAAGATAGAAGTTTTAGAAGAGGGAGAATGAGCGGGACTGGAGAACCAAGGGAGACATATAAAAGGCAGAAGATTTCACCAGCAAATTGCCAAGAATGGAGGGACATGACCTCCAAAGACAACTGTTTAAAAGATGGAAATAATGAAGCAGCAGTAATGACATAGTGCTTATAATCACACCTCTCTGAGGCCTGAGAACGCTTATCCGTGATGTGGTACAAGCAAAGTCCATCCCAGTGGCCTCAACTTTGGGAACAATTCTGCCTTGGTGCCTGTGAACTAGGGAGAGTTTCCATTTCAAACACTTTAAGTCTAAATAGCCAAAGCAAACAAGGAAAGGAATATTAAGAAGTTGAGGTTTTCTGAGAAATACATGTTTCAAAAAGCAATAATGAACTACTTATTAAGAATTTATCACATCCATCTTAAATCCCATTCTCCATGGAATTGGAAATCAATATGCCACTGCAGTCAAAGCCAGATTTTAATTGTAGTTAATTTTTTATTCCATGAAGCTTATATAGAGCTGTTAAAAATGTGCATTGAAAATAACACTCTTCAGACGTAGTGAAAAGGCAGTAATATTTACACCAGATTTCCTTTTTTTTTGCCTTTTTAAGAAACAGTTTTCTTCCATTATTTCTGTAGATTTTAAAAACAATTTTAACAGTTCGAAGTCCAGTCCTTCTACAGCTTCTCTGTAAGTCTAACTAAACAAGAAACATAATTAACAGTTTCCACACATTTAATGCTCCTGAATCCCACCCATTTCAAATGAAAACAGATTGCACTGAAAAGCAGTGAAAATTCTTAAGTGCAGACTCAGAGCTGCTGACAAGTCATCTACAAAAATTAGTTTCGGTATGCTTTTTTAAGCCTCACATCTAGTTATCAGATATGCATTGCACTTAAGTTTAATATAGCTCATTATTTACAGGTACCAGCACTTAGCATCAGTTGTTGGCAGTGACGCTCAACGCTGGTGTCAAACACGTTGTACTGCCTGTAGCAGCGATCAATGTTGGCTTACTATCCCACCCTATTTCCCTACCTGCTTCTATCCGACTCTCAGCCTGACTTCTCTGGTGCAGGGAATTGTTCTGTTCCTCTCTGAAATGTTGCTTATGAAAACATCTCACAGTGGATGGTTTGGGGTTGAGTACATCACAAAATACATTAAATAGAAAAGGATGGGTCCAAGATGCATTTACCTAAAATAAAGGCACTCCTCCCCATTTTATCTTCAAAAAACATCATTTAAATCTTGACTTGTTTTCCATAAAACTACAGCAGCCCTTTGGGACGTGCTATTTTGCTGTTGGATTACAACAGCTCCTGCAGTTGTTTGTCATTTGTAAGAAAACAACCCTCCTATAGCACCTACTTTCAGTGTTTTATTTCCTCAGCAGGTTTATCTTCTGAAATTCTCACTACAGTAAGTTGCATTAGAGTTATTTAAGATGTGGAATCACAGAATGGTTTGAGTTGGATGGGACCTTAAAGGCCACCTACTTCCAACCCCCTGCCATGGGCAGGGACACCTTCCACCAGCCCAGGTTGCTCTAAACCCCATCCAGCCTGGCCTTGAGCACCTCCAGGGATGGGGCATCCATGGCTTCTCTGGGCATAAACAAAATTTTGTTAATGGAGCAAAGCTAATACAAAGTACCTTTCGAAGCTTCCCAATGACTTTTTATTTCTATTGTACTGACCACAAAGCTCCTCCAGTTAGTAATGTAGACCTAATCACCACATCAGATGAGGACATACTCAGACTGTTTTCCTCTGAGTGTCTGATTGTTTCTCCTCATTTCAGAAACAAGCATTCCAATTTCAGTTTAACATGATCTTGTAGGTGATTATACCTCATACAAAACCACACGCTAATGCAACACAACCACTCACAGCACTGGTCCATACAATAGAGATCTTCACCCTTCAGTTCAAACGGTTTTATGTGAAGGTTTGGATGAACAGATTCATTCTACAATTACAGCAAATGCACGCTATTGCGCTTCTCAGCCTTTTCCTCTGAATCTCCCCTTAATAAATTCCTTGAGGCTTCACACAAACTGCCTTTTCACTTTTTATTGGGTTGTTTGTCATGAAACAAAGTAGGTTTACTGGAAGAAGAACATTTTATCGAAAAAAATTTAACAAGTGGAGAATCTGCAGCTCATTCTGTGGCAAGGGCTAAATGATGCTTTTCAGGGATCCAACCTGGCAGGAATCTAACGCTGCAGGATGCCACAGGTTCTAGAGATGGTAGAGACAGTGCCTGAAATGAATACAGAGTCAGCAACATCAGCCCGTAAACAGTAAGACAAGATTTGAAGGAGAGCTAGGGCAGGGAGCGGAAGATCAGGAAGAGTTCAGTGCTTTCTGAGAAGGGACTCGGGGCAGAAGGGCTGCTTGCTGCTCAGGCAAGCAGCACTAGGAACACACCTTCCATTCAGTACATTCCCTGGCTCGCTCCCCCGCAGAAGCAGCCAGAAGCCCTCTAACCAACATCCCTCCCCACCCTCTGTCCTTTTTGGCAAGCCTGGGAGAACAAAACACGGTGACCCTAATGCAAAAGGATGTAACACTTCATAGCCTGGAAGCACAACGTGGGCTTGAACAACACAGTGACGGGGCCAGGAAGCCTCCTCTGCAGGGCTGCGGGGGCACAGGAAAGGAGGCAACTGCACACATGTTTTTGGGGTATGCGTACTTCTGCACTTGTGCACAGACATTTCAGGCACATGGGGACACGTAGAGACTTTTAGTGATCTCAGGGCAACCTATTAACTTGCTCAATTTGACCACACAGAAAAGCTCTGCATTTGGATGCGTGTCTTTCTTCCAGGAGAAATCCCCTTAAGAGTATATGTGATCTTCTCTTTTTTTATTATTATTTTTTTAACATACAACTTCCTCTTGGCTGGATACCCAACGTTGTAAGTTACACATTCTATTTCTAATATATGCCTTAATCTGGTTTTCCATTTTGTGTCCATAAAATGTGAGGTTTTATGGTGCCAACAACATAGCTGGATTTCCCCCCACCATGTTTAAATAAATAAGACACCCTTAAATTGCAATTTATTCTTGTGTATATCCTGAGTGGAAAACAAAACTGTTTCTACTTAGCAGAATGCATACTCTGATTTCTGTATTAGAATGATAGAAGAGTTTTTTCCCTATCCTTTGCCAGTTTTTCTGCTTCCAAAACTGAACACATTCAGTCCTTTATGTCCAAGGTATCAAACTTAGGACTGCCTCTAGCTGCCAAAACAGTTTCAAGAGGTGTGTGGGTGGGTGTAAGGACACTAACATGAAGAACTGATGGTCACCTATGGAATTGTATCAATTTCTTGCAAAGCGTAATAAAATTATACAAAACTAAGACAAACAATACATAGTTTAATGCAACAGTTAAATAGCTGCATGCAATTTCAATGCAGTCCATAATGCAAACAAAATGGGGATAAACAACTAAATACTGATTTTTAAAACTGACAACAGTCAGCAGAAACCTCTCGTGCTCAGTTACAGTGAGATTTGCCACAAACACCTAATGATCAAGCTAACCGTATCCTTCTGGCAACAGAGCCATTCTTGCATTTCACATCTCCCTGTACTTACAAGGAAACTCTTACACAAAATGATGACTGCTCTATTCACCTCCAGTAATAACATCATGAATCAAGCCAACTATGTACACAAACTGATGGTTGGGATGTTGCCCTTCAACATAAATATAGAGAAATTCTTAAGCAATTTCAGCATGAAAGTTGTACCATGCAAAATGCTGGTCAGTGAGCAGGAACTGAACTGTATAGCATAGACATTTGCTCTGGGCCACTTACATAACGCGTAAAAGAACCTGAATGCTCTGTGGCAGGGCTGGATCTGTGCGGGCACCTACAAACCAGTAAAAAGCCAGGAGAGCAGCAGCCCTGTGAAAGCACTGCTTTCAAACAGGCACATGTTCTGCAAAGTAGCAACACTCTTGAAACCAGAAATTGGCCTTAGGCCAAAAGCATGATTTGCAAAATGACAAAAAGCTGCAAGACACCCTTCTGAACAAGCACCGGCTGCACAAAGCCCAGAGCTGCTTGCAAGGCAACTCCACTGCGACCAGAAAATGGCACTCCAACTTGTAAATGCCAGATAACCAATTCCACCAGCATTTTTTCTGGCATAGTAACCACAGGCTCCTGTATTTTGGCTTATTTCCTGGATCAAAGAGAGGTAAAAGTCACAGCTCTACATTCATGTGCTGTACAGCTTCCTAGACAAACTCCCAGATTAACACTTCATTTCTGAGCGCTGCAAGTTTTGCTATACCCTGATACGTACAGTATTGCCAGAGCTCAGACCCAAAAGGAAAAAAGCACAATACGAGGTTTTCTTACACAATCTTATAAGCATTTCTCAAGTCTAATTAAGACCACCGCGCGTCAGCACTGTACTTCTGTGAAGCACCTCTGAGGTTCCAGCAGGGACCTCTCTGGGGACAGCTCTCCAGCAGAAGCCAGGCTACTGGCAGCAGGCTGAAAATCAGGAGCTGAGAATGAAATTCAGGCCACGTTGAATTTCAGGTGGGTTTGTGAAAAAGATAAAAAAAAAAAAAAAAGAGTGAAGTGAAAATAAATTTTCCTGACGTCATTTATCTCATCAAGGCTTAAAAAAGACTAGAAAAAGTACAACAGGTTTCTACAGGTGACAAACTGTCACAGTTCTTCTGGCCTCAGTCTACTGATTGGTTTTATCGAGCAAGAAACAAAACCAGATTGTCTCAGCATTAGAGTTTACTGATGATTTACTAAATGGCAAACACATTACCTGCATTCCTCTGCTGTTCTCATTCACGGTATGCTTGATTGCAACACTGAAAACTAAGAGGCTATCTCAAAACACACCTAATATTCAGCATTGCAGGGTGTTAGCTTGCCAGGTACCTTACTATATAAAAGAGTTTTGCCACCTTTGCAAGAAGCATTACTAAATACATTCCCCTCACATGCATCAATGCAGTTTTGTGATCTACACAAACTCAATGCTCCTTTGTAGACTGCTTCTGATTATAAAATCAGTATTTAACAAGAATCATTTTTTTTTTTTGAGATTATAATGGATAAATGATATTTCTGTGACTATTACAACCCTGTGCCCATTTAATAGTTGACGTGTTGGTTGCTAAACAATGATTAAAAGCTTTACGTTATTTTATGTTGCTTGACTTTATATTGAACTCTATGTTATGTTGTACATTTGTTGAAACAAGAACTAGTTGATTTGGACCCAACACCTATTTTAAATTGCTGTTACAGACACATGGTCTCCAAAAAAATAAGTAGAAGTCTGTAAAAGCAACAAAAAGAACATCTCCTGATGAGTTTAGGGCAGCTGTGCAGAAAAGGAAACCATGACCTGATTACCTAATTCTCACTAATTTTCCTGAAAGTGGGGTACTCTGAGGTTAAGGTCAGACTCAAATCTTCAGAGCAGTGGCAAGCTTTAAGTAGGACAGCATGCATAGATCTTCAGCATTTTTCCAAATGTTTTCTTTCCATTTGCAACATTCCTATATGTGATTGACTGGCTCATTCTGAAGCTCTTCGTGTCACTACCTTTTCTTATTAAGCCTGAAGCCCAGCTCCTTATGTTGCCTAAAGAAGCACAGTTATTAAAGAAAGATGCTGTGGTCAGACACTCCAGTTTAAAATATCATGCAATTATAGGATTTTACCTTCAGAAAATCCCAAGTCCCTGAAGAGAAACCACTTACCCTACCACTACCTCCAAACTTTGACATGTTATTAAAAAAAACATTACAGAAATGTGAAAACAGTTAAAGACGATGTCTGCATTTACATTAGGCCTTTTTACATGACTTCACGCAAAAGCCAAAAGTCCAGCTGCCAGGCATTAAAGTGTAAAGAAACAAGCGCTGGTAAAGTTAACATGGAATTATAGCCCACTGGATAGTTACAGCAGTAAGAGATTAAAATGTTTCAATGAGCCCGGCTTTGCTATAAAAGTGAACATCTGCACATCTTGTTCCTGTACCTCACTCCCATTTCTCGCGGCTGTCCCAGACTATGCCACCACCCCGCACACTGCACTTCACCCCTAGGACTGATGGAATGAAAGGATGGCTCTTTCTTACATGCCCTTGGGCCTTACACACTGCCCCTGCGCATGCAAAAAAGGTATTTCAGAGATGTGTGGATGTGGCACTCAGGGACGTGGTTTAGTGGTGGACTTGGTAGTGTTAGGTGATAGCCGATCTTTTCCAACGGGAATGATTCTATGAAAACAGGCAGACCATGGCTTTGGCTCCATGTCAGCCTAGGCCTTTCCACGCTGAGGTTGTTGTAGCTGTTGTTGAGTTCTGGGAACTAAATACTATTGATGTTATTTTCCTCTATGAGGAGAATATGGCATAATACAGCTGCTGCATCACATGCAGCACTCAAGGAGTTTTGCTGGAGTTATTAGGATACATACAAAAAAGTATCCGTATGAAGTAATTGCAGTAAGTAAATGGTGAGCAGAGAGAGACAAAGTTATTTCTTGCCTTACCTGTCTAATCGTTAGTCAGACTTCATCTTATTTCTTCATAGGCCCATGAAAAGCTCTGTTTCTTACATGTCCATCTTCAGACCAAGAAATATTGTTCTTTGCTTTCACAACATAAAAGAGAAGGAAGCACTGAGGAGAATTTTCCCATAGCTGTGGGGAATAGGCATGTTACTGGAGAGGTTTAATCTTGGTGTGAAACTGAATATATTCTTATCAAAAATGTGAGGAAAAAATGATATGGAGAAAAGGGGTAAGCTGGCAGACACTTCCACCATGGAGAAAAGTGTGTGAGAGAGGAAAGTCACCATTCTGGACCAATTGACAGGGTGTCTATACCAGGGTTTTACTCTCAGACTTAGGAAGCTATCAACTACTGCAATATTATTTCTATTGGGGAACAGAATTTCCTCAGGCACACGAGAATGTGAGCCTTACTTTTTTTATCCTTCTATTAAGAAAAAACAGTAATAACTACAAAACCACACAACAAGATCATCATCTGGTAAGTGATGTTCACCAATGCGTCATCCATCCTAGGAAGAGCAGACAGGGGAAGACAGATGACAGTCACAGGGCAGCACCAAGTAGTCTCTCCAAATACCAGAAATGCTGCATCTGTTGAAGCCTGTGGGTCGCTGTTGTAACATGCCAGGAATACTTGTTTTAATGGACTTCTCAGTCTGGGAGATATCTTGTGATCTATAAGCTTCTAGCACGGCATCAAGCTGGTTTTACGCAACCCTCTCCTCAGCTATGGTCAAAAGGTAAGGCTCAATTCATGACATTCCTCAGCCTCAGGAAGTGAAGAAAGATTGGCCTTTTCAAAGGAAAGCCATCACTGCTTATCAAAAGTGAAATACAATAAATGTGCCAACATTTGTACTTTCATTTTTCTTAAGGACACATGAGGAAGACATCAGGAAACACTTTAGGATTTCGGGGTGGATGGGTGGAGTAGAGGAGGAGTAGCAGCATGGATTTCTTTCAGTCCACAGAATGTAGGTCAGCCCACTCTGATGGAAACACCCTGAACTTTTCTTCACATTCTTAGATTCTCACAATTTTGCAGGCCAGGAAATCATGAATTTTAGTCATGGTCCTGCCCCTGGTTTGTCAGGGGACCTTCATGTTTGCTTCTCTCAGTTTCTTATTTTAAAAATCGTGTGAAAATTTTGCTTGTCTTTCAAACTGTTAGTAAGAAGCGATATTATATAAATGTTGAGCAGTATAACTTCTATAAAGCCTATGTCACAATGTAATAAATTAGAGGAGCTTGACTTTCTAATTTCCCAATAAAATACTATTTTGTGAAGTATGTGCAGGATTTATTTACTTCAAAATAAAAGAATTTGGAAAATGTCCTTCCTTCCCCGTATAAGCTATTTTTAACTAGTAATAGATTTATATTTTACTCTATGAAAGTATAACCTATTTTTAACCTCACGTTTTCATGTAAAGTTTATGAACAAAATACTTTAAAACAGGAAATCAGAGACCATTTCCTGTTTTAACAAGGATAATCCCTTGACTAGTAGGCAGAAATATTCAGTCCTCTTTATTGTTAATTAGCACACTATTCATCCTATATTTCACAATTTAATGAAAGAAAGCAAGTTACTGGGAACATTATTAAGTTCAAACCATCTTTCACCTTATTTATCCAGAACTCAATAAAACTGTTCAGTCACAGACTTGCAGCCTCCAGCTAGGTTCCTGCTATTAGTCTTAAATCACTTTTAGAGTTGCAATAACAGTAAGTTGCCAAACTCAAATACACATCCATCTGCATCTGCTCGATAATTTGTCTTACTGGGCAGTCTGGAAGAATTTCAGTTATTTGACCAAAGCTTTAAGGTCTTTTTTTTTCTTGCTTACCACAGAATCAATACTTTCTAAATCTACAAATTACCATTTGAAAAATGTATCTGGAAAAACATTGAAGGGCCAGGGTTTTCTTTCTTTATGGGAGAGTAAGATGGTCTCTAAAAAAAACCTGCATGCAGGCAGGTTTAAAAAGGTAACTATTGCTTCCCTAGCAAATAGCTGAATCTCAAAATTCCCAGCCTTAACTATGAGGCACCTTTTCAGAAATTGATTTATTCAACTGAACAGGCCAATCAGGCCTCAACAACAACATAAATAGGGAGCATTAAACATCATTCCGTTTCATCCCTGCATGGAGGAACAGCAGAAAGCTGGAAGTGACAACAGCAACACCGAGCAACAGCCACTCACCCTAAAGGCTTAGTGACCCCTGGGTCTGGCAGCATCAGCCTCTTCATGCAGCAAGGCATCTAAAATATCATGAATGGGAGAACGAAATATCTGTCTGCCCTGTCCAGTGCCCACCGCAGCACGTCTTCTGCATAGGTATCATAATTAAAATAGCAACCCTTAACACTGCTGTTTCAAGATGTTCCATAAACTGATTTTTGAGCTCTTCGCATTTGATTGGAGCGGACACGTACAAGGCTGATTAACTGAATGAAGTCCTCCCAGAGGAGGGCCATAAAGATGATCAAGGGGCTGGAGCACCTCTCCTGCGTAGAAAGGCTGAGAGAGCTGGGGCTTTTCAGCCTACAGAAGAGAAGGCTCTGGGGTAACCTCATTGCAGCCTTTCAGTACTTGAAAGGGACTTTTGTAAAAAAAGAGGGAGAGCAACTATTTGCTCAATTGGATAATGACAGGACAAGGGGGAATGGTTTTAAACTAAAAGAGGAGAGATTTAAATTAGAGGTTAGGAGGAAATTCTTCACTCAGAGGGTGGTGAGGCACTGGAACAGGCTGCCCAGAGAGGCTGTGGATGCCCTGTCCCTGGAAATGTTCAAGACCAGGCTGGATGGGGCCCTGAGCAACCTGATCTAGTGGGTGGTGTCCCTGTCTCTGGCAGGGGGGTTGGAACTCGATGGTCTATGAGGTCCCTTCCTACCCAAGCCATTCTATGATTCGAGTCTTAATCAAAGCCATTTGCTCACTCTGAACTGGCACAAGTACAAAACAGGCGTGCTCACCAGCACAGCCAGTGCCATAGGCTAGGATCAGAGTGGGCAGGCAGGGCTGCAGCACCATGGAGAAGCCGCCATGAGCTGCATGCTTTGGCCACCTGCTTCCTGCTTTACCCAGCAAGGCAGCCACAAATTGCTCAGACTTGCACTTGCCTGTATTTCCAATGCAAGTCCCTGTTTCATGTCTGAAATTGTATGTAAAATCTAGCTAGTGGTCCAAAATTTCTGCTGCTTTCCATCCAAATTTTGTTTTCCCCTTTTAACTGGGAAGTACAATTAATGGCAAGCCCATGCAAAAAAGCTAATATACATTATTCAAAGAAGCCCTATCTCCATATAGAATTTCAGTCTCTTGCTATTTTTCCCTTTCTTAAATGATGCAGTTTTATCCATTCTCACCTGGAGTCACAGACTGTAAATCAGAGACAAAGGGAACGAAACGGACAGAAAACATGACCATGCTCACAGTTAGGTCTTACTGGAACAAACAACAAGGATCTTAATGACTCCCAGAGTTTCTGATGGCCTCAAGCAAACTGCTTTCACAGAGGTGCCCCCTTTGGCTGCATGCGTGGCACAGGTGATTCTAATTTTATTTGCCTTCACTAATGCCATCTGCAACCTTAAGACAGCTGCGCTGAGTTCATTACATACTGCTTCACGGGTCTGATAAGGGCAAGACATTAACAACCATGTTGAAGAAAACTGTTTCAGAGCATAATGAGTTGTCTTTGCTCCGGCATCACTTAAACTTGTCCACACTAGCCAGGCACTACCTTTGATGAAGGAATCAATACTGCCTGAGCTGATGTGTCAATTCAGCTAATCTTAACTGAAAACAACTGCTACTGTACTTCAGATCTACACACACCGGTTTAAGAAAATCCTGTCCAACAACTCTGACCTGCCGTACCTCCCACTGAACAGCACGGCTGACTGTGTCCTTCGCCCCTTTAGATGCAAAGCAAAGGAGGCTAGGTAAAATCACCGCATCAGGGGATGGGAGGCTATAAAAATGAAATTTCAGAGCTCTTCTGAATTCAGGGTATCACTTACTGGCTGCGGTGAAACAAGAAAGTCACTTTCCCTACGTGTAAATAAGTGCCTGTTTTAAGGAACCCATTCAAACAAACTAGTTTAAGTTAACAGTACCACATGCTTATTAAGTCCAAAAGCTTGAGCACAGTTTTACATTTGTATGGATATACTTGAAAATACCTCTGAAAAAGATAATCAAGGAAACATCATTGATACAGGAAATACACACAGGTCATTTTTGCTATTAAAAAGTTAATTTTCAAGTGTCTAGAGCCAAGTTTAAACATTTGCATAATAAAATTCTCCTCTGACAAGGCTTAAGGTTTGTAAGGTTGAAAAATATATATGGACACTGAATACAAAGAACTACTTTTACAATAGTTGTGCATTGTAATGGAGGCTGTACTGAGAGAAATTTCATTTACTCTAAACACTAAATAGCTTACCAAATCACGGGCTGTATTTTATTCTGTGGTATGTTGTCTGATGGTTTCATTCTGTCCCAAAACAACAAGCCCTCCTCCAACTATTCAGTTTGCTGAAATAATATACATGCCTACACAACATTTTTTTTTTTCCTTCTCAACCAAAACCAAAACAAAAAGTTCTTCAGTTCTGCTAACTTTACAAATGCTGGCCAGTGTGAAGGAAGCTGCAATAAAGCTGTAATTTAATTTTGCCAGTAGGACCAGCAATAGGATCCAGTCTTACAATCAGAAAAGGTAATACATTGCACTATATTACAATGTAGGTTCAATAATGCTTAGTAGGAAACAAAAAGAGCAGTCAAGAGAAGCATGGACTACACAGAATTTAAGTGCCTTGCCTTTCAAAAGTTACAGAGATGATAATACATTTTTTAAACCAACTAAGCTCTACTGTTTTTTCTCCCTTAGTCATCAGCAAGGCATGTCACTACTCTCCTGTAACTACGTCCCCCTATTACTCCAATGACTTCTTCCTGGACGGATCTTAGATCATGTCATTGTTTCAGCTAATACTTTTGGAATATCTTCAAGTCTCTCTTCCTCAGAGTGCCCTTTCCCAGTTCTCCACATATGTCCAAGATGCGTCTTCACGTCGTTTCAGAGGTATCTCCTCCCATTGGTATAACTCTCAATTTAACTTTTCCCTTTCTAGCCAACCTCACCCTTCCAATCCTCTCTCCAGTCTTCTGTTCCCATCTTTTCATTACAAAGAGCCATGATCATCCTTCACTCTTAACTGTCTCTTGGTCCACACACACAGGATGTTTTCAGAGGCTGCCACTTAGCTCTTTTTATTATAATCTACAACCCTTCCCTTGTCCCTTCAGCTAAATCATTCACTTGGGTCTATTTTTGCCTCATCTACAGTTACCCTTTCTGGCCAACCCAATACAGCCACAACCACATTATGCAATTCACAAAGTAACACGGGTAGATTTGTTGCTGTTGTACTACCCATCTCTCAGACTCTGGCTTTTAAACACACTGAACTAATGTTGACTGTCCTCACCTTGACTTCTCACCACTGATCTTACTTGCGTGCTCACCCCTTGCCCTGCCACCCCTACCCTGAATAATTCATCAGCCTTCCACCAAGCGTAACATCATTCAGCATTTCCACATGTGCATGCCTGGCCACTGTTCAGAATGATGTGTCTTGTGTAATTCAGAAGACCCCTCCCTCCTCTTCCCCAGGAGGAATTATACCTACCATAATAAATGCAAAGGCATATCACCTAATAGAAGAGCCCACAGGCTTTTCTATTCCTGTTAGTAATTTTCAATTGAGAACTACACAATTGCTAATCTATGTTTCCCACCTGAGTTTAACTTTTCTTTCCTGTTACTTTTTCCACACTTGTTACAGTTATCTCAAAACCAGCCTGCAAAGTCTAAGGGCTGCTAGTATTTTTTACAGCTAGCTTCTGAGCACTGCTATAATACAGCAACAATGCAACACTACAGACAGGTGCAAATGCCACATTACCAGGAACATACTTGGACTCGGAGAGGTCGGAATGCTGAATAGGGCACTACCCCCTTGAAAACCATATAAAAATGCACTATAAGCCAAATGCTTTACAAGGCAGATATAAATCTCACAACACTCCTGTTTTTGAAGAATCACCCTATGTTACGCAGATTGTCAGGAAGAGGCAGGCAATCCACCAATAATTATTCATTTGTCTCACTGGAGAGCCTGAGAGAGTGACGCAGTGACAACCTGGAGACAGCTAAGGCCTCACGCACCACTGGGAAATTCTAATTTCCCTTTGGTGGGCCTGGACTCCAGCTTGTGTTCAAAGAACACCTTCAAAACACACATAGCTCTTAAGCTCTTAACCACTATAAAAGAAGAAATTCATTCAACGGGGAACAATATTTTCCTTCTCAAAGCATTCATAAAAGGGTCTCTTCCTCCTCACAATATTCAGGTAATATTTTAGCAGGACAGTCTTGGCTTTCACCCACCAGTGAATTAGGGCTTTATAATTCCCATAAACTGATTTAAAACCCCTCCGGTTTGTCCCAGGAATCATTTCCCAAAGGGTATAATTTCAGAAGTGGTTCCAGAGGCTTGAAGCACTTTCTTTACGGGGAGAAACAACAAATAGTATTTCTGTAACAGACTATCCTTTCTTCAGAAACATTGGTATCTGAAGGATGTCAGTTCGCTGGAAGATTTTGGAAGCTGGTGGGGCTCCAAAGACACCTTCACTGGGAACTTGTCAGTGATTTAAAGCCATTAAAACAAAAGTGCATCTCTGGAAGAGGCTAATACATATTTTAAAATCTCACTGTGAATCAAATACAGCTAAATTATTTGCACTGGTGATTTGCTAAATGTCACTTCAGAAAGGTGAAAGAAGGCGAGTTTTACTTCTAAGACCAGCTTGCATTCCTGCACATCACTCAGAAGAGAACAACGGAAACGTGACTGAATGTGAGAAAGTACCAAAGTGCAATGTGTGGGGGTGGGGAGAAACACACATACTACAAAAATGTAGTAATTCTCCACCCAAGCATTGCTAGTGAATGACCTCACTGGTTTCCTACATGTACTCCAGCAGCCTTCCTGCCATCACTGTGTTGAGCCAAGCAATGATGTCAACAGTCCACCTGTGAGAGTGATGTAGCCCTCTCGGTCAGGGTCACAGAGAACTCGGATAAAAGCTGTGCCAGTGTTAATTAAATGCACCTCTTGTTTCACTGCTGATTTCCTCTGATAAGGTTCAGCTCATTTTTCCTGGAAAGACTTCCATGCTGAAAGGGAACCACAGCCAACTATAATACAAAACAAATATTACTTAGAGAATATGAAGACAATACACTACATATTTAGTTAAGAAAAAAAAACAAAGTCTGACAGTTCTAGGAAAAATACAAATCTAATTAATTTACACATGCTAATGACGAGGCTAAACTACAAATGCTAGTTAATGCAGATAGCTTATTTTTCAGCAGTACTTAACTCTTCTGTTTGTAATGCTCCTCCCAATTCAACTGGAGCAGATCTCTAACAATCTACTTTACCACCGATAAGTTCTGACAGGTTAGAGTGAGAGGAGCTTGTCCAGGAAAAACATGCTTTGAGAACGGAGTTCAGCATTTAATTATCATCAGAGTTACCATTACAACTTTAACAGACAAATCGTCCAATAGCATGTGTTGTGCCATCAGAAAGACCTCGGCTGTAAGAAGACTCCAAGCAGCTTAGCTATTAAGGATCCTTTTCCACTAATACAATTATCCAGCAAATAATGAAAGAAAAAAAAATTCCCTCTATAAAGAGATCTAACCCACTGTCATGACTGGATGCTTTCACCATATGCTGTCACCAGGATTTCTGTAGTCTTTTCTACTTTGTTGATGCAGACATTTTCAGAAAGCTTTATTAGTAAGAGAACTGTCAAAGGAAGACTCAGTTTAGTAATCTTACATGAAAAATATTCCTTCTTGAACAAGCCCTAAGACTTAATTGTTGACAGTAATATACACAAACAAAATCTTGAGCTGGCAAAATAGAATTCTACTTTTGAGAGCACTTTCCTATTACAAGAGTGTGTTTCCTGAAAATTACAAGCATCAATTCTGAAAGGCAACAAGTGGACCTCTTGCCATACTTTTAATTATAGAGAAAGAATTGTATCACAAAGGTGTTAGGAACATATTCGTATTCATTCAGATTTGTAGCAACTGTAAGAGTTCTAAGGAACGTTCTGTCCCACATTCCTTATCATTAGCAGTATTTTCCAAGTAATTAATGATCACTTGCTGTCTACTTACATTTTTTTCTCTTGGGGATCTTATGTCTCTACAGCACCTTACCCTAAAAACTCTTCTAGAACACACAACACTAAAAATATACTACCTACCCTGTTCCTTGTGTGGGAAAAGATCCATGGCTATACTACCTCTCACTAAAGTCAGGATAACTAACTTGGACATATTTTTTAAAATTTCCTTCAACTGGAAATCATATATTTATATGTATGTATAAAATGTCGTTCATAAGAACCGTATTTTTGATTCTAGGTGGCAAACCAAAGATGTGAGGTATGCCTTGAAACTCATTTGGTCTATACTGCTCCTATGAACAGTTCCTATAGATTTATGAGGCTGAACCTCAGCTAGCTTGTGTTGAGGAGGGCAGTGTGACTCATTCAGAAAGCTTAGCCCAAGAACATTTCACTCTGACATCCTACAGAATAGCTCCCTCATGGATTTGAAGCAGTTGCTGCCCATTCTTCATATTTACTCCTTCTCACAACTTTATGACACACAATTTCCAGTTCAAACTTGAATCTAGGCCATGAAGGAGATACTAGAACTTCTGACAAACTGTATTCTGTCACCAGTGATTGAGTCTTACATAATTTAAACATACAGCTGTGCTGGACTTCTGGTGGATTCACATCATGTAGCCACACAGAAGGAAAGCACATCCCCATGTCCAGTGAGTTAAAGTGACACAGCTTCCTGAACTCCAGGAACTCTCCTGGTCAGAAAGTACTTCCTTCCTTGTTTCAAACACTTGATTGTTTCAGAGGGAATTCAGAACAATAGATTAGAAACTTTCAGCCTTTCCTAAGTGTACTGCTACACAAGGAAATCAGGCCGTGCTCTGGGAAGATGAGATAACATTGGGAGAGGACTCTTATCCGGAAATGCAATAGCTTTTGCATCCCTTCTCTAGGACCATCCCATGAATCAGCTACATATAAGTAATAATTCATACTATAAGACGTCAGATGCAGTTCAACTATTGTTTGAAATAAGATGTGCATGGTTAGCAAAGGGCACGAGCAGTAACTTCTCAGATACTTTCATAAGCCATGTCGGGGACAAAATAGTAGGAGCTTCTTAATCTAAAGTCCATACTTTTAAGGAACAGTTAGAAAAAATGGATAATTGCCATTTTTAATACCCCATTGTTTACATCTCTAAAAAGGAGAAAGAAGGTGCTACTACTTCTGCAGTTACAAACCAATGCCTTTCCCACTATAACTTAGTTTTACAGAACGGGCAGAGAGGCTCCTTATAGCTGGGAATGGATTGGGCTCATCAGATACCACAGAAAAGCATTCTTTTTGATCATACCCTTTCCCCCAGCACAATTCCTTTCACGGAAATACACAATGGAAGGAAGACGTAGCATCTACAATATCATCTTAATTTCCTTTTACAACAAGGTCACCCACCTAGTTGATCCAAGAAAGCCAGCTGATGTGATTTTTTTTTTTTTTTGATTTTTAGCAAAGCTTTCGATACTGTCTCTCACAGTATCCTTCTGGACAAAACATCCAGCATACAGCTAGACAAATACATAATAAAATAGGTGAATAACTGGTTGGCAGGTTCAGCTCAAAGGGTAAATGGGCTTACATCAGGCTGACAGCCAGTCACTAATGGGGTTCCGTAGGGCTCCACTTTGGGGCCAGTTCTCTTTCATGTTTTCATAAATGACTTGGATGCAGGACTAGAAGGTATACTAAGTAAGTTTGCAGATGATACTAGATTAGGAGGAGCTGACGACTCCCTTGAGTGTAGAGAGGCCTTGCAGAGAGATCTTGATAGATCAGAGTGCTGGCAATCACCGACTATGAAATTTAACAAGAGCAAGTGCCAAATTCTGTACGTGGTACAGGACAACCCTGGCTATACATACAGACTGGGGGATGAGAGACTGGAGAGTAGCCCTGTGGAAAGGGATCTGGGGGGCTCTGGTCAATGGCAAAACAAACATGAGTTACCAGTGTGCCCTGACAGCCAAAAGGGTCAAATATGTCCTGGGGTGCATCAAGCACGGCATTGCTAGCTGGCTGAGGGAAGCAGCTGTTCTGTTCTACTCTGCACTGACATGGCCTCACCTCAAGTATTTTGTGCAGTTTCGGGTGCCATAACTAAGAAGTATGTAAAACTATTAGAGTATCCAAAGGAGGGATATGAAGATGGTGAAGGGTCTACAGGGCAAGATATATGAGGAGCAGCTGAGGCCCCTTGGTTTGCTCAGCCCTGAGCAGAGCAGGCTGAGGGGAGGCCTCATGGCAGCCTGCAGCTCCCTCACGAGGGGAGCGGAGGGGCAGGCGCTGAGCTCTGCTCTCTGGGGACAGCGACAGGACCCGAGGGAACGGCATGGGGCTGGGACAGGGGAGGGTCAGGCTGGGGGTTAGGGAAAGGTTCTGCACCCAGAGGGTGGTCGGGCACTGGGAGAGGCTCCCCAGGGCAGTGGCCATGGCACCGAGCCTGACAGAATTCAGGAAGCATTCAGATGACGCCCTCAGACAGTTTGATTTTTGGGTGGTCTTGTGTATAGCCAGGAGTTGGACTCAAAGATCCTTGTGGGTCCCTTCCAACACAGAATATATCAAGATCAGGTAAATACAGTTATTTAAAGGCTGCAAATTGAATAATCAAAGGAAACAGACATGTAAACATATATATATATATAATTTTTTTTTCAGGATTAGGGTGCCTATGTACCTCAGACTAAAAAACATCAGAAACAGGAACAATGGGAAGAGTCATTGTCTCAGACCCCGTAGTCAGAGCTTTTGTATATTACGTTTTCCTAATTCTCTTTTCGTATCAACATAGAGCTACACAACATGGGAGGATAAAATTATTATAAAAAATGAGGACTCACCTGGTTCTATACATTTTTAGTGACAAAGGGGAAATGCACTTCCCTATCAAGCTGGATCAGAAGTAGGGGAGTAATCAAGTTGAATGCTCAGCACTCACCGTTCCTACCAGAGGGTAGATGAATCCAGCTCCAATACTGGCTCGCACATCACTAATCGGCAAAATGAAACCAGTGGGAACACCCTTCCTCTCAGGCTGATGGGAGAGGGATAGGTGAGTTTTTGCCATGCAGATGGGAAGATCTCCAAATCCCTAACAGAAAACGGAAAGAAAATGAGAGAAAAATGCTTTTAAGATTAGAGAAAACACAGAACACATTTTCACTTTGCAATCAGCATTTCTATAAATCCTAAAATCTATATAAAGCAACAATTAACCTCAGTTCCTTAACATCTAATATTTCAGAAATGGACAGAATACTGTATTTTACACACTATTGTCTTTCAGCTCAGCTTTCAGCTCAGCTGAAAGACAATATGTCTTTTCAGCCCATACCTCCAAAGAGACTTGCCTGTAGTCATACACAGTTATTTGAGAGGATTCTCGCTCTACAGTTAGGTACAAAAGGTGCCTACACAAGAGTTAGTGTGTGCTATTTTCAGAAAAGGGTGCACAACAAGTACCACACTGAACAAGAAACCTACATTACTCAATACAATTCCAGAAGGGCACATCGCTCTAGACAATACTTCTTTCTGGGACTTAGTGACCTAGTTATATACCTAGACTGGGATTCATAGCCCCAAACTCTCTAAGAGTACCAACATCTTCTCAAGGGTAAAAACAAATGGCTCATAATGCTCACTTTGTTTTTAAATAGGACAAAAAGTGTAAGGTGATGGCAGCCACTTTACTTATGACAGTGCAGCAACTACTCAAAAAGTAGGAAAAAATCACGGAAAGGCCATCAGGAGCTTTCCCAACACGTTGTTTCCCAGGTTATCAATTAACCTTTAGTCAGGCACCTTCCACTCTTCTGTTCAATGCCTTAACAAACAGGGATGCAATTCACAAGGCCAGGAGGAGAGGCAGCACTGCAGGGAATTGACTCTATAGCTCAGTCCTGACGACAATCCTTTAATGACATTGTGAAAATATTTCCTAATACTGCTAACACTTGGACTAAAAGTGGATTAGAGAATCACAGGGGGAAAAGATAAAGAAACGGATTATTCTGCTTCAAGTAGACTAAGTAAGCTTCTTTTCCATCTAGAAAATCAAGTTCATTCTCAGTAGATTTACATTATAGAGAAGACGGCTATACTTCTGCTTGTCTGACCAATTTGCTGAAGCATGCTCAGGAATTTTTCCATGACACATCATCCATAGTTTCTATTTTCTGACAGAACGGCTCCAGCCATGTTTACTTGCAGAAGCTGTTACGTTTACAGAAATATATTCACCTCTCCACATGGTTTCAAAACTGTTTTCAAGCTGTAACAAAGCCCACTCCCGTATGTTTTAGGAACAGTGACCTATTTCACCTTCTAGCATTTATAATCCCTTGAAAATAACATGAATGAAAGCAAACAATTTCAAAGTGTTGGGAGCTTTGTTACTAAAATGTATAACTGTGCACAGGTCTTTTGTGTTGGAAAACTCATTTTTTGAAGGAACAAATGAACATTCATACGCTCATTCTCCAGCGACTACTTTTGCAGATGTGCAGTTGACACATTTAAAGCAGTAACCCTAAATTACCACTCTGCATAGAAAGCGCATTTCATCAGCAACCTCAGAATGATTCCAACCATCATTCATATCTTACATAGATATGTATGAAAGTTATAGGAAGATAACTTTCAAGGTGAAAACCATTCTGTTCAACCTAATCTAATCCACAGCAATCCATACTGACCTCCACAGTTCAACATCACGGGTAAACTCATGCCTTTTAGCAAGGCTAGTCTAAACACTCCGATTTGAGAATCTTTTTACCACCTCAGGTCTCTTGAGACTCTCATCTAACAGGTAACTGACCATGTAATTCACTGGTGTTCTTACCTGCCGGGTGTAACGATCAATTTGTGACTGTGCAGCAGGAGACAATTCTATATCTTGAGCTCCATACACCTTCTGAGCAATGATCCGTATTTTTTCAACAATAGGAAGCTGCAGAGACAGAGAAACAATACAAGTATGAACACAAGCCAAGAGAAACTAGAATCTTATTTGTTGAGTGAGAAATCTGAATCTCTCATTTAGGTTCATCCTTCTTAAACAGGCTTGCTAACAAGCAAAGGACACTCATGATGGATATGATGCTCGGCTACAGGTACATGAATTAGAATCATGATGTCAGCTACTCCATCATGTAGGATCTGTACTATTTGTGCATTACAGAGTTGGCAGCATGAAGTCACTAAACTCAGCTCCAAATGCTATTAGTATCCACATCACATTATTAATCTCAAATTGAATATGTGTCCTGCCCTTACAGCTTCCACTTGAAGGCAGATTCAGACTTTCATATTTAGGCCATTGGAAATCTTTTCACAGATTTTCAGCATACAGTTTTTTTGTGGAGAGGTCAGGCGTTTACTTTTTGTGCCATCATCTCTTTAGCGTAAATTCTCATTCCTTTTGTTTTGCATGGCCTTGAAGACAACAATTATGACCCCTATAGCCTATTCTAAACAAACCAACCTCTTCTGCTTCTTTCAGTGTGAACAGGACGATGAGGGATAGACTGCACTAGTTCAGCTACTTCAGTGCTGACCACAGATGGCCAGAGACGCATGCGATACCCCAGGGGACACCTCACCTGTAATTTGTACTCGAACATATTTAAGTCACAACACACGCAGAAGAAATGCTGAACAAAGAGACATCGCTTGGGAACAAAGACTTGGTAATCTCAAGCAAGTAATACACAAAAGGCACCAAAACACACGAAGTATTTAGTTTTATTCCAACAAGTGCAAGTAGTTGGCATGTGAATAACAGACTACCCAGCGCATTTATAGGAAGTTCCACAGTTAATCATATTTTTGCAATGCCTATCTAGAAGTAATGCTTTTTTTTTTTTTTTCCTGCAAAAATGCATCAGTTGAAGGGCCTGGGTCAGGCTGACCTTTTTTGTAGTTATGATTAAATTTTAGAAAAATGAAATTTTCAAGTAGTCTGCCTTTACATTAATGAAGACCTCCAGTAACAGAGACATCACAAGACAAGAAGCTTGCCAGGCTTTCAAACAGCTTAAATATAATACAGCTAAAAGCCAGTAAGTCTCAAATAGAATCCCTCCCTTACATAAGAAATTTCAGAGAAGGGTTTAAAGATGTACCACAAGACACCTTCTGAACATGCTGACTACATGATTATTGCACCTTAATTGGGTGGAATGATGTCATGTTCCTGACTTCAGACTTTTTAAATAAATCCAAGCAGGGCAATAAAATCTAATGAGGATTAGAGATAACACACTGCGAATATCCTGGATATAATTCCTGGCAGCATTAACCTGAGTAGAATACCTCAGTGACATGGATAGCCATCAGAAGACGAAAATTCCTCCAGGTTGATTATAAAGTACATTCATGCCCGCTGCAGTCTAGAGGGCAGTGGAAGAAATGCAAAACACATTTGTTAAGCTTGCCCTTTGGGTGCTTTTTGCTGGCAGTGAAGAACTAACAGAAACAGCAAAAGCAAAGGCAAGAGGAATTCCCCTACTCGTTATCGGTAGGCCAACATCAAAGCTAACAGCTTTCTGCTTAAATCTCAGTAAATGCATTGAGATGTAAATGCTCATTTAGATTCAATTTGCATTTGCCTCAAAATATTTCAAACTAATTTGACAGTAGCATAATTACTATGTCCTCAGCCTCCTTCCAGCAACTATAACCGTAGTTTCCAAACAGACTGCAGCAGGGTTCTGGCTAGCATCACCACAGACTGCTTTAACGAAGGCAGGGGCACCCTGTCTCCCAGGATGTGCTACGCTTCTTGCATGACTGAACCTGAGCTGGACAGTGCGACTGTATCCTACAGATTTATTTTTATTTTTTTTTTTTTTAAAAACATCATCATCATCATTTTGGAAAATTTTCAAGCCAGTAACCACACCTCAAATTTTGCAAATTTAACCTCAAAAGAATCACCAGTTGGAAAGCAGATGCAAGAGTGTGACTGGCAAACAAAACTGTTTTTCTGAGACCGCCACATGTATATGTCAAGTGGGTGAGGCAAGCACATGATGTTATAGACGAGTTTGAGCCTATTTAACCTCACAACGCATGTAGATGAGACTTGGCTGAGCACAACCCAGACAGAAATCAGCAGGGAGGCACACATTAACACAGCCCATGTATGTGCACACTGTCGGAATATGCTTCCTTCCTGAAGTTTCAGAAGTAAGCAGAAGAGTCCATTATACTGTGCTAAGGATCCACCTGCTTCTTAGTATTTAGTGGGATCTTCAAGGGATCATCTGTTTAGAATCATAGTGTGTAAGAGCATTTTGAGCTAAAAAGTTTTCTGTGTGTCAGTTAGCAAGCAATATTGCTGGAAAATTTAATTTAAATTTAACTTACAAAAGTATTCTCCAAAAAAAAAAAAAAGCCACGTACTAGATTATACGAGAAATACAAATTCATTTCAGGTGAAAATAGCATAATGGTACTTATTAGAAAAGAAGTCCTTGTAATTCAAGAGGGTTTTTACGCATTCGACAAAGTAAAACTCTGGATGTTTACAGGACACTTGTAGGAACAATTCTACATTGTTCTTGTCTGGTCTTTATGGGCAAGTTTAGCTTTAAGTTCTCAACAAATCTGTTGATTAATCTGCACTTTACCGTGGAAATACTTTCACTGATGGGAACAAGGATCCACCATATGTAGCAATGCTTCACAGTGCTAACTCATATGGAAAAGAGTTTAGCTGAATTCAAAGGGGCTGAAAAATAATTTAGTACCTAAATAATTAAGATATTTTAAGCAGGATTTCTACTCCAGCTGATACCGAGCTTCTAAAAAATCTTGTGAGCTACCTAGTCATACCTTAAACACCTTGGTCAAATATCTGCCAGCAGAAGCCACATCTCTCAGGCATTTAGGAAAAATAAGTTTTTCTGTATGTCATGTATTTCATCCAAGAATTTCCTACAATAGCCCAGGGCATTCCTGAACTAGTTGTTCATTCACGCTGTGGAGTTCCCTTCCTTGGAGATCTCCAAAAGCCATCTGGACATGATCCTGGACAGCCTGCTCCAGCAGGGAGGTTGGACCAGATGACTGCCAGAGGTCCCTTCCATCCCCAGCCAGTCTGTGATTCCTACTCTCAAAGGACAATGCATCACCTTCAGCAGCACTGATGCAACTGTTTGCAAGTCCTCATTAAAACCTTCTCAATGAAAGGAGAACAAAAAGTCCTGCCTGGATGGTGTGTGTTGAGCTGCACCTTTACAAACACTGACTTAGCTCCACAGCACCTCTGCTAACTGACCTGCTATGGTGACAATGATATTTATAAAATGTGCAGACAACTCATGTGTCAAAAGTATGTAAGATTTAGGATCAGCAATAAAAGCTGTTCCTGTTTCATTTCCTTTAAGGAAGGTTATGAATGTTATGCAACTAAGTAAATTTAAGTAGAGGACAGGTGACAGCTACACAACAAACAACATGAATTTAGACAAAAACTGACTTTTATAGAACGCAACCATGTATTAGTACTAATGCTGATGGAACTGTGGCTTCTTCAGAGAATTCTTTTCAAATTCAGTTTTAACTTCTCAAGAAAAAGGTGTCATGAAATGCTCAAGGTAAACGTATACTGAATGTAAGAAGGTGCTACAGGGCCACACTGTACGAATATCTGCTGACAGCTAAGTAGCTTTGGTGTTGCTCTGAGAAACAGCTGATCATCCCAGCCCTACTAGAGGCAATATGTGTTTCTGAAATCTCGCACATGCAGAGCTACCAAAGCCATATGCTCCTTCTGAGGCAAGCACAAACACACATGCTTGTTGAGGCTGCCAAGCACCCACACCATAAACAGGATTAACTCCTTGGCTAAAACCTAACAAGCGCTACAGCAAAGGCGCACAAACTGCTTTCACAAGAACAGTATCTGTGTAAGCAGTACATTTCAATATTTGATAGAGAACAATCAAACCGAGAAAGCAGCAGTAATAAAGAGGAGAGTCTGTCATTCTCAAGACTGAGCTGACTATCCAAGATGAAATCACACCATTGTCGTCATTCAGCCATACTGCTGCTTCCAGGCCACCTCCCTCACAAGACGTGATGTTAGTACAAATTAATACTGTCTATACACAGTCCTCAATCTTCCAAAACTATCATCGACATACTTTTTACTACAAGGTAATATACTACAGCTTTAATTTATGCTAGCTTTTTCTAACATTGTTTTCACTCTTTCTCTCTTCCTTCAGTCAGAACAGCAACCTGAAAATTATCATCTTCCCAAGTGGAGCTTACAAGGATTTCCAAGGACAGCAGACCAACTTACATGGCCCCTCCTTGCTCCTCCCTCACTCTGCTGCTCACACTCACCATTGTGGCAGTGCAACCGAGAGGGCAGCACCACTGTTTGTGCAGCTGCACATACCAGAGAAAGCGAGCCAGGCTAAAACATAACACAGGAAAAAAAAATATCGCTATCTTAACCCAAATCAGTTTGCAGATCCAGTTTACTATAACGACAAATAGTGACAGATATGGTTTAAACCTCATCACTGCAGAAAGAAACACTCAAAGTGTTGGAAACCAATCACTGAAACATACCAGCACAGAGAGTGCAGCAGGGCAGGGACGCTCTGCTAGCGATGGGATTCTTGACATTGGTCTTGTTGTCAAAAGTTGGTACTACGTGAAATGAGACATTCACATTATCAGGGACCTGGCTAGGGACTGTGCTTTGGATTCCCATCTTTTGCACCCACGTCTGGGCACCTGAATTTATGACTATAAGCTCTCTGGTTACTGAAGAAAGGAGTTTGTCTTCTTAACTGCCCAAAGCCAATCTCAGAGATTGCTAAAAACAACTCCTGGTCCTTCCTTCCCTCCTTCTGCTATTAAACACTCCTGACTCTTCCCAACCAAAACTGGATCCAACAGAAAACATCCCTGAAAAGCCAGAACCAACAGCTGTAAGTTTGTAGTCAGTCTTCATTCTCTGAAGTCTCAACAAATGGCACAGCTACTACGAGAAGCACTGGTGTTATCTAGCTTAAGTTGAATACCTGAATTCAGTCAGTGTACCTCTGTCTGAAAGGATCTCTTCACAGTTATGACAAACATTAAATTTAAACTAATTTATTACCTCAGAAAACTTAAGATTTGCTGAAAAACATGCATTTAACCAGAGAATATAGAAAAGCCACTCACTGCACCATCACTTGCATCACACATTGGATACTTCAAGTTCTTTAAACATTCGCTTCAGTCCCACTGCCTATAATACTGCCACTAGTTCATTTACATGATCACCAACCTCTGGATTTGTGTCATAACAAATTCTTAAAATAGTTTAAAATTCAAGGCAGTGGCACTTTTAAAAAAATAAAAAATTATGCATTCCCTGGAAGCGATAATAAAGAACTAGTGCTTTCACTTAGCACTGGTTGACTAAGTGGAACAGTATGCAGACATCACTCATTCCTCTCCTTGGGAACATGGCCAAATGAAAACATATGATGGGAGTATGGCTGAAGGTGCTGTGTGGGGTGACAGAGTGCAGTGCTAAAACAATAGCTGACTCTGCACATTCAAACTCCTACTTCTAGCTTTTCCCTTGGATAAAATAAAAACACATTTATTAAAGTATCTGTATATTCTGGTTCCAGAAGATCTGTGGCTGACAGAAGGATTCCCAAGTCTCTAGCACTCTTCTTCCTTTGTTGGCACAGGAGGAGATTTTGTTTTTTAATTTGCGGAAAAGCATATTCAGTCAAGTTAAACAGTTTGTGAATCAACACCTAAGCCTGTGGCCTTAGAGATTTATATTCCATTTCCCCAGCTTTGAAATCCCAGCTGTGCTGGGAAGAATATTGATTCATGAGAAGAATAGGAAAATAATAAAAACAAACATAAAAGTGCAGTGCCGTCACGGGCCTACACACACCAAAAAGAGATGGAGTGGAACAAAGATAGCTTCCAACCCCAGAACATCCCATTCAGTGAAAAAAAAAAGTGTCCAGACTCCACCAAAATCCCTTTGATGGGAGTGGGAGAAGAGGCTGGTACAGCCCTGTGGGATTCCTCTTTAATGTGGCTTTGTTGCTAAATGCTCACTAGCAGTGGGGTGGGGGAAGTAGTTTAAAGACTGGTGCATCCTGGAGGTAAGCACAGCTGGCATTTCAAGATGGGAGATGATCTTCATTGCCTGTTAGGAAAAGTTTCTGTAAGGAGCATATATAATTTTATTTTTATTTATTTATTTATGCTACTCCAGTAGTGCTTAAGGACATTCCATTGAGTGTCTATACCTTGCTGAACTGTGCCTTATGAAGGACTTAAAAACAGAAGTTATTTGCCTCCAAGGCAAAGAACAGAGGTATACTGGGACGATGAGGCAGAAGACACATGATGGATGGTTTCCACAGCTTAGGTTATCAGTGGAGGGTGAAGAAAATAATCTCCCCACTTCCTAATTACATTGGAATTAAAAAGGTGACCAGTTTACAAACGAAGAGAAACATCATCTGCCTGGGGTCTTTTTCCTGGAGCTCAGTGTCCTCAAAGGCAGGCCCTACGAGCCCCTCTTGACTACCCTCCTCTTCAGGCCACTGTCCTTCCCTTGGCTGTATGCACACCCTGGTTCGTTGTTTTTGGAGACTGCTGGCAGTGGATGGAACCGAAGCTAATGCACACAGAACTGCTGCTAGCAGTTTCCTCTGTTTTGGTGCTACCCTTACCTTCTGATGGCCCATCTCTAACAGTTGAAGCTACAACTGGAAGAAATGAGTGCACACCATACTGCCACAGCACAACAGAGGCAGGGGCAGCCAAAACGGGAGGCTGAGATGCTCAAGATTTGCCCTAGTTATTACTATGCTCCCAGCAGGGGAAGGAAAATACTGGTGCTGAAGCTGTTAACTGCTTGAATACCTCCCCAGAAGTGCTGCTTAGCCTCATTCCCCATGGATGGCTTCAGGTTGACAAAGCTCTCCTTTGTTCTGCAGGCTGGACAGGCTATTCAATGCACTCAGCCAAAATATTTGTGTAATCAACTTCCACAGTACAACCTGGAATTATTTTCACTTGTCATATTTCTTAAAGGCAAAGCACTAGCAAAAAATAGATGTCATCTGACAAACCTGGAAGTCTGGAACAACCCCTTCTCCTCCCTCCCCTTCATTACCTTCACGCTCTTCAACGTAGTTTTCCAACACAGCATAAATCAGTGACTTGAGGTACTTCAATCATATTTTGCCGTGTTGTTTTAAAGGGACAATGCTAACTCACTGACTGGCCCTATTTGCTGATCCTGCCTCATGCCATTTGCCTGTCCTTCTCCTCTCTTATCTCCTGGAGTGTTCACCCACCACGTTCCCAGTGCCTTGTAGGAAGGGGCAATGCATCTCAAAAACCCGGTGCCTGCCTTCGTTCAGACCTATGGTTAATACCCCCTGGTTGGGGAGAGCTGCTGCAGTCATCGAAGAGTTCAACAAAGGAGGAAACAGAAGAGACCCCAAGCATTCCCCTCCCAAAAGCAGAGAAGTCTCACTTCTGTGAAGGACGGAAGGTTCCCCACCAGGCATGCACCAGTGGGGAATATAGCTTACCTCCCCCACCACACCAAGAACAAGCACTAAAGCTAGAGAAATTTGGGAATGGGATGCGTATGTTTCCACCCTCTCCTATCCTCCCCATAGTTATCTAAACTCACTTCTAATGGGTCAGTCAACTTTGAGTAATAGCTTTCTGCTGCAGCTTAAAGACCCATACTTCAAGAAAAGTGAACCCAGAAAGGAAGTCAACAGTGATAAGAGTTGATATTTTGATATTTTCCATATGTAGCAAGAATATATATATATGTTTTAAAAAAGCACAAATTATTTCACAGAGTTCAGGAGGCCTTTAAAACAAACCCATCCTACAAACGCTAAAGAGAAACAGTTGGCAAGAAACTGATTCAACAATAAAATAAGAGGGGTTAGTTTGCACTGGAGGCAAAAATTCATATTAAAACCACACATTGCTACACTACTTACTACAACTACTAATAATAATTGTTTAAACTATATTATAAACTCTGAAGCCTATTATATAAAAATCTCATCCTTAGTCATGAACAACCCCTCCCCCTCGCCCCCAATTCCTAATACTGCAAGCATTTCATAGCATACTGTATCTGTTTACGTCCTATTCTTATACTTTTATAGTGACAACAGAGCAGGGGTTACTTGTCAGAGGCTGCTTTTTGACACCATTACATATATATGCTCCCCAAATAATACATGCAGTATTCTTTTGAGTACCCTCAAAGTATGCTTGAAGTTTATTCTGTTCTCATTTCAGCTCCTGAAAAATATTTGTTCATCTAATACCAAATGTCAAACGAACCCTTACTAAAATCAAAGAGTATTAAAAAAGTACAAACACCAGCTAGTAGGATAAAAACAAAAGCTTGCCTGCTTAGAGAAATAAAGAAAATGTGAAAAGTAATCTAAAAGTGAGACAGCACTGTGTCATGTAGAGACATCTCAGGAAGTTTAAAACAGACCAACTGAGATGCTTCAGGGAATATAAGCAGACAAGCACAGTCCTCTAATTAGACTAGCTCGCTGTGATACTCAACAGGACCACTTAGTTGAGCCTGAGTCCTGAACCCATACAACTGTGTTGTGTCCACTGTCCAGAATCGCTCATTCAGCACATGCTTGGATGTTACTTGACAACACGGTACAAATGTATAAACATAACTCAGGATTCATAAAAAAGGGAAAAGTCTGATCCTCAGCTTTTTACTTGTATTTGACAGATAGAGGGAAAAAAAAACACCTTTCTCGTTCTTCTCACATGATATACATTTGTAAACACCTTTCAGCCTTTGTTTTCAGATGCATTCGGAAATTACAAAAAGCACTGCAAAAAGATATATGTCATTTGGAACAAATCCAAAGAGCACTCAGTTGTCCTGGGCTACCCTGTAATTAGAAGGCACACTGACTATCAGTAATATAGCTTGCTGCAACCTTTGGTCTGACTAGTAGAAAGAGTTCTAAAACAGTTTCATACGTAAGGGAGTTGGAATTTTGTTTCTGAATACTGAGGGTAATGTTTTCTTCAAAACATCAAAATGTTGAATGAATCTTTTGCGGCTTCTACCTTTTCCTACAGTGGTCTGTGCTGCTGGGAGTTGTTCTAATTATAGACAGTTTTGGAAGTAAATTCTGATGAATTTTTCCAGCCTGAAGAAAATGAGACGCGTAGACATCAAAGGACTGAATGGAGATGTGGATTAAAGGGAAGAATGGAGGAATCTCCAAAGACAGAGATACGAATGAAGGGGAAGAATGAAGGGAAAGAGAAAAACCCACAAACCCCAAACTTGAGGCAACTGAGACTTGAAAGTATTCAAGCAACTTGATAAATCTTTTTTCAGCAGTTCCAGCAGTTGCTACAAAGACAAGGGACAAAACTACGTCCTTGCACTTAGACCCCCTTTTAGGCATAATGACAGGAGAAACCATGTGTCTGAATCCCATCTCTCTTTTGTTTCTTGACTTTTCTTTCATGGATACCCCCCTTTGAACACTAGAATTCAGCCCCCAAAACGGCTGCATCAAAAAACCCTATTACAACCATAATTAACATCTGGTTTTCCTTCATGTTTCTATGAGCATAGTGAGTAAATGACCTACCATACCTTACAAATGACAGAACTTGTATTTCACTCCCCTGCCTCCAAGTTGCTTCAATCCCCATCCTTTGCCCAGTAAGAATGAAACAGAAGCCCGAAATTGATATTTTAGTATTTTTGTTGGCCCGAATTTATTTTTTCCCCATTACTTTAAGATTTTTATATGTTTTTATAAAATCCCTTCAACATGTTTTGAGGCTTATACTATTTGTTTTAAGTTACAGGATATTAAGATGATGTAAAGGTGTGATTCATTCCCTCTGTGCTACAATCACACTGCTTATGCAATACAGCACAAGAAGATGTGCTTGGGAAGGACATTAAAGTAGAAATCAATCTCATTGTATTCCTTCAGAGAGGCAGTGACCAGCCTTACCAATCCTTTCTACTCGTTCATACCACAAGATTCTTAGTTATATAGAATATAGTAACTTCAGAGCTTAAATATGGGATTCATCAAATGCTTGTGTGCTATCTCTGTAACACAAATGTTCCCTGGGGAAAACTACTACATGTGTTTCTGAAATAAACTTCTTTTTTTTCATTTTATTATGCAAAAAGCATAAAATGATATCTTTACTTTCCAGAGCATCTCAATTCGAGACAAACTGAGAAAGGAATATTCATTGTTTGGCTGTAAAAGTGTTCCATGGACAAACAGGCTGGAACAGATGCCATAGCACTTACATTCCCAAGGTACTGCCGTCAATTATGTGAAGGCAGTATTTAACACTAACAGGAGCTGGCTGGATTACTGACATTTGGGAAAACAGTGTGGGAGGTGAAAAGAAGAAATAAAATGGGTGCAATTGATACCAGGTACGTATCAGGGAGGAGATAGACTGAAAGACAACAAGTAGGACACATCTACCTCAGGCTGAACTTTTTTCTGGCAAGAAGAATCAAAATAGGAACTTTCAGCCATTTAAAAGAATGAAACTAAGGTTCTGCTGTTAAGAAATAGCACTCAAACTTTTTTTTTTTCTAAAAGAAACTTAAGCAGCACTGTCAAGTGGGGAATAAGATCTGAAATTTGACAAGGGCTGCGTTGGTGCCAGAGAAGTCTATTTTGCTGCCCAAATTTTAACCCACCCACCTTCGGATAGTTGGGAAGGTCCCAAGAAATTGTTTATGCAATTTCCCTGGCAGTATGTCCCTCCAAATGTTCTGCCTGTACGTATGGTGGTACTCCAGCTCAGTGCTTTCAGGGGCCACACAGCCCTTCTTTGCAAGCTGCTCCTCCTGACAGGCTCACCTTGCCGTGACGTGACCTTGCAGATGACTGCAATAACAAAGCTTCTAAGACACGGAAAAAGAGTCACCATCTCCAGCAGAGATAGGATTGAAACTTGGACCAAACTATCCTTTGTTAGGTTATCTAACAGCTAAGCGTGTTAAACACAAAGCCTGACCAAGGATCAGAGAAACAATGATAGGTGGAGGAACCCTAATGATGTAATCAGTGAAAAAACCTAATCAGTGGTAATTACAACACACTGAATCGGTTGTTTCCTAAGGCCATCCAAGCAGTAGGATGAGACCATTGTCCCTGGTGAGAAATCCACCAAGATGAGTCAACAGGAAGACACTTTCCTCAGAAAACTTTACAAACTAAAGAGGTGACAAGTACAGAACTCATTATGCGATGCAGCAAGAGCTGTATTTTGGGACCATGTAAAACTTTCTTTTTTTTTTTTTTTTTTAAACAAATGGGAGATTTTTGAAGGGGAAAGGAAATAATCAAGGCCAATTGGAGAAGAACAGCTGTAGAAAAAGGATAGAGGGAATAAAGTACTGGTTGAATGTTAAGGGTGGCTGATCAGCAGCTCTTGTCTGACTGAGCCCTGTGCTTGATCAGCACAATCGGTCCCCTACCCTGTGTAAATCTGATTTCTGACTGCTTTCTGCGTGGCCTTGCTGTTTGCTCTGCACGTGCAGGTGTGAACACCACAGGCAGGAGCAGAAGTCTGTGTGCCAGCAGCTGGGTGAGCCACGGCCTCAGGGCTCCTGGGTGCTGCTGCCAGTGGCTGGAGCAGGGCAGGGGGCCACTGCTGGACTGGCTGAGGGCCCAAGACCCACAGCGGGAGTGACCCATGCATTGTGGGGCCACGCTGCAGTAGCAGACTCCAATCCTGATCAGTGGGAGAGGGGGAGCAGGATCAGGCCACCCATGCTGTGGGCATGCAGGTGGGTGCTGGTAAAGACAGAGCTTTCTCTCTGTGTTAACTTGCGTGCCTGGACAGATGTGCAGTGCACCCATGCTATCTCTAACACCTTTCTCTTGTAGGCAGTGAATGTTTCAGAGAGCCACAAATCGGTGCAATACCTACGACCGTGAGACAGTAACTGTATTTCATTTTACATGATTGTCAGGAGAAGCTTCATGACTTGTATCTTTGTGAAGTCTCCTACAACAGTTTGTAGGTGTTTCACCTACAGATATATTTTTATGCTAAACATGACCTTATCAAAAATATTCAATGCACTAAGTAATAAGCACTACCAGTAAGTATCCTGCACTACCGATTAGACAAGCAACAAAGATTGCTTGCTCTCTCCAGGTTTTATGATTTTAAGTCAAGCCCCTTTCCAAGTATGCTAGATAGCTTTGTTGCAACATTCTTCTCATTTTAAATCCAAAACTGATGTAGCAAGCATTCATAAAAGAAAAAAAAAATCTTACCTCCAAGCTGTAAAGATATTTGAAACTGTTTTTCTGATTGGCTGCCTTTTCCACAGCTTGAGCTAGTTTTACTGCTCCTCTACCACCATCCGACCAGTGATTGCAGGGTACAGCATCAAAAGCTCCAGACTGCTTTGCAATCTCACACACCAGATCAATCTCAGCAGGAGAGTCAGTTCTGCCAACCAAACAATTCTGGTTTGTTTAATTAGTTCTATTTTATAATCTTATACATTTAGCCTTACTCTACATCAGTAGTTTTTATATAAAGTTGACATATGCATAGCACATTTACATGCAGCATGTATACTTGCATTTCAAGGACACTTTTAATAGTTACTATAACTAATTAACATGGACATTAATATTTCCATAACATTATATACTTTTTGTAGCTTTAAAACCTTAAGAACAAGCTAAGGATTTAAAGGATATTCATAATGGAGAAAAAAAATTAAAAGTTCTTCAATACTTCTCCTTTTCTTCATGCCCAAATTGTTTAATTTATAAATCAAGAAAAAGTGTGAAATTTGATCTGTGAATTTACTCACAAAAGTAACAAATGAACAGACTTACTTGAAGACATTTAGAGCAACCACAACAGGAACTCCAAAGAGCTGAGTAATTTGAATCTGTTTCTGTAGATTACAGCAGCCATCAGCTACCAGCTGGAGGTTCTACACAATTAAATAAAAATTAATGGAAATGGTCAGATACATCAAGCCTGCTCCTGCCAAATGGAATGTTTTAATGGGATTTTCCATAAATTAAACTGAACATAAACAGTGCTGATCATGACAGTTGCGGGCAAGTAAAATGTTTCCAGACAAAACATTTTGGTAGTTATTAATTCTTATTTAAATTAATAAGCAACAGACATATTTAAGTGATTACGCAGTGTCCAAAATTTGTACATGAATGCATTGCTCTTTTCCGGGACATGAGAAGACAGTGCAGCTGATGACTGGCTGCCAGTCAATACAAAGGATACCAAAAAGGGTCTGTGGGCAGGTTCACACAAAACACTGGCAGCCCTGTTGCCTGTTCCCCTTTCCCTCCTACTCTGATCAGTGGCTTCCCTGAAGGAGATACCTTCAGATAGTAATACAACAGACACATGTTGCCCCAAAACTGGGGTGGATGGCAGATCATTTTTCTCCTCAGCTACTCTGGTCTCTTTGTGCTCATGTCCTCTCATTCTCAGAGGACAAATCAATCCATGGGCGTAGGAGACACCTTAAACCTCTTTCATATTCAAATGCAGGAAGAATGGACTTGGATCACAGTCCTTTGTGCAATGCCACAGAAACTCATCAATAATGGAAATCCTGCTAAGGTACTCACACATCCCACTGACTTCAGAAGTATTAGACCCACAGAGATGTAGTTTATAAGACTCACACACGTGGGAGACTTCAAAATATAGAGGGTATCACACAACACATCCACTCACTACTTAAGTCAGATATGTACACCTATATATTCATCAGTAAACACAGTTCGGAAAATTTACTACCTCTGAGTTTCTGAAGTGTGCTATTTAATTGATGACGTTAGATACATATTCTAATCTATGCATGTGTCCCAGATAAAAGCACATTACTAGATTTCCTTATTTACTCTATTACTTCAAACTTTGTAGGGCTTGTCTTAATTGCAATAACACACATATCCTTAGCCTGATATAATCAAAAGACTTAAAGTGGCTGTTTGAATTTGTATTCAACCTAAAGGTGATCTGATTGTAAAACTATCAAAATACCAGAGGACAGCAAAGAGACAAAGAAAACAAACTTGAAGAATCTACTTTTGTTTGAAGAATGACATCCAATTCCAGATTAAGCCTGCTGTTTAATGAACAGGTTAAGCTGTCACGAATTGCAGGGAGTGTCTTTGACCCCTGCACCACTACTCTGCCCTTGTGCTGCCATGAATGCCAGAAATGCTTGAGAGGCTATATGACAGACTTGAATGAAGAGCTGATCAGTCTGAAAACTTACTGATCCTCGAAAATTTACTGAAAAGTTATTTTTCAGCTGATTTAGTTTCTCAGTACAATCTACCATACAGTGACACACACAGCACACGCAGGAGGGATAACCATCAAGTGGTTTTTAAACAAAAACTCCTCCTGAAGTTTTGTAATAGCTCCTCTTACCTCTTCTGTGTATTCCTTCTTCAGGGGTGCACCAGCAGTTACCTGGAATAATAATCAGTCATCACAGATTTAACACTTGTCATGATCCTAAGTAGTCAGAAGTGCAGTTTTGCTTGTTTTCTATACTGCCTGGCAGTACAAATATGGCACAAAAAAATCATAGGGTGATTGCAGCCTCTATTTTGTAAGTTACACCGATGCAAGGAGAGTAGCAACACTTCCCACTGTATCTGAGCAGCAGGACACAGGTAGTTACTCAGCAACTTGTTGTAAAACATTTATTAGAGAATGTAATCAGACTCTGTTCTACATGTTTAACGATGCACCAGCAGTGCAAAGACAGTGGAAAGCAACCTCCAACAGTTGGCTGAAGGAACAGCTCTGACAGATAAACAGAAGACAATCATCATCTTTGGGTGCTCTGTAATTATTGCCCATGGCAAGCAATTTCATGCAAGTAACTTCCTCTGCTGAAAAGAAAAAAGGTATGGCAGAGTATGACTGGGGTACTATACTGAGCCTCCCAGGACCAAATATATCAATCTCAGGTACTGGACTTGGTGACTTTTCTCCTAGGCATTGGTCTTGGTTCATTTTATAGCTAGATCCCCATAAAAGTATCTGGCATTCAGTGTGGCTCTGATGTATTACATGACCAAATGAAAGCTCTATACTTGCTAAAGACACAACTCAGACAGAAATAGAGACTGCTATGAGGACGTATTCAAGTGGTATATTTGCTAGATTGAATGATAAAGTACATGACAGGATACCAGCCTGACATACAAGAAAGAATGTTATTAAAAATAAAGGAAACTTGCATTAGAAGTGGACTAAAATGATACAAAGTTATATAATTATGTCAAACTGAAAGACTGAAAATGGAAAAAGCTCAGCTCTACGAGATGATTTGCTGTAAAGACCACCATGCAGTCCAAAATTTTGTGGCTGTGGAAACGGCTCTGGTATTTTCATCCAGTAAGACTGTTTCCCTGGCAGCACCACTCTCTTGCATGCTGCCGGACAAAAGAAAGTGTTTTAAGGAGTTTAGTGTCTGTCTGCTTGGCTAGCAGAGTCCAGTCTGACTGTATGACTGAGGAATACTTCTAGAATCAGTTATCTATACAAGTGTCTTCTTGGCTTAAATAGCAAAAAGTGATATACTTTTGGTACACTGAGAAAACACTTGCACACCTGTACCAATTACCTTTGCGTCCCTGAGGGAATTAACCTGAGTAGACTAAAAGGACAGAAGGAGTTCCCATTATTGCAGTGAAAGAAATCTCAAAACTTTCATAAACAATGTTCCCTACTTCCGCTCACATACTGCAGCATGAACTTTCTTCTCTGTCCTCCTCAGCTGCCAACTTTCCCAGCTTGTGACTACTTCAGTGCACTCAGATATGCTATTTCAAAATGCAGGGAAAAGAAAATACATACATTTCATAGCTTTTTTTCTTTCCTCCATACAAGCAAACTTCCCTCCCTCACAAGATTTAGTGCTTCTTCAGAGCTCTTTCAGTCCTCTTCTTTCATTTGTGCCTTTGCATTTCTGCATTGCTTTTGGAGCTAACAACTATATGATGAGTTAACTCAGAGATGGTATCTAAATATTGTTCCAAAAGCTACCCCCATTGTTTCTTAAACCAAGATATTTTACTTATTTCAAACTTCAGCAACAATTTCATTTTCCAAGAAAGGTGCAAAAACTTACATTTGGCCCACCTCCATGCATCTTCAAAGCCCTCACTGTAGCAACAAGTACAACCACACTGGGAACCAAGCCAGAGGCTCTGCATTTGATGTTGAAGAATTTCTCCATCCCAATGTCAGCACCAAAGCCAGCTTCAGTCACTGTTAAACATTAAAAAACAAAACAAAACAAAACCACACATAAAACATGCTTTCGGTTAAACACTGGGGGATACTTCTACTTTACCATACAGTGCTTTTAAATATACACCAGTACTCAGTTTTGAATGAACTTTCAAATAGAGGTCTATTTACATTACTGAGTCTGATTAAAAAACTATTCCCAACTCAGAAATAAATTCTCTTATTCTTGATACGTACAATATGTCATCGAAAGTAGTCATATGGGGAAAAAAAAAAAAAACAAGCAATCCAAATGAGTTGGAATCAAAGTCTTTTACAAACATCTAGTCTTCCAAAATAGATATTTCTGTATAATTAGATTGATTTAAAATGTTTGAAAATTCTTACAGATGTAAGACTTCCTTACGTTATTCCTTCTCCCTCGATTGCACTGAAGATACGCTTTCTTCACAACTATCATATCTAAATTCCCCTACGTCTGCAGAACTTTTGGTCATCTCTTGCTTTTGTGGCGCAGATGTTTAATTATAAACACAAGCCAGCATCTACAGTCACATCTCAGTCTCGAAGATGCTACTGAAAAGTGAAATCTTTTACAGGACTTCACACAAAAGAGCTGTCAGACATTAATGTACTATGACACAGGAAAAAAATCTGTGCAGAATTAAGATATGCCAGTATTTCTAGTAGAAGTACAGATAAAAGAGAAGGTAATCTGTATTAAATGACAATGTCTTTGGAGATAATTTGCTCTGGTTTGTCAAATATCAATTACTTCAATTGCCTCTTTTAAAATCCAAAGAATTTCTTATTAGGAAAACATAAGCACATTGCAATTCAGAAATTCAAGGGATTAAAACTATTGGCTGAAAATTTGCCCACGTAACTATTTTCCACCAGAACACCCTGAAAGATGGGATCAAAGCATGGCTCGGGAAGATGGGAAGGGACTTCCAGGCAGACAAGCCAGGGTGGTAAAATAGCCCTCTCTAGAGGTTTCTGGACCTGATTCCAAGCAGGGCTGGTAGTGTGCCCCCATAATCCCAAGCAGCTTGCAAAACCTAGCAAATTCCTTTTCAGTCTCTGCCCCTTGCCAGCAGTTTTGACTCTCAAGCTTTGAAGGTGATCACAAGGAGCTGCCTGAACACTTAGGGGCTGGAAGCCTTCAGTGGGTTCAAGGAGGATGAGGAGCAGCTTCCAGATCAGCTCTTGCTTCTGTGGGAGAAAGTCCCTCTCCGTTGGCAGCTGACGGACTTTAGGAAGTCTCAGCCTTCGTGCATTTGTCCTCACTCCCCTGGCCCCCTTCCACCCCTTTCGCCTGGCACAGGCTGAAACAATCGCCTGCACGGCTTGCTCCGAGGGAGGAAATGGCTGCTGGGGCTGGGGGAGGAAGCAAGAGCCAGCAAACAGGGCGGTGGGCATGGCAGGGGGCAGAAACCTCTTGAGATAGTAACTTGACAAGTGTCGTCATTAACGTTCCCCAACATCACTGTAATAAGCGTATTATCTTTCTTTTTAATATTCCTGAGAAAAAAGATATCAAACATGGAAGCAACAACAAGAAAAAAAGGGGGCGGGGGGGAGGTTACACAAACACAATGATTCACAGGAACAAAGCTAACATCAGGACATGTCATATTAAAAGCAGAGCCAGCGATCACGTCTACTTTCCAGTAACCCCCATTCTTCTCCTCCAGCCTCTTACGTGGCTCAGGGTGATGAATGAGAACTCTGTCAGGAATACATAAGCACGATCAATCTTTAATATAAACAACAGATAAACTACCAAGTACTTGAGAGGGTGGGAAAATAATTTGTCTCTTACGAAGGTTGCCAGCATATATACATAGCAGTCTCCTAACGTTTCCAAACAAAGTTTCCAGGGACTTAATCCTTTTCATGCCAAGCTTTTCCAAGGGTCAATTTTCCTTTGACTTTGGATCCCTCTTTCTCTACCTTTCAGCGAGCAAAAAGCAGAGATTTCAGCCCTCCAACAAGTGCAGGAATTGCACACGCAGCACTTCAGGGCTCTGGGGAGGTGCTAGACTGCCTTCACGCAGCCTAAAAAGCCAGGGCAAACACCCAGACGCTTATCCGTTTAGCTGCGCATATTCCTCTCTATTCTCTGCCATGCTTTCCTTTGATATGGGGGGCAAAATACAGACTTGCCTGAACTCAATGCATATGAACAGCCCAAACCCTGTATCAACATCAGAAAAGTGAACAAAACACGTGTGTTCAGCGAAGTGACTGCTACGACACAGAGAACAGGTTTACTCAGTTTGGAGAGGAATATCGGTGCTTTCTCAAACGTGAGGAAGGAAACAGGATGCAGTACAAAAGCTGCCTGGATGAAAGTCCCTAAGTCCATTTTATTTCCTCTGAGGAATAGAGAGAAGATGGAGTAATATGCCAAGCTATTATATTTTAAAATCTTTGTGCTGAAACACTTAATACAATTACTTTCAGATTGTTTCCTGCTTCCAAATTAAAGTGCCAAAGAAAAACAAATACAGACCATGAATGGGAAGTTTCAAGCTAGTCGACATTCAGAGATTATGAGATAAAACAGCTAATCACTTTAAATGAAAGAACAGGAATGCAAAGTAATACGTGTTGTTCTATTTCGGTTATCATTTCTTGTATATGATTTGTCAACAGAAGGTAATTACAGCTTATGAGCGAACCAATGAAGATTTCAGGAACAAACGTCTACCTAAGCATGGATGTGGTCGGCTGCACCTCAGCTGAAGGAAGGGAAGTTTATGATGCAACTACTACTGCATGATTAAACAGTCTCTTTTTATTTTTTAACTGCTTTTAAGAACAACACTCTTCCACGCACTTCTCTTAGTCTTAGACTAGGAGATGCGCTCTTAACTAAGAGTGTGGTTATCTCAGCAACAGCAGTGGCTGAATTCTCCATCTGGAGACCCCCTCGTGCCCTCTGCAATATACCCCAGCTACCCAACATCAGCACCCCACTACCCTGATCCCTGTGGTCCCCCTGAATATCTGCTGCCCAGGCTGTTGCCCTGCAAGAAGGTGGGAGGCTTGTAATAGACACCAGGATGCTGGCATGACGTTAACTGCTTGCTTTGATTTCTTGGCCACAAGCACAGTGGTTGTGATGAAAGTAAAGAGGTAAATGATCTGCCTTCAGCAAGCTTACGTATTTGCACTTCACTGCTAGCCTCAGACTGCAATCTGAAGGCAACATATCCCACCTAGGTCAGGGCTGTTACAGCCCCAGGTCTTGCTTTCTGCTCCACATCTCCTTGCACTTCTAAGACTGGACAATGATCTAGACAGGTACTAAAAGATTATTTTCTGAGCATAATTTTCAGACCATACAGCTCTCCAGACTGTCTCACTACATGGTCATATAAAGTGCAAAACCTAATTACAGAATCACAGAACGGCTGAAGTGGGAAGGGGCCTCTGAAGATCATCTGGTCCAACCCCCCTGCCGGCAGGATCACCTAGAGCACACTGCGCAGGATGGCATCCAGGCGGGTTTTGAATAGCTCCAGAGAAGGAGACTCCACAGCCTCTCTGGGCAACCTGTGTCAGTGCTCTGCCACCCTCACAGTAAAGAAGTGCCCCCTCATATTCAGCCGGACCTTCCTAATTCTACAACTACTCTGTTTGGTTTTATGCTTCAAATGTATAGTCTAAGTATCATACAAACGATAGAGTCATTAGAATGAAAATTAAAAATTAAAATTATGTGTATCAGCAGTGCACTGCCAGTACATTAATTTTCATAATGGCCTACAGGTCAAATCTAGCAATTAATATACACACACATCAGAAATTAATTCAATCAAAATGCTTCAGTAAGTTCAATTTTTTCGTAACGGAAGACCCATGTGAGGGTGACCAAAAACTAAGCTCATTCTCACACACCAGGGTAACTTAGGGAATCTTATTTCAAAGTAACAGTAGGCAAAACATTGCTACAGGGCTTTCTACAGGTCATTTACACAATATCTACTTGACTGAGTTCGACTACCAAAATAACCAATAAACTATAGCTTTCTTTCAGAGCACAAACCTGAAACATCCAAATTAGGTTGAAAACAAAAGGGGGAGAGGAGGAGTGAAAGCTCATAAATGTGAAATTAAGCAAGAGAGATAATAGGAAGCTTGTCAGGCTGTATAAAGTCAGAGCAAGGATTTTCCCTCTGCGCAATTGATGCCACTTGCTGAAGTCTCTAATTCCTCTTTAGGGTTCAGGCAAATGAACAAATCACTCTAATGGTTTTGTTTCTTGTTTGCAATTTCCACAGCCTTTTGATGGAATTATGCCTTGCCAAGCACATCTCGGAATATTTTATCACCTATGTATGACAACAGCTTAAACAGTCAGTGTCATGGCTTAAGCATCTAATCAGATTTCATAGTCATGCTTAATACAAAATGTAATTTTTTCTCCACCTAAAAATGCATCTATCATGCTATAACTGCATAAAGTAGTTCCATGTTAGGCTCACATTTACATACTGCTTAAACCCCATACTGAAAGTGATTTTTTCTAAAAAAGATACTTCACTAACAAAGTAATTTCATGTACACTGAGGCTAATTCCTACTTTAAGTAGCTTCTCCCTAGTCAGCACTTTCTATCAACAAATCAATGTCAAAACAAAATGCTTGCACCACAACGGGCCAAGTCAGATGCATACACATTAGGTGAAGCTTTGGGACAAGAATTGTGAGCTTGGATTCCTGAACAATGTAAAAGGAAATGGAAACTCTGAGCTGCGAGCTGCCATTTACTCCCCACATGTAAACATATCTGTTCTGGTGCAGCTGTCTGCTGGTAAACTCAGGAAAAGAAGAGTTCAAAGTCACAGAAGCACATGAACTGTGAACCTGGATCTCAAGGCATGCTAGCTGTAGAGTACTGATATGTTCTTGTTTAAGTGAAAAATATCAAGGTGCACAACCGCCAAGATAAACTAGGATGATCAGTGAACAGGATATCATATTTTTGTTAGTATAGCTAGGGATGAATAAGCCAGATGTTTGTCCATACTGACTGGCAATTCATCTGATGTGAACTTCCATTATTATGACTGATTTTGGAATGGAACAGATTTTTATTTTTTTCCCCTCCTTTTTTCCTCTTTCTCCCCCCCCCTCCCCCAGCAGGAGATGGAGTTTTCCTGTTCATTTTTTCTTCTGATGCACTGTCAGATAGCATGCAACAACAGCTGGACACAAAAAGTCCAGCACAGTAGAAAACTACATGCAAGTATATTAAGGATGAGCATTTTTCACACCATGAAGAAAATAGCTTCAATTGTCTCTGAAAGTTATATGCTGTTGTCTCTCTCTGTGTCTCAGTGAGTTTTAGGAGAGAAGGGAATAGGAAAAATATTTGCCATTAGTTCGGCAGAACAAAGCTCACTGAGGGTAACAGGTACTTTTCATCCAGTGCTAAAGAAAGATGCCAGGGCAGCGTGTGCTCTGCAGAGGTAAGGGCACTGAGAATGTCTCCAGACTGATCACCAATACAGATCTTAGACTGAACCAGCAGATATGGAAGTTTTGGCATCTTAGGTCAAAACCATCACTAGTGGGTTTTCTTTAGGAAGAAGACCTGAGCAAAAGACATTCTGTTCTCAGAAAGCAAATAAAATGACACTGAAGTCACATTCAATATTAGATTACTATTCACTTGAGACTTTGTGTAGACACCACTGCAAAGGTACACAGACCCACCTGCAGAAGCACCCCCAGCGAGAGATGCTATAAACGCCCAGCTCCTGCCTCCACAGTTACCTGCAAGCTGCAATACTCAGCGCTCAGCAACCAAGACCTCTGCTGATAAAAATTTCTTTGGAGTAAAAAAAAATAAAAAATCTGTAAATTTTCAAATTCTCCACATAGAGAAAATGCATCAGCTGAAAAAAAGATTCGTATTCAAGTGCTCTGCCATCCTACCTCATGACAGGAGCAGTTTGATTCACGTGGCCTTCCTCCAAAGGACCGACTTTTCACATGGCCACGAGTCTTGTGTCGCTCCCTCCTGAGAGGAGCAGGGGGCTTGGCTCCAGGAACATACTTCAGCTAAGTGCCAATTCCCTTCAGACCCCCTAATAAGCTATTTCAAGCTTTTGCTCAGAAACATCTATTTTTACCAAAAAAAGCTAGATTTTGCCATTTAAACGCAAGACGGTATTTAATGGGAAACTCAAGGTTATAGGCTAACCTCTTGCAGTTAGTCACTTTAAAAACCAATTGCTGTTAACAGCCAGTATTTTCTAAGTGTATCCCGTACATTAACCAAGCAAATATGCACAATGACTTGTGCAGATTATTCCCAGACGATAGACAGAAGACTAACAAAAAGTTCACTTTGTTTTCTACAGTCCAGATTGAAGAAGATAATTCTTAAATCTTGATTCTCTTGCAATTAAGAATACAATTCCTCTTTGTGTATTTTACAGGCCTGCTTACATACGTATGCTGCATATGTTGGATTTGAAATTCAGGGGGCATAAAATCTAACTGCACAACCCAGGAGCTGGCAGGAGTGGCCCTGTGTGACAGAAAGCACTCTCTGTGCATCTTTCCCGCTCTGCTTGCCTCCTCCCTCTCTTGAAAATACACAGAAGTGCAGCTGCAGTGATTCCTGCCCACAAAGCACCAATTTAGGACATGGTTTGACTCTATGGTTGAACCAACTGTGTGCCCTGCCTTGCTGAAAGGGGGCATTCCTGCTCCCTTTTAATTCTATCACCCTTCTCCCCTGCTCCATCCCTCCCCCCCTACTGCCCAGACTTCCGCCAGGCTTTTGGTATGCATCTAATTGGAAGGTAAACTGTTGTAATTTGCTAACCAAAAAAAAAACAAACAACAAACCAAACAAAAACAGAACATTTTTTTTCCACTGGGTTAGACTTAAATCAGCTCTTGTGAGACCAGACAAGTGTCTGTGTCAAACAAGCAGCAGAAGCAGAGGAAAGAAGGGAGAAAAAACCCCGTCTCAACAGTGCCAAAATGTTAATTCATTACTAGTCACCTTGTCAAACCATACTCTAATATCTTGAATTTAAAATTTGATGAGTTCTCACAGCTCACTAGTAAGGAGCTCATTATTTGGATTTATTACTAGAAATAAAAATTAAAAAAAAAAAAGTTGAAGATGTCTTATAATCCACAAACAATTAATTCCGTAGAAGTATAGAGAGCTGCATGGGGCTTCATGGGCTACGTGTTTCTCTGAGTCCCTCTGCTAAGTCTGGTGGGTTTTACACCCCCTTGTTCTTACCTCCTGGGTCCTACAGTCAGGTATAAGGTCATTACTCGCAGGCTAAGCGTTGGGTCCTGCACAAGTGCTATGTAATGGATAGCTGAATACATTAGCCAAATTTAAACAGTTCTTTTCTAACCTCCTTCATTTATAACGGTCTCGAAAGTTACAATATGACCCTGAAAGAAATCAAACAAAAGGACTGATTTTTAGATTGCAGCCTTTTACCATTCATAGCACGTTTCCTTTGAGGTAACAGGCTATCCTTTTGCTCATAAGACAGATGACCATGTTTTTAAAATGGAGTACAATTAATGGCACAGGAATAAGGCAATTACATTATCTCATACTTAGAGATCATCACAGCCTTTGGCAAAGAATTATTAGCCTTCTGGTAATTACAAAATTAAAACCTCACCACTTTTTTTTTATTTGGCATTGCATGGAAGGAATAATTAACAGCAGCACTGATTGATCTTCATTTAAGGCCGTTCTTTTACAATTCCCAAACTATAAGGAGTGTATTAACTTACAGCATCCACAGTATTATCCAGAGTGCTTAGAATAAATTTCATCACACCTAGACCACGTTCCTCTCTGTGTATCCCACCACCAGACTTTCGTTTACTCTCCCTTTTAAAGGATGCAGTTGGCTGAAACTCCAGCCCCAAACACATCTTTCATCAAAGCGAGGCTGCTCTCTGTTGAGCTCTCAGATTTTGGCTCAGCCCGCTCCCCCAGGAAGAGCTGCGGAAAACGCACTTGGAACAGGCATCGAGAAGTCACGCTACAAGCATCTGGAAAACGCTGACTTCAAGAAGTAGGCAGAGAGCTTCAAGATCTCTCCTGGAAATGTTCTACCCGTTTCAAAGGGCCGTGAATTAACACCTGTCCTAGCACTAACGTTGCACCAATTCATAAAACAGGAGAGAGGGGAAGAAAAGGAGTTTATTCTCCAGATAGCACAGCACCTCAGCATGCGCCTTGGAAGATCATGTGCTTTCTAAACGGCAACAGAAACACAATCAGGTGATGAGTGACGATAAAGACAGCCAACACTGAATACGTCACATTTTGCAGCCACATGAGGCACCCTCAGAGACCAAACCCATTTAGCTAACCACTGCCACGTGAGGTGCCGCTGCTCCTGTGTGTCTCCCAGCGGTGGCGAGGCCAGGAAATCACCTTGCTAGTCGCACACACTCCTCCTTATCCTGATCCTAAAACAAAAGTGCCTGCATAGGGATGGTGTGCAGTGATGTTGGTTGAGGCCACCGTGGCCACACAACAAAGAGCGCAGCCGAAGCAGAATGATCAATGCTGCTGTCATGTGGCACAACCACCCGAGGCATGCCAGGCGGGGAGTCATCCATCATTTCGGTGTAAACCTACCCCATAATGCATGCAACTATTCGCCTTGGGCTACCTCCTCCAGTCCCCCAGACTCCTCACAAAGGCACAGATCTTGAGAGGTACTCCCCACTCTGCCCTCCTAACATCCCAGCAGTGCCTGCTTCTCATGATAACGATTTTCCCCATGATTTAGGTGCTGTCTTTTCAGCATAGGCATATGCTGAATCCTCCTTCTAGGAGCAGCAGATTCTGGTTTTATTTTATTCCACTTAATCTCTGCTAGGAGACAATTTCTTCCCTTCGTGACTGGCCTGGGAGGTGATACCACCAGCACTGTTCTTGACAAAACTACTGAGCCGTGGCTTAGAAATTCATGGAAAAGGGCAACTCCTGTTATGTATCTGCAGGAAGAACAGCATGCCACTGCACTAGCAGTTTGTCTCGGTGGGAAAAAAAATTGCCCAGTGCAACATGGGCTATAAATAACTGCACAAGACCTTAGAGAGAGCTTAGGTGGAGAGCTCTTTGTTGGCAGAAATTCTATCAAGAGTGCAATACATGTTTCAAACACATACACAATTTAAGATATCAACGCAGAATGACTTTCCATAGAGACAGAAAGCACAAGATACAGTTAGTACTATTAAGGAGGTGGGAAAAAAATGCCTGGAGGTGAGAAGATGTGACATAAGCCAAAAAAGAGCAGATGAGGGGAAAGAACCAGTGATGTAAGGCCACTGTGCTGCAAAAACATTATGAAATAGCCATATGCATGAGAAATGCAGCAGGAGCAATTCTGGAAACTGCGGAAACTTTTCAGCTGTAAACCCTCCTACACCTTTTGCAGGTAGGCATTAGCTTGGTTTTAATCACCAAGATTTTTAAAAGAAATTGTGCAAGACCAGTATTTGAATCTCTCCTCAAAGTGTAAGATTGATGGCTTGTGTCAAACATTAATATGCATTTACTGTTTTTCCTAAAATTTTTGGATGAGAAAAAAAGGACTCAGCTGGTTAAAATCACTGTGGAAAATAACTGTGTCTATTGACCCGTGTGTGTGTATATGTGCAATCTATCTTCTAGAAAGAATCACAGACTGAGGAGAGTGACGGTGCTGAGGTCACACACCAACAAATCCCACGTGCAGAAGGATTTTCATATATGGATTTCCTAACTAAGAATAAAAAGCAAACAAACAAAAAATCAAACCAAACCAGAATTCTATGAGTTTACAAGCCAAACCCTTTCAATAGCTCACGGCTAAGTCATTTGTTTAATGCTTGATGTGAATTTCTCCACTTAACCACGATTCACGTAATCAAGGCAACAGAATACCCATTGCAATCTACCCATTACCATTTTTGAAATATTTGTACATTATTAGCGAATCCTCCTCCAGCGAAGATTATAATTTATTAATATACATATTTTTTCAGTTCCTCTTCATAACTGCCCATCATCTTGTCATCCCAGCTGCTCTTTTGCACTCGGCCCTCCCCCGCATTTTTGTGCTTTTTCACCGCTTGTGCAAGCAAAGGGCCCCACACCGTTCGCTGAATTCCTAATTGACTGCAGGAAAAGCTGAACCTGCAACCCGTGATTTATGAAGCTGTTATACGGCCTCTTGAGAGCTCTGTTTGAGATGCAGGAGATAGATGCAGCATCCTCATGCATGTAAAGCATCTGCTCTGTCCCTGACACTTCATTCCCACTCAGATCTTGCATCACAAGCATGGGCCTTATTACCGCAGGAAGCAAAGTTGAAGAGTTTGAGTTTGTCAGCTTCAATAAAGCTGTCAGCATAGAAAATCAAGTATAAAGGGACCAACGAAAAGGACCCAGCATATAAAGACCTATAGGCCACCCAAAGCTTAAAAATAGTTGTGACCCACATTTTCTCTTCCTGCATTTGAATCTAATCTATTTTCTCAATCAAATCAAATTAGTTACACAGCACTTATATAAAACTGCAAAACTAAAATATCCATAACGACAGGGTCAGAGCAGCAAACTGACCCTGATATACCATCTAGGGTATTAATCTTCTCTTTTAATGTATTATTTCATAAAATCAGAGAACAGACATTGAACACTTTCAAATACTGTCAACATCTGACCTTCAAAAGCACTCTGGCTCTTTGCCAAAGCAACACTCTTCCCATTAAGAAATCATACTAGCCATATATAACCTAGTATTACTTGCAATCCAATTAAAATATTTAGAAATGGTTAGAAAAATTTATATCCCTCATCGTGAATTCTCAACATTTTGAATGCTCTTCCTGCTAGGTCATAAGATCAGATATGTATCTAAACTTAACTTCTGTTTTCAAAGGGAAATAACTGTTTTCAATTAAAATTATTTAGAAATTCCCAGCATGGAATAGCACATATGGTTTGCTGTTTGAATATTAACAAGAAAAAAAAAACACAACAAAACACAAGAATTTGAAGTCAGCACACTTTCTGAGAAATAACAGTTTTTCTCTTTTACATTGTGTCTTATCTCATCATAGACTATTTCATAAAATTTATGAGGCAAACAAAACATCTGCAAATAAAAATCTTAGGAGTCCTCTGATGTGCATTTTTCTTCTGAGACCCTCTGAAAAGATACCCAAACATTTTCACCAAACCATGACGTTATTTCATTTGGGCTGGTAGAAAGAGTAGCACAGGACTAGAAAAAAACATTTCTAATTTCTGCTCCAAAAATCAATGTAACTTTCAACAATTCTTCCTGAATTATCTATTAACTGAACACTCAGTGTGCATGTGTGTATGGGGTACCACTGTAAAATGAGAAAAACAATTTTGTTAAATATAAACATGTAGTAGACTGTATTAAAACTCTGCCAACTATAATTGCTGTAATCAAAAATGGAAATACACATTTATGTCCTTATCAAGTTTCACATTTGTATTGACTTTTCTGGAGCCTTAAAGGCTAAGTCAACATTTCACAAAATACACACATGCAAACAAACATTCCCTCTTCCATGTTTGTACATTGTTAACAATTTAATTATAAAAGGTTTATAGAAAACAAATCACTCCTGTCTGCAGATTCACAAGTCAGAAAATAAATTTAAAAAAAAAAAAATTAAAAGAGGGCTATACTGACATGATGGAAATGTCTGAGCAAACCTAATTCTTATGCATGTAGTCCATAAAAAGAACATTAGATTTCAGTATCAAAAAACCATTAAAACAAACAAAAAATCTAATAAACAGCTTAAATTTTCAAATGGTATTAAAAATAAACCTTCCACTAAAATTAAAATTCAGCCTTTGAAAAGGGACTTGAATTCTGTATGCATACTATGCCCTGCTGACCCTTGCTAAAGAGTGTAAGTCAATATGAAATACTCATAAATGGAGAAAGAATGATGGATTTTCTGCCAAATAACCCTAAGCAAAAGTATTGCTGTTAGCTAGGGAGCCTTTGCCAAGCGATAAATTAAGAAAACCTCCTAGCATGTATGATGTTTTGCTATTTGCATTTTTTTTTAACCTCCGATTCTTTTCTTTTTATAAATAAAAGCAATATAACCAGTAGGTAGCAGAAGAACAAAGAACTGCTTATTTGCTTCTTATGAGTTGAGAGCTTTCAACTGAGGTATGATTGCGAGCGTGGGGAGGGAAGGGAAGGGAAAACACAACAGAAGTTGCAATGTCATCTGTTTCTTCTGAGTAGACTGGTATCCTATTTACTAGGAACTGGGCTTTCCTCTGCTCTGAAGGAATGACAGATTCTTCCTGCCTATTTTTACCTTTGGAGGTCAGTCCTGGGACCAAGAATAATGGACAGGTCTCAACAGTTATACAATCTCTACTTTTAATTTATGAATGTCATTGACAGAGGAAAGGGCTGTATTAAGTTCTAACACGCTGCAGAAGCCAGCATACACAGCATTAAAATATTAAAATTTCAGCTTGTCAGAGTAGTCCTGATGCATGTTTAAGTGCAGGTATCTGCCACTGTCCCTTGCAAAAGCCCCGTTACCTGAAAGTTCCTATTACTGCAGTGTTTGGCATCTCCCTGTAAGTCATGGAGAGACAGTTTTTGCCCCCCAAAAAGTTTACAAATTAAAACCAGAAAGATTGGGATTACCTATGCAGGCATGGAGGTTGAGATTATTTGTCTAAATCCACAAAGTTAGTCCAGAATGGAGCTATATCACGAAACCTTAGCCTTGCTTTAACAGTTGAGCAAAAAAAACACCCCACATTTGTTCATGCAGCAAAATGTTTGAATGTAGTGGCAACTACATTTAGTTATATGTGAAAGTAAAGACAGAAGAAGTTGGAGATGAAATAACACAACATAAAAAGAAATTGGCTGGAATCTTAAAAATGAAAGCTCTCCAGAGGATCACAGCATGGACCCCCTTTCTAGTGGTAGCAACAAGAAATTAAAAAATAAATCCTTGAAGTCCAACATTTAAATGTAATATATTGCATGTTGCACTGGTGCCAAAAGAAGCTTAGCAAAAGTATTCGGGCTTTATTTGTCCTTTTTTGGAAAAAGACTACTACTAAGAAAATAGATTGAAGTATTTTATGGCATTAAAAAATCTACTGAAGATCACTCCTTTAGTACATTAAACACATACTGTTTTTATAAGGTGGCTTGTAAACTTGTTCTATAATGTCTGCTCTAAGTGCATGTAAAATGGATACCCTTTGAAACACAACTTTGTATGTACCGAGCAGACAGTTAGAACAGCTAGCATTATTAGTTTATTCTAACAAGAGTACCAGTACAATAAAGAGTCAATTATTTAGCTTATAAAAATTTACTGCTTCTACCTAAGTTTATACCATTAAAATGTGTGACTGTTACACCATTAAAAAAGTGGACCAGCTAAAGAACCACGAAGTCAATCTTTCTTACGGGAGGCACCAAGGGTTTGCAATAACCCTCCTCTTGTCATATTATACCAGGAAAGACAGAGTTAGGCATGACTTTGCTTAATGCAGTGTGTCCTCTTGAATGCAGTGTGGAATGGGATGTGCTTATTGGGACTAGGAAAGAAAGCAACTGCCAAACATATAGGCCAAGCCTGAAAAAACAAGGTTCAGAAGGAGGTTGGGTTAGGATTCCAAAAACATATTCAGGCTTCACTTTTCTTCTGACTTACAGCAATTCTTCTCTCAGCTGAAACACCTTCAAGAGATTAAAGAGACGAATGGGACAATCTGCTGAGTTGTTTATTGTAATAATTTCTAACGCACCGAAAAATATGACACAAGAAAGCTCATTTCTCTTCCTCTTTCATCCCTTAAATCTTCAAAATCCCACTTGGATAGCCTATATTCACTGACCAAAAAAGCCAACAGCTCATCCTTTCTATTTACCTTAACAGAGTATCAAGAAAAAAATCTGACTGATGGAGAAAAGGACCTTGGAGGTTTACATGCTAAGTATTGCTCAGGGGGAGGGATAAGCAGCAGAGAGGTGATGTCAGAAGTCTTGACAATGCTAGATGTGTTAAGTGTCAGAAACCATGACCTCTTGCTGAGCTGAGCAAGAGATTCATCACAAGGAGCAGCCAGCTGCATTCTGTGTTGAAGTTAGCACTGCTTCCTTTTTTTTTTTTTTTGGTTGGGGAAGGGGGCTGGGGGGATGCTGCTTGTGTTTTGTTATTATCATCATTGTCTTGTTTGTTTGCTTGTTTATTGGTTTGGCATCTCATTTTCCTTCTTAGCAAAGCCGCCTATATATATGTCCACAAGAGTAAGCAAAGATTGCAAAAAAAACCTTTCCCTCACATGCCTGAGCAAGTTAGAATGGGTTCTGTAATCTAGACCCCAACATTTCTGGGTGCAATTTAAGCCACCTGTCTCTAAACAAACCTTCGTCCTTAGCGAGGCAATTTTGACATCAGCAACCAGAATAAATTCCATCTCATTGCTGCTGCTTTGTACTCTTCCTCTGCTCTCTCACAAGAGATGTGCCTGATGCATACCTACAGAACCTAATAGTTTTTGTCTCCTTGCAAATTACACTAAGTTATTTTGCCTTGGAAACTATCACAAAAAAAAAAAAAAGACAATTGCTGAGTGAACAGGATGAAACCACCACATTTTCCTGCGCTTTGCCAGCTGCCCGTCAGTAGGCACTTGTCACTTCTTGCCTTCTGAGTAGCTGGCACGTCTTTCTAGGACAAGACTAATCTTTGTTCTGCACACATGAAGTGCTTATGACTCTGAACCGGCAGCGGTTAGTTTGGTTGAGCCCATACACTATTTCCATTGTATGTCCTTGAGAAATGGCAGGGGGATGCACAGACCTATGCCTTTAAGAACATCCAAACGTCTGTTTTCTGAAACGTTTCTTTCCCATACTGCAGCATTTTATATGGAAAAAACATTATCAAGAAATCTTGCCTCCTGAAATATTGTGATCTTTGGGGTTAAAAACAAGAGTTTTAGATACACACCGTATGTTGGGGGATCCATGCACAGGACTTCTGCTGTCACAGAAAGAAATATACCAATTCTTTGTTTGCATAACATATTCATCCTAACCTAGACACCCAGAGGCATGATAATGTTCTTGTTTGAAAAAACTGCCATGACACTTATGAAACAATCAAAATCTTCTTCAAAATAATGATGGGACATTATGGAGGCAAGAAAAATGAGGCGCAGGGGGCATTTCAGAAGAGTACTTCCAACAAATTAAAATACGCTCCCCTTGACCAGGAAATAAGAACGCAAGCAACAGGAGAAATTTGTGCAAAACCAAAACTTTACAGAAACAGAAAATTTATCCTGAAGGCTGCCAGTAAAAACTTCAGTTGCAATTTACACCAGGCTTGGCCTTCAGCATTAACTCACTTCTGTGCATCAGCCACAAGTTTGACATTACTTCTACACCTGAGGATAGCAATGAAGAACAAAGTGGGAATGAAGGAGGTTAACGCTGCAAAATAAAATGAAAGAAATAAGAAGGGACTGCCTAAATACAGATAAAGACAGATTTCCCCGCTCAGTCATAACACAGGACTCTGCCTAAACCCTGAACAACCCTCCCAGCCATCCTGCTGAAGTGACAGCAACAAGGTTGAATCAAAAACAAGCAATCTAGAATCAGTCTAACAGGCCAGCTTAGACCAGCTTTCATAAAAAAGGGGAATGAAACGTCAGGAAGTCTGCAGGCTGCTGCCAGAGAGGCTGAAGAGACGTGTGAGGGACTGCAAAGCTCAGTCCTCAGCCAGAGGCCCGTGCCCACAGCAGCGATGGGAGAGGGAAAGGAGAAGCAGAGCTACGGGGCTCTGGCTATCTCAAACTTAACGAGGGTCTGCGATTCCCCTGGATACCTGACACCCAAGCAGGGAATGCCTTCCATTAGAGAGCTCACAACAAGGCTTAGCAGTTGTGTTTTGTTTAGATTTTTTTTCAACCAGACTCATACAACGTTGCTCGCTGGCAGTATTGAGAAGGCACAGCACGTTGCAACTCCAGCTGCAGAGTGAGCAAAGAAGCAGGCAATGCAGACAAGACACAGAAAATCAGGTTTAAAAATACACTTAAAAAGAACGTTTTGGGAGGAGTTTTTTTTGCCTTGGCCGTGGAACACGGTCACACAAACAGCGGGACCTACACAACCGAGACTGGTGTCTCGCTGCTGGCCGTCCCAACTCACCCTCCCCTGCAGCAGCTCTGGTGTTTTTGTGACTCTGGGCTGAACTGCTTCTGTGTTAAGTCAGCAGAAAACAAAGCCAACATAAAGGGCAATAGGTTTCTGCCGGGATGTCATGCAAAAATGGTCGAGCACAGGATGAGAAAGGAGACAGGCATAGCTGCTCTGGCCACGCTGGCTCACTCTGATCAGCTATTTGTAGATGCTAATCCACATTAGCTTTACTGGCACTTTATAGCTCAAAATGAGGCTTTACTTTTGTAAATAATTATTTCAGCAAAAATACCATCTTATGTGGTATTATCTCTCTGGTGCACATACAACTGTTTGTCCTGTCACTGTCTGGGAGGGGAAGGAAGGGACTGCTGTTGTTGCAGTTGTTTTCAACCCAGACCAATTCTCCAGTTTAGTTTATCACATGGCTCCATAAACAGGTGTGCTGGCAAAAGTGAGGGGTTGCACAGGACTGGAAACAAGCAGCTGGAGGAAGGAGGCTGCTTAGACCAGGACAGAAAACGAAATAAATATATGTAAAACTGGTGCAAGTTCAGGCTAATTTTCTTTAGTATGGTCTGCACACTTAGCAGGAGAGTTCTGCTCTAATTATGGCTTAAGTAAAAGAAAAGAATATATATATAATTATTTTAACATCTCATATCACATAAGTGAATTAGCATCCTTAGAAGAAGATATTTATTCTACTATACAGGAAATGATTGCAGACCCTGTCACACATTTCTCATGTTCCTGCTTTGGATGCATCTGCACAAGGCTGAGAACCATGCTCATAGCTCACGGTCCCTAAAACACCTCTCCTAGCCATGCCATCTTGCAACGTACCTTACGCTATTTCCAGCGCTTTTTGAACTCTTTCACAAGATTAGGCAGCTAACCTACATGGCAAATTATGAACTGAATTTGCTCAGACAATAGCAATAAGTGTCACATCCAATGTGAGGAAAGGACTGGAACTGCACAAGAATGGGCCATTGGAAGAAGAGAAATACAGAAGAGTGATTTTATTTATTTATTTTTTTTTTTTTTTACTTTTAGCAAGAGTGAGTAACTAACTAGTTCAGCTAGTTACAGAACTGCAGCAGAGCTGTCCTGAATTCTTACCATCTGTATGAAAGACTGGATTAGCTTTCCTCCCTGAATTTCAGTGGCAGCACGAGTTTCAGGCACACACTACACTGAGCTGAACGTGGGGAAGTTTCCTGCTAGCTGCTTTGCTGTGTAGCTTCTCAGGGCAGCGGGCTCCTTGCTTGTATGGATGTGACCTCAGTGTGGGTTGGTGCATTTCTATCTGTGATTCCAGAAGGCAGACTAATTTTGAGCCCAGTTTCATGGAGATTTGTGTTCTGTAGAAGTCTGGAACAAGAGCCCTTAACTGGCAGCTCATGAAGGTTTTCATCTATTGCAGCTATACCACTTTGTCTCTCAAGAGACAAACCAGGGCCAAAGACAAACAAAGCAAAAAAAGTGTTAAACACAAATAGATGGATAATGAAAAAAAAAGGCATGAAGTGCACGGGAGAAGCACTGAAAGCTGAGGGCCCCAAACCCAAGACATTTCAGGCTGCAAAACCTCTGCCAAGACTCAAGACCACCATTAACCTACTTCCATTCAGATGATACAAAACTGACTTCCACTTGAATGGATTGCTTATTGCAGAGACAAAGTTGCTGCTCCCAGCCTACAAAAAATGTTAGACACCCTAAATGCTTTTGCTTTTTACTTCACAAAGCCACACACCAACTTAATAAAAATAAATATTAAATATTTATACTTAATAAAATACTGACTCTATCATTAATAAATGTACTCAGAATGCAAAAATGTTCTTTGAATGGAAGTTTGATTCTTAGGGGGAAACGAGCAGCAACACAACAAAACAGTAACACTGCAGAACACAACCCTTTTTCTTGAAATGACCGTGCATTTTAAAAAGAATACGCAAACACATGAAGTGTCCAGACTACCTTGGAAACCTCATGTTTCATCACCTTAAGTGTAATACTTTATTTTCTTACACAGTTCAGCATTTTCCCACTCCTATCTAACCAGAAGTGAGAGCAGAATACTGAACCAAACTTATCCCAAGAATGCTATTGCTAATAAATTATTATGTGCAAATGTCCAACAATCTTTGCAAACTATATTTAGTCAGAAATGCGGAGGTTAGCAAAATTGATTCTAGGAACTGATTTTGTTGATAACACTTTAATAGAAATCTATAAGTAATTGTATGTACTTTGCTGTTCCATTAAAAAAAAGTTGAAGAGTATTTCTTTTACTCACACTAGGCTAAGGGAGATTAGAAACTTCTATAAAGATGAACAAGCAGAAATGAGAAAATAGAGCAACCAATATTCTTTAGAAAGAAGAAAGCCCAGAAGACAATGGAACACAGATACATGAAATTTCTACCTGTTCAACATTTTTGTTGTTCTCTAGGTAACAACAAAGTGACTTATTTCTCATTTTTATTATTTTTTTTTTCTCCATCCCCCCCCCCGAAGTCATCATGCTCAGCAGCTTTCAACCCTTTATTTTTTCCTGGTATATTTTTTGCTCCTTTTCAAGATTCCTGCCAGAAATCTCTGTCTTCTTTTTCACTAGAGAACAAGTTTGTATAAGAAACCTTTCCTGCCTATTAATACACAGGCTAGGCTGATTTATATTATAACAACAGGTTCTATAACACTGCAAACAACTCCCATATCCTTTCTAGGATCACCAATGAATTTGAATAGAAACAATATTTCCAAGTAATTTGGTTCTCTTTATGTAATTTGTAGTAACACGTAGGTAAGATATAAGCACACATCTGCACATTTCTCTAGTAGTTTTAGGGCACAAGCACATTTGTGTTTCACATTACTGCACCTCTTCAAAAGCATTGTTCCGTAGGTATTCAAAGTGCAATTTTAAGGATTAACTTAAGCCAACCTGGACTCCACCTGCCCTTCTGCTGTTCCTAGCTGGATTTTCTTACCATATTCTTTGCTCTAGCACTAGCAGTAGCACAGCTATAGTAAGCAGGTTCAAGAAAGCTCATCCAGCTGAAAGCTGATCATTCATTCTCATTTGATTATGATACAGCTCTTAGGCAATTAATTTAAACTGGGGCTGCTTAGTCCCCCTTGTCTCTCTCTGCAGTCTCTTTGATATGTACATTCCTTTGATAACTAGTTAGTGAGGGTGTTCAGGACACAGGCAAGAGAATGGCTACAACAGTGGAAAGGCATTACTACTATGAGGTAGCAACACCACTTTCATTTTATAAATCCTCAAGTTTAAAAACTTTTTTTTTTTAAATAAAATCTAGTTCTCTGTAAAGCACTTGAGCCACAAGTTTATTTTGCCTGCTACCATAATAGCGGGTTCTACATGTCTACTGCTGCTCCTTCTGTATGACTTGTTTGTGCTGAATTCTTAATATAAAAAGAGCCCATCCACACACATGCTTTCATGGGAACATGAGGGCCTCACGGTGAAGTTTTACAATACAGCTGAGTCAACCGATTGGCTCACTGTCACCAAAATAAGGTAGCCTTACTCCTCCTTTCACCACTGTCTCCCTGCTGTTGCCTTTGCACTGGCTCAGGCACATATGATCCCTGATTTGTCTGAGCTTGCTGTACTGGCAGAAAAAATGATGAAACAGGAAAAATGAATGTTTTTCATCAGTTTATCAAGAGAGGTCAGGTGAATACTAACACAAGGAAACATGGGACACCTCTTTCAATGTAAAGAAGTTATTTAACGGCTTTGGCATCCTTGTAGAACTTGAAGCATGGTGATGGGAACGCTTGAGGCAAAGAGCAGGGTGAGAGAAGTAGTGTTTTGTGTTTTTTATGCATTCACTTTAAGATTATTTAAGATTACTACATTTTAAGATAATTAACTGCTAGAATGAATAATAAAGTAGCATTCTTTATTTTTCATTGCTATTTTATCTTTTCTTTTGCATCACTGTTTGCCAACTTACGAACAAATCAAAATATAATAAAATAATTACTCACCAACAAATCCTTTTTCCCCAACTAGTTTAAGGGCAATTTTATCTGCCAAAACAGAAGAATTTCCATGTGCAATGTTAGCAAAAGGTCCAGCGTGAACAAATACTGGTGTTCCCTGAATAAAAAAATATACATATTTGATTAATATCATGGATAGGTAAGAACACAAACTCAATTGACTTGCAAGCTAATCAAGATGATACACAAATCAAAAGCTCATAGAATAAAAAAGGGGAAACTTGGAAACCATTAAGCGAATAAAAGCTGGTTGTTTCCCTTTATCCCACAAACACACCTGTGTGAAGATAAAAAGCTTTAGACAAAAAAGTCAATTTTTTCCATGTAAGATGAGAACTGTATAACAGAAGTGAAATACTCATGTTACATTTTCCTGTTTTACTAACACTGAACAAATCTCACACAAAATATAAACAAACACCTGTTCTTACTGCTTCCTCTTAGAAGTAATCATACATAAATAATTGTTTTGTTCACAGCAAAGACAGTTACATTTTTTGCCACTAGTACATTAAAATTCAGGTTTATTCTAAGAAAACTTTTTATTTTTTTTAATTGAGGTAGGAAAAGGAGAATATGCATACACATTGGCATAAGATGTTCTCCAGAGACAAAACAACTAAGCTAGATCCTAAAGACAATTCTGCCCTATACACGTCAGAGAAGAAACAGTAGAACAGGAGCGGAAAAAGTAAATAAACCAGAAACTGAGCCCTGTAACAAGACTGATGTAGATTACTACCATCACAAAACACTGATATCATAGTGTTTACTTAGGTTTTATTTTTTCTTGGTTTGTATCTGTTAACAATAGCATACTACAACATGGATAGGGCTTTAGGCATTTATGCAAAAATTTAACTTGAACTAGGTACACCTTCAAAGCTTCTTATAACACTAGGTATCAATTATTAGGAAGTACTGTGCAAAATAAAAGATTATTCTTATCCCAAAGGACTTGGAACTTACAAATAAAATGCAAACCACATGTACCAACCTAAGTCTATCTTTCCTTAAGTTTTACTTCCACCTTAATCCAGTATTTACCCTCATAGCATTCAAATAAATAAGACTGCAGTTTCCAGCTACTAGATTGAAATCCACAGGATTTATTCTCATTTGTGTTTTATCACTAAAAAAGTAAAATTAAATTTAATGAGTGCTTAATTTCTTGCAGCAAGCAATTACAGGTCCACAGCTTATTACAGCCCAGAGCACACAATGGCAGATGTGACACATGGAAGCTCCAGAATATCAGTACCAAAGAGGCCCTCTGACACTAATTTGAAATCAAAACACACTACTAAACCACCGGCACTGCAAGACACGCCTCTGGACATCTGAAGTCCACTGGAAGATAAGGGGGAGCTATTTGAGTAGTCTTTTGACAATGGCAATCCTGGAAGAAAGATACAGTTTAGGTCCTTACGGGAACAAACTCCAGCAGAACCTCAGGAGCCTCCAGCACAGCCTGGAATAGAGACAATAATTTCTTCCCTGGCCAACTTCGGGCTCTCTGTGTCAGTCCAGCTATCTCACTCTGCAGAGTGCCCCTTATTTTCGTTACACTCTTAATAAGCTGTATGAGGAAACAAATAGCGGCACAGGGACGCATTCTGCTGACTGTTTTCAGTACAGGAAACAGTATTATCCAAGCGTTAGTGAAAGAAAATAAACCCTGAATGTCAATAAATATCTGAAGTTATCTGGCAGCTAGAAGGATGTTTATAATACTTATTACCATCTTTACTGTGCGTGGCACTTGAAATGTAACATGAGCAGATGAGCACGGAGCAGCCAGACTGCAACTACAAAGAGTTGTCCCATACAGCAGCAGCTGCTCTGTTACGCGTGGTATAAATAAATGCTAAACATTATGGGATCGGTTCACAAGGGAACAAATCTGTCATGACAAATACGGATAAACACTACGAAATCATTATGTACATTTCAAACAAAGTAATCTTAATTCTACAGCATTAGACACAAGTTCTGCTGAAGCCCACTTTTATTGCAGGTGGAGTCAACAGCACTAAGCTAGCATTTTACCATGTTTCCCATTTTGAGATTTTCCTGTCACTCCTGTTTCTAAAACACTAATTCCTTGAGGTGGCATTTCTGGTGACAGAATAGCAGGGTTGTGATAGAAATTGCCCCAAGAAATCTCTTAAGAAAATAAATAAAATACTCATGCCAATTCACACGGAAAAAAAAGCATTCACACGAGTTCAATAACATGCAGGACTAATATTCAGTTATTTTTGATTTATGAACTACTAGACCTCTTCTCCAGTGCATATGAAGCCCTTACAAAGCTAGTGCACATCTGCTGAGTAGGCCGTTCTTCTCCCTCTATCATAGGCTCTTAGAAGCAACTCCTCACAACTCCAGCACTCAACAGCATACCTGTCTACAGGCTCTTCGCCAGGTCACATACAAGTACAGCTATCTCCGCAATGGGTGCTTGAAGCTACTGCAGTCACAGCCACTATTAATTACAAATTATGCCAAATTAACTGTCAGTATCAGCTAGAAATCACCCAGAAGATCTCCTGCTCCCTCTCCTCGGGCAGTCTTTTCGCCATTCCCCGATACCAAAGTGGACCTGCCTTGTGGAGCAGTTTCATCTCTAACTTGCAGGACAGGTCTGTGGCACAGTCTGAGCTACATTTGTGGCCTGTGTAATTACATTATTCTGTTTTTCACCACCACTGCGTTGTAGACAGTGGACGTGCTTGTCACAGGATCATTTCTCATGTTACTATTGTCAACTCATGGTGCTGGTGCTAAACGTCTTTACACTTGTATAGAGAACTTGTTCTTTCTGAAGAAACAGGATTATGTTGCCCAATTACTTGCTATTGTTAGTCTCTCTGGAAACTTAAAAGGTCCCTCCTCTTTTGGATGCTGCTTACTAAGATTATTTCAAGTGTAGTTTGGGCTTCAAATTTCATTTCTGGCTTGTGCGAAAAAAAAGATTTGAAATTTACACACACATCAGAAATATATTGTCTCCTGTAACAGAAGGAATATTATTACATCCACCATCTCAGAGTACAGTAGAATTAGGCTGACTTAAAATCTGTCATGCTGGAAGACTCTACACTCTCAGGTGGATCATTGCACTACAGTCAAATGAACAAGGCAAAAGATTGCCCTTATTTAAGGAAAAATTGGAGCTATCAAAATTAGCAGCTCTTAAAGCCGTTAACTTAAAAATTAACAATAATGAGAGCTATTTATTCACAAAATGGGACATAATGGGACATGAAAAAAGCTTGAAGCTCAAGAACAATAACAACAGCATGGGCAGTAACAGAATAGGCCATTGCACCTCTACACACAGTGACAACACAGCCCAAGGGGGACACACGAACTAAAGCAGAGCATTATGTTTTGGGCCCCTCACTACAAGAAGGACATCGAGGCCCTGGAGCATGTCCAGAGAAGGGCTATGAAGCTGATGAGGGGTTTGGAGCATAAATCCTATGGGAAGCAGCTGAAGGAACTGAGATTGTTTATTCTGGAGAAGAGAAGGCTCAGGGGAGACCTTATTGCTCTCTACAGCCACCTGAAAGGAAGCTGTGGGGAGCTGGGGATCAGCCTCTTCTCACAGATAAGTAGTGATAGGACTAGAGGGAATGGCCTCAAGTTGCGCCAGGGGAGGTTCAGGGTGGAAGTTAGGAGACATTTCTTCTCAGAAAGAGCGGTCAGGCATTGGGACGGGTTGCCCAGGGAGGTGGTGGAGTCACCGTCCCTGGGGGTGTTCAAGGAAAGGTTGGATGTGGTGCTTAGGGACATGGTTTAGTGGGTGACGTTGGTAGCAGGGGGATGGTTGGACCAGATGATCGGGGAGGTCTTTTCCAACCTTAATGATTCTATGATTATCTTGGAAAAGATTTTGACAAGCTGGAGATTTTCATTCGTGGATAGATGGCTAATACTAGCCTGCAAGTCAACAGGTACTCAACAGGTGACAAAAGTTCATCTTTGAGACTCATATGGCAGGAGCAGAGCGCAAAGCAGTCTTCTGAGCTGTTTTAGTTTGCTGGCAGTAGTTTTAAAAATAACTTCGTAAAAAGAATTTTTGGGAAAATATCCTTGGGTACTGCAGTCAGGGCTCTCCTAACAAGCAATAGTTGCTGCAGATGTTTCAGCTATACCATAGCTTGGACTAGAAAAGAGCACCACATAACAGGCTGAAATGTTATTGCATTGAAATACAAATATAAAGAAATGCAGCGAAACAAAAAAAAAAGAAAAGCATGCCACATCCAGAACCGAATGCCTACTGATCAAAAGAAACTCTTCTGACAATTATGGTTGTCTTCTAGAACACTACAACAAAACATTATTTTCTAAGAAGTATGTGAAGTGCAAATAGTGACACATTAAACAGAATCAAAGTTACTTTGTCAATGAAGCTTAGTACACACTATCTGAGCAACGATTTAATACACATTTCTGGCTACGACATTTTTCATTCTACATGACATCCAGTTTCTGCTATCGGATTTTGTATTAAGTTCTGACAGACACACTCATATGCCTTATACAGCCACATGAAAGAATAGATGCTCTTTGCAGGAGAAATCAATTAGGATGGCTATAGCAAAACAATACGTAGCGTGACAAATTCTGGTTTTCTAATATTCCTTGAGAATAGCAAGTCGTTGCCATCCAAACACAAAAGCAAAAACATAGTTATCATTTTGATATGCTGTAGAAAATGAGACTTATCATCATCTGGGGACTGCTCTGGTATTTTTTCTACACTCTAACTTCTCACCATGCGAGAAATTGTTATGAGATAGTCCAGCTATGTAATTTTGATGGCCAAAATTTCAATAAAATTAATTAGATTTCTTCCAAATTAATTTGTTTTCAAATCTGCTTCATTATTTCCCATCCCCCCCCCCCCCCCCCCGTCCCCATGAATGTCATTCATCTTTCAGCTCACTACTGAAAAGACAATACTAGACTGCCAGTCACTAAGTTCAAAGTTGTACTAAATTCTGCATTCTTTGAGCTGTTGGAAGAAAGCTCACTAGGATAAGCATAAAACATTAACCTTTTACAGACCAGCAAAGCTTCATTTAGTCCCTGAGGGCACTATAGCAAGAAAGGGTGGCTGGTAGCCTGCTTTTCAAAAACCGTAAATGGGCAGAAGGACCCTCCCGTGTTCCTGAACAGCACAAAAGATAACACCTAATAGAATGGCCTCACTGAAGCATCCGCCTTCCACACAAAGTGATCCATCACAGGAACATACATGTATAGCAAACAGGAAAATCCTCTAGAAGAGGGGATGGGGAACAGAAGGAAGTTTACGACTCAGAAGCCCAACCTGCCTTCCAGTGTGCTCAGAAGCAGTTCAGCAGTACACTGCAGCTTGTATTTAGCTCCAGGCAAAATTATGACTAAAGCCAGACTCTCAAACAAAGAAAAAAAAGACCAAAAAGGTACAAATGCAGTTAGGGTTGATTAATTAACATACACAAATGAACATTTGCTAAAATGCCTTTACAGAGTCGACCCTGGCTTGAACCCTGAAAGTTAAGTGCGGTCACTAGAGAGAAGTATGACAAGCACAATATGGAATTTGAAAGCTGGAGAAGAAGGGCAGACATCACAAGCCATACTCACCTCTAATGTTTGCATTAGTGTTGGCTTAATTGCATCTTTCATCAAAACTGCCAAAGCACCTGTTACTCCCTAAAAAACAAGAGTTCACATTTTAAGGAATTCAATTCTAAGGTGCAACATTACTGAGCTTGAGATTAAAGTTAAAACAAATACAAAACACTTTACAGTTCAAAGGAAAAAAAAAGTGTGCTCATAAACCATAGTGGATAAATAGTGTTAGTATTACATAGCAAATCTATTTAAATGTTAACTCAAGATTTCTAATGTATTCACAAAGTGTGCCAGAAATAGTAATGATTGTACTGTGGGTATAAGTACCCTTTAAAAGATGGCAGGTTAATATTCTTCCCTTTTCATAGAGAGACCAGAAGCTGAGTTATTAAGTGATCAGCATGACATTCATGGAAACAAAAGATGAAGTGAAAGCAAAGGCTACTAAGACTTGAGAAATCAAGATGACAATAACTTGTTAAAGATGCCTAAAGAAATGACAGGTGTATTTCTTTCATGACAGAATCAACAGCATGAATCAATAGCTAGCAACAAGCAGAAAGGGTATTTCGCAAGACCTGTACAAATAATAGACACAGGGTGAAAGCAGGTCTAGGAACAGATAATGAATGCACCCTTAGATCAAAAATTAAAAGCGCCTTCTTGTTATGACATGAAAACAAAAGGGAACTGAGGGAATTGCTGTGTTCTAGTTAAAAAATAAAATAAAATAAATCTTACTCTTCCCTAAAGATATCAAGTATAAATCTTATCTAGTGTAGGCTGGATAAGAAGTATAAGTTTCACACTGATTGAATTTAAGAGAAAACCATGATATCATTACACAGCATTTACACTAAAATTCAATGCCCATTTTAGAAAAAAATGGCTACAGAGTATGCACAACACTATCACACTACAAACTATCTAGAAACCACAAGCATATATTCCCATTTATTACTAAATTATTTTGATTCTTAGAAGAAAATGTATTTGGTTTTAAAGGAATTAGATCATGGATAGAAAAAATGTAGCAGTGCTACAAGGAATATCTCATAACATTGCTGGAGAACACAAAAAGCTGATTTAAAACATCATTTAATTGAAAAGAAATATTAAAACCAAATAAAAATACCAGCTGCTGTATACTGTTTAAGGTTGAAAACCATGGATCTGTTATCTGAGTAGCCTATTAGGAGTTAAACAATAATGTTCAAATAAAGAAGAGCAATGAAAATAGTGTCTGTAGAACTCTCCACACAGCTCTTTGCCCATTAACCTAAATTTGAACAATCATACTCTGTGTTAAAATCTTAATGAAAGACAGATGAGAAAGATTAAAGTACACTGTCATTACAGAAATACAGTATTTTATACAAAGTAAAGTTTCCTCTTTCTGAACATCACATCCAAACATAGACTTCAGAAGAAAATGAAGCATTGTATTTGACCATAGATAAAAGTGAATCGAAAGCAAAAGAGTAAAACTGATTTCTGCTAAAGCTTAGCAAGTGTTTCCTTGGAGGGAAGGGAAGGTTTTATGTTTTTATGCTCCTTTCATTTTATAAACTCCCACTATCTACAAATCCCATTAGACCCACACAAAGAAGTAATATGAGAAACTGGTAGCAAAACAGTTTTCCTTCTTCTAGATTAACAAAGAATAATTTTTTGTTTCTTAACATTGTAAATTCTACAAGCTTTATTCCTAGCTTTAGGATCCAAAACCCAAGGAAACTCCAGTGTCAGCTCTCTCTGACAATGTGTGAGGCTCCACCTCTTCCACAGAAGAGGCCTGATGTTATTCTGTACATATACCCATCTACTCATTTGAAGTCCAAAGCTGACAGTCTAAGTACAAAGAAAAGGAAAATATCTTAAAAAGAAAAAACAAAATTATTGCCACTTTTCACTTTCACAAGTTCCTATACAGATACAGACTGTTTTAATTTGTAAAGATTATAAACAACTTATTTCAGATAAAGAACTTAAAAATGCATAACAAAACTCACCAGTTAAACAATGCTTCACCAGTATCCCATAAAATTTTCTAACATTAGAATAAAATGTAAATTCAATACCTTATCAATAAGTCTTCTTTTCATGACCATGTAAAAATAACTGCTACTGCTGTTGCCTTTGATTTCTTGTGTTTTAGTCACCTTAGTCACGTTTAAAATAAGTCTTTATAGAAAGTGGGCATATTTTTTAGGATATTAAATTTAAAATTTGTTCCATATAACCACTTCCTTTATAAAAAAAGGTTTAATGGATTTTAAAAATTTGAGGCACTTAAAAAGTCCCAAGCCTAACAATGTTACATGAAAGTGAACCAATTTCATTGCTAGTATTTCTTCAATAAAACCTGTTTTTTAATCCTTCTAGTTTACAGAAAAAAATATATTATTTCTCCTGTTATCACAGTGCAAAATTTGAATTCATGAAAAATCAGACTTTTCAATACACTTACCTAACATATCTGTAAGCCTGTTGTTTTCCTGCTGCTTGATCAATTCTGCAGCCAGCTGGTATAGCTTTTCTCACACTAGAGGCACAACTCTTCCCCCTCCCAGCACCAGCTGAACTAAACGATGTTTACGACTAAACTAGCAGTCACAGCTAGGAACAAGTTGTTTGTATTCTGTCTCACAGAAAGCAGTATTATGTACTCATGCTAGTCAGGAGGTTACAGGCAATAGAAATATCTGAAGAAAAAAGCTGATTGATTTTACCCATTTTCTTCATGCATCTCAGTTTTTCCAATATCATATAGAATAAGCTATACATTTACCATCTATCGTGCTAAAAGAGAAACAGCTGCTGATGCTTTCAGTGCATGAACACTGAGACATTTTACAACCTTACCATGTAAAAGACAATTGTAATTGTAAACAATATTCAACTTTCTGGAGAAAAAAAGCCAAATGGTAAACTTTATATCAGGTCTTTCAGCTGGTCAATAGCAAGTTTAACTACCTGATCAGCCCTAATGCTCTTCTTGTGAAACCTGCTCGAGGACTGACAAGCGTTAACTCATGCCAGCTGTAACATTCAATTAGAAGTAAAGTTTCTGTTGTCTGCTTCATGCTGGACCACCAGCTCATTCAAAGCAAGCATGCAAACCGCTATTTGCTGACCCAAGCTATGTTGAGTGGAAAGAAGATTCTGGGGGAGAAGACAATAACAAAGAAGAGGGGGGAAAAAAAGGACACTTTTCCCCTACCCCTCCTAGTCAATAACGGCTCATATCTTCTCTCCTTTGCTTTCTGATAACTCTTCACTAACCTGATAAAACAGCGGAGCAAAAATAAATAAATAAATATATATATATATATATAAAAGAATAAAGAGAAACAAATACTTCCTATATACTTATACATTTTTACTTTTTGGAGAATTTCATTCATACTAAACGTGCATCTGGGCACATCCCAATGTATCTGAAGCAGAAAGCACAGAAAGAGAGAAAAAACTCCAATTAGCACACATATCTGTCTGCCTTCATGGTTCTTAAATCTGTATTGTGTCAACAACAGTCCTTAAAAACCACACAGCCTATGGAGTTTTCATATCCATCTCCAATTTCATATCCCCAATCCTCCAAGCAGCTAGCAAACAATTGCCATAGCTCACTTGAAGTCCTGGATCTGATTCGCAAAGCCGCGTGAGGAATCAGGTTCCCATTTCTAATTCAGAGGTAGGTAAATTTTTTATAGAAGAATCAGAGGCTTAGACACTTACACACCAATTAAGCATGTAACAGCCCAAGGATCATTAGCTGTCTACTAACTCTCTGTCAACAGAAAGAAGTAGAACTCAGGATCAAATGTAATACAGACACGCATCTCTCTTGGGTTCCCTTCTGGAACTGATCCCAAGTACTACTTCTGGAAGTAATACTCCTTCCATCTTCCCATCGGCCATCGGGCCAGGTGCGCTCCCCAGGACTGCAAAGATCACAGAGCACAAAGTAAATTATACACATGACACTGGAAAGGCAAACCTAGATGAAAACCCCACACTTTCAAAACCACTTCCATAGGAACGGTCTCTGAAGTTTATTGGGAGTGGAAATGAAAGCCAGCATTAGATGACAAGCAAGGTGATTGAGAGCAACTACTGTGAAATGAGTAAGGGTTATACAGACTGAAGGGCAGAGAAACAGCACATTTCTCTAAAAGAAAAATAATGAAGCACTCATATCTTCCCTTTGTTTGAAACTATAGTCCATAACAAAATGATAATATTTTTCTACAATATCAGTTCTGCAAAAAAACTAAACCTTAAACCAAGAAGGGCTGTAACTACTTGTGTTTAAAGTAAAGTATGTACACAGTGTTTCTGTTGAACCAGGGAACAAAACATATTCGGCTGACAGATCATTTATAAAAATAAATATGAAGCTTTTCCCCCCACCCCGGAATTCTCGAAATCTAACAGCATGGTACAGAAAGCAAACTGAGAAGTCTTATTAAAAAAAAAAGTTACTTATTTAATATTTTCTCATAGCTGCTGAAATACTAATCTAGGGCATACATACCCATTTAATTTCACAAAGATATGGCATGTGTCCATCAAAACTTTTCTATGCTGTAAAAGCCAAAAACCAATTCAGTCTTCAAAATACTGTACAATGAACACCACATTTTGGCAAAGACTTCTATATGTTCCATTACAGAGGCTAGATATTTAATCCATTACTCTTATGGAAGGAGTCTTCTCAATTCATGAAATATTCAATTTATCTTTTTTCTATTACTTCCAGCATGCCGCTGCATCTGGTTTATATCTGCCAATGTATATTTTAGGTTTTACCATTGTATTATTATAAATATACTGAATATAAAGCCAAAATTAAGAGCAATTGTGTTTTTGTGAAGTATAGTGCGTGCACCTCTGGAAACAAATCACAGAGACGGTTTTAGTGGTTTTGGTTCACATAGATTTCAGTGATCTAAGGACTACTGTCAAACATTTAAACTTAAATAAATTCAACCTTGGTTGCGTATATAAAAGCACAAACCCCAGATTTTTTTTTTATTATTTTTTAGTTGCAGGTAGGACTGACCACCATCCATTACTCATGTTGGGCAGAAAACACACCTTTAAAATGATAAAGTCACCTTTAAATTTGTTAAAGCTATAAGCACTTTCAGTTCTTTGGGCTAAAATGTTCCACGCCAAGTGGTTATGATACATTCAAACTTTTAATCTTGATTTTGTTTTATGAAAATTTAGGCCAAAATGATTGAACTGTTCTTGGAATAAGAGTATTGTAAAAGCATGTACAGCATTTTTCCTACATTCACTGGTCTTGATGTCCTTCCTTTCTGCGCTGTAAAGATTTTGCACTTCCTCTCTGCCCCCAGTTCTGAAAGGGGATGAAAATTCAGGGTTCAAACCTCTTATCACATGTGAAAATTTTCTCAAGATAAAAACTTTTGGAATACCAAAGTTACAGTTCACAGACATCCACTTGTGAATGCTTAGTCCTGCCCCATCCTGCCTATAAAGCTTTAGCTGCAATGTGCAGTGTGCTTACAGCCTAGGGTATCTACACTACACATCAGGCTGGACCAGCACTTAATCTGGATATCTGCACCACAAGCAAAGATCTCTTCTCCTTGATCCTAGAGGAATCCTCTTCTAACACACAGGAGGAGAAGATGGAATCTGTGCAGTCCAAATGAAGAGGAGGCAAAAGCTGGGCTTGCAGAAGCACAGTAACAACACAGGCAGCACAAGCAGCTGGGGTAGAGTGGATCACGGAATCACAGAATCGTCTAGGTTGGAAGAGACCTCCAAGATGACCGAGTCCAACCTCAGACCTAACACTAACAAGCCCTCCACTAAACCATATCACTAAGGGCTACATCTAAACGTCTTTTAAAGACCTCCAGGGATGGCGACTCAACCACTTCCCTGGGCAGCCCATTCCAATGCCTAACAACCCTTTCAGTAAAGAAGTTCTTCCTAACATCCAACCTAAACCTCCCCTGGCGCAACTTTCGCCCATTCCCCCTCGTCCTGTCACCAGGCACATGGGAGAATAGACCAACCCCCACCTCACTACAGCCTCCTTTAAGGTACCTGTAGGCAGCGATAAGGATACTGCATTTAAAGTCTAGAAATGGTAAGTTTAGTTGCAGGCTGTTCAAACAGACTGATCACCAATAGGAACAAAGATGAAGCACCACCCAACCTAACTGAAACTTATCTTCTTTATATGTATGAATTATGATATGGTATGCTCTTCGATCATACATCACTTGCTATTGTTTCCAGAAGATTCAACTTTATACATTATCCTTCCACAAGTGCAGTACAGTACAGTTAATTGTAAGTGCCCTCCCTTGTACAAAGTAATACATATTTAATTTGAGGAAGAAAGTCAGAAAAGCCACTACTAATTTCCTTTTTGGACATTTCTTAAATCCCAACACCGTGACATCTGACTTCATCACCAACATTAATAACTATGAAGAAATTAACAATTGTTCCTGTTTCCAGGAAAAAACAAAACAAAACAAACAAAAAAAACCCAGCACAAACAAGGATTAAACTCAAAAGTATTCACTAATTTTGGGTGCTCACCCCTAGTCAAAAATCATTTCTCCCCGTTCAAAGTTTTTGATAGTCTTTCACCCTTTCCACAGATTGGATTTGCTTAGCTCCTGAGTATCAAGACGGACTGAGGAACACACAACTCCTCATGTACCATGAGAATCAGTTTGTAAGGAAACAGCATCATACACAAAACTCTGTGAAAAACACCGGAATAGAATTCAACTCTCCTAAGAGGTGCTTTTTTTGCCTTAACCGTGAAACCATATTCCTATTCTTCGTATAGTTTTCATCCTCACTTGTACCACATCCTGCAAAGGAGGTAGGAGTTTCTCCACTTCAGTCATAATCTGCACCAAAATTGTCCCTGTACATGAGATGAAGAGACCATGCAGAAGACAAAGAATGCAATAGTATAGCTGCAAGATGAACCTAATACATATCTTTGACACTGTGATGATATTTGTTTTTCTGGGCAGTTCTTCTTTCGTATAATATAGAAAAATGCTTTAGAGAAATATTAGAAACATCTGCTCAGCACAAGTGACACTATCAAACAACTGAGATGCTAAACACAGGATGTTTGTTTAGAAAATGGCAAAGAATAACAAAATACAAAGACATTTTACTGAGCATACATTTCATTTTATGGACATAATGGAAAAATTTTGAAGTTTTTTGTGCACTTTTCAGAATTTCAGCCCTAACATATTTTCAAAAGAACAACTATAGATGAAACAGACCATAGAAAAGCAACTGCTTTCATTCATCAAGCTGATTAGCATTAAGTGGTTGAAGACAGGTTAAATATTTTGCAGTATTAATACATTAAAGTACCTTCATGCAAGGGTAGCATCAATAATTCATTTAATTATTTTTAAATTCAATTAATTTTTTTTTTTTTTATATACACTGTAAGATAACTTGTTCCCCACCCTCTACCAGCTGAGCCGGACAGTCAAAATCAATTGAAAAGGAAAATCAAACCTTCAGCAACTGGAATATTAAATGCAGTTCTTCATACAGGATATCCCAGAATTTATATGACACATGTAAAGGTGCCTTAAACCGTGAGTTTCCCATATAACTGGGAGTAGTTTTTGCTTTGAATTTTAATGATGATCTTACTTAGAAATTTTTATACGCTTATCTTCATTTCAGTCGTAAGCCCATGAGAGCCAGATACTATATTTTCATTTCTTTGTTAAAATGGAATCTGTTATGGTTGTGAAGACATTCCCTGCTTGCGGATTTGCTATGTTTGCTGACAAGGTTCTTTTGCTCATTCTTAAAATGCAGCAAGTTTGTGCAGTTGTCCATATAAAAGGGACAAATAGGATAAAACACTTCACTGCATAAAGGGAATCAGTCTGTGTGATACTGGCTGTCATTGCCATCAAGGTGGCATGAAAGCACAGCTCTAAGGCATATCACAATTGCCACAAGGATGTATTTTGATGACAGATAAAGCATGAACACAAAGCATTATCACGTTTATTGTATTTATGGTGTGCTGTCTATTTGCGATACATGATCTTAAGTTGGCGATTAGGCCTCAGAATACAAGTAATGTGATTTTACAGTAAATTAGTACCAATCAGCGAGCCTACTCCTAACACGCAGCTGGATTACAAGGGTTAATGGGCAGCTTTTGGCTGCACCAGAACCTGCCACACACAGACAGGCATGAGCTTCCAACCACTGCCCACTGACTCACAGTCTGGCTATAAGAACTAGGATTTGACAGAAAGGAAGAACATATTAACCTCTTTCAGAAGTTGAAGGAAGGAGTTAACAGAACCTATGAGAGCGTAGGTGAGGAAAAAAAGTTTTAATGATGTGAGGAGATAACCCTACCCCAAGCACTTACAAAACATGAACAGTTTGTTTTCATTCTGATCTAGTGGTATAAGCATTCACATGGTAACTATCATTGTAATATGTGAGCACACTTCACAAATACAGTAGCAAACATTACCAGCTCTCTCAAATAGGAAACTACGCTCTTTGACTCACTCCAGCACCAAATTTGTTTGTCTTAATAACTGCAGAAACCTATCCAAGTAGGTTATGGAGAGCAGAGACATCCTGACCCAGATGTTACCAGAAGACTTGGAGGAATAAGTTCTACATCTTGTTCTCATTGCAAGCAAGTTTTGGCCAGAAGATCTTTCTTCGATATCTGACCGCATTGTTCAAAGCAAAAAGCTTGGCATGCACCTGCCCTTACAATGCTTCAAGAAGCAAAACAAACGAATCAGAGGTTATTCATAACTCTACAGCACTGAACATACCAGATCCTCTGCTGTTACTGGTTCTCCTTTCTTGTCATTAGCCACCACCATTTTCCCCAGCCTCTCCTTCATATCTTCCAGGCTGTTGGTGAGTGCCAGGATTGCCATAATTTCACTTGCAACAGCAATATCAAACTGAGCCTGTAAAATAAAAATGAGAAATTAGCCAAATCAAAGTCAGGTCAAATACTTGCAGGGAATTACCAGGAACAGACCCAGGAAAGATGCTGGAATTCAAACAAGTTCTAAATTGTAACCTACAGCTTTTGAGATTAGTCAGACTACAGTAACTTCAAACACTGTTTATAGCTCCTCATTAATGTTCTCCGTTACACTTCATTTACTTGGGGACTATTCTTGCAGAGTGCTTAGCCCCTTGGCTCACATTATCCTTAGCAGAAGCTCCCTGAAGGACCAAAATTTTTTCCTGTAGCAAAAAAAACAACACAACACACCAGATGTGATTTCAGCTTTACTGGCATGGGCACAGCATTGTTGGGGCTTTGCTTTTATCTTAAATTCTGGTTTCAAAAACATTTTTGTTACATTTGATCATACTTTTCGATGTAAATTCAAATTTTAGTCTGTGCTGCCAGGTTTTATGCTTGATTTATGATGATGTAAAACATATACCTCCCCCCTTTTTTAAATGAGCAAATATCTGTTAAGAAAAACAAACAAGAACTATGTGCTATATCAATCCTATTGCTCTTTATATTATGGAAATATTAATATTTCTTCTTAATATTATGGAAGTTCATCCATACTGTGCAGTGTCTCAGCAGAATGAAAACTGTGGCCTTTACTTTTCTTTAAGACCTTGCAGAACATATTAGTAGTATTTGCGTTAATTTACTCTTAGCAGAGCCCAGGCTGCATGCTGTCAGATATAAACAGAGAAGAAAGGCACAGAGACTACTGTCTTGTGCTAGAAGAATGAAATTGGGGTGAATGAGAAGAATTTCTTCCCTATGTTTCCGCTATAAGGTTCTGTCTTGATGGCTACAGCCCAGAGCAGTCCTATTGAGGCTGACCTCTATGTCAGCCTGCAAGCTTAGTCAAAACTCCTGAGGCCACCTGAGCACTTTCCCGGATTGGACAAAATCAGAGAGAGAGAGATGTACCACGGAAAACAAGAATTAATATTGTAGTTGAGATTTTCAGCATAAGGATTCAAATGAAATGCTGAAGTCACAAAGCAAGTTTTCTGTACCCTCTGGAAGCAGTTCTATACACAGCAAAACAGGTGGGTACACAATTAACATTGTTAGCATCGAGATGACATGCTACCATCTTTTCTCAAGTTAAGAACAACGCCCCCTGCAAGTCATCACAGCAAATGTAAGGCAGGAAATAAGCCTCAGAAATCTATGTGTAACCCATATAGTGGAATATAATCTAACTTCATCAGGACACAAAAAATAAGTTTTTATTATCATTGCTGCTTTATAAACCCAAAAGGCCAGGAAAAAAGAATCACTGGTAGATGCTCAAAGAGTAACACAATATTTAATTGAAAAAAACAGGCACAAAAAGTTGTGATAGCAGGTGCTATTTTAACTCTAATAACCTTTATACACCTATGAAGTGCTGACAGAAGCCTTAGCTGTAAAGCCAGTTCTCTGTTGATGAAAGGATCCACCCACATGGATTCAATTGCAGGATCAAGGCCATCAGTCATGTAATACTCTTTAGAAACCACAGCAACCCTGTTCATTAAAATGCATACTTTTGTGCCTGCTGTGCTCTGCCATTTTACACAGGTGTCATTGATTTTAAGAGTGCTAGAACATCACTCCAAATATTTATAAAATGCATCTGTTAGCTATGAAGTCCTGTTTTATCTGGATCTCTGGCTAGGCTCTGAAATGGGTTTTCCTAACTGTTCTCTATTTCTAGGTGGTAAGTCCATATAAAACATGAATGGATATGCACCAGTCTAATACATCAAAATTGAATGCACTAAGATCATTTTAGCCAAAACACTACAGAAGCAGCATTTGACAGCCATACATCAACTAGTACTCTGTACTAAAACAACCCACATTTAACTCAGCAGCATAATTATAGTGGTAAAATGTTGCACACTAAGGCTGACAGAACCTGGCTTAAAGCTAATAATCACGAGTCACTGAAACAAATCTAAATATATGAAAACATCTTCAACAAGTGCTGGAGAAACTTGTACCAAACACTGTAATTTAGTCCCAACCCATTATCAGAGATGAGTAGTAGCTAATATTGAGTTTTCTTGAAGTAACAGACAAAACTCTCTACCCCATGTGTTCAAAACCAAAAGAAATGAGTGTTTCTCCAATCAGACTGTTTTATATGCTGAATTGAACAATAACATTGGCACTATTTTTTGGTCTCCTTATTTAGGCACAAAGCTTAAAGGAGATCTGAAATTATAAAGATGATGACAAAAGTTCCAAAAAGAAGTAAAACCTTATATATACCACAATAACTATTCACTTCACCTCAAAACAGTCAGAACCTCATGAATTTCACGATCCAGAGTGTTAGATGACAATAACCCTCATCAAACTGGGAGCAACTCCACATCATTGCAATGAAATCTGTTTCACCTGGCATTGCTATTCTACCTGGCATTTTTTCAGGACTGGATTTACCCACATGACACCACGAACACTTTTTCAGATAACATCAGCAAAAACTGGCTTTCAACATATTTTCAACATAAGTTCCTTAAAAAATTTCCAAAAGCTCTCATACAGCAACGGAGGTTAGCTTTTTACACTGCTGAAAAGTACACACATGATCGTTTTCAGAATGGCACCTTCAAGACAACACATTACGAGCATTAAGCACATGCTCAGTTTCTTACGGTTTAGATCCCAAAGCTTAGATGCATGACAGAAAAAGAAAACTTGACTGGAAAATTAACAGTCATTTTCAGTCCTCACCGATGGAACGAGTAACACATGATACACCCTTCCCTTGCAGTTTTTTAACATTATATTTAAATGTAATTTAAAATTAAATTTAAATGTAATTTAAATTACATAAATACTTCATATAGTTTGGGGGACTTAAAAAAGGGAATAAAAGTTGTACAAACTTATCTAACGAGAGCAAAGATAAATGCAAGTTTTTTCTTCACCTTTTTTATATTCATAGGAAGACAAGGTTGAATCCTGAACATACAGTTTTATTCATGCCTTTCCAGCACTTTGTGCAACATACATTGATTTCTGTTTCTGAAACTTCAGTTACTCATTAACACAATCAGTCTCACTGCAAGAATGCTATACAATATCAACAGATGTTAGCATTGCAATTCAAAGAAACATGCTGAAATAATTACAGGATAGCAAATATCTTTCTGCCTCTACAGCAAAGCCTGTCCAGAATGAGATATATTAAATCACTTTACATACCTGACGGACAAATCCTTTTTCTGTATTCGCCTGGCCAACCGTTATTTTGCGTAGGAATCTATCATTTGTATCCACCACTGAAATAAGGGAATAGCAAAAGCAAAACATTAACAAGGACTTAGGGGTCTAAATTTTTTCCAGGCATACCCGTTGTGTGTGTAAGATTCAGCTACTTGAACAGCACCATGTAGCCAGACAACCACGCTTCTGCACATCAGCAGTGGTACTGACTTGGTTTCTGCCTTCTATGAGATACCACTAGATGACAGGATGAAGTAACTTGAATACAATTTCTCTGAACAATATGATCAGCTAACAGATCTTTGACATTAAACTGTACAATCTGATGTTTTACCTACATATGAGAAAGCAGTCTTAGTAGCTAGAACACACCTCAGACCTACCTCAAACCATTTGCTTCTTTGCTGACTTGTTAAGAGTTGATTTTTAAGACTCACGATGTAGCTTAAACTTGGTCTGTTTCTCTTTTAAAGGATGATTATGTTGTCAAATCGGTTCTTCCAGTCAAGTCACTTTCTTACACATCACAGTAACTAACTCCACATTGAGCTGCACAGCATTCAAAGAAAGTTTTTTTTTCAACTGCCAAGACCAACCATCTGCTATTTAACACTACTTCACTTTTAGACAACTGTCTTTCTAACCTGGAAACACTTCAGATATTGCAAGGGCATGTCCAAGCCATCCCGTGGAATTGCTAACTTCGCTAGCAATCACAGCAATCCAAGTTCTCCAATGCTGCACTGACAACATGCAACTTCAGACGTGCCTTTATAGGAACCAAAAGGAAGGACTGCGAATAATCAAAAAGTGCTCTCATCTACTGGGAATTCATCAGGACATTTCTAAGGAAGAAACATTAGGAGGCTGTGTCTGTTAGAAAAGACAACTTCAAGTCCTCTCACTCCCAGGAGCAGCAATCCCTACAAATGCAAAAACTGGCCCTCTCTTTCTCACAGGCTTTTTAGCCTTACAAATGTTTCAGTCTGCACCAGCCCTAACGGAAAGGGTGGAATGTACTCTTGAGCAGTACAACCTGTAGCTTGGCAATTAAGTCATTCTTCTGGTAAATGAAGATTTGAGCACTGTTCGTTTTGAGGCAGAGAATCAAGGACCTCCAGACAGACTGTCTGTAGTGAAGGTCAGTGACGTCATCTCCTCCTACTTTTCCTGCTGTTTTTGGAGATTAACAAATTGGACTGTACAGTAAAGAACAGCATAATTACACAAAAGGGACTTTAAGTCTCATTCCTCTACGAGTCCCAGTTCAGGATTGTGAGTGGGCTGGGAGAAAAGCAAGAATTAATCCTCTATGAAGACTGCAGTAGCTGCATGTAGAAGTCATATCATATGAAAGAATTGTGTTTGCCACAGAAACAGTTTTTCCTTCTCCAAATTTTTCCTCCTCCTTACCATAAGTAAACTTTTCAGGGAACTTTAGTTTCAACTAAATGTTAGGTTTTATGTATCTACTGTCTTATCCTCTAAACAGGAAATGAATACCAAGGGAAGAGTAAGCAGGGGGAAGGCTTTCCCTCTTTTAGTGTATTGTACCTGTTCAAGCTAGTATAAGATGAACTTTAAGCTTGTGACACTTCCAAGGAAAGAGGTCCTGACTAAAATTCATCCTCAGACAATTTGATAGCTCTCTCTTCTACCCTATAAAGTCCCTGCTAAGTAACGAGCTTTGCAGATACATGGATTGCAGAAATAGTCCCAAATAGAACACTTTTCAAATTATCTAAGGCTTTCCTAAAACAGTTTTTCCTGAAATGTTTAAAATCTGTACATCATACAGAGTCACGTAGAATAAAATTTGCACTAACGTTATATAAAATGAATAACTCGAGGTTAACAGCTCTTGAGTTGTTGCCTCCTCCCAAACCAGTGCTGATAAAAACGATGAGTCACATTACACTAAATATTTTTATTATTCCTTCATCCCCATACAGGTCCTTTCCACACAGACACACTGTGTGATTAATAAAAAATATCTTATGCTGCATTCCCCAGTATTATCTTGGGAAAATATCCCAACTCTGAGACGACATGCATGCAAAGGGCACAGTAAAGCATGGCTAAGTCTCTCAATACATTCACTGAGCTGCACCATTATATATTTCTCTGAGCATCACCAATACATTTTATTTAACAATAATTTTAATCTAATAATATCAGTGCTTAAGAACTCAGGAAAAAAATAAAATCTAGTATTATTTAGCGTAAAACTTGACACTGTTTGTTTAAAAAAGAAAAATACAGAAATTGAAGTCAACGCTGAAATTTAATCCAGCAGTAGAACTGGAAAATGCAGAGGGGAGTTGCCTAAGAGCATGAAAGTGGACACTGGTTTGCTTGGCATACATAGTTGAAACTGTATCACATCTTTTACCTCTTCTGCCTAACAAATCAAACAACTCATGACACCTTAAAAATAGGATATATAAACACACATACAATATTATATATAGTCCCTGAGGTCTATTTAGTGTCTGACAACCCAGACTGCTGAACTTAGTAGGAACAGGGACCAAAACCAAATATAATAAATATGTTTTTTGGTTTTTTGTTTGTTTTTAATAACAGACACAGTTAAGAAAAGAAAGATAAAACTTGTACAAATGCACAGAATAGGCAGTTTAGTATGTTTTAAGATAATATTATCTAATAGGAGATAGAAAAGGGACTCAAATTGTCACACAGCAATCTATCCTTCAGAACATTAGCAAAGTCTCTTGAGTTACTGTAGGTATTTAACCAAATTTAGAGCTACATACTGCTTCCAAACGTGTTATGTACCCAGATTTCTCTCTTGCAAATGGGTTATTCTTAGAGTCAGAGAGCAGACACAGCTCTGATTCAGGTAAAATGAAGCAAGTTAGGAAATAAACTGTGATAAACAGACAAGATGAAGTGCAGCTTTCTGATTATATACCTCTTTGCCACGTTATGGTAGATGGGTCAATATCAAGACGCACAAATTTACTGATCTCTTCTTCTGTTAAAGTCCCAGGATCAGTCTTGTTTATTCCCAGCCTCTGTAGAAAAATAAGTTTTAAAAAAAAGCAATAAACAGGCTATTTTGCTTCAAATGGTATAGCTGCTCTGGTTTTCCACACCGACCTTCCACAAGCATTTGGGAAAGAAGCAATTCAGAACTGAAACTATCAAAAAAAAAAAGCACATAGGAAGGTGCCTGTAACTAAAACAGAGTCATTGTTGATGGAGGAATGAAATTAAAAAGGAGAAATACTTACAGGCAATTAAATGAGAAAGCCCTTTCTTATACAGAAGAAACTTAACGTAAACCAAAGAAAAAATTCAACCTTATCACTTGCTAACAAAGAGATAATTAACTGCTTGCTCTTGTTTGTGAAAATCTTTGAAAGACCCATCCATGTATTGTCTTGTGTGATTCATCTTCAAATGAAATGAAGAAAATCCACTTGAATAGGCCATCACCCATAGTGAATGAGACAATATCTCTTGGCTTTTACAGATTCATGATTTTAGCAACACCAAACTTTTTTTTTTGGGTGAATCTACATAAGGCTGGATCAGAAAATTGTGTTTAAGAACTGCAGTCTTCTAAAAAATCTTAATTTTCTCTGGCACTAGAAAGCATTCCTCAGTGAATTAACCAAGCAGCACAGAAGTGCTTTTTAAAACCAGAAGCTGGTATTCTATCCTTTTTCCCTCTCTCCTCCCTCAGTTCCAAGTGCACCTGTGTATGCATTTGGCAGCTATCCATTGCCACCGAGTGCCTCTGAAACAACACTGGTCAGGACCCCAAAGCCAACAACAGACGTGGAAATGGAAATAGAAGATTGAAGCTGTTCTTAAGGTTCACGTATAGGGGGTCCACATTCTCCTCTCCCAACACTAGTGGACTGTGTTGCTCTAAAGTTATTTATCTATCTGAGTGGAAGCCTCAAATCCAGATACATTCTTCTTACATGAATTGTATAGAAGTTCTTCTGGAAGTATTCAGGAATCAAGATGGGATGCAAAAGCATACTATGCACAGAAATATACTTCCGTCCCTCCAATGAAGGAGGCTATCATATAGACATCAATAAAACCCCAGCAAAATGTGTTACAATAAACTTTCAAAGCCAGAAAATACTGTAACACCAAAGAATCTGATCTTTCAAATGTGACTTTACCATAATAGGAAAAGTATTTTAAAACTCTGACTTCGATATTTCATCAGGAGAGACACATCATTTGGAAAAAAAAATGGTTTATTTCAGGAGAAAATAGCAAAAATGCTAGTTATGAAAATATCAGACGCAGATCCTATTTCTTTAAGTAGGATGCTTTTAGAAAGATCCTGGACTTGGTAAATTCATGAGGGAGGTTTACACAAACTTGGCCCCATATGTCAAATAATTTTCAAAAAGTTGAATAAGATAATATTTTATGAAGAAATACTGTAACTGGTGAGAGACTACATTAACAACTTACTCTCAGACGGGCAAACTGAATAGGAGAAAATCCTCTCACACCATTAACTACTGGAACCAGTCTATTATACAAAGCCTAGAAAAAAAAAAACACAAGCAAAGTTAATGAAAAAATAGTTTTTGAAGTAAAAAGCTCGTATTTTTCTATTATTTAGATTAATTTCAGTAAGAATTTCCCAACCACATAAGCTGTGGACTTCTGCTTAGACATTTAAAAAACAGTTCTCAGAAGGTGGTAAACTTTTAAACAATGCCTATGATTTAGTAGCCTAAATGCAATTACCCAAATTACTGTGTTTCTAAGTCTCCATAGAAAAGTTATGGATTATTTTTCAAACTGGGAATCCTTTAAAGCTTTAAACAAGGGCCATACTACTCGAATTGTAACTATCATTTGAAAATCAGCCTAAAAGCACGTTTGTGTTGCACCAGGGAGGACATGACAACCCTACTCAGTTTTAACAATGTAGCTGAAAATAGGAGGTTCTTCACCTTCCCTCTTTAAATACTCGTCAGTATTTATATTAAGTTCACAAAAGACTTAGTAGAGAAAAGAGGATTTAATTTCCCCACCACCACCTCTTCTTCAGGTACATCATATCCAACTATATATCAGAAGCGTAACTTCTAACTTCAAAAAGGACTATACAAATCATTAAAAAGAATAAGATTTGAAGAGAGAGAAAACATCTTTTATTAGCCTACTTAGTAAAGTCTGAAATGGTTGACAAGCTTCTGGGCATAAGATGCTTATCTTAAAGACTATTTTATGACAGATATTTGCCAGAAAAGTATATTCTGCTGGGAAATGATGCTTACAGAATACAGAATGGCTTCAGCAACTGTTTCCATTCACACAGTAAAAATATAAGATAGTCAACTTACTTTACTTTGAAATGCAATTTATTGAAAATTAAAAAAAAACCACCTCATGTGGATATTAGAAAGTAATTCTCACCTTATCAGATTGAGTGCTCTCATGCAAGATCCTAGCATCAATAGCAGCAGCTAGCAAATTATTCGCAGCCGTTATAGCATGAATATCTCCAGTCAAATGAAGATTGAACTAGAAGGTGAAAACAACAGAACTTTTTTTTTTTTTTTTTATAAAATGCCTTTAACACAACCCTTTAATCTCAAACATTTTAGCAGAAAAAAACACTGCCATCTCCTTGAGATTGCAGCTCAAATTAGTCACCTATCATTGTAGAGGAAATATTATGGGTTGAGAATGTACAGAGCTATATGAAGGACTTGCTTTCACCTGAGTAGTAGTAAACTACTCTCAGCTTAGTCAAACAAAGCCACAAATGTCTTTATTCTTTGCTAAATGACCCAAGAATGGAAAGCCCAGAGCTACAGGTCCACGTGATAAATACTAAATCAGTTTATTACCAGCAGTGTAAATTTGACATGGATCAGATGTGCAGATTACTGCCAAATCCTCCAGTGCATACAGTGCTTGCTGGCTTTATGGTTTCATGCCAGCTTTCTGCAAGCCATAATTGAACAGGTAGTACCAGATCAGGCATTAACTTTGTTGATACAAAGTTTGTCCAGCAAAGCTTTGTGGAAAAATCTGATATCAGCCATTTAAATTAGTGTTATATATTAAAAAACAAACAAACAAAACAATACTTATATATCTATATCTGACACAAGGAGATGAAAGGCCAGTTTTAACCGCACTGTAGTACTGACAGCTGAGAAGCACCAACAACAGCTGACACCCAACCCTTGCTGTGATGGTACTCAAGTGCAAACAGCATCCAAACATTGCATGACTGCTCTGTTGGGACCAGCTGCATGTACTTTCACCATGGCACTTCACCAGTTTGGACTGTGCAGTGATCTTGCAGAGTTCTAAATTGGACTCTTCACAGAACTACAGACTGCTTGGGATTGGCAGGAACTTCTGGAGGTCACCTTGTCCAACCCTTCTATTCAAGCAGGGACGCCTATAGCCACTTTCCAAGCACCATGTCCAGGCAGCTTTTGAAGATCTCCAAGGAAGGAGACTCCTCAACCTCTCTGGGCAGCCTGTGCCAATGCTCAGCTACCAGCACAGCACAGCAGTGCTTCCTGATGCTTAGAGGGAACCTGCTGTGCTCCAGTTTGTGCCCATTGCCTCTTGCCCTGGCTCTGGGCACCACAGAGAAGAGCCTGGCTCCCAGGGGGACAGGGATTTGCTGCCTCCATTGTTGTCTCACCTCCTCCATGGGAATCACTTGAGCATATCCACCACCGGCTGCTCCACCTGCACAATAAAGCACACGGTCACATCAGATTCACATCAGTTTTGGGAAAACAACAACAACACCTTAAACACACAAAGTTAAACATACAGCTTTGATGATACATTTCTCAGTATTTTGAATTCCATTAGGGAATCAATGGTGTACCCAAATAAAGAGGATTTCCTAAACCTTGATGGCTTTTTTCAGCAGGCAATAGAATTGGAATTCTTGAACTGAAAGTCTACACGTAATAGCTGGCCCAGACTTTGGCTAGATAAGGGTAACCTTCTGCTCTTGTCTAGATTTAGGACACAGTCATGCACATGCAGCAGTTGGGTGGAAAGACGCAGCAGTAATGAGTAAGCACTACTTCTGCATGAAACCTTCACACCCTTGCCCTGAGCACTTCTTCCCCACCGCCTCCCAGGGTACAAGCAAAGAATTTTGCTGTAGCCTATACAAAATTTGAGCGGAGGGATTTAAAGCACTCACATGCACCAGTCTTGGCTGAGAAGCACCAAGCACCAGGAGCCTTCCAGCTGAAATCAAACTTGTTAACTTAAACTTCAGCAAAGCAAAGTAGAGCAGCTGGGGAGTGTTTGCCCAGTTAGGCACCAATCTCAGCTGAGAAATGGCAAAAAAAAAAAAAAAAAATTGTATTACTTCCTGTCAGCATTGAAGAGAAGCTTGAACTCTGGCTGCCTCTTACTTGGCCCTCAGGCCCTTCTAGGCAAAAATGCAGCAGCCCAGAATGTGACGGACAACTCAGAAGAACAGAAAGATGAGGTTGAGACCTAGCTAAACATATGATGCAGGCACAGCTGAACCACACACGACAGCCAACTTCCTTGGCTTAGATATTTCATATCAATACGGGTGGATTTAGGACTCCTCAAGGGAGAATTAAACGGTAACATTTAGAGACATCTCTGTAGAGTCTCCAAGCAGAGGTGTGGCTGGAAGGGTGTGTACTCACGCAAAACGCCTCCTGGCTAATTCATTCCCAGGCCTTTCATTATGTTTGGCCTTTATCTGCATTATTAATACACATAATTACACGAACACAGACATGAACCTTGCATGAGATGATGTGTCAAAGAAACCTTTATAAGTTACTTGACAAAAATACAATATGCTCCTATTCAGGCAATCCACTGTGTTAGTGAAGTAACTAAGACATTTAAAAAAACTGCAGCATTCTTTAATCTGGAACAGATCATACAGTTGCAACTCTTACGTACCTTTAACTCCAAAAGTAGGTCCTTGGGAAGGTTGTCTCAGACAAGCAAAGGAGTTAATGTTAAGGTGTGCAGTAAGAGCCTGAACAAGACCAATTGTGACTGTGCTCTTCCCTTCTCCTAAGGGTGTAGGGGTTATTCTAGCAAAACAAGAAAAAAGATTAATCAAATTCTTTGCTGATGTCAGCCTGGCTGAGGATATCAGAACTTACAGCTTTTGATTTCAACGAAGAATATTTGTACAACAAATTTCAGTAAGATTACTTTATCTCCACAAGAATACTGCCACAATGTTATCCCCTAGCTCAAGCTGGAATGCTAATATACATGTGTCTTCTATTTAAGCAATTCACTATTATAGCAGAAAAAGAAAAGATTATTTTGGCAAAAGTTCTGAAAAGAATAAATTGAATTTAGACATTTTCATTACAGCACAACAGTCTCGCCAATTTCATTAACAAACCATCCATCAAGATACTCTGAGCATCTATTAATACTTTTCTGTAGCAATGCAGGAGATATTTTATTCCCACTACTGAAACTGTGAATGAAATAATAGCATATTTTAAATTAAACAGCCAACACTTTTGTTTGTAGAAGTTAACTATACCTCTCTAACTGCCACGTCATCATAACACTCCGCAATGACAAAAAAACATTTTTTTAAATAATACAGGGCACAAAAGTCACTATATTCAACTAAATATGATTTATTTAGCACTTAAGTTTCTTAATACTTTTGTGCTAAATAAATCATATTATTTACACCCTGATTATTACACCCTGATTAAAGGGTGATGAGGGACAATTACAATCACAGTCTGTCCTCCTATACAACACCTCCAAAATGCTACAAAGAAACCAGGACAGTATTTTATAAAAGACATCCAATCTCAAATCAGAGACATTAACCTCCAGTCAAAGACTCTGTCCTTGTCCCTTTAACGAAGGGACAATGATGGTTGACTTTGCAAAATGGAAAACTTAATCAGCCCCTTTTCCCCGTCTCCAGCCCCACACAATAGACAAAGGAGGGAATACGTTTATGGGTAGGGAAAAGAATAATGCATGTTGGACAGCTAGAAACAAACAAGCAAACCAACCAACCAAAAACTCTTAACTTATCCCTCAGTTTTCTGAGCAAGTTTGAATTGTATCTGAGAAATGCAGCTCAGGGAATGCTGCTCCCTCAGCATAAGCACAGGACTTCTTTTAACAACAGCATGGTCTCTACAGGCACAGTCGTCTTAATATGTAGAAGATTCCGTGAACGAAAGACACCTTAGGTTAAATGATGTCCTCCCAGATCTCAAGGCCATCACGTTTGTTTATGATCCATGTTAAAAACGGGCGGGGGGGGCTAGCTCTTTTTTTCTTCCCCCTCAGAGCATGAACACATCTCATTCTCCAAAACGCATTCCAACTCTTCATTTCAGACACAACACTTCTCCCTCTGACTGGCAGAAGAAAGCCCCAGTCCACTGACATCACTCTCACATAAGTCTTGAACTTTTGCTTTTAAGCAAGGTGTAGTTTTTGACATCTTTGTTGTCTCTACTACCAGCAAAGCAGCAAGTACCTTTGCAAAGCTGACATTAAAAAGTAATCTTCATTCCCAAGCAGATGCAAGAATGCATATGAATCCTAGTAAAAGAGGAACCCTTATCCTATTACCTCTATGAAATCTGAGCTAACACATCTCCCATTAATTAGAAACACTTCCTTCACCAGCTAGCAAATTCTGCAAGGCACTGCTATCCTTAGGTCACAATTCAAATGGCATAAAACACTAATAAAATTGTCAAGTGCAAGGAAATGTCAGTTGAGCTAGTTCAGAAATTGATATAAGCCTTTCTTTGCCCCACAAAATATAAACACATGACAAACATCAATGTGTCACAAATCTATCTTTTACATCATTGGATCCTGATGTTCTTTTTGTTTGCTTGCCTGTTTAAAAAAAAAAAAGCAAAGAAGCCTTTGTTAGACATATCTGAAATAATATGGGCAACAAGAGGCAAGCCTAATTAAGATTCTATATTGTTTTAGAAAATAATTTTCCTATTTAGAAATATGTTTTAACTCAAGTTCCAGTAAAATAATGGGATTTAGTACATCTATAAGATATTTCCTTAACTGAGACTATACAGAAATAGTACTTGTCTATTGATAGCTTTGAACTACACTTATATGACCATATAGTATGTGGATTACTTAATTTGGGCACTTGTTTTCAGTCATCTTCCCCCACATGTATAACTTGATGCTTGTCAACAATCAGAGCCGAAGCACAGCCAGCAGCTCACTCTCTAGACAGTCATCCAGCTTTCCTAGAACTGCACTCCTTTAACTGAAAAAGGGAATTCACTTCCTCCTACATGATTCCTGTCAAGCACACACAGAGATACAGTCCACATCACATGCCAATAGAAACTACCCCCCCCCCCCCCCCAAATGCTGTGTCATTCCCATTCCCTCTGCATTGACCTTACTGCAGAAATTCTTGCTCAGTTCCAAAATGCACTGCCTTGCACTGCGTTAATACTATTTTCCCCACTTCTTATGTGCTGGTCATCAAGGTTATTCTGCAAAATCTGCTAAACAGCTGAGGTTCTTCTCCATATCAGTACACTTCCCAGCTTTGCACCATCATCAAAATTTCAGCAGCGCTGTCTAATCTGTTGCCCTAAGGTCATTACAAATATTAAATGACTAAGCCCTAAGATCACTAGCTAGGGTGACCCATATCATCTCTTCCTCCCGACATGCCTAGTTTTAGCATATCCAAATTCCTCACCTATGTGCAGAAAAAATAAACTATTTTACAGGTTTATATGGCTAACCTCATTTCTCCCTCTGAAAACCGTCCTCTCTCATGTGTTGCTTATCTCATTGCCATTACACTGCAAAAATATAACCATTTGTCTCTCAATGAAAGGTGGAAATTGTCTTACCTTTACAAGCTAACAATTAAAAAAGCTAAGGCTGTCATACCTCCTAGTAACTTGCTCCTATGCCCATATCCTTAATCTATCAAAACTGCCAGTCTGAAACAAAAACCTCTCCATGTTTATCTTCTCATATGATGATTTGATTCAAGATATTTTGCTATAACCATTTTTTTTGCTTGTGTTTTTATTATTTAAACTTGGATTCAGAAAAACAACATCAGATCTTGTTAGTTTAGCAAATGCTTTGTGCAGAAAACTGTTGGTTATCACATTTCATGACACTTGGACCCTACAAGTACTAGTTGCATTTGTTCTCAGCTCTCCCTGCAAGCCTTTCCTGCAGCAGTTGTATTTTCTCACTCAGAATTTCACAAAGTATTTATGTAGATAGATACAAAAGCTGGGAGATTTAGAGCAGATGCTGAGAAGAACCTACTTTACCTACTCTAAAAAGCAGGTTTGGTCCTATCTTCTTTTTAATCAGTACCGTTCCTTCTGATCTACTGCAGGAACACAAAATGCTACTTCATTTCTTTCACTTTCCTGTTTGTAATTCCCACAAGAACAGATACTCTGTAATCTCTACAATGTTACCACAGCCAGCCCTCCCTGTTTTACTCTTGCTAAACTGCCAGCTTCCATTTTCCCCACTGCTATTTCTGGCATCTCTGTTTTGTTCCAGGATCCTTACTTGTCTGGAGAGATGGCTCTTTCAGAGCACCCCAGCCAGATTCACTCACATTTACTACCAGTGTTGCGTCCTTGGCTACCATTTTAACTCTAGTAGTCCAAAACCTCTTCAAATCATTATTAGTATAGTTTCTTATTGTTCTATTGCCTCATTCACTTTTGTCTATTCCCCTAATCTCTTTTACTTGATCCTCTTATTCCTGTGTATTACAGCCCAGATTCAAATAATAAACAAGTAATCTTGAGGCGTTGCTGCACTCAAAGATGTAACAAGATGACAATATTTTAAGCTACTAGTTCTAAGAACAAACAAAAAAAAAAACCCTATTTGCTACGAAACAGACTCCTATAACTGCTATAACCATTTTCTAAAACTTACTAGTAAAGGACTTCCACAAAACCCAAAAACTCAGTGCACGCAACCCCTACACTGCTAACAGAACAACTTGTATTTGCACAGTGTTTCCTGTTAGTGGTTGCTGGTGTGTTTAAATATCAGATGCACAAAGTTCTTATTTGACATAATTCAGAGACACCTTTGCTAGCTTATTCATTCAAGTGCCACTCAAAGCACGGCACAAGACTAATTGGGCATGCAGAGAGGCATGGGGACTTTATGACTCTCACAAAAGCAAAAAAAAAAGTAAAATCAAAGATATGGTCTACTATTCAGTATAGGAAAGTAAACCAGAAAAAGGCAAGTACTTCAACAGTAGCCAAAAAGCACATTGGTTGTTGTACGAGGAAAGGTATCTACCTATCCCAGAAGATAGGCACAATCAGAAGTCACATTACTAAAATGCTCTGCTAACCTGGCTGGCCTATTCTAATATGATTACATAAAACAAACCAGAAAGCACTGGATATTTTTTAGTGACAAAGACCCTTTTTCAGAGAACAAAAAGGGAAATACACCATTGCTCAGTGCACAGATTGGAGAAACAGGTCTTGCATCTGCTGAATTTCCAGCACATTGACAGTCTGCACCAGCCACATCCCTAATGTGAATGTGACACTCTGGGAGAAACAACCATCACCAAAACGAGGGCAAAAATGAACTAAAGTAAGCTTATTTTCCCCAGAGTACTCCTGCAGGCATGCAACAGTTTACAGGTACTACGCATCATTGCGGACAGGACCTTGTCATCATAAAATCTCCTTTAAAAAGCCTGTGTTTTCAATGTGTTCCTCAGATGGGTTTGTTCATTTTAAATAGGCTTTCTTCCCTTCTGAGAAACTCTGATCTGCAGTTTTCCTGCAACTACAGTTTATTAGATAAATACCTAAAGGTTCCAAATGTCTAAAGGCAGGTGTGATGGAAGAAGACAACCAAGAACAAGACTTCCAGAAACAATCTACAGCACTTGGGTGACACGCTCACAAGAAATCTTGTCCACTGCAGCACGTAGGAATGGGCACAACCCCCCAAGAAGTCAAAAACAGGAAATTGACTTTTTAGACTCTTTCCACCTCACAGAATTAACAAACGCGTGAACTCCTGGCAAACCACACTATTCAGTGAAGCCAGATTGCTCTTGACAATTCACATACTTATCCTCAACTTCTCTTATATGAGACATCCTGTCAGGACACCTTTGACTCTGAAAGGTTCAGCAGCAGCCTTGAGACTACAGGACAAACATGAAGAGCTGTACAGTTATTTAATATTTTCAATAGATACCTGAACCTCAGTTTTAAATATTGGTTAAAAAAATAGCCTGAAATTAAAACAAATTTTTATTCCAATTATTTCCTTAGAAAGTTTACTTTAAATATTTTCCCTTTTGTACCTGGCCTACTTTGATGGGATTTTATAAATAAAATAATCCATTTAAGCTGTTCTGTGGACATTTAGATGTTTTTGCTGGCTATACTACTGAGCCTGCACACTTGGAACTTAGGTCACTACCTCACATGAGTATAAAATTACAACTGCCAACGGCTAACTTTAGCTCAGTTGTGCATTTTTAGATAGATATGCAGTGCTATGTTTTGACCTCATGCAAATCTAGGAAAAAATTAAAATAGAGTAAATTTTAAATGAATTTCAAGAGACTTTTATATACATTTGCATTCTTCACATTTCTTTAATATGTTTTCAATCTAAACACTGAAATCCCACAATCATTTCCCTCCTTAAAACTTATTTTGCCACCTACCAAGTGGTCACCAGCTCCTTGGCAAAGCAAGTTTTCCATAACACTGGAAAGCCTTCTCCCCTTATGTATATCAAAACAAAGATAAGAACATGCAGACTTCTTGTTTGTTTGTTATACATCACATTAGCTTACAGTGGAGCTATTTCTGTGGGAAAGCTGCATGAGGTCTGACAAAGGGAAAATAAACAAACAGTGAGATGATACACTGCACCAGCTGCAACCTCCTCACAGTTACCACAGCCATTCTGACTCCAGCAAGAACTCTACTAGACATGTGACAATTCTGCTCTTCCAGTTCCCTATCCTCAACTCGTCCGTACCGGCTGTTTCAAAGATTTTAATGAGTTCACCATTGCCATGGTGCACACGGAAACCTACAAAGAAGTCTTACTATTGAGGTGGTGGGCAAGACAGTTCTCTTAAATGAGTCTGAGATCTCTCACCCAAGCTTACAACTGTCAGAGATTTATTTCTGAGCATAGAAGCGTTGCAATTCCTGTCACTTCATTGAGGTTAGATTACAACATTGAAATGCCATCCTTAAAATGGGATTGGAGCTTCCAGATATGAAAGTACAGTGACTGATGTTCAGCTACAATGATTGAACAAAGCCAGCAACAACTGAAGAATCTACAAACTCTCAATAGTTGATAAATACAAGATAATCCTCATCAGCACCTATGTAACGATCTGACAAATACATGTCAAACAGTCTCAGCCATGACTTTACTTTGGACTGTCAAATGTTTCTGTACATCAACACAACGGTATTTTTTTTTTCCATTTAGTCTTCCTTCTTTTGTCTACTTTCCTCTTTTTTTTTTTTAAAGCACCTATGGGCCCAGAAATATAGTAAACAGAAATACAATCCAACCCATCTGAAGTAAATGATTTCCAAATCTGAAAATTCTGTTCCTAAGATATTTACCATCATACAGCTTGTACACATATTAAGCTAGTATTTACTTCCACACAGTTTTATCTTACCAAAAAAGTAGTTTGTCAAAAAAAAAAAAAAAAAAAAAACAAACTAATAATGTTAGGGGAAAAAAGTCCTGATTTTAAACTTTCTAGCATTCAAAACCCAACATGCTTCTCGCTAAAAGCAGCAGCATACGTTTCATATAGTGACTACTGATACGCTGTCTACAAGCTTGAACACATGATCCAGTTACCCTGGGCACTGAACTCAGCTACTGTCTCATACAGGCTTTGTTCATCTTCACACTCTCAGCATGCAGAGAAAGAGAGGCAGTTTCACTTAAGATATCCTGCAACATAATTTGTTTTAGCGTACTGAAAGCCTGTATACAGGCAGTTGATGGAGAAGAACTAATTACTCCATGAGAACTCATAGGTCTGACCCCAAAGTGTCTTAACACAAGCCCTATAACAAATTACACACACAAGAATAAAACAGAATGAAAAAAATGCTCTCCATATGGAGGCAAATGGAATTTACAAAGAAACAATGTCTTCATCTAGATGACTTTCTGGGTAATGTGATCTGTTAATCAAACTGTAATTTTTCAGCATTCAAAGCATGTATTGCATTTAATTGTGTGCATTCAGAAAGTGTACATAAAACTTTCAAATTAGTAGCAACATTTTAAAAAGCAAGCTTAGGATAAGCATTGCATTAAAGTAAATTAATTACTTGCAAAAAGCGTTAAGATAAGCATCTAAGGTTTAGATAGCACTAAGGATAGCATTTAGCTATCCTTAGAAATGAAAAAGGTACATCTTGGTTGCTATCCAGACCAACAGTTCTGGGCTGTAGCACATCAGGAATAAACTAGAAGAGCATTTGCACCAAATATTCATAGCTCCTAAACATCATGAAACACTTAAGCCCTATTGTGGAATTACAGGCACAAATGTCTCTGGTTGGATCGTGGATGGATGGAAGAGGGAGATTCTCCAGCTTGCTGAATACACACATCCATTTCTCACTACCTTTGCTTATGAAAAGTTGCCATCATACATAGTTAATCTTTCTATCAGACCAAATACACAGAACTAAAGGAAACGTTTAAGATACATGCTTATGAAGCCCTGAAAACTTACTCTGAAGATCTATACACTGTAGCTTTCTAAGAGTGTCTAAATATCTATGGTTATTGTAAACCAACATAATAATCCAGATGGCAGGTTTAACTCATCCTTGCCTTAGTAGGGAGAGGATGAAGAAGGCAACTGAAGGTATTATTTTGCTCTCTGATTTCCACACTTGAATGGTGTTCAGTCTTTATTGTGCTAAACATTCCCTCACCAGATACAGTTCCACAGCTTTGTGAAAACCATTGTCTGCTACAGTCAGTTCAAAAAATACGAACAACTGAGAATACATGAACACAAGTCATATATCTGATATGTACTATATTTCAAAGTCAAATTTTCACTCTCTCAGAAGAGAAAGTTCCCACTATTACAGCCACCTTGCCCAAGTGCTCCTTACTAACCACCTCATGCAACAGATGCGGTTTTGTACTCATTATGTGATGCAACGACTTCAGAGAGGTTGCAAATAGCAACATATTACATAATCAAATTACATAGGCACCAAAAGCAGCCATTTGTTTATGAAATGCAGTTGAGTCTTTATACAAATCATATAAACTTATAAATACATTTTTCTACTTGTTCCCAGTTTTTCATCCATCTAGTGGAAACTCTGCCCTTTTTTTCCCACGTGTATATACTTTTCTGTCTCTGGGCCAACAAGGCACAGACATACCTTCCTGAGATACCTCACTTGAAAGACAAGACTAGGGGACAAAAAGGAGTGAAGATGTTTAAGAACTCGTGCGTAGTCTGACAATGAAAATCCACCTAAATGGAGTCTTGCATCATGCTATCTTCCATCTCCAGATATTTTCAAATTTCTGTGAGACTGCTGCTAGAGAAGCTTGGCACAGCCTACAGCATACTGCCTAGCTGATGCAGTTGACAACACGAGCCTGAAAGTACATGGTAGCAGATGTCTTCATCAAACACAATCAAATGCTGAATCTGCTTTTCATTCTACAAGCAAAAAAAAACCACAACATAACCTCTACCAAAGGAAACCAGGCTCAATCAGCTATTATTTCCTTCTTTTAAACAATTGCTCTGAAGTCCTCCAGGAACATCATTATACATTGCAATTCTACAGCATAGTTTCGAAGACAGCTTCACAACTCACTGGCCTCAGACACACAACATCAGGTCTCTCAATCTACAACGGCCCCACCTCAGATAAGGCCAGAAATCCAAATCGTGCCCACAAGAAGACGCTAAAGCAAGCAGTTTCCAGATACTATCTTACTGAGGAATTGGTAGATCAAGGCAGTTAAAAACAGCTTTCTCCTGGATCAGCCTAAAGCTATGTTTTAAACCTGACTGGTTTTAGTTACAAGGAAGCACCCATACAGATTAATTCAGAACATGAAGAACACATTGCAAGTTAAATATTAATGAGAACCATCATATTTGTTCACAATTAGAAATCTCCACTTAGCAAACCAGGTGAATGAAAAATGTGCACTGAACGCAGAAAAAATAGCTCTTCAGAAAAGAAGCACATAAACCCTGTTGAGCATTGCATTTGTTGTAATCGTGGGAACAGAGAGCAGGATAAGCCTGCCTGGCGACATGTCTACATTTCAGAGAAAAAACATGACTTATTTAACTATGTAATCTGTTCTTCAATAAAAAAAGTATTTATTGTTAATATCAGCAGATTAGCATGCAGCTTCTGTTACAGTTTATTTATAAACAGCCACAACAGACTTAAATACTCCAAAAATATTTAAAATCCTGATAAAACAATAAGAAAAACACTATGAAACAGAAAGGATTTAAGCGTAGAACATCCTACCTTTACAGAACATACTTTACCTCCATAATAACAGTTTGGAAGAAAGGTTGTGTTACTTTAAAAAATATATTAAAAATTTCAGAACAGAGAAACATACAGCCCCAAACACTCAGGGTTCTTATTTGTGCGGTATATCAAAAAGATGTAAGTTGCATGTTTATATTAATATGAATAGAAAGGGTGTGCATTAATCACATTACCATGCATTCTTACCCAGCAACTAGAACATATTTTCCATCTGGTTGATCCTTTAACCTTTCCAGCAGGGACAAACGTACTTTGGCTTTGGTTTGGCCATAGATTTCAATTTCGTCTGTAAGCAATCCTATCTCCTTGGCAAGTACATCGACAGCTTTTGGACTCTGCGCTCGGGAAATCTCAATATCACTGGAAAAGAAAACAAATAGAAGCCAGGAGATTTCTCTCAGCTTAGGTGGTCGACAACAGAACACAAAACAACAGCAAATACTCCAACAATGGGGTTTATTGTAATCAGTTTTTCAATCCTCTCTTGTATTTGATTAATCAAACCTAAATATTAGCTAATAATGAAAAATCACATGCGCTGTTTGTTGGTTGTTATAATTTCACAGAGCTCTCGTTTAATCAGATTCCAAATACTACGTAATGCTTTCATATCAAGCTAGAGACATGCCTGCTGGATGCTCCAGCACATCCCACTGGAATGGATGTTTCTGTTTTTGTTTTTCTTCTCCTCGCTCCCCATACACTTCAGCACATACACTTTACTAAAAAGTGCATGCTTTCCTTGGCCAAGAGTCACATAAACACATTAGCTAAACTTGATACTTGTGCATGTAGCGCCTTTCATCAGAGGGTACCACCAAACGAGCTAAGCCTTGCTACTCCCCTGAGGGAGCCAAGGGAAACAAGGCGCTAGAAGATGAATTCACACACTTCTAAACCACAGCTAAATTGAAAATGGCCACATAGCAGGAGTTTAATGCACAGGGCTCTGGCCAGAAGTCCACTGAGCTTATACCAACTTCCTGCAAGGACTGCAAGTGGCAGCCTACACAAGAGAACAAGCACGGAGCAAGAACTGCCTGAGGGGAGGTGGCTGTAGGCTGGAAGACACGATGCATCCACAGTTTCTGACCTAGACCACCTGAACTCTTTAGACTTAATTCCCCTATACGGATTTTTCTTTTGTGAGCTTGACCCAGTTGTCCCTGAAGCCCCCATAAGCTTTGAGCAGCTGCGAGGTCCTGCAGCAGTAGTGTCCAGGGTCAGGCACACAAGATGTGAGGAGTCCCTCAGTTTTGGGTTGCCCACACCACTGCAAAAACTGGCTAAAAAAAAACTGCCAAGAGATTAATTACTTTCAGCCTATCCAGGCTAAATTCCTTCCTGCAGTTTTGGCTGATTACAATATTTTTAAGATCTAATCTGGCAATGGCATCAAAGCTAATGCCCTGAACCTTCAAACAGTCTGCAAGACCTCAAATATCCACAGATTAACACAGAACTACTGCCAAATCTCAGCTCCAAGCATGGACTTCAGCTGTTCTGCATCCACCAGCAAATGATCAGTTTGTGCAAGCTTAATTGCATGCATTTCTTTGAAGATATCAATATCCTAACCTGGAACTATTCAATTACATCTCAAATATCCCACTTTTACACCCTGCAGCTAAGTGAACCCCAGAAATCACCCATTTAAATACTGACACAATCCAGTGTGAGGGGGCAAGAAGCTACTCAACCACAGGACTCAATGGCTGGGATGCAGACTGTTTTGTTGCATGTACTCATCTGGAATCTGATTACTTCCAAAGACGTACTGACTGCATCCCCCTTGCATAGAAGGATACACCTTTGGCTTTCTTATGCATTTCTTCAAACACAATTAGCTGTAAAAATGTATCAAGAACACAAGATGCAGTGGCTTACAAACATCAAATGACAAAACATTTAAAGTTCTCTCCAAAACTCTATCTATAAAAACAACTTCAGCCCCAGGAAAACATTGGTAAGGCGATGGCAGTGTGGTCCCTTGAAGGTGTAAGGGAAAGAAAATATGTAGGGTCATCTATTCTCTCATTAAAGCAATTGACATATTCAGCAGAGGGAAAAGAATTTAGATTCACGTGACAGAAAGTTAATCTGCTTTCCCCGCCCCCTCCCCCCTTTTCTTCCTACTAAATAAATCATTCCCTACCAAAAGACTGAAGCTGCTATTTGAAATCTCAGGACACTCTATCAATATTCTCTGCAGCAACCTCAGCCCTTCCTATTTCCTTCATCTCTCCCACCACAAACACCTCCCTGAGTTCTGGAAGAAACAATTAGTTTTTTTCCACCCTGCAGGCACCACGACTACCAAGAAAAGGAAGGAGCAAAACTGACATATCTGCACATTTGTAATTACAGTAAAAGGTAAATAATTTCCAGATAAATAAAATTACAAATATTTTTAGGAGTCAAGTAAAATTGGCAGTGGATGCCGACAGTTCTCCCTTTGTACAACCACTGCTGTTGTCATTTCCTCATCAGAGGTTCCCTTAAGAACCTTCAAAGCAAGTAGATTTTTAATAACTTAGAAAACCCTTAAGGATAGAGTACACACTGACACATGCAATAAAGGGATAAAACAAATAATTCCAGAAGTGACATTTATACCTTAGCTATTCTGGCTAAACAACACACACAAAACATTTCTGTCTAGTATATTTTTCCAGATAAAACCTGTCTTCTGAAACACAGGAAATTAAAGAATTGGTTATAACTAACCTTTAGAAGTCTATATTTGCAGCTAGTTCTTTTAGTTTGACAAAATATTCTATATATTGGAAATCCCAGAATTATTCAGTAAGTTATATTATTCAGTATTAAACTGCAAATGTGCAACACTGGTTCTTCTGCACAAATGAAATTTGTTAAGCAAAAAATGTGCTATTGCCAGCAGTAAGTCATAATTCATGAAATGCAAGAAGATTTAAAAGACACAGGGAAGGCTCTACATCTACTCAGCCTGTCATGGAATTTTCTTACTGTATATTTGTAAGAAAATCCCCCATTCATTTCCAGAACCTTTGGAAATATTTCAATTAACACCCAGATCTTACAGAAATCAAAAAGCAGATGTTCCTAGTTTTAGTGCTTAAGCAGTTTTGCCTCATTTTCAATGAAAACTCCATCTGCTTCCAGACAACACTGTGCACTATTCTAAGATTCTATTTTATTGCAGGATACCTTCCACCTAATGACTTATTTTACACTTTAAAAGAAAAAAAAGAAATAAAGTTAGAGTAATCAAGTAAATGGAAGTCCTATTACCAGTTATACTGCATAGCATTATATATTAAATATATAAATACATATGTACTAAAAACACAATCCCATAGAGAGGGTGGGGAATGCTTTTGGAGGTTTTTTTTCCACCATCATGCTCATGACAACACATGCTTTAATCTACTATTTAACAATTTAAGGACAGATTTTTCAAGTTTTAACTCTAGGAGTGTTACGTGTTGGCCCAGGGAAAGCTCAAGAATTTCTTCCCCCTTGTGCCCCTGCATATGACAAAAAACTCATTCTTTTGGCATCTCTGAAGCTACAAGTTGTCTCCATTTCCATTAAACTGTTGTAAGAGACAATGAAAAGTGAATTAAAGTGCTTAAAAACCAACAACATTTCACTACATCTTTCTGAAAACACAGCAATGGGATTCAGAAGCAGGCACACAAATAAACGTGCACAAATTTCACAGCTTTCCTCCATGGCAGAACCTCCCTTCAGGCCCTTGGTTCCCCTCTCTGCCACCCACCACAACCAATGGGTGAGAAAAGCACTTCAGCACATCCAAGAGCTCAGGCTGCCCAAAACTTTGGGGATATCAGCAACCCCACTAAGACAGACCAAAAACCCTGACAGGGGCCTTGGGAGGTAGGGGGAAATGAGAGAAACTGATGGAAAAAGAGTTATGTGAATAAACGTGTTTCCTGCTCTTCATGCCTATACGTAAATTTAAAAGTCTAACACAGAAGAAAATACTTCTGCCGAGGGAAGAAGAAACAGCATCTAATGCTATTAAAATCACTGGGCCTTAACAAGATCCATAAACACTCTCCTCCATTAGGGGCTTCCTGTACTAGGAGCTTCTTATACTTTATATTTCTGTTGATGTTCCATACAGTTTCACCTCCCCTCCCGCAGTGAAACCTTCCGGTTTTAGGTCTTCAAAAATAAAGCTTGGCACTAATGCACATCATAAAAATAAAAGTTGTAAAGAATCAAAAAGGCATGGTCACAAGAAGGCATACAACAAAAGGCACAACATGTAGTAAGCAGATTAAAAAATAGGCTTGGGATAATTTTTGTTTCATTGTCACGTTTAACGCTTGGCTACTTTTTTTTTTTAAAAAAAAAAAAAGGAAGGATGACTTTCTTAAAAACAAAACAAACCAACAAAAGCAAAAGATCAAATGTTTATTACCTGGGCACTGGTGAGAGAGGTTGAAGCTTCAAGCAGCGGAGGTCCCACTTCCTGAACCGCTGGGACTGGATCCATCGCTCTGTGTTTTTTACCATGTTCTGTTTTTAAACAAGAAAACAGCATACACCAGCTGCATCATAAATGCTGAACACTAATTTGAAGCAATCTCAAGAGTGTGTTGAAATAACTTTTATGACAAAGGCCAACAAAAAACAAACTAAAAAATTGTTCCATCTCTTGGTTTCAGGATGTAAGAAAAAACAACTGCTGCACTATGAGCGTGCTATTGTTTATACAGATTTCCAAGAGACAAAACCATTAACACTTAAATGGCTGAAAAAGATCTCTAATTGGGTGCCTGGAGATTTTATTCTGGTAACATTGAGAATTACTGTTATTCTCTCATACCCTAAAAAGAATGGAAGATATTAATTGCTCACTGACAACCTCGTGCTGCTTCCACATGAAACAACAAGTTTCCGGATCCTCCATCCATCAAACCACAAAAATGTGTGCAAGTACAAGTAAACTTCATTGCCTTGTAAGAAAAAATAACATTAGTCTATTGATAAAAGTGCTTCTGGCAAGCTTTACAACAGTTATAAGAATTGTGAAAAGTTTGATTTTTGATTTATCTTTAAATGCAACAGGCATGGCTTCCCTTAACTGATTACGAGTTGCTATTAAAATGGAAAGCAGGTAGGATTTTCAGTAGAGCAAACCAAAAATTAGAAAATTTAAATTCTGGAAGCATTTTCTACAACTCACAGGAAGAGCAAGAAATGTACAATGTTTGAAGTTACACTAACCTGCATTCGCATTGCTACCGCGAGAGAACAAACCGCGTTTTCAGCAGCATGGTTGTTTTGCTGACCACAGTTGTGTTTCCCTGTAGAGAAAATTGCAAAAACAAATCATGAGGCTTTTGTGAGTGGGAGCAAGTACATTTGAAAGCTACCCCAAAACAAAGTAATTCTGAATGCTGACTTGAAAGGTAACAAAGTCACTGCCAAAATTACAGGAGGCTTCTTTAATACTTGAATTGAAATCATTCAGTAGGATTGATATAGTGTGAAAATAAGAGAGCAACTGTATGCTCTGAAGTATATTATGTAAACATTAACATGCATATGACAAAGCTTACGTATACTTGAAAAAGAAAATAAGGAACAACAGAGATCAGTTCCAGTATCCAAATAATTGCTTCTGGACCAGAGAGGGAAAAAAAAAAAGAAAAGAAAAAGAAAAGCCTGACAGGTACAAGGATTTGAAAAGCTAAGTGTATTTTTAACAAGACACCTAAATGAGCATGGTAAAGAGAGTCTTCTTTTTCATACTCCCATGACAGTGAGAGAGAACAATGAAATGATCACAAAATACTACACGCTGGGATTTGCAACTTGGAATCAGAATATGAAAAAAATTGTGAACAGCAAAAGTTATCTTCGTGAGTGTGCCATTAAAAGCAGATATTCTGAACAGTCTGTACAATCTAGATTGACTCCAACTTTAGAGACAGTTAGGATTATTATATGATACGTTGCCACTAGAAACAATCTTATATTAGCTACCCTAACTAAATATATTGTTTTGACATTTCCTACTAATCCTCCTTTTGGCTTGTTCTTCTGCTGTTGCTTATGGACTTTTATCTAGATGCAGTTTCTCCAGAACAAAATTCACATCCTAATCTCTGTGGGCATTACAAGCAAGGCCCTCGTCTCATGGCGAAGGGCGTAGACATAAACATAATAAAAAAATAACAACTGCACACTGACAGCATTAGTGTTTCTCTTAGAGGGGAGCTGGAGTGCAAACCCTGACCTAGCCAAGCTCTCTCTCCTTGCCCTGGCTGTTGCCATCATGAAACACCCTTGTCAACTTGCAGAGCCACCCCTGCCAGCCGTAGGCCCCATGGTGGCAGCGGGGCTTCAGAGCCTCAGGCTGGGCCCAGTGCCGCAGGCAGGAGCACGTGGAGGAGGCGGCACAGCACCAGCCCCAGCACCAGCTCCAGAGCTCATGCCCATCACCAGCAGAGCCAGAGGCACAATATATAAAACACTATATATATATATATACACACACATATATACACACACACACACATATATATGTATATATATGTATGTGTGTGTACATATATATATATACACACACATATATACATGTACATATATCTCTTCTGGAAACATTCAGTTTTCAACTTGAGCACAGGAGTTTTACTGGAAGAGCCCATCACAGTCATAAGCTGAGCATTGCTGCTTTGAGACCAGGCTGGGACAGCTGCCAGAAAGACAAATGAAGTAGGGAGAATGAAGTTTAAAATCCCCTTTCAGACAGCTGTGCTTTGCAGAAACATTTCAACTTTTTATATTATTTGGCTTAATGTGATTTCTTTATCAGGGCAGAGCTAGCATGCTTGTAAATACATGTTGGAATTAGATGTTCCCCTTCAATAAAGTGCTTGTCTCAGCCTGACTACACTACACACTCACCATGTGTGACAACTAACCAGGCTTTTACAGGGGTGGGGGTGAAGCCAGAGATGAAAGTCACGCACCCATGAAGTAACAGGATGATCACAAGATTGCAATGGTGCACTAGGGATGCATTTTTTCCAGATGGGAGCTGAACAGTGCTCTCTGCTTTGGATTTTGGTCAGAAGATCAGATGGACTGCAAACACTGCTCCATCCTCTGCCTCATCCTGATGAAGGCCCATCTACTTGTGGCCATGCATGGCCATGCAGATGGTTGGATGGGTTTCGAATGGAGAAGATGTGGTGAAACGGTCACATTTCCCACTTACTTAAACCACATTGGCTTGAGCTTTCAAATGAACCCAGAGGAGCTGGGTTCCTCAAATCCCAAACAGCTTTGGCATAGTTTTGTTCAGAAATTCATTCTTCATTTCTATACATTTACATATGAAGCATTTTGCTGCAAGAGGCTACCAGCACCCACTTTGTTCCAAAATCATTAGTGCAGCAGAATAACATGTTGCACTGCTAGCAATTTTAGAATTGCAATCATTTGAAAACCTTTGATCAGATTTAAAAAGAAAAAAAGAACATGGAGAAAGAATTCCATCACCTGGAGCAAGCACTTTTAGCTCTACTTTCCTGGCATACATCACTACAGCTGCCCAATATAACTACATCCTTGCAAGTTTGGAGTGCTTTTAAAACATGAAAGTGTGTTAGGCTACGTATATATCTCACATAGCAAACTAGCACCATGTCACAACAATAAAAGTCACTTCACAGCCATCATTGCTTTTGGGCCTCATTTAGCTCCTGTGACCCCACAGATGTTAGGTTGGGCATTTCTAAAGCAAGAGAAAACATGGAAAAAATTTCTGAGCACCTCAGCCAAATAGATTCTGCTATGCACTGAAAGTGAACAGTCAGTTATAAGACTTAGTGGTTTCTCCAAGATCATAACTGTTCCAAAATATGTTTTTAATACATATCTTGCAATTCAACTAAGTGCATTCTTCCTGTCAGACAGACACCTGTGTTTCATGTACATCTCTAGCAAGTCTTCAGGCCAACGTTTCTATAAGCTGCTAAAATGTGTTTCTGCTATTCTTTCGGAGTTTCTCCAAGTTTCTGACAATCTCAAAAGCATAAGCATAAAGACAGATGGACATTTGGTAGGTAAGTTTCTTTTTAAACTATCTTGTTAAAATCTCATGCTGCCTTTCAAAGAAATGCTATACATAGAGCAGCCCACTGCCACAACCTGAACAATCCAAAGAAATCTACAGGCACATACCAAATCTTATGATTCCTGCCTTAAGAATGAATTTTGCTGTGGTACATGAACATCTTTCAAATGTTTTACTGTAGTTTTCAAATTTTTCATTTTTAGGAAGAAAACAACAATATTACTGGTGGTTCTATAGAGCAACTAAGGCTTGAAGATTCTTAAGTCTCAAGACACGTCAAGCAGACAAATTGTGTAAATGTGCCTGTGAAGGGAAGACCCAGACTCCCCTGCAATGGAAAACGGGAACTGGATATCGGGAAGTGGGATTCTACCAGCAGCACAGAGCTGGGCGAGTTCAGTCACCAGCGCTGCCCACTCAGGCTACAAGGGCTTACCCCAGCCTGCCTTCACAGACCCACACCTCCACCCCAAGATGGAGGCCTCACTTGCTCCTGATGAAAAAGATTAAAATGAGGAGGGGCCATTCCTTCTCACTCATATATTCATAGGTGCTACTGTTATACCTCCATTCCCTCTTCTCTTCTCCCCCATTCATACGTCATGCAAGGAGTGTGTCACACCAGTAGGCTGGGTACCTGCTGAAGAGACCTATGCTCCAAGCAGGTACTTAACAGACCTGCTCTGTAGATACTTAACAATTATATCCCATTGACCCTATGAAATACAAGGGGCCACTAAAGACTCAATGAGTCTCCTAATCACTACACTAGCATATCATGATTTTCCTCCATCCCTCTTTGGTTTAAGAAAAAATGAATTATTTTTGGACAAGTTGTGCAGCATTAACTAAGGATGAGGCTTAGTACCCTCCCCTCAGATTCCCATTAGGATCAGAGCACTGTTCTGGGAGGTGGAAGAGGAAGAAGTCCAAACACCTTCAGACAGGTGAGTGCATTTAACCCAGATCTCCCACATCCGCAGTGTGTGTTCAATTCAAGAGGATATCAAAAAATACAACAAAATGAATCTCTTGCCTAGAGGCTGTGCTTTGCATGGGAACAACTACATATGTTTTTGTTTTTTTTTTTGTTTTTTTTTTTTTTTTTTAAAACAAGCCTGATCTTACATTAACTACCCTTAAAGTGTCTGCTTAATTTGCCCTTAGGAAACATACCCAGCTTAAGGTCAAATTGATACATGCATTACTAAAAAAATTGAAAATATCTAGGGATTCTCACAGAAGTTGAAGGAATTTCATAAGAAATGCTATTCTAGCAGTGGAATGCAGTAACTTCTGGGAAGCTTTCATAATTTCAGCATTTCTCAAGTAAGAAATTAATGAACTTATACCCCCTCTCCAACCACTAAGCTAACTTACCTTAAAAGGGGCGGGCGGAGAGGAATCCAAACTCATTTTGTAGGAGTAACTGCTGCAGAGGACATCTTGCCTGTTCTGAACTACACTATTTCTCCACTTTTCCCTACACCATTCTCTGCACACACTTTAAAAAAATATTCTTAGCCTCTTGCCTTTTCCCCATGCTCCAGATGAGGCCACAGAAGTCACAAGATAACACTCTGTACAAACCAGGACTGAAATAACAGCTTATTTGATGACTCCTCTGAATGAATCCACAGGATCATTGCTTATTTAACAATTCTGATTTGAAGAATCTATTCTAGTATTTCCTCCCTCACTGAGGGTTCCCCCCCCACACCCGATTTACATACCAGAGATGTATTCACTCATCCCCTGTACACAAACACCCACTGTTAAAGGCTCTCTCCCAAAGACATACCTTTTAATCACACTGTGGTCATTGACATGCCACGCGCTTACTTCAACGATTTGTCATACATCACTTTCAAGAACGATTCACTTTTAATGCCTCTTACCTGACAGCAAGTCACGAGAACAGTTGATGATGGTGGTTCCAGGCTTTATCCAGCTCACAGGAACATCATCAGGTTTCGTACTGCCAACTACCACCACATCCGCATGATGAAGCTATGAACAGCCCAAAACCCACCCCAGAAACAAAACAAGCATTTAATGTTAGAAGTACATTCTTGAATACGCAACTTATATTCAGACCTTTTTAGCAACAGTCTTTTGAGCAAAGTACTTGCAGATAAATGAAAAAAAAAATAAAAACTGATGGCTGGATTCTTACCACATGAAATTTATGAACAATAGCATTTTAAAAAGAAAAAAAAAGCAAAACAAAGTAAACTGAAAATGGGCAAGTGAGGATCAGAGTCAGCACCAATAATATTTAATTGGGATTATGTATTTTCAACAAAAAAGCCCCATCATTGTCCACAGTACTGTCCAACAACATAACTTGGAAAGACTTGGGAAAAAAAGGATTGAAAGACAGTAAGTAGGTAATTATAAAGAGTACATTCAGTTTATTTGAAACTAGAAAACCAGGTCAGCTCATGGGAATGCAAGATGACCTGATCTGAAAACATCAATGACTTTGAAGAACACCAATTAAAGCATTTTTTTCCCTTCTCAGTTCATGCTTGCTAATCAGTGCCTCTGATTTAGTTCGACCTTACAGATGTTAGACCAAAAATGCTTACTAAAAAATTCTTATAATCAAAGAGATAAGTGTCTTCCTTTCCTCCCTGTTCTGAAACAGGGCCCTGTAACAATTGTTGGAATCAACATGAGATAAGGGACAGCACCAGAGACAGATGTATAAAGAACCACTCCAACAGGAAATATTGGCATAGTACTGCCTCATGCTGGACCATAAAAATTGATTCAGAGAGACAGTGATTTTGGATTTTTTTTTTTCAAAAATTTTAATAAATGTCAAGTGTCACACTCTCGGCAAGCCTCTCCATGAATTGATTTGTGACTGACAAACGTTCCAGCTTCTTTTTTGGCCAAAAGTGCTCTGACGCAACCCTGCCCAGCACTCCTGCCAAGAAAGAACAGCTACAAATTCTATCAGGATAGCAGTTTTTTGGCACAGCTGCACATCCAGGAGGGGAGAAGAGCATAACTGTGGCAGAAAAGGCAGAAAGCTAGAAAAGCTCCAGCTTCTCCTGAGAGGACACATGGATGGCCTAACCCTCCTCAGAGATCCACATGTGGAAACACAGCCAAAAGTGTGGGAGAAGGTTTACTTGCTTTACAGATGACTAATGCTACAAGCTGATTCGGGCTTCAACCGGGAGTCCTGTGACACCCTTATGATTGCCTGCAAACGTACAGTCTCAACGGTCATTCAGTCTTACCCAAATTACCTGTGCTCCTGTGTCTCCTGCAAATATCGTCTTACATGCCACTCCTAGGAGGCCACACAAGTAATAGTGCTTGACTAGCATCAACTCAAATTATACTGTGGAATTTGCAAGCAAATTTGAATAAAGAGACACTGCAATGACTTATGTACCAAGCATATTACGCTCTTGTGTACCAAGAGTACAAGAAGCAAATCTCCCCTGCAGAAGAAGACAGCCTCTGCCATAACAGCCAGTGTCACCAACACTGAGAAAATCGGTGATTACAGTGATTATTCCCAGTTACAGAAAACCAGTCTTTTTGGAAAAAAACAAAAACAACAAAAAAAACTATATCATACTCTAGAAGTTAAAATTCATACACTGCAGATCTGGAATGTCATCCCATGCAAAGCCTCTGAGACAAGGACTATGAGCTTTATACACTGTTTGCATCATGAAGCTATGAACCAGTTGAGAGCTGTATGCAATAAGTGATAATTTTGACAAATGTTCAGCCAACATACTTATGACAGAATTGATTCAATTTAACTATAATGTCAAAAGACAATTGACCAAATATTCATTTCTATGACTACCAATCATAACGCTCAAAAATGTTCTTTAACAGCTGAACACAATCATTTTTTTTAGCCAATGTTAGCACTGGTTCAGATGGCTAATGTCAGACATACCCATAAATGTGTCAAAAAAACAGACAAACCTTTGATCTCATTGCCCTGCCCTACATCCTCCACGAAAAGAAAAATTATCACATGGTACAGAATAGTTGTCCTACAGGCTGAAGATGTACAGAGAACAAAGCCTTCCCCCCGTGATTTCCTTTTCCTCATTTCCAAAAGAAAGTAAATGTAAAGAAGGAAAAAAAAAGTGGAGATACATTTTTAACTCTCTTGCTATAAGCAAGTATTTTTATGTGCAAATATTTATAAAGTTACTGGACAGTCAATGAAGTATATAAAACACTTTATGGAACTTTTTCCTCCCTTGGTGATTAAAAAAATTATATCCAGAAACTTGTTTAACTGGGACAGTGAGTCCACTGGAAGCAACACAGTTGCTTACAGAATTCTGAGTGTCTTTGGAACAGATTCATGTGATCTCCCCATCAGGGCATTTTGGTTTCCCTTGCAAGAAGTCGTGCCCCTGCCCCTGCCTGCCTCACCTTTTTATTTTTTCTTTTGCCATAACCTACTCTTTTGACTGCTCGTAAATCACAAAGGCAAGCAGCAAGCCCTGGGAGGCATGTGCAGGCCCTATCTCCTAAATCAGAAATAAATCACAGACATTAGAGATGGAAAAGACCTATGAAATCATCACATAAAACCTCCCTCGCAAATGTACTGCACAGTCCCCAGACAGAGGATGCATCTGATAGGAACCAGATGCTACAGGCAAGCGTCGCCAGAAGGCTGAGGAGCTATTGACAGGCGTTAGCGTGTGGCCAGGGGGTGACCCATCAGGCGGTGCTCGCTGATGGAAGCGCTGCGTCCCACCACGCATCCCAGCAGAAGGAGCGACAGCTTCGCGTGAAACCATCCGCAGCGTGCTAGGCAATGGGTTGAAGACGAAGTAAGCCAATACTCAAGTAGCGTCCTGCCTTCTCACCGGTAAATATTTTTTCAGTTGGGAAGAGCTGTGCCAATAAATAATCTGAAACCTTACCTCATAACAAAATACGGTTCTCTCCACCAGGACTTAAGTAGAAGCAGATTAAGAACCACCACCCATTCCCAAGACAGAACATCAAACGTTAAAACAACAATGCAGACACTCAAGCCAAGTAGTTAATGATAATGGTAGAGAAATTGTATATTCCAGATAATTGAAAACCTATTTTGACATCAAGCCTGCATAAACATTTTGTTTCCCCCCATTTAAGCTGAGTGGTACAAGAGCCACTTTTAAACACATGACCAAGGAAAAAAAGAATCCATTAACATTTGAAAAGTAAAAGCCCTCAGTTTCTTGGGTCTGAAGTTAGGCCAGCTAAAATTTAGCTAATTTTTTTTTTTTTTAAATTTAAAATTTTTAGAGGGGATGAAGAATGGGAAACTAATTCAAAGTTCTTTTCCCTTCCCACCTCTGCTAATGAGAAAACTAATTTTACACATCAGCGTACAGATCAATTTCCAGATCAATCACTGCTAATTACCTTCTGAAATCTTAAAATTTATTGTGTAGACAATTAGCTTCAGGTATTTTTTCCACCAAGACATGCTCTCCTTGTGTGGTTTCCTCCAGCTCCATCTCTACACCTTGGGAAATTCAAGCTGTGGACTGTAAATCACTTGCTGCACACCACAGCAATTGGTGCTACCACCTTCTTGCCCAGACACCTGCAGCCCTTTCCCTACCATGCCCACACACTCAGTGCTGCCACACAGTAAGTGGGGTGCTCCTAAAACTCACCACCCTTCCTGGGCACTCGGTCGTACCATACTTCCAGACACAGGAGAGGGAGCCAGGCTGTGCCCCAGCTCACAGCCAGGGCTACGCAGTTCCCAGGTGCAGAGGTTAGCCCCTACAAAAGCTACATCAAACAATATCAGTTCTGTGATGATTAAAAGCCCCAAAGGATTATTTTTATATACTTGAAAGCTATGCCAACTAAAGAAAACAGACTTCTTTTTATATACATCTAATTGTAATGGTCCTATAAAATGATCCACTGTGCTTTACTCACTATTCTCTCAGCCTTGCTCATAACGTCAATGTGCAGTCTCTCCCTGAGAGAGTAAGATAACTGGACTCGAAAAGAAAGTAGGTGGGGCTCACACAGGAATAAAAGGCTGCCAAACCCATACATTTCTCAGCTGTCACGACCAACCTCCACAGATACCCTACAGCTACAACGGGAGGTATTGACTGGGAATGTAGTGCCACCCATCCTCTCCTTCCCCCCATCAGCCCCACAGGCCTCTGCTGGGTACCTCTACTGCATGCTCAAGCCTCTTGCCACGAAGCATGCTTTAGCATCATACTGATCTAGCTCACAGGCTGGGAGATGAAATTCAAATCACAAGAAACAGATGATACACACAAAGTTATGAAACAGAAATACACACTGCCTACAGCATCAGCATTAGGAACTCCACACAGCCTCCCTCTCCTCTCCTGTTATAGGATCTTTACAGCTGTTCTCACTTTTTGTCATGTCACTCGTGTCCAGCAACATGAAACGCGTTTTTCTGCCAGTAGCAAAGCTCTTTGTCTTATCAAGACACTGATAACAGGACAGCAGATGACTAAGAGATTTCAAATACACTGATGCTTAAGTGGTGGCTCTAAGAAAAAGCAGACTGTGGTCAACAGACATTCTTAGCAAACCTGAGGAAAAACTCCCATTCGTTCACTCCAGCTGAAACACTGTCCCATTTCTCAGCCAATCTTTCATAAACAAATTTTCCATTACTGATTATACCTTGATAGACTGATTTTCAGCTATTTTACAAACAAATTGGAAGGCAGTAGCTCTCTTAAAATATGCATAATGTGGTTCACAAGCTTACGTGTAAGATACCATGTTGAAATGATGATTGAATTAGATGACTGAACTGAAATTTACTTATGAGTACTAATTATTAGCCAAGTTTTGGCAAGAAAATTACTAAGTAGAGTCCAGTTGAACAATTCAGGTTCTCCTTTCAAACTAGAAAGATACCCTAAGTATATCATTCCCATTGTTCCCTGCTAATACTGAATTGACTTTTGGTTGTCATTTGAAAATGGATCTACCAAATGAGAAATTCCTCAGTATCTCTGCACTGATTGCATTTCGAAGAGTTATCTACACAGAGCTGAGCAGAAGGGTAACATCTTACCTATTTCCACCAAAACGCTCAAGTCTTTATCCTTTACTTCATACTTTATTTTACATCCCGTAAATCAATGCAAAAAGAACAGCATTTCTGCACAGCAAGTATACACAGCTGTGCCAGAACCTTCTCAAATATTTTTTTCATTTGTGATTTTATTTGAAAACCCATGAATCTCAAGACTGTTAAAGGAGATAGCTCAGCTGTGCTATGATTATTTTTAATAGATAAAATCAGGTCAACCCAAAATGGAAGAAAGGGAAATATTAATAATCTGTTCACCTTAAAAAAAAAAAAAAAAAGGAGAGGAAGGGAAAAGAATATGCAAAGTGTGTCAATTATTATGCAGGTCAAAGCAAGAAAATTAAAATGTCCCATTATTTTATTCTCATTTCCTGACACGAGATAGAAAAGATCTCATAACTTCCAAGTCAGATGCTAGATGGTATTATGCTGTTTGCTGGCAGAGATACCTCTACACTGTTAAATGTTTCCTAAGGTTGTCTAAAACATACCTGCATCTTTTGCAGAAATGTTTTTTAAATGATAAAGTGCATGAGTAAAAGAAGAATTAACAAGTCCACTGTGATACAAAACCCGATCTAAAAAAAATGTCAAGATTAGTATTACATGTCTCATTTAAACCAACATAATTGCTAAAGAAAACAATTGATGTTATGCTACCCTTTAAGAAAAAATCAGCAAAGATAATACCTGCTTCAAAAAATGTATTATATCATTAGGTTTGGGATTTGTGATTCAGTGCAAATGGGCCTAGCCAAAAGACTAAGACAGAGAAGGTACACCTAGCCTTGAGCTCCATGTTTCTTCTCCTGGTATATACTCCAAAATAAATGCATCTCAATGAAAAGTTCGTACTCTTCATCAGTTCATTTCTCACTCTGTAAGTGAAGTTATTGTGCTACCATACATCATACTTATGAACAGCACACAGAATGCTATTGTAGAAGCATCACTTTCAGAGGAAGGAGCAAAAGTGCATAACCACGCCTGAAGTTAGTGCTTTGTGCAGAAAAAAAATAAATGATTTTTTTCCAAGTCCTGGAAAAAAAGTCTACTTCAACACATTAGCTTACTTGAAATTCAAATAGAAAAAAAAGAGAAGAAACCTTGTGAGCCTTAAAATTGTTTTTGCTTAACCAGTGTATCAAATGAGCAAGAGAAAATAAATTCTCATATTCTTATAATCATGTTATCCAACAGTGTTGTACTGCAAATGCAGGCTGCCTAGCCACCGCATAAGAAATCTGTGCTTGGTTTCTGATTCTCGGGCTTCTGGGAATCCAGTACAGGACAATCTCCATGCACACGTTCCATTTTACCTATGAGCTAGAGTTAACTGCAACAGCACCGCATCCAGTCGGCTAGGCCAGTGCTCAGGGTTACTGGTGACACACTGTTGCAGGCTTACAGAGGAGGAAGAGGAAGGTAGGTCTCCCCAGACAGCTGCTGCTGGGTCCCCCAGACAAAGCAGAAACTCCTTTATTGCCAGAAGTTAAAATGAACTTCGGAAGACTGATGTGCAAAGCCTCCAGCTTCCTCCTGCTTCAGCCTCATACTGTTTCCCATCCGTGACCTGCTGTGAGAGGTAAGCTATGGGGAACGCCAAAAAGCAAGGCTGGATGATGGGAAAGCATCTAGATGGGAGGAAACAGATCCGTCTCCAGCAGGTAGCACTGCACGGCAGCTCTGGTCTGGTCCAAGCCATGGCAAAAGCCATGACCCAGCGGAAATACCTCCGGGTACCCCATTACCCTCCCCACCCAGCCCAAAGCAGCCCTCAAACCCAAACAGCAAGAAATTATTACGGCAGAAGACGCTGCCATATGAAGTTCACAACACTTCCACCTCCGACAGGAGTATGTGTTTCCTAAGCCTTGTCAGTCACTCGAAGCACAGAAATGAGACAAGCCTAACAAAAACATCAGCAGCTGTGAAAACATGGGTTTGCCAAAGGACTTTTGAACTGTCACAGCTGCTTACGGGTGTTTCCTCCTCCTGTCCTTGAGCTCAGACCCAAGGGGCTGGACACCATCAGGTTGAGTTAGCTGCCACCGTGCGGCGTGTGCTGTGCAATGCGAGGCGACAGCCAGCCTGTGCTGTGCTGCAGGCTGAACGGGGACCCTTTCTGAACAGACACAGGGGGCAACGCACCCCCAGCTGTATTATTCTGTGAAACTTGGGATTAAGGAACAAAACAGGAAGGTTGGCAGGAAGTCATATCAACTTCAGAATTGTTGATAAAAACTCTGCAAAAAGCAACCGGGAAAATAAAGTATGTGAAATCCTTTGAATTAAAAACCCCGAATTTCTCCAAATCCCCTTGCACCTCTCTTCAAAGCCAAAGAGAAGTTCCCGATCCCCTTTGTCCCCAAAGAGTCAGCATTTGCAAATCCTTAAGACACAATGCAAGCGACACAGTACCGCTGGTGGCATCCCGGCCAGGGACCATCACCTCCCTGGGGAGCAGTGCTCGGATGCTGGAGGAGAGCTCTCACCTTGTTCTGTAGCTCAAGGGACTTCCACTGGCAGCTGGCGGTGGTGGCTCCCCTCCTCTGCAGGAGGCAGTGCAAGGAGGCCCCCAGGGCCCCGTCAGCGCCCACCAGCAGCACCATCTTCCCATCTGCAGGACAGACACGAGGCATTGAGCCGCCCACAGCTGTAAGGGCACTAGCACCAAGCCACACATGCAGCGTTCACGTGAAACCCCCACCCCCAGCCAGCCGGCAAAGCACATCCCCACAAGGCACCTCTGTGCTCCTCCTCAACCACAGCAACCACGTCATTAAAGGCAGCTTTTTTGGAGCCCACGGAGCGACACGAACCACTGGCTTTAAGTTGTTTCTTTGGGACTCTCCAGTTCCAGTAAGCAAATATTGCTCTTCTGGTTTGCTGGTATTTTATTTTCACAAATCCTTCCATTCATATTTGTTACTAAGCCCATTTGACCACATGTTTACAGTTCTGTTATACAAATCCTTGTCTCAACAACACTGAATCGCCCTAAGAGGGACTATTTCTGATCCCCTGCCTTGAACTAACATTGTCTTCACAAGCTTCAAAGCCACCTGTTTATATCTGCCATGTCAATGTTAGCACTTATAAAATACAACCCCCTCAAAAAATTCACTCAGCAATTATTTACTGGCAGACCTGGATTTCTTCAAGTGCTCACACTAATCAAATTTGCCAGATGAAGTCCCTTGTAATGTTTGCACCCCCAATATTTTGGGGTTTTGAGGACTCAGACGTCTCAGGTGGCTTCAGTGAGATTGAATTTGCTTATGACAGGAAATCTTTGCCTTATTTCCCCAAACTGTAGAGCTGAGACCTATTTATGCAAATATTCCATCAGATCTCACTGAGGTTCTTTTCACTAGCAGTAGACAAATATATTGCAGGTGGGAAATACCAAACAAATCAGAAAACAAAACTTGATTAGATTATATTTGTCTCAATCAGGACTAATACTGGTTTTAGTTACATTTGAATTAACGCTGTAATTATGATAGAATGACTCACCTAAATCTTCAAGAAGCTCCATCACAGCACAAGCAGTAGGAGAAACTAAGCAGTCATAGGCATCTCCACGTACCAAACGTCCCAGGTTTACATCAGATAATCTGCAGTGGAAAAATACCGCAATTAAAAAAAAGAGCTTGTGAAATGTAAATCCTCAGTAGAGCTTGTAACATGAATAATAGCTAATCCCAAGAGCAAACATGTATTGTAAAAGTAAATCCTTCAATTGCATCATCGCACATGCCCATTAGACAGACCCTGAGCCTCAAGAGGGACCAGAAAAGGGGCCTGAGAGTTGGAACAAGTAACACACGTGCAGCATGTGCAAGCAGTTCTCTGCTCTGCGGCAGGTTAGATGTGGCATCTGGGGACAAAACTCCAAAGTGACTCCTGTGGAACAAGATCAGCCCTGCCAGAGGAAAGCTAAGCCAGAGAGAATGCATCCTTCTGGGATGACACTGGCCTGCTCAGGAGATGGGAGGTGTTTCTGCACTGCACTATGTTCTCTACAATAGTATTCTCAGCATTTTCTTCCTCTGTCAACCTCCACTACTCCAGACAATGGAAACTCAATTAATTTGCAAGGTTTTCAGATTTTCCCGATATGATATGAAAGAAGGAAGAGGGGGAGAGGGCGGAGATGGAGATGGGTAGCAGTCTTCAGGCAAGAACAAGAAGGCTGCAAGAGCAGCAAAACGGTGACTCAGACATCTCGATCTCTCTCTAGACAGCTCTGCAATTCAAGACTCATTGGAAAGTTGTTCTAATGGGTCCAGACTGTTACAGCCTGCTCTCCCACCAGGAGAGAATGCTGTGAGGCAGTTAAAACCTTTTCTGCAAGTTTACCCTCAGTCCTTCTTGCAAATATTTTGGGGTTTGTGTTCAGAACTGTACAACTATCATTTCTATTACTGAAGCACCAAAATACTAAGTAATAATATCTGTAAACCAGAACAGTGTTTTTTGATTTCTTTTAAAAGATCATGTCCTGCCTAGAAAGATTAAAAAGATAACGATCAAAGTGACTTCAACAAAGATTTCTTATAGATATACTAGGATCTTTTAACACCGCTCATTAGCACAGCTGGACACTTTGACTGAGGAATCCATTAGTGAAATGCACGGGGCAAAACTGATTTTGAGAGACATCAGCCTGGTGTCTGCTAATATTATTTCTCAGTGGTTCACTTACCCATCCACATCCTTCTCAGGTTTCACAGCATTTAATACCTTACTGCTATATGAGCTTTCTGGGAGGTCAAGGGCAAGGCCCTGCACATTAGGATCCTCATTAAGCCTCAAGATTTCATTGACAATCTGGGAAGTTAATAAAAAGCATTAAGGATCAGAATAACAGACAAAAGAGGAATCTAATTACAAAGGGATACAACCTATTTTTTAATAACTTGCTTACGGCCATCTTTGCTTCCCTCACATATTATTGCTACTTTTAAATGAAAAAAGCAATAACCTGCTTCCTCCGTTTTACATTTGCATGGCTTACCAAATTAAGCCACCCTGACTCTATTGTAAACAATGTGCAAAGCCCACACATATTACATGACATTAAGCTGCCAACAGCGTTTTGTCTTTCGCCATTCCAAATCTTAGCAAGAGGTCGACACTGTAGTGGCTTTCACTTTCACAGGATGCTTTCAGACATAAGACTCCTTGGTTAAAATACAATTCAAAATAGGACCAGTTCATAGCCTAACACAGAGCACAGGTGAAAAGCTGTCACATTAAACAAACAATTACATGAGCAGTAGGGCAAAGAGAATTTTCATTTTTATTAGAACAGCCTATACTGTTACTGATTCTCCTCAAAACACCCTGATCCTAAGAGCTGACATTTATCTTATGAAGAATTATTATTTTTACATGGTACTGCATAAATGTTTATGAATATCAAGTATTGAACCAGATGTGAGTTCAAACATTTTATTGTTGGTCACATTCAACATCCACGTCTGCATTAACTGCCCTTGTCTGCTTCCTATCTAAAGCACAATACTGATCCCTAGTGATACGTGCTGTTCTGCAGTGGCCATGAAGAATATAATGCAAAAGAAACAAGCAGAAGTTCTCTCTTGTGAAAAATGTCATATAAGCACATCTTTCCATTATTCATATAAAATTAGTGTGCAATCACCACATAGCTTTATAATTTAACTGCATTAATATCCAACAGAAAGTAAGAATTTTTTCCTTAACTAATGCCATACCTTCCTAAAACACTTCGCATGTGAACCATTCAGTCTAATTGTGAACTATACTGTCCAAACATTTGACATGCAATCAACATGTGGGGGAATTTGGTAAGGGTTAGACCATCTGTGACATCTGAACCACAAAAGCATGCTGTGTTCCTGTTAAAGAGGCTTGTACCTGCATATCACCCGTATACAGATGTCCCTGTAGTTTGCTGACTTCTGAGATAGATAGAGGCATATGTATAAAGTGTCTGTCACTTGGCAGCAATAAGGCTGGTAGGTGCTCCAACAGAAAAGACAAGGATACACATCACACAATGGATGTAAAAACATCCACATTTCCTTTAACAGTCTTGATATGCTACCAAATGTTGGGGGTCCACACAGTAACCAAAGGCAACGTAGCTCACACGAGGCCTGAATCTAAGGATCTTTGAACAGATTTGTGCCTGCTCCACAGGAAAATAACAATTTATTTTTTCCATTATCATTGCATTTACAATGTGTACAACTCATACAGGGTAAGCGATCTTGCATTAGCCTGCCTGTACTGTACACAGATAGCTGTGGCAGAACAAGAAATGTATGGTATTGAAATACCCCCAGCCAGAGGAAGCAAGCTAACCTGGATTTTAATGGATGGAAAAAATATCATCATCAGTGAGCAAATAGGCAAGGTAGGCAAACTGTTAGCAACTTTCTTAAAAGTAGCTTACCTCAAACAACAAAAATACCCTGTTTTTTTCCTTACACATAGCTCAGCCACTTCCTACGATATTACCCCATCATCAGCTACTGCTCCATACCCACTACATTTCACCTATTTCCTATTGTGTTACTCAGCAGGTAAAACTCATTTACTAACAGCAAAGTGTATTTGATCTTCATTTCAAAAGCCCAGCTTTCTTACATAGCTAGCTTACTATCCATCATTCACAAAACTGGACTCCCCGAATTAGTTAACATAAGGAATGTATAGCAAATACAAAGCTGTAAGTTCCTCTCAATATATGCGGAAGCCATTCTTGACATTACAGTGCAAGACAGTAACATTTTAAAAACAAAGTGTACCAAATACAAAACAATACACAAAATCAACAAGTATTATCAAATCTCCCAAGCACAAGAAGATCAGCTGAGAACAGTGGCATCTTCTACTACAAACTCCTTTCCTGTTTTCACTATCTGATAACTCAGGACTGTGTATATTAATATGGTTTGCTATATGTAAAACATACTTGGTATTAGTGCTGTGCCTCCAAGGTAATGCTTAAACAAGGTAAGAAGGTAGCCCTCTAGTGATTTGGGGTAGATGAATTTTTTAACATGTACTTAAAGCATTACAAGATCAATAGAAAGGCAAAATAATTCAATCCCCTGCCCCCATCCCAAAGCAATTAATCTCTAATTTCCCTGAGTAAAACCTGGGCAAGAATCAAGAGCTCCATAAATAGATTTAAGGTCACAAGAGCAGCTGTGGGAGATAGGATATCAAATGGGAACCCTAGTCCAGAGCTTCCACCAACACAAAAAGCACCCAGTCTTTGCCTGCTATGACGGGACGCTGCAGTGAAATACCAGACACAGAAACAAAGCATGACGGCCGATTCTGCCTCAGACTTCCAGGGGACAGCACTTGTCAAACTGGGATTAACGCTTACTACCTAAGACAGCCCTGACCCTCACTTGAGTTAACAGAGATCTGCTCAAATCGATAATCAGTATCAGCAATAAATAAAAGTTTACGATGAAAGCAAAAGAGGAAGAATCATTCAGGTACTGTGGTTACCTCATCTTTGCTGCTGCCTTCAGGGAGACAGATGTGAACAACACGTAGACCAACCTGCCAAAAGAAAACATGACAATTATCAAATGCAGGTAAGCTCATAAGTGATAGCAAGTACATTGTCTAAAGCTTACCTCCTCAGCAAAGTTCTTGTTTATTTCTTGAACCAAAGGATCATTACGTGCCTTGGGGAACAAAAGAGAAAATAACTTTTAAAATAATAAATTTACATTTTAAAAATGTCAGCGCACTAATACACAGCTGTATGCAAGAAACATGGTGAGGATGCCTGTGTCCACTAGTGTTAAAAAACAATAAACAAGCAGTTCTAAGAAACAAGCAGGTGACCATTCAACAAATGTATTTTGGTTTGACTAGTGTAAGTGTGTGCTGAGATTAGCATGGCTTTTATAGATAAGACTAGCCATTTCCGTACCTAAGTTTACCATTTGAGAAAGGTGCCAGCCTGTATCTGGAAATACCATTCGCCACCCAGCCATCTAACAAGGAAGAAATCGGCAACAGCAATGCTAGTGTTTTCTGCATTATCTGCCTGCCCCCCTCCCCCCACATTACCAAACAACACTGGTTCGCCTCACCACCAAATCCACTGCAACTCATTACCACCACACATTACAGTGAGCTCTGTCATATGGAAGAAGTTATCAGCTCCTTCGAGCTGCCATCAGACACCTGCTCCAGGCCAGAAACATCTCCTGGGCAGATCTACCTGGGAGAAGCTCCATCTCACCTGGCACTCCTCCTGCCCTGAGGTCTCCACTACTATTTGCATCATATTTATCACAATATTTCCTTTTTATTTTTTGGCTTACTACTTGAATTTTAGGAGACTTTTCAATTTTCATATATTGCAAACATAAAACAGAATTCAATATCCAGAACTATAAACCTCCTATCAGCAGGACACCAAGACTTCCACCTCTGAAAATATCAGGGGCTTTATAACGAATAAAAAAAAAAACTTCTCACAAATATATGATTATGTATAAAACTTGTTTTCCAATCCAGACAACAGGACAGAAATAAACTGTTATGAAAAGGTTCATTACAATTTAGTGTATACATTCTATGTAGCTTCCCCCGTGTGAATGATTTCTCAGTGGAGACAAGACATTTGCTTAGTGGACAGCCTCCAACACTGGCTTCATCTGTGAGTAGTGTCACCCAAAATGATTTTGGTTCAAGCCCGTAACAATTCACTGACCCATTAACCCCCTAAAAAGCTAACAATGAAAAAAACCCACAGGATTTAAAATGGACACTGAGATCCTCCATCTCCCACCCTGAGTCCAGCACTGCCTGTATCCCCAGCGTGGCACTGACACTCCTCTTCCGCTCCCCAAATCCGGCACTTGAGTGTGAGGGGCATCGCGAAGGCTGCTGCATTGAGAACATGAGTGAAACCAACACTGACGTAAGGGAAGGAGAGACGGCGTTAAGGACAGCTCAGCAGCTGCTCCCGTATGCCATGAAACGTGGAATTGTAATTCCTGTGCTGACGCCTTGCTAACGGGACCGTTAACATGAGGTTTAATTGGTTTTCAGCCACCAGCAGCATGATACCATCCCCTGGCGAGAGCTCACGTCCTGCCGGTGCAGCAGTCCCTGCACTGACCCAGCACCCCCACAACCCGCAGGGAGCATGGCCAGGCCTGACGACGCAGGCCAGCAGGCCGCAGGGCAACAGCTCCAGAGCTGAAGAGGATCCTGATGCTAGACATTCATTTTCAGCTTAAATATAATTAAACAGCGGCCATCAGGGATTGTTTTGCTGTTGTGCAGCTCCATTTCAGGTTCAACGTGGATTAGAAGCAGCGCAGGTACCAATCACGAAATCAGCTCAGGCTCAGGTGGCTGGAGGGGAAAAGCAGGCAGCTAGAGCCATTTCCAGAGCAGGCTCAGCCTGAAACTCCACGTTCCCAGCACTGCTGCAGAGGTGCTGCCACGCTGTGCCAGTTGCTGCCAGCTATGAACAGCTGGATGAAGACATCATTTCCCTCTGCTCGTCTGGCTGCAACGTGTCACTTGGAGAGCAGCACGTACCTCAGGGCTCTGCCCGTGTTACCCGGTAGAGCAGAGCACCACGAGAGCATGAATAGACTAAAGTAAGTCCTCTTTGTACCAGCAAATATGTACGTACAAGGAATTCTACTTCAGCCCTCACTACCAGGCTAGAGCTAGAGTGACACACAGCTGAAAAACATCAGCTGGGTGGATTTCATCCAGAAGGATCAAGCCACATGTTCTGCAGCCCTCTCATAATGCACATCAGGTGGGGTAAACAGGGACACCACAGGGACATTTGCTTAGAGCACAAATGTGATCCAAACCAAAACACTGATGTAGACACATCCTAAATCATATTATAAATGAGCCAGAACCTCCCCCTTCCTCACACAACACCCCTGACAACAGGTCACCACTTTTCTGTCAGCCCTTAAACTTACGGCCTTACAGAGGGCTGTTTGAAAAGAGTAACCACTGTTACCTGGGGAGAGTAAGAGATGGGAGAAAGCCTGCTCACTCAGCCTCTCTAGAAGACCTACTAAAATAAAGTTGGTTCATCATCTCTTAGATTCATTGTTACCATTTCAAAAATATTTATAGTTAGGTTTTAAAACGAAAACCCACTAAGTCAAAGACGCAGTATGCGCTGCTTCAGAGCCACCAAGACCACCCTAGGAAGCAGGACAAGGATGCTTCTGCCTGCACAGGTCTGGGTCCCACTCTGAACGGCCAACAGCCCAGCTTCTGGGCCCCTAAGTCTCCAGAAATCTGAAGGGGAACATGTTTCCGTTCTGCAGAGAAAGCAACCCTCCTCCAGGAGTTTGTCTATTTCAAAGACAGCAGTTCCACTAGGGTAAGAAAGAAGGCTCTTCACAGGCTACCAGCAAACAGCCCTCAATTAGTAAGAGGGTGCTCCACCTGAGGAAGCTCTGCTCCGTTTGAAAGATGCTAGCAGTATTTTAGGGCGTGTATTGCATAAAGGCCCTTTTGAGCTGCCTGGGACTTTTCAGGGTGGCTCTTTCCCCAGGACAGCATAATGCAGTTGCACATCAGAGCTGCCTAGAAGCAACCAGGCCAGCAGGAAGAAGCTGGTTTTTCCTCTGCCCTGGCAGAGTTATTTCGGGGGAGGATAGTGAAGAGAGGCCCGGGTTTTCAGGCCTATCAACATGATATTCAGGACTGCAACAAAAGCTTCAAGCTGAATAAAGGCTGAGAAAAATTGCTTTGACTTTAGCTCCATTATATGAATCGACTTAGACAATCCGAGAAAAGGCAATCTGCACTTGCCATGGGGAAGGTGTTAGCAAAAAGAAGGATAAAATGATTTCCTTCTCCCTAACAACCACTTTGCTGCCACCTGAGGCTTGCTGGGCCTGTTTCAGGCCTGGTGAAGGGCTTACGAGCCAGAAAACTCTGAGAATCCTCCCTCAATCTTTAAGCAGATGGGGTGACCTGCTCCTATTGTTTTGCTTGAAAAGGAGCTGCTTTCTCCATCATATGCTCCTGAAGTTTCAAACAAGAAATGACACTGAATGCAATCTCTCATGTTTTACCTGGATGATGGCAAGCGTTGGCTCAAGCTGAGGGTTTTCTCTCTTAAGAGAGGCCAAGGATTTTCTTGCATTCTCAGCGATCTTGCTGCAACGAAATAACAGCAGAGGCAAATTTTTAGCAAAAAGCAAACAAACAGGAAACTGTCCTTACCTGAGTCAGCTGAAACCCACATTAGCTAGCAATACAGAACAAATGCTTCGGCACACACATTTTTAATTACCAAAATGACTTGTATGCTGTGAAGGGCGGTGTTTAGCAACCAGGTAGAGAAAACCTGAACAGCCCGGGATGCCTTTGTTTTACAGCTGCGTGCATCGGTGCTCCAACATGCCCTAACCTTTATAGCCGTGCTGTGTCACTGCTTCGTGAGAAGGCTTGCCTGGCGCCACGGCAGGGAGATGTCACCAAACCACCACCCTGGGGCCAGCCGGGTCCACGGCCCGAGAAGGAAGCAGAGCTTCAGCGCTGAGGTTCCTTTGCACCTCGGGTTGCTACAGCTCCCCAGGCATCACCAGCGGTAAATCTGCTGCTTTCTGGATGCCGGTCAGAGCTGCGGGCAGCAGGGAGACAGAGGAGCTCTGTTTGCTTCTCTGTTTTCTTGGAAAAACCGGCAGAAGCAGCGGCCAGGCACCGGGAAGCCCTGCTGGAAAATTTTCTGGGGGAATTGCCGGCGGCTCTCTGCTACCTCCCGCACGTACACAGCGAGGATGCTGCGGCGAGCGGGAGACCCCCGCTCCCACTTATCCCCCCTCCAGCAAGCAAAATACAGGCTAGAGAAGCATTTTAGGGCCGGACATCCCCTTCGCGGAACCCAGCCCGGCATCCCGGACGGGGTTTGCTGGCCACATGGCCGGGGAGGGCTCGCAACGTCTCTCGCAAGCTCTCCCCGCGGGCCACCCCCGGCCCCCCCCCCCAAGCCAAACCCCCCGCAGGCAGAGCCCCCCAACCCCATCACCCTCTACCCCGTTCCCCCTTTCCGCCCCCTTCCTCCTCCCACCCCCCGCGGTTGCATCAGCCGGCAGCGCCGCCCCCCGCTCACCGCGCCGCCCGCGGCACGCTCAGCCCCCGCCGCGGGGCCCCGGGCAGTGCCGGCGGCAGGCGGCCCCGCAGCGCTGCGAGCCTCATCCTCAGCCTCCGCGGGGCTGAAAGGCGGCGAAGCCGGGGCGGGGAGCGGGGCAGGGCTCGGCCGAGCACCGCCCTCCCCCCTGCCCCGCTCTCCGCCCCGGCGGAGCCCCCATTGCTTCCGTCCTCCCCTCCACCCCCCCCCCCCGGAAAGAAGAGGGCCGCAGCGTTTTGGAGTACTCGACGTTTATTAAAAATATATGAAATGGTCCCTGGGAGACACGCTACGCGCTGGTACAACTCCCTTTTCTTTAATATTTTTTTTTTCTCTTTTGTTCCAGCTCCACCGATGGCATTGAGGTGCGGTTTCGACGGATCTAGAGCGTGCGGGGGGTCAAGCAGAGAGTTGACTCCTGTTCGTATTTACAATACTTTACAAGCGATATTAAATAAATATGGGCTCCACTACAACTCGGCGGCGTAACTATGTACATTATTCCTCAGCCGGCGGGCCTGTCACGAGCGTCGCTGGGGCTGGCGCACGCGTTGGTAAGCACCACGACCAGCCAACCCTCGCCATAAAACTTCCTAGCCGATGCAAGACACGTGTGGTAAATAATTTAAAATCCGTTCTAACGAGTTCAAGTCCTTAAATCACAACCTGCAAGTAATTAGCTGTACGTTGATAACCTCGGTTTTTCCTCATCGTAACCAATGGTGGAAATAGTCAGCAGTTCTGGAAGTGCAATGCTCGGTAACTGAGGGGAGTGATACGTGGTTAGTGAAAATCGTACTTCGACTCCTTTATTTAATGATATGTTTAACTCAGCACTGGCTTTATCTGCGTAATCTGAAGAACCTCAGCACCAAAAAACAACGGTCACTCAGATGGTCAATGTAGACATATTTAGGCTTTCCTGTCGGAACAATGTTTTCAAGTAACAGAATCCAAAGCTGTGCAATGAGGATGACAAAAGGGAGTAAATGTGCATCATACCAGAAAGTCTGTTCGTGTTGTAAATGGGAGCATTTACTCTGCACATCATTTGCGAAAGAATGGAATGTATTCTCATTTTTAACCTACTTGTATTGTACACAAATTGAATGAGATTCAGCGCTGGCTGGTTTAGAAAATGCCTCTTTCATCCCACTCAGCCAGGAAGGATCGCTTCCTACGATGGAGATGCCTCCCCTGGGGAAGACAGCTTGTAACTCAACCAGCAGTATTGCTGAAACACCCTGTGGCTCAAACACGCCGCGTGATGAATGTTTCACCCCAGCATCCAGCCAAGTCCCGTTCTCTCTCAGGGTTACTGATTTTGGGACCTGACCAAACAACCTGCAGGCCACTGCATGTAAATGAAGCTTGGGAAATCCACACACAGCGGCTTTCCAGTGCTGGGCTCTGAGCTAAAAGCTACTGAGATTTTGCCTGCATGTCACAAACACTGCAAACGCTGGAGGTACAAAGCCAGCACTCTGTCTGGTCATCTCCACAAGCAACAGAGCTTCTCTTCTACTGCCCAAAACATCCTCCACACAAGGATGGTGTCACATTGACAGATTCACATAAAAAGCTGCCACAGCCTGTCCTCTGCCTACTATGCAGAAATAGAAAGTAGAAAAGGCTGCAGATGCAGCTATCATCTGGCATTGCTCATAGGCACTGGGACTAGATTTTGTTTAAAACAAGTCTGTTCTAAAGTAACATAGGATATTTGGTGTCACATGCATTGGTCCTGTACACTTGGAATTTTTCTGTCAAAAAGTAATGTGAGACAAGTTCGTGCAATTGCACGTGGCATGTTGGTGTAGTTACCAGAACTGTGCTCAGAAATCCGTACCCTCATAGGAGCAGCCGCTCAGCCAACTGCTGCCACATGCAACCAGAGTAATCGCGTGGATATTTTGGACACAGAACCGGTCACAACTCCAAAGTCCAAATACTAAGGTTTCCACATGGTAACATGGCTTAACAATCAAATGGTATCATACCTGGATAGACCGTATGAATCAAGGGGTATCACACCTAACAAGAAACTCAGCCGAGGAGAAGAAAGGGAAGAGATGCAGAGGTTAAATATGAGATCTGAAGGGAAGAGATGCAGAGGTTAAATATGAGATCTGAAGTCCACCTGCATTATGGAGCGAGACAGCAGACAGTGCACATGTGGCCTTTTAACTTCCAGGATTCTAAATCATAAAAAAAAAAAAAGATACATTTCACATCTATATTTCACATCTATTTACAATATGACTGTGATACAATGCCTGATGGTGTAATATTACAGAAATACATAATGCCAGTACTGATTGTCCTAGTATATACTCTTCATGTACAGCTAGAAATCGCCGGAAGCATCAAGCAAAGCTACTTGAACTAAGACACTGAAACTTTTCCCTTAAAGACTGGACAATATTCTGCTGGTTAGGAGATGGTACTCTCCACAGGTAGTCGTTCAGTTTGTCTGAATCGCTGTATGCAGTCAGATACGGGGTAAGCGCATGCTTGCTGCTGGTGGACTTTGCAGGAGTACAAGACACAGTTTTGCTGCAGAGTGTTTCAGAAGGAGCAGTGTCCGTGTTGTGCAATTTGGGATCCAGTTTCCTTGTTTGGTTCTGAGAAGTTTCCAGGTCAGATCCCTCGTCTTCAGACTTTATTTCTACATAGTCATCATCATCCCCTTCCCTTTCTTCAGTGTCTTTGAAGTTAGAAAAATAGTTCTGAGTGGCCATCTGTGCAGTCAGAGGGGAGGTCCTGTTTACTCTCAGGACCTTTTGAGAATCCTGCAGAATCATATCAGAATAGTTTTCAGGGATCTGCTTTCTTGTATCAAGCCCCGTACATGCTGAAGCAATGCCCAGCGTTTGATGGCTGTTGAATCGGAAGTTCCTATTTGAATGAAACTTTTTCTTGTCTGTTTCATTAGGATATACAATGGATTCTCCAGACCTATTGACGACAATTGAGGAAGACGACTGTGACCTGCTGTATGCCTGTGGTTTCATATTGCTTACTCTTCTCCCAAGGGAGTTATAGATGTGATCTTGATGTAAATTTTCTTTGTTAGGTTGGCTTATAATTGTGCTCCACCTCTGCGCTGGGACATGCAAACGGTTAGAAATCTGAAGGGAAGGCACCGAGCAAGCTGACGGCAACTGCCTTGAATTGCTTTTTGTACCAGTTTCTGCATATGAGCCCTTGGACTTTGGGTCTTGGGACTCAGGCCACGGAGAAAAGTCAGCCAGCTCGCCGTTGCTGTATGTAGAATGCAAGAGCCAATCCTCTGCTCTTGGGCATTCACTGGCAGCCTGGGAACGGGGAGGAGACGCAGCCACAGGAGTGGAAAACCTCACGGCTGATGGCTCCTGAGGGCTGGCCCAGGCTTCCTTTTGGACCTTAGGTGAACTGTCTCTGAAGACAATCTGGTCATAGAGCTGGGAATACTCGGCTATTCTGGCACCTAGAGAAGAGAGAGATTTAACATATGAGACAAACAACCCATGCAAATGCGTTGCATGCAAATTTAAAAATCCCAAAATGCTTTGTATTGGTCAAGAGAAAAGTGTACAGCTGTGTCAGTGTCTTCAGCCTCACAGTCAACAAAGTAGCATGAAATAATGAAGGTAATGAAGTCTAGAAGAGCCACACTGCCTCACTGGCATGTTTGCATTGTCTTCAATGCATTTCATTGCACTTCAGTAAATTGCATTGGAAAAAAAAAAAGCCTAACATGTTGCAACAGCAAGCAGTCAATGAATCACAAATTCCAGAACACAATGAGAGCAATATAATCACCAGTTACAGAAGAAAATAAATATATATATATATATAAGAAGTTACTATTAAATCTGAAACTGTTTAAGCCTCCAGTATTTCCAAGTCACCAGACTGTTAGTTTTTCATCTTGAAAGACAATGATTTCACCCCTCTAAATGTGAATCCTACTGGTGTGACACAGGCATAACTGTACTGCCCTGTGAAGGGGAAGAGCCTAGAGGAGCTGCTGCCTGCAGGTCTGCTTGTTTATCCAGCAGTTTTGTTTGATCAGACCATTGCTAACATACCTGTGATTGCAGCCAGTTCACTAGCTTGAAGATTGCCTTCTAAATAGAACCTGTCTAGCTAAATGCAGAAAAGCATGTGAGAAAGCATGAAAGAACACAATTTACATCTGTTTTCCATGTTGTTTTTACACTGGAAAAAGACAGGAACGGCTAATGATCTGCTTGATCGCTGTTCCTCTTCCTTTCCCTCCTCACCCCACAAGAGCCTGAGAGCTGCAAGAGAGTCAGCAAACAAGGCACAAGAGCACGCTTGTAGAGAGTTTGCTGTTGGATGGGACTAACCTAATTTTCAGGCCAGCATCCTAAGCAGCTGGATAAGCTGCAGCAACTACCTGCAGTTCTCTAAGACTTGTCCTGCTTGGGCAGACACAGCCTCTGCTCTTGAGCGGGGTTGTATTTTCATATGTGGCTTTCCTGAGACAGGGAGACTCCTTTTAAAAAGCCAAGGAGGCACTAACCACTGCCTGGGAAGAGAAAAGGGGACAGACTAACATCCTGTGGAAAGGCTGGAAGCGGGAGAAAGGATTATGTGTCTGAGAGACGCCAGAGGGAGCAGATTCACAGCTGCTTTCAAGCCATACCAGTGCAAGGAAATGCACCGCTGGGCTTCTCAAGAGAAAATGATGAAACCAATGATACCTTACAGGGAGAAACGGTTAGCTAGGAAATGGTCAAAGGCCTTTCAAGAACCTCTGAAGTTTGGTTCAATACTGCACTTCGGGATACTTATTCAAATAGTGTACATCTTTGAATTTGCCCCACTGCTTAATTCATGAACAATTCTGCCACCATGACATGATGTTTGGTGCTCTTAACATTTACTACAACATGTCCCATACAAAAGTACTGCAGGCGGCACAGCAGGATGCAAGGAAACAGTTCCAATTATATACTGTTTGTTTCATGACAAAATGGAAAAGAACATTCTGAAATGGCCTAGTGAATAAGATATTTAGGGGCTTTTATAAATACCACTGGGAGGCAAGAATGACGCTCTAGTGTGTGGTGTCTGCTGGCTCCATGGCTCCAATTTGTTTTGATTGAATATGGACAAAAATAGTTCCAAAGTTGTTGCATACCCATGACTTTGCACATTTATTAGAAAGATAACTAGCTCTATCTTATCTGACCCCACTCCTTATGCTTGTCAAGTGTGATGTGGATGGTACCTTAGCAAAACTACATGACTGATGAAGGTGAACCTATATACATTTTTAATCAAAATCTGAAGATCACACTATTAAAGGAAATAACTACTTTTCTGTAAAGAGGCCAGTGGTGCTTCAGGCAGGATTTCTATTTATGGCCTAAGCTGAATTGATCTTTCCTGACACTATCCCAGGATTTCTTACCAATTTTATCAAGTAATGGCAAGCATTTGCTGAGATACAAAGGACTATTCATGTCAGAAACAGTCACAGAAAACTCCTTTCACTGGTAACACCCAAAACGCAATACAGATATTCAACGTGGAGAAAATTCATAATTTTCCAACTGCATACACAAATTTCATAGAAAGTTACTAAAGAAATAAATCTGTATAGGAATATTTTTAACATACCAATGGCAGGACCACCTTGTTTCTTCTCCTCCAGAATAGCAGCAAGATCTTTGTGTTTCAGCTTCTGTTGTCTGCTAGCTGGCTGTTCCTGCTCTGGACTTTTAACTTTCAAAAGCTGGTTAGCCTTCTTAATTTTCTGACTGTATTGCCTAGCCATCATAAAAACTCTGTTTTTTGTTTTATCCATGATAGCCGTGTCATTTTCCATGCCCTCTGTATGCGCATTGGACAGAATACTATTGGCAGATTCATATGGGCTATCTACAAAAGGCATCTCACTGGAGAAGGAAGATCTGTTCAGGCTTGCTAAAGAGGTCTCCTTGCATGCTGTAGTGTCTTCAAGTTTGAGACTGGCCTCGCTTAAGGTGGCAGCCCTGGGCTTCACAGTTTTAGGGAAAATTGGAGTTTCTGGCAGAGAGAGAGTAGACAGTGAGTACTCTACATCTTTACTCAGTTCAGGTGTACTACCAGCATGCAGCCTTTCCTGCATATCATCTTTACAAACAGGAAAGGCTGCAAGAAGTCGGTCTCTTGTCTTTTCCTGATTCTTCTTGATGTAATTCTCCAGGTCATTCCAGATTTCATCTACTTCCTCTGAGAGTTTATCTGCTGCAGACTTATGGGACAATGAATCAGAGTTGGAAGAGCTGTCTACTAAGCTCAAATAGTCATTGTCGACAGGAACACGGTGGTAAGGACTCTCATCTTCACTGAACTGGAGGCTCTCCTCAGAAACAAACTGCTGCAGATTGTCAGAGCATGCCAAGTCTTTTTCCAGGCCCAGAAAACTCCGCCTTTTAGAACATTTTAAGGGGTCACACTTAAAATTCAATAGCGGTGTTTCTGGAAGTGCTATGGTGTCATAGATGTTATCTTCAACAATTCTGAGTTCATCCAAACTTGAAGTAGGTGCTTCTCGACTGAGTAGGATCTCATCCCTGCTAGCACGAAGGGAGGCCCTGCTTTGATTTGTTATCCGCTTTTTGGTGGGTGAATCTAAGCTGCTTTTGTTTCCAGCCTCATAGAGAGAGTCTCTAGCAGATCTCTGGGGACCATGGTGTGTTTCCTCCCTTCTTGTCAGACCCATCAGCTTTAAGTCTTCATAGCTGATATTGTCATAAACGTGTTCAATATCATCAATGGTCAGCTCCTCTGAAGATTCGGGATATGCATTCATACTGCTCACCTCTGTTCTCTTTACATCCCTTCTAGAACTGCGCTCACCAATTTTATACCTTGTGCTGGCTGTGTTACTTTCACCAGCGCTACTGGCCCGCCTAACAATTTTGTGACGACTGGAGCTGGTAGTTTCATTCTGATGCATTATCCCCAAGTGCCAGCTGCATGGCCGACCAGAAGGACCCCTCCTTTCTCCACCAACAGCTGGACTAGTGTTGGATGTAGACACTGACGGTACAAACATCTGATAATCGTCTTCGTCGTCTTCATTCTCGTAAGGTGGACGCCGGCTGGGAAACAATGCCTGCCTAATTTGATGGTCAGTCCAGATGTTTCTCACAGAGGTAGTTCCCCCCAGGATATTCATGATCAGCGAGTTGTTCTGAGGTGTGCTGAATTGTCTAGGCAACTGTGACTGTCTAGCTGAGCACGAAAATGGAAGATCAGCACTCAGCTGGGTTGATTCTTCATCTGAAGGGTCTTTGGAGCTCTGTGAAGATTTGAAATATGCAGTATGAATGAATATGTTAGCCTATTCCCTGCAATAATACAGAGATTCCCTCCATTCACAGGACTGCCGTAGTACCGGGGTGTCCTGCAGCATGAACTCAGGTGGAGATGGGTAGGGCAAGCAGGCTCCTTGCTAGAGAGCCAGGAAACCATGGTAGCAATGCCAGACTACTTTGCCTCCTAATCCTTATCCTGGCTCAGAGTTCACTGTTGGCATTTAATATTGCCTTACTTCAAATACAAGACACTGGGACATGCTAAAGCATAAGCAGTTAAAGGCAAATTTATTTGGCAGGGGTTAGATTAAACCTTTTATGCTAACTCTGCAGTTTCACAATTAGATAAACTTAGTCTGACTCTGGGCTTGTGCCAAAAGTTCAGTTCTCCTCCCTTTCCCATTACCTATAACCCTAGCAGAAAGGTATGTTATGCTCTCTAGCATATGCCATTGAAAATTTTTCAATTTCTTTTTGGAGTGAATTTTCATCCAGCTCAGCTAGCAGATCTAATTTACAGCAAGGTCACATCCCTGCTAATGCTAACATGAAGGATGGTGTAGGTGTACCTGGGGGAGACAGAAGATTACTTCTTTTGGCTTAAGCTAATGCTGACTGTTTGATTTTTTTTCCTGCCCCTGAAAGAATTCTCTTTGGAGTCCTCACAGATGAATATTAATAAATGAAAAACACAACATGACTTACCTGTCTACCCAGAAAAAAAACCACAGATTTGACATATCTATGATGTGTAGCAAAACAGAAGTAAAAAAAAATATATATACCTGCATTTCACACTTGTTGAGATTAACACTTCTCCGTTTTTCAACATTTTCAGCAGCTTGACTATTAAGTCTTTTCCTTCCTCCTTTTGATTTCTGTAGTGAATTCTGTTGCATTCCCTGTGATTTAAAAGAAGGGAGCAAAGGAGGACTATTAAAATCCAGTACTTTGTACGGCTTTATTCAGAATAATCACTAAGCAGCTAGAACATCAGAGCCAGGTCAGGTATCCATAGCTGAAGGATGCAATGCTCATGAGTACACAGAAATGGTTCAGAGTCTAGAAAACTTTCTTTTCAATAACTAGTTAAATGAAGTTAATTTGCACAGCTTGCCAAAAGGGGATGAAAGTAGATTGTGTGTACAATAACACGGGTGTAGAATTCACATGAATTGGACTAGGAAAAGGGAAATAAAATATTTATAAAAATAAAAATCTTTGTAAGGAGAATAAGTTGCAAATACTTGTAACACATTCATGCCTCCTTGCAGTTTTACAGATACTTTTAATCCCTCTTTCATCCTCCCCAGGACAAAAGGATTTTTTTTTCCCTCTTTTTCCTACCTGTTCAGCTTCTTCTTCATCATCAGCATCAATCTGTTCCACAGCAGAAGTCTGGAGATTTTCATCCTGATCGCTGCTGTAGGCTGGCTCAATGGACTCTTGAAATTGGCTCTCTAGCCCACTGGGTTCCAATGAAACTTTTTTCCTAGAATTCAGCAGGGTTTCATTTGATCCTACTTTGGTGGCTTGAGACAATAGGGCTCCTTCTATACCAATCCGCTGAAAAAAAAAAGTATTTATTAAGAGTCTATATATTTTCGTATGACTCTTATACTGTACTTAACGACAATGTTTTAGCTACATTCAGTTTGCTACACTGAAATGGGATGCACATGCAAAGAATTAAAACAATTGGTATTTTTCCACAGAATGTTAGGAACGGAAAAAAATATATGAAAAAAAAACCACAATAATATTATGATGGACTTCAGTTTTATGGCATCCCAGTGAAGTCATATCTAATGTACCCTGTTAATAAATCTTCCACGCACTCCCCCTCTCCTAAGTTCTGTCCCAAATAAGCCTAGGACCTGGAATTCAACAAGAGACTTTCAAACTGCACTGGAACTTCATAACAAATTCTTACAAAAATGTATAAATGAAAAACACTCATTTCCATCTGTTTAAGCTGTATTGACTCTGTTCAAATGTTATGATTTATATATAGCATAGATATCATATCAGAATAAGCTCAACAACTTTTTTTCATTTAATAAATATAGGGACAATGTCCTGCAAAGAACATACACTATCTTTACACACAGCACTTTTGTGATTATAGTGGTATTTACAAGTACCCTTAATAACATTAGCATTTGATTGGGCTGTACTATAAAGTACAAGAATTTATGTATCAGACAATTTTTGGCTTCTAGATATTCCTGAAATACCTAGCTGTATTCCTGTTTCTTTCATTCCAATAATCTTATTGGAATGTTTTTGCTTCTTTCTTAAAATAAACATAACCAAGATGATGTAGATTCTACGGCAAATATATTCCTCTAAGTTACCTCTAAGTTATATGCTACTTGAATGTGCTAAAACAAGAAATGGCTTACCTTCTGCATATCTGGACTTACATCTGAAAACAGAAATGTAACACTTCATCATAAGTGCATAATGAAACTGGTGTCTGTCTATGTCACTGGCTTAACGCTACACTAATACCCCAATTATGAATTCACAAAAAGGGATAAAACGCAACAGCAATGTTCACTCGAAGGTCTCTGATAAAACAGAGACAACAGCAGTTTTATTATGACAGTTCCACCTCAGGTCCTAATATCACAACAAAGATCCAATATGGACAACTACTCACAGTGTCTGACTCCTGGTATTCAATTACCAGTTGCCAAGACACTTACGGGACCAGAACCCACGCGTGGAAAAGCAAACATTACATTTCAACACTAACATTTTGTTTTCTTTGCCCACTTTCCCCCTCCCCTCTCCCAAAGGTGTATTTGAGGAAAGTTACAGGACAAAAGGATCCATTTTTACTTGTTCTATAAAATACAGAAACACTGGGTCAGCAATCAGTAGAGGGAGTAGCTTACCATTTGACTTCAAAACTTTATGGACTCTCGATGAGGGTTCTGAAAAAGACAACAACATGTTTAAGCACTCCAACATCCCAAAGAAAGTTATGGGTATCTTTTTATAACATGGATACCAAAATTTAATCTTCTGGGCCCATGCAAGAAAGACAGATTTTCTGATCTGAATCACTTAGCTAACTCACACTCTTGGAAAAAAAGGATACATTGCAGTGTGAAACCTACAGCTGTTACCAAAGTACTTACATGTTCCTAATGCTATAGCACCTGCTTTCCACACATGTAAAGTTTAAAGTAAATAATCCACACATGTAAAGTTTAAAGCCGTGTTAAGATTCCTGCTTTTTAAAGACTTAGTCCTCATCTATGCTATTGCTCTAAATTGCTGGAGATTTCCTACATACAAGTTAGAAATATGTCTGAGGTACCGAGAAATATGTATGAGGCACTTCAAGCAGTGCTTTGAAAGTGTAAGTAGCCAAATGTTACACAGAATTTCATTCAATCAGTATTTTGAATTATTCCTTTTATAGGCAAAACAACATCCATGGAATCTTTTACCTCAGAAACAAAGGAAGATGCCTGAGAAGTAATTAAAAGTTGTTTTTTGGACACAGGTGGTGCTATACAATACACCACTACATCAGTACTCTCATGAACCTTGTTTAAGTCATTCCCAATACGCAATATTACACGTTCCAAGTTGGAAAGGTCTTTAAGCAGTTGATCACGGTGACTGCGATATGAAGTCACCCAACTACACAGACATTTGTAATGGCTTCAAGAGAATATTAACAGTAATTATGGATGTATGTTTGAACTAGGAGAAAGAAAAGCACAAGTCAACATAACCATCTCTCAAATCTCTATTATGTGTAAGGCAGACATTACAGTAAGTAAAATTAGTAATTATATTTTGAATTAACAAGCCTATCATGATCATGATGGAACCACTTCTGAGACAGTAACTACTCAGGGGTGAGGGCTAGAAAGGTCAGACAAATAATGTGACTGGCTTTCCAGCATATGCATTCTTCTGTCCATTAGAAAGTATCACTTGTTCTTTATGCATCCACCCTTAGGAATGTATGTATTCATGAAATGAAATGCAAGTGATGGATAAAAAAATAAATCACACAAGCAACAAATGCTTGATAAGATCTTCCAATTGTATATCAGAGTTACTATGCTCTGTAAAATCTCAGTGCAAGCTAAAGACCAGTTCCTGTGCCCATTCTCAAACAACGCTAAACAATCCCTGCTTGCCTTTCCTCATCATCTTTATGGTAAACGAGTTCATTCACCTGATTTCCTTCTCACTCTTTGTTGAGTAGTGCCTTCTTTAGGCTGGTATGATGATTTCATTTCTCCCTCGGGGCTATAATGAAACCCTGGGTGATCTGTGGAATAAGCAGAGGTAAAAGAGTGTTACTTCACACGTCTCAGCAGCTCTTTGGAGGCAGTGCCATCTTCCCTTTGTGATTCACCCAATGGCACTTCATCAGAGCCTGAAGCAAAACAAGTGAGGTATTCAACTTAATCATCTAGCCATAAAAACATTTTACCCATTTAGTTGTGTCTTGCTCCAGATTGCTAACCCAGCAACACTGATGGCATGAGCATCATGTTTAATTGTTTGCCAGTGTCTCAGTCTAAGCCTTCCTGACCCATTCTCCACAAGAATAACTACATAAATAAATGACAATTCTGCTTTACTCCAAGACTTCCTTGGCATTTACATCTAAGACTGTTGTTCTCATTTCCCTACACTGCCAGGGATCACTGGCAACATGAAGAGCTAACACAGCCTGCACCAGGAGAGGCAGCAAACAAGCGATGCAACAGAAAGGACAGCACAGATGCGGCCAGATTCAGGACACAAAGCAGCAGCAGCATGTGTGCTCCCTAAACCTGGCTCCTGGGACAGGCCAGGTAAATAAACTTTTCAGTCAAACCAATGGAAAAGCACAAGCCTGCTGAGATCCAGCATGAAGTTTTCTTGGCGCTGTACCATGGGTGCATTTGGTTTCTGCCATAGCCACAAGTCCAGCTGTTGTACTGCCTGGGGGACAGAGAACAGCCAGCAGTACTGCTTCTGCAGAGTGCTGGGCTCCCTTGCTGGGCTTCCAGGTAGCCTGCACAGTGCAATAAATGGCTGGCAGCCGCCCTCACCCTCCTCCAGCTCCAGGTTTGCCAGCATAAGGAAGTCATAGCAGCGCTATGTACTTCAAGCTCCATTTGCTTATTCCTAGCCTTTCAGTGGGTCCTAGCCAGAAGGAGTGTATGTTATAAAAGCAGGAAAGATCATGCATTTAGTCAGCATGGAATAAGCAAAACAAAATGACCAGTATTTACAGAAGGTCTAATCTGCCTCTTCCTTGCTAATCATGAGACAATTTGTTGGCTATGGATCCATCAACTCAATGCCTACAAAGTTCCACAGAATCTGCATGCATTTGTTTTTGTTTTGTTTTGTTTTTCCAGCAAGGTCATAATTCAAGGAACATAAGCATGGCTTTCCCTCATTTCAAACAAAACCAGCAGTCAAAGCCAAACTTTTGAAGACACTTTTGTTCATTTTTTAAAGTGAAAGTGAAAAATAACTTACGTATGGCATCCATTTCTAGAATCGCCTGTTTGGCCTGAAAGCATCATAAAAAAAAAAAGTTAAACTTTAAATAGGACAAATTATGTTGCATATTACAGATAGCTGTGACTTTACATGCAGACAACATCAAGTTTAATTTTTTAGCTATTAAATATTGCAAGTATTGTTATTTGTCTTTCTCTGTATGCTGCATATGTTACATATGTGAAGAAGAATTCTGCTGGCAGGAGCTTCCCATAGTTTATCTTCAGAGCACCACACAAAAGCCTTTTGTTCACTGCACACCACAGTTCTGTCTTGCTCATCTACCACTCTGGCAGTGCAAGAGGAGGAGCGCGTACCTATGGCACCAACTGGGATAAGGAACTTCTGGGGGATGTAGTGATGCGCATCTGACACTGAAAACTACACTGGTATCACCCACATCAGCTCATGCTGAGATCATCCTGCACACTCTGGCTCTTCTCCATGGGGACACAAACCCCAGAGACCTGTCAACAAGCCCCAGAATTTAGAGCCATCAATACATCTCTCCATATGCTGCTGGGACTGGCAAAAAACTAGCCCTAATATCTAGGAATCACAAATATTTCCAACTTTTTTTTTTTTTGTGAAACATGAAACATTTCCTCCCTAAAAAATAAAATAGTTTGACTTTACTATTTTTTTTTATCCTTTACTATTTCTGCAGTTCTGATGTTGTTGGTGCAGAGAACACTACCAACCCTGCTTCCTTTAAGAGTTTCCTTGAGGAACTGCTATTAAAAAAAAATAATCATTTTGTTTAAGTAAGATGAAACAAGATAAACAGCTAATATCTCATGATTGCTTAAAACTTGACACGTTTCTTTAGGAAAAATAAGCAGGATGTTTTACCAAGTTTATCAGATAGTAAGTAAGAAAATAAGCCAAAACATAATATCCCAGATAACCTGCTTGACCCTCTATGGGTGCAATTTAGTGATTTTCCACCAGGTGTCACAAGTGGACTAATATTAAATCCCCCCCAATAGCTGGACAGAGGGAAGTCTCATCTGTGCAAGCACAGATTCATCTAAAGATATGTGCAGACCACCTCAGAGATTTATTTGGTTAGACTTTTCCTTCCTCAAATAAAATTATTTCTAAGAGCTGAAAATGGCATTATGGTGTATTTTGGCAATACTTTTTTTTTTCCACAGATAAAATAAAAATCCATCGAGAAAGAATAATCTTGATACAAAAGCTGAAGTCATGCTGAAACATTTTTTACAATCTAATAAACTGCACCAAGTATTCACATTGTAAGCATGGATACCAGCAAAAACATTATATCTTCCATAAACTCTGTCAACAAAAAAATATGAGAAGAATTACTAATAGCAACTGCTAGGACTGCTTTATCCTATAACTCTCTTTCTGTCGAATTGTTGAAAACATTAGTTAATGCACCTCCTGTGCATGTCAGTCACCTTTTTAGTCACTATAGCATAAAAATCAGTTAAATTGATCAGTGAAAGTAATACTGTAAAAAAAAAAGGAAAAAAAAAAAGACAAGCAGTTTAACTTGGTGGGAAAAAAAATCAATAGAAAAAATCCAAGTTACATTGGGAAACATCACCTAGAGGTCTAAGACAGGATTCCATAAATAAAAGGACCAGATTTCCCTACTTTTAGGCATTACAGCTATGAATATTGGATCAGTAGGTATCTGACAACTATGATGAAATGCAGAACTGTGCCTCAGTTTCTCTGGCATAAAGTTTTCAAGCTGTCTCACCAAAAAAAGGCCCATGCATCCCAGCTAAGGATGCGGGGTTCAGGCTGAGTACGTATATTTGTAAAGTGAAGTTTGTGTTGCAAATGCCTTCACTGCTGTGGTATCTAACCAAGACAGATTAAAACTAGCTTAGTAATGTCTACACATGCTGCAATTAGCACACCTCAGTGTTGTGCAGACAGGCAGTTTCAAGCCAAGGAATGCTCCTTCAGTAGAGCTTTCTGACGCTGCATCTCTGTTACTCATGTCCTAGCGGGCAAATCCTAATGTGGACAGCAATGCTGCTAACCCAGTTAAATTATTCTACTCCTGTACCAAGCCCAATAGATGCTTTTAGTGGAATTTTCCCACTAATTCTGAAGAACTTTTAAAGATGCAAGAAACAATGTATTAATCTCTTGGAGTCTAAATTTTCTCTAAATTGCAATGCATTTTGCAGCTAACAAGATTGCCCTAAGTTACATGCACATTCAAGAAGCAGGGCTTCATTTATTTATTTACCTTGGCAGGAATCTTAGCAGGATGATTTTCCAGAATTAACCTCTTCAAATGAAGAATCCAAAGCCGTTTGTCTTGCTGAGATTTTGCCTGATTAAAAAAAATAAAAAAAAAAATCAGCACTATAGGAAAGAGCCTTACTGCATTATGTAGGGTAAGGAATAGCATATGGTCATCAATCAGGCTATCCAGTGGGCAAGGATTTTTCTGTCATACCTGGACAGTATGTTGCATCTTGGGATTTTTGTAATGGAAGACACTAAAGCTGAGGGGCTCCTTTGGTATTACTTCAACAAGCATAAGATTCCCACACTGTAACAAAGAGAGGCAGCACTGTGAACTACAGAAGCATTTCAGAGAGATCTAGAGCCAGCACATCACCGTTTGCTCTCTGACATACCAATATGTGAGCTTTGTATGCAAACATTTCGTCCCTCTTTTTCGTGATTAGCAGCAGCTTGTCAAAGAGGAACAACGTGCGCTCATTTTTGGCTCGCTGAATGCGGAACGTTCCTTCTAGAACCAGCTCCCCGTAGCTAGTGAGATCGGGTCCTTTCCAGTTAGTGAGCAAGCTCTGTATCTCCTGCAACAGATCAAAGAAGAAAGACCAGAGTTCACGTCAGAGGTCTTACTTAAATAAAGACTCAAAGAACAATCTGCTGAGGCCGTTCTGGCTCTCCCATATAACATTCAACATTCAACAGTGCAAAGCCACCAGTACTGAGGTTGTTAGGTTACACGTACATCACAGCTAGGTGTTTCCAGACTTGATGCTAAGCCCAGACTAAAGCATGCCCTCCTGAGTACTGGTGGCCTCTGTGGGGACACAGCGAAGAGCCCTGAGCTCCCCCGGGCTGCCTGCGGTGAAACAGCACAGCCCCATCTCCTGGGACTCACAGTGGTGGAGGGTGGACTGTAATGCAGTCACCAGTCTCTCTCACGTCTGCTTCTCTCCCCTGCTTATGTCCATAAACCCTCTGAATATTTCTTTCTTGCCCTGCAATATTCCCTTGAAGCTGTGTGGTCCCCAGCTGGATGAATTATAATGCCATCTCTGTGCCTTGTAGGCCCATCCCAGAAGATGCCTCTGTGAGGAGTTCAGACTGTAGAGATGTTTCTCAGAAGACTAAAGGTCCAGAAGTGGTTTGGTCAACTGATCATTTGAAGATGCCAAGATTTATATGCATTTGGAGTGATTTGTATATATACCATAGTTTTCTATCACCTTATCTATCACTTAAAAAAAAAAAGCTGGAGAAACATCTAAGAACATCTTCAAAAATCTGTCCTACTTTGCTTATGGCTACCTTGTTTCCTTTAGTTGTTCATTTTTTCTGTCAGTGGCACAGACGCAAGATTTAAGCACGGTACAGCAAACTAAGAGCAAACTAAACCTGAAGTAGGGAAACTTTAAAAACATCCATTGAACCTGGGCAGCATTAGCAAAGCAGGGACAGATTTACTCATCCTAGGCTGATCTCAGTAGAACACTGCACTTTAATACAGCATTCGGCTATAAAACTTCTTGGTACATTTGAGCCCAAAGGCAGCCTAGAGCATACACAGGAAGAAAAAACAATGCATATAGCAGCACACTTTGGACTATATGCAAGACTGTTTTAAAACCCAACATATAACAAATGAAAAAAAGTTCTGTTTTATCAGGTCCCTTAAGGAACTTGTAAATAAGTCAGGGTACAGCACAGCAATCAGTTTCACCAGTGTTAAGGGACAGTTGGTGCTGGAATCACTGTTGCGGTACTTGCCGAACTACAGACAGAATGGCAGTGTGATAGCTCACTGAAGACCTATCCCTATGGCTGCAGAAACAGATTTTACTTGTATAAAGGGTAACCATGAACGTAAACATTTTCCACAACCCCATACATTTGCCAGCTCAGCTTAATAAATTAAAAAAATACACTTTTCCAAATGCATTTAGCCCTCTTTATTGCCAAATATTACTGGTTATCATTATTCAGATTTATAGCACACTGTTTGTAGAAGTCATTAGCATGCATTTCCAGCAATGTGTGGCAAAGGTTACACTGCTGCAGGCAAGACATTATCAAATGTAACCCTATTCCCCCTATATATAAACAAAAAAATGAGAGCAAATAAGCACAGTTTATGTCAAAAAGACATAAAGGAATAAAAGAATAACATGAGACAGATTTCTGGAACCTATTAAACTCTTTTATTAACTAAAAAAATAAATAAATTAAAGCTATATAGATACTGCTGACAAAAGTGTAATGTAAAATGGTAATTCACTGGGATGTTTGAAACAGAATGATGGATCTGTAAAAAGTCTACCAAATAGCTTACTCTTGACAACAAAAGTTATTCAGGGTAGCTATTTTTTTCTTCTCCTAAAAATTCTCCACTCTAAGTGAAGTTAACCCTTTTCTAACTATCACATTTCTAGGTTTATACTTTTCACACACACCAAACAAAAAAAAAAAACGAAAAAGATAAGCCTACAGAAGCCCAAGAGGAAAGTACTTAAACAAGAAGAAGAGCAAGAAATGTCTCAAAACAAAATTAATCAGCACAAAAGGGAGAAATCGGAAACCACAGGATTTCTGAACAAAGGCTTGCCCTAGGGTTGTACAGCAGTGCTGTACAATTGAGGGAAAGGAAGAAAGAAAAGTTATCTCAAGTTCCATACTACTGCAAAATAAATGCTTTACAGGATGCTGCTTGCAGAGATTTCTGAGATTTTCCTGCAGCAGCTATGACCATGGTTTCCAAGATCAAACAGCCAAAGGCACACTCAACAGGACTCTTGAATTATGACTGACAAAGATAAGAAGATAACTAAAAAATGCTAAGTGCTTATCTGTTGACAAAAACAGCTTACACCAATAAAATATTTTTGGGAACTCACCTGAAGCCTGATGGCATGTTCATGTTTCCTCTTCATGTCATTTATGTGCCACGCCACTCTCTGCATTGTATCTATGGCATCTAGCACCACATCATAGCCCTCAGTGTCCTTGTCAAGGTGGTTTTCTATTTCCTAAGACAAAGGAAAAAAAATATAAAGTCCCATTATTTTTAAATGAATTTTCCAGCCTGATATAATACTGACTATGCTTTTATCTATACTATTTTGTCTTTCTGTTGCAGTCTCCCAAATACAATGTTTCTGCCCTTGCTATTGCATGTTGTTATCTAATTGATTAACACAAGATGACTAGCAATGTAAAGCTTTTAGTAGCAGCAGTTTAGCAGCAACTGTACTTCCAGCGGCTGCTGCAAACACGGAGGCACAGAAAGGCAACACAGCATACCTACAGGAAGAGACCTTTTCAGACAGCGCTTACTGGCTTTCTTAAAACACAGGATGTATCTACACACTTACAAAATACTGATGGAATTACACTAGGCATTGCTTTACACTTGGAGAGAAGAAAAGCACCAGACATTTTAAATAAGGATCAGTGTCTTTACACTTCACTAGAACATGACTCTGTAATACGAAACATATGTGGAAACATTAACAATAAAGCAAGAATTTCCGAAACTTGCTTAATTCAATTCACTGAATATGGAAAGAGTTCCCACTTCCTCAATCATTCCTCTCCACAAAAATCTTACCAATCAGGGGTGTTTATATGTATTTATTCCTTCTCTCAACCACCCCCAGCACTGTAACGTGGAAAAATACTGTTGTTCAATGGAACAATAAATTTTGGTACAAAACTGTTTACTCATGACAAGAATCTTCCATACAACTTCAGAATTACAGACAATTTAAAAAGAGATGTAATTATTTGAATGCACAGACTGATTCAATGTGTCTAAAACAATTACCATACATTCCCCACTCAAGACATATGCATGTATTATGAAGTGACGAAGACAGAAAGCCTCCATATGTAAATACCAAACACTCCCAAAAGAGTGTCTAAAGAAACCCAGAACTGTTCTAACCATCAGGTCTTGTATTAGAGGCAGGAACATCAAAGTGTAGCAGCCCTAGCTGGGATATATATTTTAATGGGTGCTTACGTGCAAAAGTAGGTGGTACTTGAGGATTCGCTGGACAGGTTTCAAGAGATAGGAGCCCAGGGGCAAAGAATGCTGCAGTGCTTCTTGCCGTTCTCTGAAGAACTTGGCCAATGTCTTGTTCCTCATGCATTCTGTCAACACGGCTACTGACCTGAAAACACAATACCTATCTGTAAGACGCACTATCTCCATAAGTTGTGGGTAAAGTCAATAACTGTTTCTTTCCTTCCTTGCAAAAGGGGACAGCAGGTTCCTAATCCAATCACTGTTTTTTCTTGTTATCTTGGGCACTGGGCTATGTTTTCCTTCTGACTCGCAGCCATTCTCTTTACACTGGGAATTACACATCTGGAGCACTACAGAATAAGACCATCGTAGTCTAACGAGAATAATAGCAAAGAATGAGAAGATCAAAGTAAAACTTCAGATAAGCATCTGTCTTTTTTTTTTTCAAGTTTACAACAAAAAAAAAATCCTTCTCCCTCCCTCCAATTTGTAAGGGGGACAATATATATGTATATATATGTATGTATAATTTTTTAGATTGTAACTTGCATTACGTGAACAAGCCAAGGGACAAATGAAGAAAGGGAACCCAGAATTCCTACCTTGGGTAGTTGGTGCAGTACTGTGTATATATGTGGAAATCTTCACTCTGCATGGAGAGGAAAGGTTTATATATATTCAGATTTTGTCAAACTAGCAGCTAACACACATGCGAGACAAAGACGATGACGTCAAGGCAACACATTCTCCAGTTCCTGATCAATGAATTCCCCACTCTCACGGTGATAGTCTTAAAGCTAACATAGATTGACTTATGGAATTTCACTTTTTATTTTTGGAGAATTTTCCTCATCTTTTAGAGAAAAAAAATACACAGAGAAAAATAAGTGGCTTGCAACAGAGCCTCCAAGGTCCTTTACGACAACCTATGCACCTTTTAAAAAATATATGCACACCCCCTTCAAACAACTGACCTGCATGCCTGCACGCACCTAGTTTTCTGTGTGCTGATGCACACACCTGCAGAATTAAGTTTTATGGAATATGTTCACTGCAATTTTCAAACACCTATGAATACTTTCACATTTGAGCACAATCTAAGTATGAAAATTAGATGCCACAAACTTTTTTTTTTTTGAAAGCAAGTTATGACTCTGTGCAAGCAGAAAGTGATTACCAAAACAAGTTTTAATTAGATTTAGGTGGGATTCCATGCTTGCATGTCACTGTGAAATTGCTAACTTAATGCTGACAAGCCTCTCAGAGGAACAGCCTGAGTTTCCTTTCTTTCTTCCTTGGCAGAAGATTCTTTCTTAATCATCATAATTTAATTCTGTGCAAGAAGAAGTCTCCAGAAATGTCCCCATATGCTTTAAGTTCAAATCTGTCTATCAACTTATATCCCAAATAATACTCAATTTCTGCAGCTTGTCGGAGTTGTAAAGACTAGGAAAGCACTGCAGAACTGCAAATTGCTCCTAAAATCAATGACATTTCTGAGCCCTAGTGCAATATAAAGCAATCATCTTGGGGTAAACAAGACTTGCTTCCATGTGAAGCATTGTCAAAATGGACTCTGACCCGCTGCCCCACGACAGCTGTGCCCCACGAGGGGCACCCGCTCAGCAGTGGTAGCTCGTGAATGGTGAGACCAAAGAGCCCGGTGCTCTGCAGTGCAACAGCACAGGGGGAGAGGGCTGATGCGGGCTGAGCCTTTTGTTTCTTATTGTTGGGTTGATTTTTTTTTTTGGCTATTCATCAGAAAGAGCCAGCTGAGGCAGTGCCCTTCCCCCTTTTCAACAGTGCTGTTCCCTTCCCCCTCTCCCTTGTACATCAGACCATGCCATTCATTTTTCCAACGAGCAGCGATTCAAAAGGACCACATAAAAAGAAAGCTGCTACTCAACCTCAGTGTAAGTCACTGCAATTAATTTCAGTATTTCTTACAAGATTTCCATACTAACTGTTTTGAAAAAATAAGTCTAGCAAACTTCCAACAAACGTTTCCCTCTGGGACCGCAATCCCCATTTACCCCTAGTATGCTGCAAACCGCTATTACTTTAAGCTGCTCTTATCTTACACAGCAACCAACTATATTTAGTCTTGATACAATACAGTTCAGTGATTTAGCTTGGTCTTTCACGCCTGGACTAATTCTGCTGTCACAGCCGGTTTTTGTGGCGGTTTACATACGCCCAGTGTCCACACCCAAAGACAACGAGCTTCTGCCACAAACTATTAGCGTTCCCGCTTAGAACTTGCAGCGACAGCTACAAACCGTCCCAGCAAAAAACTAAGCATTAACAAACCTCAGCGTGTTGCACACATCACACTGTCCTTTTCTTCAGCAATCATTCCTAAGCCAGCTAGCGCTCATAGCAAGTTAGGGTGCTTATGAGAGAGCATTGCGATGAAATTCAGGGTCATGGAAAAAAGTTATTTATTTTATACCTGCACATATTAATATAAGGTTTTAATTTAGGGGCTTTCTGGTATAAACTGTAATACATTCCCATGGCTACAATCACGGAATAATGCAATTTATAGAATGACTTCACAAGCAAAGTGCAGACCATTTTTTGACAATTATTTATGTGTACACCACTCAAATAGAGTCACTTGACTGTTCTGCTTTTCAAACAAAAAGGAAAAGAATATCTGTTGTGAAATTTCAACAGCTGAAAGCATTATCTGTAAAACAAACACGACCAAACTTTTCAGGGTTTTGGAATGGATTAAGTGCACATTCCCCACAAAATCAATAGCAAGTCCAAAATCCCCAGAAGCCTTTTCACACACTTCCACTTTTTTCATTTTGTTTTCTACATGAGGTCAAAACTATTTTCAATGGAATTTTTGGCTTTAAAAGAGCTTTAGTCTAGCTATTAACTGGAACAAGCTTGTATACCAAATAAATAAATAAATAAATAAATAAATAGTTCCTCATGCCCTCAACACCTCTAAAAACTTTAAAATGGTTTCACAATCATCCCTGCTTTCTGATCAGATTTTATTCCAAATTTCATACTGCGTTTCTATGTGCACTTGCGTCATTTCATCACAGCTCATTTCATCACACAAAACCATTAGACAGCATTTACTTTTACTGAGCCACATGCCAGTAGAAGGTCAGTTATACGTATTTTGTCTCCAGAATGAGATTGTTGATGCTCACTCAGACTTCAGAAGCTGGTGTGAATCAACAATATACACCTTTTCTTAGGCATCAGCAGGAGTCGTGTGAACACATTGGGAAGGTGGCCAATAGATCCACAAATTTTCATTTCATGGTACGTAAAGAAAGCTGATCTCTTAGAAATGCTGAACAGGCAGAAACCAAACGAGTATTTTCTGTAAACTTTTGCAGATTTGTTCTCAAATACATCTCAGTTACACAATGTAGAAGTTAATCTGTTCCTTCTCCACCCCAATCAAAGAAGGTTGTGACTTGATAATAAATCCATCCCACTGATCTAAAACATACCCCATAATGCCCCCCAAATACAACCACGACTGATCTTCCTAAGGCTGAGGAAGATGCCTGTGCTCCCATGGACTGCCTGGTTACCTCGCACCTCTGCACCTTGAGAGAAGGGACTACAAGTTGTTGGGACTACAAGGGACCAGCTGATCCTACCTACTTTACAGCAGACTTCCCAGAGAGAGCGCTGTATTACTGTGGGGCATATCAGGGCAGACACCATGCAGGCTAAAGCCAATGCTGTGAACTATGTTCAGAAGCAAAAGAAAAGCCAGGGCTAAAATGGGTTTAATATATTTCTATCAATACTTCCACACCACAAGTTAAATACTAGCTATGCTCGTCGGTATTTCGTTAGATGCTCATGCTTGCTCAGTTTGAAAGTCATTACATTCACCTTAACTGTCTTCAAACCAGATTAAAAGTGATCTCTGCAGGGAGACTGGAATCACTCCAGAGATCATTTTTAATCTGGGGGCCCAAAGCTGTTATGGCAGAGGAAAAAAAAAATCTGAGACCAAAGCCAAGAGTTCATCTGCACTGACTACAAGTCACCCTGAAGAGCAAAGCCAAGCACAATAAGATCCCGGCTATACTTAGTTTGTCCCCTGCTGCTGAATCAATTCACTGTGCGTCTCCTACACATGGAGTGAAGAGCCAAGCACATGGCTACAGCCCTGATCTCTCAACTCTTGGTGCACTGTGCTTTTTTATAGCCATAAAAGGCACTTTAAAAGAAAATAGAGACTGAAAACATGAGCTGAGTGAGAGCGTAAGCTTAAGCCAATTGCCTGGATCTCCTCTTCATTAATGAGATGGGAGATTAGAGTAATTCTCCCTTTCCCCTTGGTTAAGCTGTTGGTTTGTCTTTCAGAAAACATATGTTCTAAATTTCTGGGGCACTGAGTGAGAAGACCAATGTGCCAGAATTAAGCTTTTCTTTTACGACTACTCACTTAAATGTAAACGTGTGGAATACTGAAGTCTATCTTCTAATTAACATTGGGATCATTACTATGAAAATTAAAGATTGAGTTGGCAAGAAAACATAAACAAACTTATATGTGAATAATTAAGCTATAGCAACGCTTGCACTGAAACCTTTTATCAGCCTCTGATTACAGTTAGCAGCAAAACATCTCCAAGACATTTAAAATAGTTCTCCTACATGAAGAGGCAGGCCCAGGGCTGGTAGAAATGACACTATTACACCACGACCCTCAGTGACAGGTTATTTCAGAGCAGCAGCCCCCACACACTGTTCAAATAAAAACCAATTCATCCCCTTTTGCTTCTTGGGGCAGATAGCTAAAACCAGCAAATCATGATCAGACAGCAAATTAAGAAAAGGTGTGCTTTTCTGCATTTGTATCTATATTTCCCCATGGGTTATTAATGGATTTTAAAAAGATCTGGAAGAAGAGGGGCTTAGTATAACGTTGTAAGTTGCTGTTAAATATTTCTACTCTCTGATAACTTTGCATGGTTATTTTATCTGTTAGTGAGTTTTATGTTACTGGATGGTTTACAGTAAAGACATCTTGCTGAAGTTTGTTAACAAGTAAAAGCTGTCATTTTAGGAGCTATTTACTTTGGGCACTCAACAGAATAAATGATAAAGACTCAAATCCACAATTATGAATCTTTGTTCAAAGTATGCTAATGTGATTTGATAATCCTTACTGTATTTCCCTTAGAAGTAGAAGTTGCAAGGCTGTTTACTAATCAGACATGAATGCTATACACAGGAAACAATGACATATGAATGTGTAAGGAAAATATGAAAAGCTATGCAACAAATTTTATTAAACAAAACCAAGTAACAAATTCAAGTTCAAAGAAACAGTCCATTGTAAACAGTCCAAAACTAGACCTTACAAAAATAAGCTTACTAGATTTTTTTCAGGAATAGAAAACATTTCAATTTCAATAAGCTTCAGTTACTTTAACCATAACCATTATATTATTCAGGCAAACCAACTTTTCACCATTTCACATGAATCCTGAAGAAAGAAATGGCTATTTTACTTCATTCAGTTACTGAGTTTCATGAAATGCAAAAAGCAAACACAGTACCTACAGTGAAAACTTGATTATGCGTTTAAATACCTAACAACTAGGATATTCACAAGTGAATCAGTAGGGTGAAAAAAATGGAGCTAGCATAACCAAAGCACAGCTCCACTGCAAACACTAAAGAAGCTCCACTGGAGCTACATCCATTAGCTAAAGCCATGAGCTATGACTTTGGTATGAAATTATCCCCGTGTGTAAGTCACAGTGAAGATCTAGCACACTCAAAGTAATCAAACAATAAGTGGCTAAAGTCCCGTAAGACTTTAAGGACTGTATACTGCCAAAAAAGGATGTTATGTTTCCACTACTCAATGCTGGGAAGATACGAGCAACCAAGAATGGACAACTGGAGTCTGTTAAGACAGTCACCAGTTACTGTAATGACATCTTCACAGCCAAAAACAGAACTGTGGGGTATTTTGGTATTGTTTGATTTTGCTTTTAAGTGTTTGCACTCGTCTGGATGAAGTTAAAAAAATGTTCACTGGGATTGCAGTCTCCAGCAATTTCTGAGCCATCAGGCAGTTGCCTGCCAATAATACAAATGCTAAAAGCATTTGACAAGGGAACAAAAAAGCACAAGCAAGCAATGATACACAGATGGATTTTGGAACTAATGGCCAGAAAGTCTATCAGAAAACTCCTTTCAGCTGGCCAACATCACTGAGGGAGCAACTTTTTCCTGGACTAGTTATTATCTCTTGCACCACCTCTGTTTCATGTCTCAGCCAGTAGTAGTCCCACATACAAGCATGCAATATGGCAGAAAGATGTACGAACTCCAAATTCTGACATCTGTAAATATCCTGAAGGCCTCGCAACTGGGCTTCAGCACAGGAACAACTTACATGACACACAAGGTATGACAACGGTGTCCCCATTTTCTCTGTGGTAGAACCCACCGGAATAACTGGGACCCTCAGCTCTGGAATGACCCCCAAAATCAGCAGATCATAGGATAATTTAGATTGGGTGGGAACTCTGAAAGTCATCGGGTCCTTCCTCCTGCTCAGAGCAGGACCATTTAGATCACATTGCTCATCTTCTAGAGTTCTAAATATCTTCAAGGATGGAGATCCTACAACCTGTCTGCAATCCATTTGATGTTTGGCCACCCTCTTATGGCTAAAAATTAAATCTGAAAATCATTAAATCTAATTGGAATTTCCCTTGTAACTTGTGTCCACTGCCCCTTATCCTATCATTGTGCTCCTTCAAAAAGCAGTTGGACTTTGTCTTCTCTATATTCTCTTATTAGGTAGACAGCAGTAGACATTTCTGCTCAGCTTTTTCTTGTTCAAGCTAAACAAATCTTGTTTTGTCAGCCTTACTACATCACATTTTTAAGTCTCCGGACCTGCTGGCTCACTCCAGTATGTCAATGTCTTTCATGTACCAGAAGTCCAAAATTCATCACAGTATTCCTTATATAGTCTTACAAGTACTGCATAGAAATGAAGAGAAGCAGATTCTCTAAATCTTCTGACTACATTTTTGCTAATATATCCCAAGGTGCTGTTGGCCTTCACTGCAATGGCACACCACAGATATGCTTGTTGTGCTCCATGACCCCAGATCCTTTTCTGCTGAGCTGTTCACTAGTCAGCCAGAACCTGCCCGCAGGTGGGGTTGTTCCATTTCAGGCATAAGACTTCGCATTTGCCCTTACCACATTCTCCTTCAATTCAACATAGGCTGTTTGAAGTTATAACTACATGCCACAAGCCCGACTGCAATGTGGCAAAATATATCCAACACTAAGATCTTCCAGTGCTTACAAAAGATCAGCTGCTAGATAAATAACAGCCTGCTCCACCTCAAGTACTGTGTTCAGTTTTGGGCCCCTCAGCATAAGAAGGACATCAAGGCCCTGGAGAGTGTCCAGAGAAGGGCTACGAGGCTGGCGAAGGGCCTGGCACACAAGTCCTGTGAGGAGCAGCTGAGGGAACTGGGGTTGTTTGGTCTGGAGAAGAGAAGGCTCAGGGGAGGCCTCATTGCTCTCTACAACCACCTGAAAGAAAGGTGTGGGGAGCTGGGGGTCGGCCTCTTCTCGCAGATAACTAGTGATAGGACTAGAGGGAATGGCCTCAACTTGCACCAGGTGAGGTTTAGGTTGGAAGTTAGGAGACATTTCTTCTCAGAAAGAGCAGTCAGGCACTGGAATAGGTTGCCCGGGGAGGTGGTGGCATCATTGTCCCTGGGGGTGTTCAAGGAAAGGCTGGACCTGGTGCTTAGGGACATGGTTTAGTGGGTGACATTGGTGGTAGGGGGATGGTTGGACCAGATGATCTTGGAGGATTTTTCCAACCTTAATGATGGTATGATTCTATGAACTCAATTCAAGCAAGTAATCCAGTGAAATAGCAGCACTAAGATGTTATTATTGCTTCCTTTTCCAATAAAATTCCTTGTGTCACAAGAGCGCTGAACAAAACAGAGTGGTTCAGTTAATCCTAAATCCTTACATTAGGCCTATTATATTGTATGTATATTATATGAATGCTTGGTGCTGACAATAATGAGCTCAGGACAAAGCCTAACATATGACACAGATTTCCTCACGAGGGGGAGTGGAGGGGCAGGCACCAACCTATTCTCTTTAGTGACCAGGGATAGACCTGAGGGAACGGTGTCAAGCTACAACAGGGGAGGTTCAGGCTGGACATCAGGAAGAGGTTCTTCACTGAGAGGGTGGTCACGCACTGGAACAGGCTCCCCAGGGATGCAGTCACGGCACCAAGCCTGTCAGAATTCAAGAAGCGTTTGGACTGTGCACTTAGTCACGTGGTCTGAATTTTTGGGTAGACCTGTGTGGAGCCAGGAGTTGGACTTGATGATCCTTGTGGATCCCTTCCAACTCAGGATACTCTATGATTCTACGATTCTAAAGCATAACTGGAGTACCAATTGATCACCTACATTAAAAAAAAGGGGGGGGATGAACTGTATTACTCCACAAAAAGGTTCTAAAAACAAATGCCAAATCAATAATTCTACCAGCTCAGATGCACTTCTTGAAAAAAGTATAACACCTTTTTCTTAAATTTTTAAACATGAAACAGAGACATACCACTATTGTCTACCAAGAGAAGCTCCTTTGTTTTCCATTGATTTGCTAACTTTTCTTGGTTGAAATAAAAATTAGGTCTCAAAAAGTAATAAATTAATTTTACTTTCCCATATCATTCTGCAACAAGTGTTGTGCTGCAGATTCTTGCAGTAGCCTCTTACCTTGGAAACAAAACAGTCTGCTATAGCCACAGGATCATTTTCACAGTTTTCCAAATCTTGCAGAAGTTCACTAAAACAAAGAACAGAAAAATCAAAAACAATTATTGCACATATTGGAATAGACACACATGTATATCCTAGAGCCAGACACCGTTCCATTGTTCATGGCAGTGATACTCAAAGCACTTATGATGCAGGGAGTCCTAAAAAGGGTACTAGAAATCCTCTGGTTCCCCTGCATAGCCCCTCCATTCTCCAATGAACTGGCCCATGTAAACAGACTTGTTTCTTTTCAGAACATAAAAACACCGTCTTATGAACCAGGGTCAAAACTGGACTGAGTCAAACATACAGTTCTGTTTCCTAATGCATAAAACACAACAGTATCTTAGCTCTGTTCAGTGCTACAGCCATTGCTCCTCTCCCATACAGATCAGACACTCAGATTCAGATGTCCACAGTTGCACGGTATCTCCACATGTACCATCAAACATATTTTTTTCTTATGCACAGTCAAGCTGTTACCTGCACATGCACAGAAATTCCAGTTCTGATACCACAACATGTGACCAAAATACACAACTGCATATCCTCCTGACAATATGTTGAGCCACATTAATTGACTTTACATGGTGGCTTCACAGTAACTGCAGCTCTGGAATACTCGCTCCTGTCAAAAAACTGACAAAGTCAAGCGACCACAGAACTTTATGGTCTCTTCCACCTACATATGAAGCCAGGTAGAGAAGTTTTCTCTTTGGAGACAGATGAGCATGCTAGGAAAATGGTATTCCCACATACTTAAACATGCAAGTCACCACAATGACCATGGACTGCTGATCTATGCAAAGGTGAGTGCCTTCCTTCAGACTGACTGCTCTTCTATGATATGCATAGTGGTGTACTCAGAGGGTTGTTTAGCTTGTACATCAACTAACACAGTGAAGCCAAACAAAATTTAAAACACACTGAAGCACATGCCCTGTCCTATAAAGATTTTGTATGTTCCAGTAGCTAGACATGACTGAGGTGGATGAGGAGCTAGTCCGAAAAACACAGATGAGAAGCAGGAATGTATTACGTACACAAGAAGAACAGTAATAAGTTCACACAGGAAGATTTGTCTACCTTTAGTGAGTCTCTTCACTGAAGAAAAGTGGTGAGCCAGGAAAAAGTTTTCTGGAAGGGAATATATAAATTCTACATGCATAAAAATAAAACCTAACTGAGAGGATTTTATATTTTTGACATGCCAAGCAGGAAATGAATTCATTATAACAGGAGCAAAGCAATAACGGAGCACGTTCACTATCATATGGAATTCAGTTCTTGAAAGCCAATTCAGTGAAAGAAAGAGTTCAAGCAGCAGAAGAAAACCTCAAAGGTCTCTCCTTGATCCTAATATTCTTTAGTCTTACTGAAAGATACACTCAGAAAACCGACACAAAAAAAAAAAAATCTTCCAAATGGTTCTCTGGGAGACCTTTTTTTCCTTCTCATCAGATGTTTTTTCGTTTAGTGCTACTTTTCTCCCAGTTCACAGCTGGTTCCCTGAATGAGTTTTGCATAAGAGTTGCTAAGCCTGTATCTAGGGAACTACCCTTTTCCCCTCTAAGCAGACACAATTTCCCTGTGTAAGTAAGAATGGGAGTAAAACAGAAAAATTTCCTGACTTGTTCTTTGCTTCTGTAATTACTGGGGGAAGGAAGGGGAGAAATCAGTAATCAGTCGCATTGAAAAAAGACAAAGAACTTAAGTTAGGCGGTCATTAAGCCACTCTGTATAGCAATAATTTAACCTCCACACCTCAGATTTTCCCTTCATCAAAATCAGAATAAAAATATGACCCTTGCTTGATAGCCCACATTGGTGAAGATCCTTTAAATCAGCAAAAGAAAGAAGCTGCAGCAATGCTGAGCATAACCATTAATTATAATGACTGTCTGTTTTCCACAAATGAGTTTTGGAAATAACATCAAATACACTGAACAACAACAGAGTATTCCTGTTGTCCAGCAAGTAGAGGTTCTCCTGATTGCTTAGAATACATTTGATTGCCATTTTGTTCCTACTGGTCTCCTTTAATACCATCTTATTTTTCCTGCAGGATACAGTAATACTGCATTTAAAGTTTTCATATATTCATGCAATGAGTCCAGGTTTATGCAGTAAATATGCTGGTGGCTTGCGTCTTCAGCACGAGCACATAATGTAAGGGTAATGCTTTGAATGATTTTGTTAGCTGTACTACACTCTTTTCTGTCTCATCTGGCTGCTAAGAACAGGATTGGTAAAAGCAGCCTTCCACTGTGTAACAACAGCAAATCTGTTATGCCTAGGAATCCCCCAAAAACTAAAGAAATCCCTATAATAACACACTGACATGTGAAAGAGCAAGTTTATAATTGTGCGTTTAAATACCTGACAACAAAAATAGTGGAGAGAAAGCAGAAGTTCCCTTCACCCGGGTATCCAGATGTTTTACACTTTCCACAGTCAGTAATGGAGCTCTTAGCATCCATGGTTGCTTATACCAATGGCCCAGGCAGGAAGGGAGCACAAGGGAGCACTGGGAGAGAACGTGATGCTCTTGCAGCTGAATTGCTAACAAGACTCAAGCTGAAACACATCACGAATGCCAGTGCTCTTTAAGACCACGAACTAAGTTACGCAGCTTGGGTTGTTATGGTCTGGAAAAATGTGATCATCATCAATAGCTAATGATAAGTCCTTTGGGATGAGAGAGGTAAACGTAGAAAGACTGACAATTTTTTATGAAGTGAACTCGTTACCTTTACAAGTCAAATGAACAAAAGTCTCATTACAATGTCTTAGGATGTTCTGACATTTTGGAGCATGAATTATTTTCAAGACAAAACACTTAACTTCCCCTCTCAGTGGGTTAGGTCAGTATGAAGCTGCCAACTACAGGAGGTGAAGAGGAATAAGCTAAATCCATTTACCGGTCTGTAGATAACTAATACTTGCACACACACAAGTTATGCACTTTTTCATTTCATTCATTGTATATCATCACCACACTATTTTAAAAGAAGGCCCAGGATTTTTTCATCTCGTTCTTGATCTGAATTGGTGAAAAAGAAAGCTGATAATGACAGGCACATCAGATGGGCCAGCTTTGGTGGAACAGAAGGAACAGAAAGAGGCAGAAAGGGAACAGCATTATTCATCCTGCTGAAAATTTCACCCATGATGAAAAACAGTTGCAGTGTGCAGTCTAACCATAAATGCTAAAGTAACGGTATTACCAAAAAAAATCATTTTCTTAATGCCTAACAACATTCAAAGCTAAAAGGGACATAGCAAGCACAATCTGGTCCTTGTGGTTGAATAATTTCATTACATAAAAATCTAGAAAACTAATCTGAAGAGTTCAGATTTTTACTAAAAAAAAAAAAAGATGATAGAAAATTATACTTGATATAATCGCACTGCTACAAACATTTTGTGACAAAAACTAATATCTCCACACTCAAAAAAAATCCTTTTCCTTTAAAGGTGAGCTCTTGTAGGTTTTATGAAGGCTCTTCCTGACAAGAAGTCAACCATTGAAGCTCAGCCACCATGAAGCTCAGAGCAGAGGAACTGCTGAAGATGGCAGCTGTAGAGAAGAGCCCTGCACAGTATCTGCGTGCTTCAGTAGTCACTGATGGACAAAGAGTGTGCACGATCTCTGTCAGCAGCAGAGGTTTCAGCTTGGCCTCTCTTAAGACTGGCTGAGTGCTGGTAGAAGTATGAACCTATGCATGTTTCACCACAGAATTCCCATTTCAGAATGAAGTCACGCTATTGAGAATTTATCCCAAATTGTTCCTGGAAAGAATCTCAACAGGAGAGGCCAGAGAAGTAAGGCAGCAAATGCTGATTTAGAGGATGCTTTCCCCTTCCGAATAAATCAATAAATAGTGAGGGAGCTTTTTCCAACAGATGGAGCAGGACTGGTGGAATATGGTCGGTAATTCTATTTTAAGAAACAGCTTTCCAAAAAGAGATCACAAAGGACTTGCAGTTAGCATCCTGACCATCATTTCTGCTATTCAATACAACACCTAAAAGTCATTTCAGTAAACGGAATTTCTCACATCTCTACAGGCCACAGAAGCCCAAGATTAAAAAGTTTCCTCACTGATTAATTGTCACATTCAGAGTTGAGAAAAAAATGGTCATTCTGAAACTATGAAATCATGCTCACAAAAAGCATCTGAAACCACTAACACAGAACTGCCAAGTGGAACTTTTTCAAAGGTAAAAATAAATGAAGAGGCTATAGAGTATGTTCAGGACCCAGAAGGTACATGCCAAGTTTCACACAGGAGGGAACTTTATCCTTGAAGCTATATTAGGATCTACAGTGCGTGTTGACTCTTAAAAAATCTCTCAATTTCCATGTAGAGTTTTGAATCGTGAGGCCTGAAATACATTAGCAATTTACTAGAGGCTTTGGACAACTTTCCAGTGAGTTTTAACCATTCTAACATATCTATCCCTAAGAGCTCCCAAAGTGTTTTTTTTTTTTTTTTTTTTAAACTTTTCTTTTTCTTTTAACCTCTGGAAATCCTTTTTTTCTCTCCCTCAAATCAATTATTCTGTATCATGATTAAAAAGGTACTTTTATTCAGTAATACTTGCAATGATGCTGATATAAGTGTGTCTCAACTACGTAGCCTGCTATTTCTCTGGCTTTGAAGGATCAGAAAATACAATGGCCACATATGTTTTTCCCCATCCTGCGATCATTAGGAAGCCCACAGTCATTGTCTCATGGCTCTAAAACACATGATCAGGCTACCGCTATGTATTTTCCATCACGTTAGATATTCAATCAAGTCAGAAGTTGTAGCTGAAGCAGGACTTAGCAGCTTTCCTGAAATTGTATTTCCCGTACTGTGCTGTAGCTGCAAGTTTCAGGAAAGGATTTTAGGTTTCAACTTTGTCCAACATTTCTAAACAGATCTTCCTCCACTCTCCCTTTTGATTCTGAACAGCGATCCCCAACAGCAGAAGCACTTTAAAATAGTTTCCCATGATGACAGAAAAACACTGAGGAAGCTCTTTGACAGGGGTCCTCCACTTCAGAATTCTCTTTTGATTTAAGGAAATTATTTACAGTTCTTCAAAGATTACAACAGTTTGGGAGATCTTTTGTCAACTACAGTAAGGCTAAGAGAGCTTTTACAGGAATAATGGGACATAGAAGACATGGGAACTTTATGCCATTAGGTTTGTTGCATTGATCGTATGTTCAGGTTTTCCTTAAATACTGAATAAGGTTTTTTGTTTGTTTGTTTGTTTGTTTTTTATAGTAATAGAGGATTCAGTCAAAAGTAGCAGTAGCATGCTCCTAAAACTGCAGATACTGCAGATCTCACACACTCTGGCACCAGCTATAGAAGCAAGAGAAATTTTACTTGAAGTTCCCATTATATGCTAGAATCCCATTTGCAGAGTTTCAGAGAAGGCTGTAAAGATACCTAACAGAAGTATTCAATGCACAGCAAGGTACTTGAACACAGCTTTGATAGATTATTTCAGGGAGTGCCTAGCAGTTTAAAATGTTACAAAAGCCAGATATATGTCAGTACACCAAAGGACCTAATATAATAGGAATAAAATATTGTCTGTTTAGTGAGACAAGAGTTTAATTCATGGTGGTCTTGCATTAGGTTCAGTGGGAGCATGGAGCAGGTTAGGTTTATATTTATGGAAATACCCAGCATGAAAACAGAAGTAGTAAATGAAGACCACACTTGATTCATTAAACCAGCAGCTACATAATCTGATCTCAGCAAACCAACCCAGCTGAGAATCGAAGAAATACCATTTCTCAGTTTATACATCTTGGCTGTATTACAGTGATAAAAGACTATTTGCTTGGTTTGCTCCCTCCCCATCAACACAGGCTGCTTCATTTAGTTAAACATTAATTTACCTGTTGAAATGGTAGATATCCCGTATGTTTCCAAACAAGGCTGATCGCTCTTCTGTCCCCAGGGACAGCTTGGATTGGTCAGTGATACAATCGAGGTAATCCTACAAGAGAAATGAGAAGGATGCCTTTAGACATTTCCTCCTTTTCTAGATCAGTAAATGGAGCTACCTTTTATTGTTCAAGATGAGTTCCTTCATATCAGTTTCACATTATTATTACAGTAAACCCTTCAGTAGCCTCTCTGCGAACAGTCATTCTATTATGAAGGTAACAGTACTTATCTGTTCACTGAAACCAAGAAAATAACAGAAGACTGAATGCTAAGTTATAGTCCTTAGACTGGACAGCCAACATTTCTCTTGCTACTGATATACAAATGTATTCAGATTTCATTCACAGTGACAGTTTAATTGATCATTTAACTGGCTCAGAGACAAAAAAATGTACAAAAAAATGAAGAATGTCATTTAATAGTCTTAGTAACAGAAAACCTATACAATCAAGAACAGAAAACATAAAAACAACAAGGGACTAGAAAAGCTACCAAACTACCAAAAAAAAAATCTTTTAAAACTGAAGTTGAAAAAAAAAACACACAAACACAACAACGCAGAGTTTGCGGAGGACAGAAGATCTCAGCATATATACACACATGCAGTGTGTATATAGTACACTTGTATAATGTACAGTTACATTGCAAATTACAGTGGTATATGTTCTAGTAAAGACATACTTTCACATTTACAAGAGTGTCTCATCTAGTGACTTCAATTGAATAGGAACAAGAGAACTAGAAAAAAGATAGGTCAGCATTGTTCTAGCAGAACAACTTTCCCGTTTCTCCCCCATTTTGATAAGAGCTCAGCTCCCAGAGCATCACCTTTCATTCTGTTGCTGCTCCAGTGTTAAAATTTCCTCAGCTAAGGGCAAACAAATCCACCTGGCTTTTTAACTAACTTCAATTCATAAACCAAGAAACCCAATGTGCTGCCACATCCATGAAGAAATTCTGCTAGAGAACGGAAAACAATAAAGGAAAAGTGAAAACAGCTGAAACAATGTGAAATAAAAATAAATAAAATCCCTTAGCCTGGGGTTAGACAACGTGGTGTGGCAACCCACCAAAAGCAACACAGCATTCAACTGCTCGGCAAGGAAGGAACCCTGCGAAACATCAACTAGACCATGAAAACTTCTAAGATGCAACTACGTGCCAGAGTCATAAAGAAAAAAATATTACACAACACATACACTGGACAAGATTTATTCTCTGAAAATCCAGAGAAGATGAAGGGTTTAGATCAGTCATTGATCTGACCTTTGGATTTTAGATGCTCTTGTTAGGATGGTTACGAATTACAGCACTCAAGTCTCTATCCCCATGTTCTTTGCAACTGAGATGGTGTCAGCAGAGTCACAGGTCCTAATCCTAACATTCAATAATCCACATTCAGTATTTGGTTGCCCCCAATTAAATCTACTCTTCATCACCACCAAAAAAAAGAACATTTTTTTGCCAACAAGAAGAAAACTTGCGTACTCAAATGCAACTTCAGTGTCTTTAAGAAGAACAACAAGCGGCAGTGGGCAAGCAAGTAGGCATGTCCCAGAAAGCCTTCCCATCTCTTCTGTGATGGACGCCTGTACTGTACCTTCTTGCAGCCTTCTAGTCCCAGCCTGTCCTTGAAATGCATTTGTGCAGTAAGCCATTGGAATGGCATCCCTGGGACTGCCTGAATTTGTAGTTAGCTTTTCATTTATACTCAGAAGCTGCAGATAAGTAAAAGGTTTGGGAATTCTGGTGAGGCAGACAGGATTGCAGCATGTAGTACACTAGCTCAAACACAGGAGTAGATGATAGATTCAGGGCTACCTCAGTGACAGCAATAAATAACTTTTTCTGTCCACTAATACAAATCTACATTTAACAGTGAAAAACAAAAGCTCCAGTGGAGCTGTGATCCTCTGATAACATTTGAGCATTGCAGGAGCACTGCAGCATCCTTAGCTGGTGTGGTGTGTTGCAGAGGAATGGAAATCTCACAGTAAGTAACCACATGTACAGTCATCAGATGCATACAGCCCTTTTATTGAATAAAGAGGAGTTTCTTTCAAACTCGTTCACCTCAGAATGGGTTTCTTCAAAAAAAAAAAAAAGAACAAAACAGTCCAGAGTCTTTTTTTTTTTTCTGGTATTGTAGACAGTTTTATAAGCATGACCTGCTTTGTGCTCCTTTTGTCCACCCATCCCAGTTTTTCTCCACATATGTATATTTTTCTCAGTCTTTTACCAACTTTTAGCAAGAAATAAGGAACAGGGCCCTTTCTAAGGCTCCTGCCAAGAAAAAGCCTGCAGGTGCTTTGGCAGTTTTCCAGCATTCCAGCAGCATGTGCCAGGATCAGGTTATCCCACGCACGCACAGCTTGTGCTCTCTGCTGCGAAAAGTTCCCTGAGACTGCATCTCTGGCCTCCATGTCCTCCCAGCATCAGATCAGAAGCAAACTGGAAGCAAATGGCTGGGTTTTTGCTTACCTAAAGAGAGACAGTTCTTTGTTAAAAATGCTCGGGTGCGAGGATGGCCACGCAGGCCCGTCCTCACAAAGTGGTCTGACAAAGTCCAGGCACGCCGCAGCAGCAGCACGTGGCTTGCAGTGACACGGCAAGTGGGACCCTTCTGATTATATTGCTTTATAGAGTACGTGTGCTCTCATAAAGTTTCATGAACTCGTCCGGGAAACTGATGCAGTATCGGCGTATAGCCCTCTGCAAGGACAACAGCAGGAGCAGATCAAAGCTACCCCGCCATGGGGTTTTTCCTAATTATTTCTTAGCAAGTGATACTTTACCCCCATGGTAGTCACCGCAACCTCCTGCAGCATATCAACAGCTGTTATCATCTGAAGCCATAATGAAAGGTTTGGAGCTAGGAGATAACAGGGCGGGCTGCAGCCATAATGACACGGTGCAGAAATCAATGAAATTTATCAGAACAGAGCACTGGGCTTATTCGCTTTATTTGTTTCTTGTCAGCATCTACGGACCCTCTGTCAGCACTGAATGATTTGTTTGTAACCTTTGCCTTTGCTGGTGTTTTATTGCCTCTCTGCAGTTAGAGCAAAACATTTAGCTTACTTTATAAGTGAAACAAAAATAAATGCCGGTCTCCTTAGATTGATTTATGGAGCAAGGCTTGTTCTAATAGTATTGCACAATTTTTCCACCCTATTTCCTGAATCTCTCCACAGACTAGAAGAGGCTTGCCGGATGGCTCTGCCTCCCTCGCTGGGTTTGACATTCTCCCCATTTGTCTTTCATCGCACCAAATCTATCGGGAAGAATGTCTGTTAGGAGCTTCGCATCTGATGACTCCCTCCTCCTCCATAATCACCTGAGAAAGATCTCCAGAGGAACAAAATGATGACAACACTAACCTTTGAGGATAAAACAGTAATTGTACGAATTGGAAATGAGAGAAAACTGTCAATAAAAGAACAAAATGAGCAAGAAGTTCTTTACAGATTGATTGAAACTATTTTTTTTCATGACCAAAGGTCAGAAACTAAATGCAAATTCATGTGGGACGTTTTCATCTAGATACCTGCATTTTCCTTTGAAAACAGGCCCCCACTTAGCTTTAAAAACATAATAAAAAATAAACAATAATAAATAATAAGCCAGACATTAATGTGGTAATGTTAAAATTACATGTTAAAATTAGAAATGTTAACATAATAATGTTAATGTGGGTAAAAGCGCCATTACCTCGTAAAATATTTTTTTCCTGCCCTGCCAGAAACATATATAACTAGATAAGTTCTTAGTATTTCTTCTATAAAGCAGGAATCCGCACGTATGAAAATCATTAAAGATAAGCAAGAATGTTGAAGAGTAGTGCTGTTACATGTGCACACCTTTACCAAAAGGCAGGCACACAAAACACTGAAAATCTGAATAAACATCAATAAAGGGAAAAAATAAAAATAAAAAATTCTTCGTATGCCAGTGTCTGAACACAGGCTGAAGGAGAAAGCAAGGCTGCAGTACATCTTTGGACTTCAACAATGTGCACTTGGCTTGAAAGTTGAGGTCTTCTATCAAGAAAACTCAGTCTCTGACCAAAAAACACCTAAAACCAGGTACTCATCAACAGTCCAGTGATGTCTTGTGCTGCAGCAGGAGGAGGAACATGCAATAGTAAATCAAGCTGGACCTGCATCCAGAGAGTGCAATACCATCACTTGGACCCCAGTTTTCTGATATTTCCTACATCTGTACCACCAGAAAGTCAGCCCCTTCTCCTGGATGCTATACTGACCCCCTGAGCACATCTTCAGCCCAACTGCCCTCTACCCAACACGAGCACAAATGGCACAGATCAGCTGGTCGTGCACAAGAGGAGCCACTGACGGGCTTCAGCAGCCCAGGCTGCCTGCATTATGTTCCCACGCTGCTTTGAGGGGAAGGCTGCGGGCCAGAAAGAAAATGCACCACAAACTGGATCCTAGCTGCAGCCTGCTAGCTAGAGCCACGCTGACCAAACCACAGCTCATCCTTGTAGCCAAAGAGAAGGTTGAGCAACTGCTGCTGTACAATGGGGTAACTGCTAGAACATGCTCCGTGCTGCTGATTACAGAGGTAATTATAATCCGTACCGATGCCCCTTTTGCCTGATTTTTTTTCTATTCCTTTTTATTGTTATTTACTTCATTTGTGGATTTAGCTGGCATGTACAGAAGCATCGTCTGAATGCCTTGTGGGGAAAAAGATAGTGTGCTATCCACAACAGGTGGCCGAGGACACACTGCATGTCAGAGCAGCTCTTCTCAACTACTGAAAGTACAGCTGTAACCTGCAAAGTGAAGGTGCACTTGTAAACAATCCCTATGTTGCCTTCTCAACCTGCTTCCTTTGGCTATATCCGGCTGAGGACTTAAAGAGATTTAAATCAAAGCCATCTCCTTGCCATATCAAGGCCTTCTGTCAGAGCATTTCTCCTTAAAACACATCACTATCATTATTGCTATTAATTTCTGTGATAGAAGATGATAAGTCCATTGTTGTAGTGTGGGTCTCATCTGCACAGTGGCTTACCCGGAGACCCCTGTAGCAAAACTTTTCATGCAGTCAAAATTAACACTTTTCGGACTGCTTTCTTCCCTTCATATTGTGTCTTCTGTATTCTTCCTCTTTATTCTCTGTAAAGAGTCACATACCTGTAGGAAGTCTCATTTTGACTGAAATCATCCTCATTCTATGCATGAAAATGCTCGCTCAATTGCTCTTAAAACCATTTCCCAGCTGCCAGCCCCTTTTCAAAGCCCTTGCTGTTTTCAGCCCTCACCAGAGAGCCTGACGTGTTCTCACGTGGAAGGCAGAAACCCATACCCACCAAGATAATTAGCACCCTAACTTCCTGCTTCGGGAGTTCCTCTGCAGGAGAAGCAGGAGCAGCAGCAGCTGTGCTTCAATGCATTACCTGTTTGATTCAACAGAGAGAGGAGCAACTTTTCAAATTTTTCCTGGGATGGTGAGGATTTGCTAGCTTGCAGCAGGTATCTCCATCTCCCATGAGTAACACAACCACTATCTTAGGCTGTAAGCAACAGTCATGCTGTCATACAACAGGCCAATACAGATAAATACTTATATTTTATTAATACGAGCATTTTTTTTAACTGTAGATGCAGTTTGATTACTATAAAACCCTGTATTTTATTTCTGCCACATGTTACATATTAATGTCACCAGTAAATCAAACTTTAAAAAAAATAAAATCTTGTACCGTCCACCATATAGTGGACATCTCTACATGCAAAACTGGAATTAAATAAAGAAGGAAATTTCTGTGAGCATGTCTTTCCACCTAGTGCAGATTTTTATTAGTAGCAGTATTTTTACAGATATCTGAAGCAGACAAACCCAGATGTAGGCCAAAGCATGAACAGGTCTGAAAGCACAGCACCCACCTGGGGCTAAGCACAGCAGGGCACAGCCCTGCCACCAGCTGATTGCTGGAGCCAGGGGCTGTGTGAGGAAAATCCAGGCTCAGAGCTCTAAGCAAAGCCACACGGCCTCTTCTGCTCACGCCAGCAAGGAGAGCAGAAAGTTCCTGGGTGCCGGGCACCTCCTATTCCCTTATTTCCCTTCATGTACCCTAGGACCTTGAACATAAAACGGACACTTTGTGCTGGCAGAGAAAGCCCTGCCATTGTGGCGATTTCGGCTCCCCACGGCCTTGTCTGTGGGCTCCCACACAGCCGCCCCATGCTGGCAGCAACCTAACCCTGCTGTCAGGGGAGAAGGGCGAGGAGAATACATCCCACCGCCGACAGCCAGCAAGCCTCCGAAGAGGAATGGTAGAGGTAAGCCCCATGTTTTACACAATCCATTACTACGTGTGGTTTGTGACCGATCCCTTTCCTCTCCGATTTCCACACAGAACAGCAGTCTGAAGCAGCAGGATGCTGCCCTGCTGATATCAGGCCTCTCCCCAGGCACCACGTGGATGGAGGTGGTGGAGGAAGCTGTATAAACTCACCTTTGTTTATGGCCAGCTTCCTTGGCATAGCCAATTTACACATGCAGCCGGCTTACAGCCTACAGATTACAGCAGTAAAGCCGGCGTGGTGATCCAGTAAGACGATACTGCCCACAGACTGCATGCAGCGGGGCAAAGATTGATGGTGAGAGCACTCGTGAGAACATGATATGAAGAAAGACTAAAAATAGAGAAGCGCATTTCAGTTTTCTTTCCACTGTTCAACATTGCAGAGTAAGGTGACCATGACAGGCTTCTCCTTGCATTTCCCACAGTTAGGGGTCTACAGGATATGATGTTTACAGAGCATTGTATCGACTTAACTTTCATCTACAGAACAAAAAAAGGGTATTTTTTTTCACATCGTTATTCTCAAGCAACAGTTTTTCTACAACCAACATGCCTCCCTCCCTCATCTTATAGATGTTACAACACCACCTCATTTGCAGATACTAAGGACTGGAAGTAGTGACCTCTGGTAGGTTGCCTTGGCTTCTTCTGCATGCATGGGAAGCCACAGTGGGAGTACGTGCCAGCCAAAATTAGCTGTGACAAATTCCCGAGTCCTAACACTATGCCTTGCACCTCTAAAACACGCTCGCTCTTTGGTTTAGGCTGCCTTTGAGCAGTTGTGCCTGCGTACAGAATAAGCATGCACAGGGCTGCATACAAAGCCTGAAAATTTCTAGGGCATGTCAATGTCAACAATGCAGCAACCAGGAGACCTGGTATCAGGACCTCAAGGATGGACTGCTTTCATGGATTTTGCCTTCTTAGCAGAAGTGAATTTTTGCTTGAATGAAATACAATCAAAGTTTAATAATATTCCCCTGTTCACCTGCAGGTATTTCATGCCAAAATCTCCCATCCTAAAAAGACACCCTGGAAGGCAGGCTGTCAATTAAATCAAGGTGTAATTTGATAGAGATGCACTAAAAGCACTCAATGTGAAACTGGGATTCATGGATCATGCACAGACAAGTCCCCTACATCGTCCATCATCTCTGAAGATGATATGGGTAAGTCACTGGGAACAGAAACTCACATGTAATGCCACTTACGCACTTCAACACGCTAACTTATTGAAGTCGTAACCCACTGATTAAAACCACGTTCCATGTTTATCTTCGGATATCAGCAAGCACTGACTGATAAATCACAGCTACAGGAATTTTGCCCAGAAGCTGGCACTAAGAATTGCTACTCAGAGGTATGATAAGACGTAAATTCAGAGAGCAGATGGAGATCATGGGATGATAACAAATGCTATCAGTAGTTTACTGACATGTCATTGAAGAGCTACGTGAGGCCCCCATCCAACTGGCTTCCTAAAGATATGAGGAAACACAGAAGAAATAAGCTACAACAGTAAGGACAGCCAAATGAAAACATTAACCAGCTATTAGGATGTCTGTTTGTAGTCACTAGGCAGATGAAGTAAGTACTCTACAGACTTCTGTATCAAAGGCTACAACGAGGCTTGACATCATCAGAATAAATCACCATCATCATTCGATAAGCTAGTGCTTTTTTAAAAAAGTATCAGCTAGAAATGTGCAATGATTATGAATTCTAAAAAAAAGGAATCTCAAAGTTCTTCAGGATATTTACGTTAATCCTCACAACAGTGCTTACTCTGACTATAACCTTATTAAACCAGAGTCAAGCAAAGCACAGAAATTTTGTAAGGTGTATTTGGTCCTTGAATGTGGGACTCAACAAGGAAAGGAACCTGAATCTTATGCTGTAGACTATTGCCCATTACACAAACTCTCCCCGGTTTGTATGGCAAATGAATGTTGCCATCTAAGGTGATCTTGATATCCCTGCAAGTTAAATAAGGCATTCCAAAAAATACTTGTTTATTTTAAAACACAAGAAGGGAAACTGCAACAGTCTGTTTTCCAAAGAATGAAAATGCAAACCCAGCATGATGGAGAAAACGTGCACACATCCTAAACATGTGTTTATCTTAACCTTAGTAACCACACGATTCCCAGAGATTTATTGATGGATTTTATCAGTCATATATGAACAGCAATGAAGTGGGAGGTTATAGCAGTGAGTGGTTTTCAACCGAAAATTTAAGAAAGTATCTTATTTGCAAAATGGTCTTCTCATGAAACCACAAAAAATTGCAGCTAGCACCACACCTTAATCCATGGGAGTGGTGAGAAGGAAAAAAGACAGAGTGCTATGCCGTCTGTTAAGCCTTCAAGTTTAAAGGGCATGGGTTACTAGAAGAACACAGTTCACCAATAAGTAATGTTTAATAACGATGATAAAACAAATTTAAAATGGTCAGATATTTTCATGGACCAGAAGGGAAATGGTCATAATAAGTTATTAAAATTCCAGAAACTATGGGCTGGCGGCAGTCTCAGTAGTTTGTTTCTATTTAAGATATAATTTCCAAATTTCAGAAATCCCAATCATTGTGCAAAAAATACATCATCTTATTAAGCACTTAAATATTTACTGAGAACTTTGCGGCATAAGCCTGCACCTCCTCTCTCCTGCCTCTCAGCTCTCATCCCTACTCTTCCTGGTTGTGCTACCCACCCTTGCCAGGCTTGCTTGCCCAGAGCCACCGCACCGCTCTTCAGAGCTCCCCATCCGCTGCCAGTGAGCAAATGGCAGCCGCAAGGCAGAGGTTAACAGGGCCATCCTTTGTAACTTTCTAAATGACAACAGGGCTCTATGCATCCCACTGAAGAGTAATATAACCTCACGGTCCAGCCTCAATGTAGTGAGAGGAACAAAGTTTCATGCTCAGGATCCCTTGCAGACCACACACGCTCCTAAACTGTGCATTCCCTATTTAACTTCTCCTTACCTCCCCCCTCCAAAAGGAAAAGAATAGAGCTTTCCGGAACAGAAGATTAACTTTTACCCTTTTATTTTATTCGTTTGCATTTACAGAGTCACAGAACGGTTGAGGATGGAAGGGACCTCCAGAGATCACCTAGTCCAACCCCCCTGCTCAAGCATGGTCACCTAGAGCATATTACGCAGGATGGCATCCAGGCAGGTTTTGGATATCTCCAAAGAGGGAGACTCCACCACCTCTCTGTGCAGCCTGTTCTAGTGCTTTGTCACCCAAACTGTAAAGAAGTTCTTCCTCATATGGCGATGAAACCTGCTGTGGTTCAATTTATACCCATTACCCCTTGTCCTGTCACTGGCCACCACTGGGAAGAGTTTGGCCCCATAGTCTTTACATGGCCCCCTCAGGTATTTGTAGAGATCGACGAGATCCCCTCTCAGTCTCCTCTTCTCTAGGCTAAACAGGCCCAGCTCGTTTAGTCTTTACTCATAGGACAGATGCTCCAATCCCTTAATCATCTTCGTAATCCCTTAATCATCTTCGTAAGCATTTAGAAAGCATATAGGAGGCTGCAGACAGCAGAGCCCAGCGATGTACTCACTGCTGAAAGAGGAGTCCACCAGCAGCTGCAGTCAGGCTTTTCAGCCATTCTTTAGCTTGCTGGCACAGCAGCAGCTATCGCTGCTGCTCATCTTCCACCCAGAGCCTAGAAAAGACTAACACTGCATTTACTGACACCTCATTTATAACCGCAGCCTAACTCACTTTTGTGTGCTGTCCAAGCAGAGCTGACCTACAACGCAAAGTTACGGCTATGTATTTGTACTGCCGTGATGCACGCAGTCCATCCATACACCAAAGCTCTGCAATGTGTCTCTGACTCAAAAAGCTTCTACGGCCTTGGCCTAAGATAAAAGCTAGATGTCAAGTTCAGGTGCAGAAAACGCAAGGCAGTGCTGACATTTTATCCAGCATCTCTCAAATACTCAGAATAAAGTATTTTTATATATGTGCTGGATAAAGGATATTAACGAATATTACTAGCAGAAGTAAGACTGTGCAGTGATAACGCAGTTAAGAAAAAACACGCATCCATCTATTTAATCATGACTTTACATATTTCACGTGAGGTTAGTACACAAATGGCTCCATGTTCATGTCACAATATAAGCACTTCTCTCATCACGTAAGTGGTCAGCTAGGTTATTTCTGGTTGCTCACAACACTATATTCCTACTGTACAACTATAAACAATCTTTTTTCCAAAATCCAGAATGCTTCTCACATGCCCAGAAAAACAAGTTCTAGGTTTTTTTTTTTGCCTTTGGTTTTGGTATGGTTTCTTTTCAGGGTGCATACGATCCCACATAAATAGCTGGCAAAATATTTTTGTTCAAGATCTTTAAGTTTCAGAAACAACTTTACCTAAGATTATTTAAGACACAAACATAAACAATATTTAATGTATACTTCCAACATTTTTGGTTGTTTTAGGTTGCTTAATATGGCTCACATCCGGGAAGCAAGATGTCCACCTGAAAAACTGGACAGTCCTACTGCCTCGGAAAAAAGTAGTCTTGTCTTATTAACTATAAATTTCTCAAAGGTAGCCAGAACAGCTTTTTACACCTGTTCAGTAACAAACCTGGTGTTGCTACTAGACACCTCACCTTTCAACAATCTCCAGTGGAGAAAACAGTCTTGATTTGTAAACAACAAATCCAGAAACAAGACAACACATTGGAGCTCTCCTATAGAGCTGCCTTCAAATTTATTACTGATTTTTAAGTGGAACATTTTCTGCTCCAATTTATACTGATGTAACTCTGGATAAACTAGGCTGACGTAAAGAAGGTCTTTTAGATATGCACTGAGATAGTCAAGCACAATTTAGTTTCAGCTATCATATCTCAACACTACTGGAAAATCCTTTCCTTGCTTTTTATCCCTGAGGAGGTCGATCTGAATTTGACACAGCTCTTTCTCATGGATGAGAAACAAGCAGTGGGAAAATTCATCAGCTCAAAGGAACACTAACCACAGTTAAAGTTATCACTGTCACTATCATAATATTTGCTTTGCAGGTAATTTAAATTGCTCATCCAGATTTTCTCCAAGCATTAAGGACCGATTCCTAGTCAGAAAGAACAGCATAAGTGCTAAAGGTAAGCCAATCTGCATTTAACTACTTTTCAAAGTCATAGCAAGACAAATTTCAAAGAAAGAAGAATTTCACTCTGAACACTTAAATCTAAACTGAATTATGTTTGCATGCTGTATGGGACAGGCTCTGCAGCCGGTCCCACCAAGGAGAGCCTGTTTCAAAATCATCATTCTATTAATGAGGAAATTAAAGAAAACTGGTTAAAAATCATGCACCCAACACCTGCGCTCTCTCTTTTGTGCTGGAGATTGAAGACAAATAAATGAAGCATGCCAGCAATCTTTGTCGGATGGACCAGACTTGCAGAACAGCAGTGCTTATACATGCAGCTAAAGTATCGCTCCCCTGCTCTACAACCACTGATGTCATATGCTAACTTCTGGCCTTAATGAACTGGGGGGGGGAGCAGAACAAACAACACTAATTGGGAGACCACTGCTCCCTAAAAAGGGTGAAATAAAAATGATGTAAAATTCAGAATGCCATCATTACTGCCTGCTGATTACAGCAGTGCCTCAAAATTCAGGTTGCTTATACAAGAGAGACCAGTGCATCCTCTCACACCACAGTTAACTTTCCCAGTAGTCTTCAGTAAACTTTCCATTGAAGCACTCTGAAACTTCTCATCTACTAAATGCTCAGAAAGGGCAGTGCTAATAAGAACCAGTTCTTTTTTTTGGTGGGTGCCAGAATGCTGCAAAACAAAGGTACTCCTCCCATAACACATGCAATTTATGTCAGTAATCTAAAGGCACTGTCCTCAGGCATGTAAGTTAGCGGCCTTAGGAAAAGAGATTGCATACAGGGAGATTGAGGATAATGTGGGAACAAACTTTTGCAGCTGCATTAGCTATATCATGATTCCCACCTGATAAGAGGAATTAAGTTTCTTAGAGCTATGCTATCCAACAACCCAGTGCACAACCCGGCAGCTATATTTTTACTGACACACCACAAGAAGTGACAATGAGCACACCGCAGTCTTCAGAGTCATGTTTTTAACTAACTGCCTGAAATGTAGAAAGAGACATCCTCTAAATGCAGAACAAGGTGGCAGGAAACTTGGAACAATAAAACTCCGATACTGACTTCCTCCCAGAAAAGCCTCCCTTGGAGCCTCCATTGATGCCACAACACCATCAGATTTCCAATGTTTCCCTTTACAAGGCTTCTCCCCATCCTGCAAGGAGGATCTAACTTTGTCAAACTTGCTCACCTTGGATAAAGCTTTCTACGCCAGAAGCCTGCCTCCTTGCTGAGTTGTTTTAGGCAATTTCAGGAAGAGCATACCCCCAGGCCTTTTTCAGAAAGAACTGAAAGCACACTTTCCTGCTCATGTTGAAAAATTTTGTTGACCTTTCCCCTCTGAGAAGACGAGCACCCCCAGGCTGACTAGCAGGGGCATGCAACATCCCCTGGCATTTCAAGGAGGGGCAGGAGCAGATGGGAGCATAATGGAGACTCTGTTTCAGAGTATGCCTTTTGCTGCCATTGTGCAAACCTTCCCACAGTTGAACATAGATGGAGGGGTGGGAAGTGAAACCCCTCAAATTCATGTTTTCCCAATAGGAACTTTTAGCAAAGATCCTTTGCGTGTTTCAGCTCAGGACTCACTAGCTCTTCATCAGCAACTGCCATTCTTGGATGCTAAAACCCACATCTGGTTCAGATCTGCTCCTCTGAAGGAAGAACGGGAAAAAGATCGTTCCTGTGTCTCAGTGACCCTCTGCAAATGTTCTGCAACATGGAGAAGCATGCTGTGCAGTTCCAGGCCAGAGGAGACACAGCGGAGTCCTACAAAAAGGTGGGAGGGAGAAAATGGGACTGAAGCCTGATGGACACCAGGAGATGGAGACTGAATGTCAGCAGAACTTAGAGGGCAGAAAAATTTGGAATGATGAAAATGATGTCAGGAGAAAAGAAACACCTAGTGAGAAGCTGAGGTATAGAGAGAGGAGAACAATGATGGGCCTGGCAAAAAGACTGTGACAAGCTATTTGAGAGCACCTTCAGATCAGGCAAGAGGGCTGTGGGGAGAGATCTGGAGGCAGCAGAGACTAAGAACATGGAAAAGAGAAAGATCAAAAAGTGATAAATCACATGAGGAAATGTGACACCATGGACTGATGAGGATGGGATTACAGCGAAAAAACAGGTGATAGATGGGTGTGAACACTACAGGCAGTAGACTGCAGAGAGCAGGACTTTCTGGGTACAAAGGCTTAAATAAGGAGTCTTAAGTATTAAAAAAAAAAAGAGAGAGAGAGACGGGACAAAAGGTATGGAGAGGAGACAGCACAGGGAGAGGAGACAGAAGAGAGACTTCAACTAGTCTAGAAGGGATGGTTTAAAAAACGTCATGTCAGGAGTGAAAGGATAGAGAAACTCATTCATACAAATGAAGTCTCCCTGACTTCAGATACAGTTCAAGATTCCTGAAGCTCAGCCTCCATTTGCATCAAGTATTTGTGCAATGCACTAACAAATTATACTTCGCCCCACTCTAGTTACTGGTCTGTATAGACGACAACAACTTTTTAATGGCATTATTTTCCTGATGAGTTCTTGTATCAAATGGCTGAGTTTCACTGTGAGAGTATATTTAACATAACATGCCAGATATAGTCATTTTCTACAGCTATTTTATGCCATGTACAAGAGCATGGGCTTCTAACTTCTGTGAAACACAGGTACAAAGTACCAAATTTTATTATAAACTCAGGGGAAGCATTTTACTCAGGAAAAAAGATGCTGCTTGAGTAAGTGACTCTAATTGAAGTTTACGAATATCCTAACTAGACTGCTATTTGAAATAGTCAGGCTGGGTCCTGAAGAAGAGAAAGTCTGCAGGTTTTGCCCTGACCAGTACACCTGTCAGCATGACATAAGCAGGAAGCCAAGGTATCCGATTTCTCATCATAAACTTGCCTGAAACACGCTTCAAGCTGTACTAATTCAAAATTTAAATACCCTTAACAGATCATCTGATAGAACACACCAAACAATGTTCAGTCTATCCTTGTTACAATGCTTGCCTGTGCAAGAATCACAGCAGCATTCCTCAAAACAATAATTCAACTGCTCTTCCAGGTCACATACAAAATGGTTGTACTGCTTAGAAAAGCAGTTGTTTTAAAGCATGTCCTGAGGCACAGGGAGCCAAGTAGTGCCCGTACGGCCTCCTCTCACTCATCCTAAACCAATGAAATACTTCAATTGAAAAGCTGGAGAACTTCAGCAGACCTCCAGTATCAGTTAAAGATCACATTAGCCATGTCCTTTGAAGTTGATTTCTACCCGTATCTGACAGTTTGGCACTGTTTATAAAAAAGACCACCTGGATACTCAAAAGCCAGTCAAAATCTATGCCTTTTTAATTTACTTTAACAACATTGGGTCAATGAAAACATCCAAAGGGGTGAAATCCTATTTTTCCCCATTCGCTCCATAGTCTTTTATGGGGAGCATGCTAACACTACATGTTCTAAGGATTACACAGGTTGAAAAGATACTCCCTGAAGTACTATCATAGGCTAACTAGTAATGAATGAACTTGAATACAATGAATAGTACCAGGATCCTACAAGCAATTTCACACCATTCATGTTAATGGGTCATTTGTGTATGTCTTACACACAAAATCCTGGAAACCATTTCCAGGCACATGAAGAACACAAAGGTAATCACGAGCAGTCAGCACGGATTCACCAAGGGGCTGTCATGTTTGACTACCCTGATAACCTCCTACGATGAAAGGACTGGCTGGGTAGATGAGGGGAGAGCAGTGGTTATTGTCAGCCTGGACTTCATGAGGACTTTCAACACCATCTCCCGTAAGATCCTCACAGACAAGCGGCTGATATATGAGTAGACAGTGAGGTGGATTGAAAAGTGGCTGAATGAACGGGCCCAGAAGGTGATCAAAAGCACAAAGTCTAGTTGGAGGCCAGTAACTAGCAGTGTACCCCAGGGTGCAATACTGAGTCCAGAACCAGCACCTCTCATAGGAGGAAATGCTGAGACTGTTCAGCCTGGAGAAGGCTCGGGAGGATCTCATCAATGCACACAAATACCTCAAGGGAGGGTGCAGAGCGGACGGAGACGAGCTCTTTTCAGTGGCAGGACAAGAGGCAATGGACACAAACTGGGACACAGGAGGCTCCCTCTGAAGATGAGGAAGCACTTCTGTGCTGTGCGGGTGACCAAACACTGGCACAGGTTGCCCAGAGAGGTTGTGGGGTCTCCCTCCTTGGAGATCTTCAAAAGCTGCCTGGACATTGTTCTGGGCAAGTGGCTCTTTGTGGCCAAACCTGAGCAGGAAGTTTGGACCAGATGACCTCCAGAAGTCCCTCCCAAACTCAACTAATCTGTGATTCTGTGTGGCTTTGGGTTCCTCCTTTCACAAGTTAATGTGACGTGCTAGATGGGGCTGAACTCCTCTACCTCTTCATATCTCTTGGCACAACATGACAACTGTTTAGGTGCATAGATGTATTAAAAAAAAAAAAAAGCAAAAATACTTGATGGCACATCACAGGCAAACATGCCTTGCTCTGCATTAGAAATTTAGAGCGTGGATTCACAGACTTCAGTTTTAAAACCATCTCAGCTGTAGAGCTGGAGCACATTTCAAAGTTCTGGAAACAACAGTGAGAACATGCTCCTTTCAAGTATATTTCCATTGTCCACAGAGAAGGTAATGTCAGCAAATCCCCATTACTGCAGGACAAAAAGCCTGTAGCAACAGCTCTCAGCTGGGGTCAGAGGGCATTTAAAATAGTACCTATTCATTTCTCCCTTTTTGTCCTCATGCCATCCTCAGTCTGACATTATTTCAGTTGCTAGCTCTTTCTACTTGGGTTGCTTTGCATCTCCTCCAACTCTCCACAACAACAACAAAAAAGGAGGAAGGGGAGAAAAACCTCATTATTATTTTTAGTCTGTGTACATAAGCTCTTGTATTGCAGTCTGCGGCAAAACTCACTAACTCACTAGAGTGCTCCAGTTCCACCTAATTCCTACTCCCCCCTAACTTTCCACTTCCTGGGTTTTCCCTTATTTCCTTGTATTGTTTCTCCTCTAATTATTCACTCTCTCCACTTAGCACTGGTTCATTTGCTTGTGCCTTCCTCCAGCAGCTCCCACCTTCATGTTTCCATACATGTCACGGGCAGCACTTGTCCTTCGACCTTCCCCCAGCTCTCCTTTTCCTATTCTTATCCCATTTCCTAACTAGCTGCCAAAACTTGACCCAAGTTTATTTGGAAAATAAGACAGATTGAGCTGCTTCCCTTCATCTTAGTTTGGCTCTGCACCAGTCATCTGGCTGCCAAACTAAATGGCCTCAAGTCACAGACGCCTAGATAATCAAACCCTCAAAGGCTACAGTACTCCTACAGATGTCTGCGGAGGCTTACCACCCTCTTACAGCCACCACCCTTGGATAGGTGGAGCACTGCAGCATTGCTAAGCTAACACGTGGAGAAAGGGATCTTGAGAAACATACACAAAGAGGCTGCTCTGTGACATGCTTCCAGTCACACCTCCCTCCCCTGAAACCAAGTGGAGAACACGCACAGGCTGAGGTAGCTGGCTCCCCACTGCCCTCGCCATTTAGGAAGGAGCTCCTTCCGAGCCCGGGGATTCTGAACACCGACTGAAATAAAGCCCCGCTGCCAACCCCTCCATCTCTCAAACAGGCTGCTAGTGCCACACAAAGCCCTCAAGATTTTTTTATTAGATGCTGTAGAAAATGTCCCTTGTCGTTTCACAGGTGAATTCCTCAAGTTCTTTCACAACTTCATTTAATCTGCATCTGCTGTAGCGATGCTTGAAGTGTTTCTAGTAAGCATTTTATTTTTTGGTCTTCCTACTTCTCAATGGAAAATTTGTTTCCAGATTTTAATGATAGTTTCCAGTTTCTCAAGTTGTATAGTTTACTGCATAGGAAGAGGAACAAGGGGTAAAGTTTCCAAAAACACTGAGGTCATGCCTTGTGAACAGTGACTACACATAGATACTGACTTACTTCTGTAGCATATGACAACCTTTAACACTACCAAAATGAAACTTCAAGGTAGAGAAACAGCAACAGCTACAGAACCCAACAAAACCTTGCAGAAAAGATTTCTTTGTGAGAACTTGGGGAGGGAATGACAATCAAAGCATGCCTTTGTTGCCATTTGTTACCAAAGTCTTAACTTTTCTTTTCCTCTTTTTAATATGAATTTTGTGTGATTTGCTGGGCAAGGGATTGGGATAGGGGAGGATGTCACCTTCAGCTGACTGCTATTTTCTTTTGCAAACTAGCTCATACAGCTATTTAAAGCTATATATTCTACAAATAGTGTACCAAACATACACCTCCCAAAAAATTCTTCTCTGTTGGTGGTCGTAACACCCAGGCATAGGTTAAATACGTGGACTACAAACAATAGCCGAGAGACTTCACTGTCATCTTCAATAACACAAAAGAACATGACTGATGGGCACAGTTGTAAGCACATGGAGTGACCATAACAATCCACAGAAGGACTCAGCTGCATTTTAGCCTTTACTAGAAAGGGAAAATGAAAGATATTGTTGGACTGGGGATTGGACAAAAGCATCACGGCTACTAATACATGCTACAGTCACCACCCATTCAGAATTGATACTAAAGAAAACATAATTCCTTCATGCAACAGACAAACAATAGGGTTATCCAGCAAATGCACATGCCATATTCAATAATATAGGCCAAGGTTTTGGAGCGAACAGACTGCAGCTGTGAGCTGCACAAAAGGGAGACTGACAAGGCAGGAAAGAACTTGCAGAACTAGTATTTGGGGAGTGGGGGCAGGGTGGAAGAATCAAAAAGGGAGACCCTTCAGATAAAACCTTTAAAGGGGCAAACAGGTTCTCTGCTGTTTGCTTCTTGCTATATATTCCAGGAAAAAAAAAAAAAAGCTTTTTTTTTTTTGGTAAATAAATGTTACTGCAAAGAATTCATCACTTTATTCACTACTCAACTATCTATATTATACTACTAACTATAACTATATCCTATCAACTGTAGGATATTTTTTTCTGTTATTTCTTCATGAACAAGTAATAACAGCTTAGATTTATCTAATCAAATCAAAACTATAAATAAACAAGAACAATGATGTTACACACACAAATTTATAAAGACCCTCGTTTAGGTCACCAGCAAAAACCAGTTCCAGTCAGGTCCATCTGTCCTGCTGCAAAATCTTAAGATATTAAATACAGCACTATGGAACAGTTAGCTCAAACCTAATCAAGACTCCTACCTCCACAATGCTTTTCAGGTCCTGCACGTACATCCTCTCTGTCTCCAGGATCTCCTGGACAACTCTGTCTACGTAGAGGAGCTTCGGACTGGTGGGCTCTGTCACCAGGGACATTGCACAGTTTTTGCTCACTCCCTTTGGTTCTGTTTTCCTAGGCATGCTGAGCTTTTTTTCCAGGCTCTCCTCAGGATCCTCTTGCTCCGCAGGGGTGTTTTTGCATGGCTTGTTGCTGGAAAATCGTCTGGCTGGGACTAGTTCTAGCTTGATGGCACCCGTTTCTTTATCCTGGTTAAACAGGCCCAAGTGGCTGTTGGAAACTAAGGTCATCCTGCTTCCAAAGGAACAGTGGCTGTCTCTGGAGGAAGCAGAAGAGGAAGTGGAGCTAAAGCTGACGGGACGGTCACTGTCTGACAGGTCCATGGTTTTTTTTTCACAGCAGCGGAAAGATCTGCTCTCCTGGTGCAAATCTTCCCCTTTTGTCTTGGAGTCAAGGGCCTCCGTCACAGCTGGTAAAACATCAAGAGGTAAGTGGAAGTCATCTAAAAAATAAACAGAACGAGTGGTCTTACTGTTGGTGCTCCATGTAACTTAACAGTTGGTAATAGACATTTTTACAGCTTTGCACACAATTGAGACAAACCTATTTTTTCCACAAGACAACCAGAACAACATAATTTGGGGATCACATTTTTAGGTGGTGGGGATCCCCCATGGGAGGCTACTAAATAGGCATTGCATGATTCCAGTTTGTGTATATACTTCTGGCACATCCTTTCTTGGCCCTACATGCTATGGTGCTGGACTTAGTGATAGCACATGCACCATCCAGGCTCAGCAGAGGAGAGAAATAAGACTCAAACACTTTCCCTAAGGTTAAAAAAACTCTATTGGGAAGAGACCTTGCTACCCCCGAGCTGTCAGTTGACCATGGCTTGGAGGCTTTGGAAAACTCAAGGGTTGTGTCAGTGATACCAGACAGTATCTTCCATTTTGAACACTGCAAGGCCAACACGGGCAAGCAGAAACAGAAAGCAGTTGGTTATCAATTACCAGCTCTGCAGCTTGTACAAAAACACTAAAACCAGAATGATTTCCCAATGAAAATAACATAGCTTCTGAAAAAAAGAACTCCCATAGGAAACAGTGCTGCCAAATAATTCTGTTTTCTACTGGGAAAATAAGTTTTTCTGAATCTGTACAGCTCAAGCCAGAATATTACCCCTTGTTGAACTGACCCAAAGCTGTTTTTCATATCAGTGCAATAACAAAGTCAGATGTCTGTCTTCCTGTTGGCACATCAAATCTACTTTCTTTTTATTGACCGTATGCCCTGAAGGACATGGTCCATGATGTAGTGCAGATTTCTCTCTGGACAAGTTGTGTGCCGTGCAGCAATGAGAACCTGTAAAAGCAGCTGCAGATATATTGAATACTTCAATGTTTCATTTCAGTAAGCAGTGTCCACACAAAAAAACGTGTCTCAGACTCAGAGAAACTCAGTATGTCAGTATTGTGAAAAAAAAAACTTATGACAATTTTAAAAGAGAAGCAATACTGAAGCTACCTACACAGTGTGTAACTCAGTCCTTATTTTACACCAGTAACAACCTAATTTTTCAAAAATCATTCTGGTGACTAGAATTCCAGAGGGTGGTTTCAGTAAAGAAACCATAAAGCCTTTAAAATGGCAAATTAAACTCACCTAACCTTTAAGGTGGCCCTTCTTAAACTAAAGCAGACTGGTTATGAAATTACAAGGAAAAACCGCCCCCACACTGATCGGGGCCGGGGGGGGAGGGGATTTTATTCAGAACAGGAAAAAAAACACTACTTTTTATTTAAAAAATAAAAAATAGAAGAAATCAGAAGTAAACAGACAAAAAAAAATCCCAGAAAAGAATGTTTGCTTTATTTGGCCTATCTTGAATGCATACGATTTGATTTGTGCATGAGTAATTAATACTACCATTTTTCAGTGATGATGATATTAGCTTTTTGTTACGGAAAGGTATTGCCCTTAAGGTAACACATGGAATTAACAGAGAGTAATTTGCTCATTATATGGGGCAGAAATTGACCCTTAGACTAAAATCTGATCTGGCACCTCTGTCTCCCTGGTTTTATCTTAAAGTCTGAAAAACTACAGCCCTACTTTATGCCATGTTCGTTCATTTTTGCAACACAGGATCGTATTTTCTTCCTCTTCTTGAATTAAGCAAATAAAGTATAAACTCCAAAATAAAATATAACGCAAAAATCTGGAAAGTGTTTTAAACTGAAGAATGCAGTGAAGTTCTCTTGTTTCAAAATCAGTATGGACAAAGATGTTTGCCTTCCTATTGCTTGTGATAAGAAAGTATGCATTTTTGATAAGAATGTATTATTGTTATCAGCTTTGGATCATTTTTCAAGTTCAGTTAGAAAGCATAATGTTACTGTGCAGATGTAAACCCCCTTGAAAAATGCACAGGATAAACAAGATAACAGGGATGCCCTTCCGCTAACTTACTCCAAGATATTTTAACTAAAATTACACAACAAAGAAACACCTGATTAGCCACGTTTAGGGGGAAAATAAAGGGTTCCTGTTACATTCCATCGCTCCATGCTCTTTTCTTCCTGTTTCACTGATATGTTGTCTGCCTCCCAGATAACCTGAAGGCATTAATATATAATATTTGCTTCACAAACACCATAAGACTCATTAATACAAAAACCAAACAAAACACAGTTCAGGTCAATGAAACTGAAATCAGAATAAAAGTAGTTTTTCCATAAAACATGCTCATAAAAAGAAACATGGGGAGATTTTAACACACCCTAAACAAAGCAACAACAACAAAAACTATTTATTTCCTTGTTTAATGACAATGCCATTGCTTATTAAAAACTAACAACAAGGATCAGTTGCAGCAGTTAAACTGTGCTTGCTCAAACACCTGCATTCTCCCTGACCCTGGCAAGCCCCAGGTCCCTGCTAGGCACAGCTATTTAATTGCTCGCAACACATTTGACTCAAGTTCCTCCGTTTTCAGACAAATTCCTGCACATTTCTGTATAAATTACAAAAAGCAAGCTATTTGCTACTTGAGAATCTTCATCTGCTTTGTCCTCAGAGCTTCATCCTGCCTACCAGCCTCGAAGTTTCTTTTTACTTCAATTCGTCCTTATTCCGGCTGTAAATTGGATGTTTGGCTTCTCTGCGAACAGACTTTGCTCAAATCCTGCCACGTTGTCCCCAAGAGAGGCGTTTTGCCAGGCAGAGCCCAGGCAGAACACATCAGCTCCGAGGAGCGCCAGGCCCTGCTGGAAGCCCACCTCAGGTCACGAAGCTCAGCAGAAAGGCACGCCAAGCCCAACCGGGCATTTCGGCGTGACACTCAACCAGGAAGCAGTCTCCCCTCCTCAGCTTTCAAGCCCTGTAACAAACACTGCACACCCTGCTAGTGTCAGTCAGAGCTGAGGGACGGGCCCTGGCTCAGCTTAGCCCTGAATTTCCATCTGAGCTACAGGTACCTGTTACAAAGCCACAGCCCTTCCCAACAACACAGCATCTGAACATCTTCCAAGGTTTCACAAGTTTATCTTCAGAAACGCCTCTGAGGCTAGGTGGAATTACCCCTGTTGTTGAAACCAGGTTCCGAGAGTTGAGATGATTTCTCCAGTCACAACCCCATCAGAAAATGCAGAAACTGAATCCCGTTCGTTGCTGCGGTCCCATGCCCATCCTTCTCTTTGTCAGGGTTTGAATTTGGCTTTTCAGACCTCTGGTACAGCTTTAACGTAAAATAACTTCACTCTTCTGCCAACTGCCTGAATTCTGCACATCCTGCCTGGTGAAAACCTCACAGATAAATTAATGCAGGGGTAACCGCCTCCCCCAAAACTGGTCTCTACGTTTCGCAGCTGAGACAGCTGCCCTCTACTGCCTGTGCCTTTGAAAACACTGTAACCTCTTACAAATTTCTCTCTGATACAAACTCATCATTACAAAAAGCAAATTCACCTCCCAGATACCCCGAAGGACTGATTTATAAGGCTCTACAGCCCCCCCACACCCCTTTTCCTCCCCAGTTTCACAGCATCACCCCCAGCAGCCAGCTGCATTGGGCTGCAGACAGGTTGTGCAGCTCCAGCTAGCGGCACATCTCCTGCGAAGGACACGCTCTGAGCAGGGCTTGTGCTCCCTGACCCACATCTGGCCGGGTCACCGCGTTTTTGTCTGGCGTTCCTTTGTCTACTGGGCCTTTTCAACGACGAGCCAAACTAATATTGAGAACTTTTGTGAGTTGTGAATAACGGTATTTAACTCAGTCTGGGGAGAAAAAAAAATCTTAAATTTGCATACTTTAATTAACGAATAACAGTAATGACTTGTTAGTTCAGCACTGAAAGGAGGATAATTGCACATTTGTCCGGACTCACAAGGCAACACGCTCCCCGAACAAGGTCGTTTCTTGTTTGTGCCTTTGCATGAATCCAGCTAGCCTTCCCCCAGCCCTGCAGACCTCCCCGCTCCCCTCCGTCCCCTGCACCCCACTGACAGACAGACAGACACACACACACACACAGTGCATGCTGGCATGGCACGACCCCAAAGCTCTCCCAAGAAAGAACCACAACTTGTGCCTGTCCTACAGTGGTGCAGGGGCAAGAAACACAGCATTTCACCCCAACAGGCAACTGCAGTAGTAGTTTCAACATTGAAGCCACATGCAAAACAAATCTTTCAGCTTATCTAATGCTTTCAGCATGCGATCATAAACAAATGCTCAGCGAAACATGCAAACCTCTTCTATCACTTGCTTTTCTTTAACATGCACCTCTTGCCTGTAACTACAGTCAGAGTAATGATAAATGGTTTTCCATTATCTCTACAGCCTTGGCTACTCTAGGACATTAGCATACAATGTAAGATAAAGCACTCTAAGTCAATTTTGTATTTAAATACAAAGATCCCCAAGCCTTGTCTAAATATAGGTGTTTATTCCTCCACGTTGTTTACTGCATATGACATCTTAAGATACAGTGCATGACTAAGAACTCACAAGTCAATTTATATTCATAATTAGTATTGTTGTTGCCTTTCTCCCGGCATGAAAAAGAGCACCAAAGATGTTATCTGCAAAGTCAACATTACCAGAAATTACAGGCTTCACATCCTCTGGAAGTTCAGCTAAATAAAAGTGATGAGACTACAAGAATCCTTTCCTGTATTTTCTTTGAAATAGCTGCTTATTTCAAAGAAACCATTTATATTTTAGACACAATTAAGCAGGACTGTTTACAGCAATTTCTACAGTTAGTATCAAGTTCAAATGCAGCAGTGCAATTTAGAAACATAAATGTTATACATCTGCCTGAGAAAGATTAAAATACATTCACTACAATGATCCCAACACGATCTTAAGCACACTCCCCATATCCTCTCTGCACTGAATACTACACAAGTGAAGGTCAGCAGATTACTAGTTACTAACTTCTGAATATGAACATGTCACTTCTAAAACTAATACCCTCTGTGAACAAAGCCACATTAGAGAGTTAACAATATTTGCAGGATGAGATCTCTAGAGATTATGAATTCAGTATGAACTGTCACGAACGATACATTGCCAAGTACTTTAACTGAACTTTGAGCAACAGAAATCCCATTTATTAGCAATCTTACAAGAAGGAAAAAAAAGTCATCAGCTAATACGTCTCCGTCTGTCAAGCCGCCCTCCCCACCATGCAACACTCAGAGCAGAATAGCCTCTGTCAGAACCAAGCCTGCTAATGCCCGAGAACATTATTGCAAGGGAAAATCCTCTGCGACAGTATCTCACCACTGAGGAATGTCTCTGGCTCCCCGCACAGAGAACGAACAAGTCCTCTCTATTTTTCAAATCCTCTCGGAACAACCCACGACCTACCTGTGCAGCAGGGAGTAAATGCACGCTCTGCCTTCAGCTGTTCCCGAATTACCTCACCGGGCACTCAGGTAAAATGAGAAGCTCTTACTAGTCCGTACAGCTCCTTCGCCAGAAATATTGCATGAGTCAGCTTTTATCTATCAAAACCCTAAACACAAAGGCTTTACAGAAACCTGATTCACAACTTTCTCACTGCCTTTTTCCCAGTGCACCGAGAGTCTTCAGCATCGCTAAGAGCCTTAAATGAAACATTACATCATTCGATTCAGGGACAGGACAATGGGCATCGCTGTGGGTAACTTTGAAACGCACACTTCACTGAGCAACACCCAGTAACTTCCATTTTTCCGGGCACAAAGCTGTAAAAATAGCGAATAGAGCCCATGCTTCCATGGCATTTCTTACGCTTTGACCCCTTGATTCGCCGACAATATTGATAAGCATGCAAAGCAAATAAATAACCTGCTGGCATTGTGAAATTCCTGTATTTATATTAGAAACTCCCATGAACCTGCAACGCTAATTAAAAGGGTTCGTTCTGGACCCTATTCTGCCTTTACATAAACAGGAACAGGCTTTTGCAGCATGTTTGCAAAACTTCAGTGTTTTTTAAAGGGACAGAGGAGAGACTTTCAGAAGAAAATGTGAATGCTGAGCCACCAAATGCTCTGTTGTAAATCACAACGAAGCAAAGTAAAAGAGAAAGGACTTTTGAAGGGAAGGGGACCCATGAGAGGACAAATGAGAGGGATAAGGAAGAAACAGAGAAAAGGAGAAAAATGAGTGTAGAAGGAAGAAAACAAGAGTATGTGGGGAAAGGAAAAGAGATGCAAGCAAGAAAGATGAGACAGACAGAAAGAAGGTTTATCACAAAACCTTGCTTGGTGCCTGCACATCCTGTGGTCCGAGTCACTCCCCAAATCACCAGGCTGGGTAACCAGGAAAAAAAAAAAGTGGATGATGCCTGCCTGAACGTTGATAGCACTGACTTACCTAGGAAAACAAAGAAACTACCAACCCAGAGAGGAACCATTTCTGTGCATCTTGAAACAGGGCTGGGTGCAGTTGCTGTGTGCACGACAGGGGCGAGAGTTTGACAATTCAATTCACCCCCAGTCCTACTCCTCGCAGACAGGTGGGAAAGCTGATGATGGCCCCTCTGCCTGGGAACTCTTCTGGCCCATGGAGGGGGTGGTGGTATCTCCAACTTGGAGCTGGGAGGCAAAGGAAGTCAGAAGAGTTCCCAGCTGCTGGCACCATTTCCCAGGTGTGCTTTCCCAGCTGTGTGCTCAACCCCAACCCACAAAGAGCTACTCTAGTCTTTAAAACCACACTTCACATTCACTCCCTCTCTCCTTACATGCAACATGGCCTCAACTTCATTTTGAGCTTTCCTGAAGAGCATATTCATTGAACAACACCTTGCAGCAGGAGGCTGGGGGTAGAAAAGGGAAGTGAAGACAGCCTTGAGGCCATTCACAGAGCCGTGAAACGCTTTGATCTCAACATCCGGGCTGCCAGGGTGAGGTCCCATTTACCCAGGCTTAAAGATCAGCTGTTTACAACCCATTGCCCCGCTGCCGCCAGAGATCTTTGAGACATGTTCTCTCTCAAATACATTCTCCTGTAGTTTTTGAGGGTTCTTCTAACATACGCATGTTTACGTTTAAAGATATACATGCACACATACACAGGCCCACTTTTTGCAAGACCTTTGGACAGGCCACCATGTATCTGCAAATCCTGAACATATTCACAGGCATAGAAAGTCCAACACCAGCCCCAGAGTCCTCATCACACACACGCACAGACCACAGCACCCGTATACTTGGTCAAATAACCCCAATGTGGCAAACACACAGAACATTTGCTATACTTCAACATTCACACATACTTTGTCAGAAGCCAAAAATTCACTTCCCTGAACCTCTGCTTCCCTCACACGTGGTGCCCACCTTGCCCATGGAGCTTTTAGCACCTCTGAAGGAAGTTTCAGCTAACCCTTGGGCAGATCTGTAGAGCATCAGCGAGATGCAGGGCATCGCTTGATCACTTCTGTGAACTACTGCCCTGTTACACACAAGCAATACCAGCAACAAAGCAAAAATGCTTTGTCATTTGGCAATGACAAACGTCCTGAATTCTGAAGGCTCGAATCAAGCCCAGCAATGGACCAACCAAGAGGCAGCCAGCAACAGAGAGCTTTCCACATTTGCTTCAGTGGGTTAGGTGCAAGCAGAGGCTGCAATGATGCAGCATGAGGTCCAGCCACGGCTCCAAACTCACACAGTGAGCTCCCATGAGCATTACTGTGGGTGCAAAGGAGAGGGAAGCTGAGCAGAGGTCCTTACGCTGTTCTGCTTTGTTCCTTCCTCATATGCATCCACATTTGGCCTTGGCTCTCATCCCCACGTATGTCAGCAGAAGTTTACCCCACACGTGAATATTTCCCAAGGAATTCCCCCCCTGAATCACTTTAAATATGCGTAGCACTGAGATCTGTCAGTGCAGAATACCAGCAACTCAAAGCCTTTTGTTTTTAATGTGCATCACCAATGAAAGAGTACATAGATGTGCCAGAAAAACAATGTTTTTGCCTCACTTCTCCTTATTTTCTATCATTTCATATCTGTTGGATTTGGCTTCTGTTTATCTGCAGTATCTTCCAGGAGCTGGCACTCTGTTCGTTTCTCTGCCCTGTCTCCTCCTCCCTCCCTCTGTCCGCAGAGTGCCACAGACTGCATTATTAATGCATCGAGGATGAAGACTTGAAAAAGGTGACCTGTTTTTGTTTTGGAACAAAGCCTTGATTTTTCTAAACTTAAACATTAAGTGGAGTTTAGAGAGGTTAGGAATGATGTTATACTGTAATTGCCAATTGGCTAAGGATTTACTGAAGAAATAAGTTATTCTCAGCAAAACTGAGGGGAAAAAAAAACACACAACACCATAACTCAACCACAGGGTACATTCAGGCTTAAGGACAAATTGACATCTTCACTGAAAGTGCAATGTAATGTATTAATAACTCTCTGCAATGCAGTAGATATTTGGTCTGCATACAGTGCTGCAGAGACACCTAGAAAAAGGAACAGTCCACCACGTGCTGCTGATGTACTGCAACGCAAATAGGGCATATGGATCCAGTGCTCCATTTATAGACCTTTTAAAAGGATTATTTTCCATCTCCTTGTGAACTTTGGAGGTCTACAAGGAGATGGGAAAAAAAAAGGCCCGTTTATGTAAGTAAATCAGCAAGTAAGATTAAATGAAAACTCAGTGAAGACATGTTGATATGAGCACAAACGTAGGAATAAATACACAGTTCTTATCTCTACCATGGATGATAATGCAATCAAAGCTTTCTTTTCTGTCCGTACTGGTATTTACAGAAAACTAAACAGCGAGTGTCCAATGTGCTGCTGACTGAATTTTTAAGCATTTTCACATTCAAACGTCCGCACCATGACCAGAATGAAAATCCACACATGCTCTTCTTTTTGCACAGCACCACACAGGATCAGGCCTTGCTGCTGCCACAATACTATGCCTCCATCATACACTACATCACTGTAACAGTGTTTGGACATCGGGTCTGTTTTATACTTCTTCCTGGATCAGTCTACTGCTCCCAGCAAACGCCTCATCATGCCAACATACTACTGCTAACTTCATCTAACCAAGCTGAAGTCCACCTTCAAAGCCTGCTGCTACAGCACAAGCACACTGGGGTTCTTGGCTAGTCATCCCTATACAGCACAACGTGCTGGTTGCTTTACCAAGAACATCGTAATGTTTTTAAGATGAAAAATGTTAAATACCTTGTAGTAAGCAAATAAACTTTACAGAGGGATGCACGGTTGCAGTAAAAGAAATGACAGCATCTAGGGATTATTTTTACTAGTCACAGCCAAAAATCTAATTGTGTGACCACAAAAAAGGAATCTCGATACGACTCATCTCTTACAATTTAACACAAACTCATAACTACAATATCTAGCAAAACCGATCAGTTCTTTAAAACTCATTTTAACAGCTTGTTGTTGACTTCTGCCACTAATTTTTTGTTGACTTCTAAACATTTCCATTGAAAATGTCTTAAAAAAAGGCAAACAAATGAATAAAAAAAAGCACATTTTGTAAAAGCCAGATCTTTGAAATAGCTGACCTCCTTAATTCTAAATAAAAGTGAATTTCAGAAACTTTAAAGACTTGGTATTTTCCTTTAAATCCAGCAAAAGGTTTTCTTCAATTTGTTTTTGAATTGAAGACACTTACTGGAACCTCCTCTGCACCTCAGGAAGTTTAGCAACTGGAATTTTGAAACAGAACTGTAATAATAACACTGGACTCATACTAACAGATGTTTGCATTTACAGTAAAATAAAACCTTTCCTTTGGGTTTCCTCTCTTCAACAAAAATAAAAGCTAGAGAAAGAAGCACTCATGTTTATTTCTTGAGGAGAAAAATCCTTACGCTCTGCCCATAACGGCCAGAGTCTACCACAGGCTGGCTCTGCCCTTTCAATTAATCGGTAATTTTCTTTTGCCCACTCTATTAAAATGCAACAACAGGTCTTAATTTTAAGGTGGTATTATAACAGTAAGCAAATAGCTCGTTGAAAACCCTAATTCAATAGGAATGTGTTCAACTTAATAAATGACTGAAACAGATTTTTGCAGCATACAGTAATGCTATTTTAAAATCTTACAGCACTTTAAATGAAAATAAATAAGAACCCAAATAGGCATTCAAGTCCAAAGCAGTAGTGTACCACCGTTCCTCTGACCCTGTTGCTTTCATAGCTAGGAATGGTATTTCACATCAATAAGGTCCAGAACACTAAGATTGCCAAATGACAACAAACTAACTGGTCACAGCAGTAACTCACATTGACGATAATGAGACCTCTCATTGCTATCATATACAAGAGACCTATTTCAGTGCAGTCACATCCAATTTTCTTATTTTCTACTGATGATCCTTTAACATCCAGATCTCTTGTCTACCTTGTTTTGGTCCTCCCCTACCATATTGTCATTAAACTATAAGGTATCTCTGTGAAAGCCACTCCAGCAGGGCCAGGTTTTGATGAAGTGGCTTAACAATACTTTCAGTGTCACTTTAAGGCGATATTGCAGCGTGCTGCTTCCTACTACTTTTTAGGTGCTACTTCATGAAGAGAAGCCATTAACACCAAAATTCCTTTCTCGAACAAGCAATACTTTCCCTAGGACTTCTGTATGCAAGAAGCAAAGCAAGAATTGAGGTGATCTGAGATCGCTGCGGTGTCAGTGTCCCACTGCAGTGCAGCCACTGCACCCACGTACAGATGGTGCTAATGCCTGCAGCATTCACTGACGCATCGGCAGCCAAGATTAGCAGTGCCAACAGTCACACACTTCCGAAGCCACAGGGCAAGAAACAAACAGATTAGAGGCTTGGACTTGTCTAGTGTGAATATTTGGTGCATAATTCACAATGACCGACTCATTGAGTCACAAGACTTTCTCTGCACTTTCTTCTTAATAAAACAATATAATGCTTAATTTGAACCAGAAAGGCAGTCAGTTTATTAAAAGCTACATGTATTACAGAGCCCACATGCCTTCTTCACCAATTCCTACAGAAAAATAAGGACTGGACTTAGAAGTTTGAATTCTCTTACATTCAGAGCTATTTTAATTGATCTTCATTGATCACTGTACAGGGAAGGTCAGTGAAAAGTGGTCTTCAAATTTCTACTGACCATTTGATTTATTATGCAATTTTTTGTCAACTCAGAGGAACAAAACCTTACAAATACAAACAGAAAAGAGCCATAAAATCTCATTTGTAAAAGGGTACCACTACACGTCTTAGAGCAAGATAAGAGAAATTGAAAACATTCATGAAAAGACATCAGATAACTGTCTGCCACCACCCTCCTGCTTGCCTTACTTTTACAGTTACAGTCAGTGCCACCTTGCCTCTCTTTTACCGTCTCAAACACTTTTACCCTGGCCAGTTTTCAGACTGCTGGTAACTCCAGTCAACATCTAAATCTGTCCATGTGGCCCAAACAGCCAGCAGTGGTCAATGCACAATTCAGATTTGCCTTCTCAGTGCTCAAATCAGAGACAGAGAAGAGAGAAACATAGACTCCTACTCAAACCTTCTTAGTGCAGCAAATCAGAATTGTTTTTCTCAGGTTTCTCCTTCACACTGGATCTTTCTTCCAGACAGGGACATTTAATCCCACTGTTTTTCTTGTTGTTTGGGTTTTCCACTTGCTCGTTTTCTGTGAGAAACAAGTAGCAAATCCCTCTATTTAAATATTCAGTTGGGCTCCAAATCAAAATCTCAAATCCAAAACGCGCAGCTCAGGCTTTGAGAAACTTTGCCAGAAAGGTAAATACCATGACCCGGAAACACTGAAGGCAGGAGGCAGAGCATTTGAGCACATATTACAGCAGTGTTGTAACTGCGGAGTTTTCTGAACAAGCCATGCAAGAAAACAATTCCTTTTGTTGCTCTTGTTTTTATAGAGAGCATCAAGTGTTTCTCAACTCCATAGCCCTTACACATGGGAACTGACCAGGTAATTCAGTGTCCAGCCTCATCTTTAGGAGCCATTCTCACTCACAGTCCCTATTTATTTTTTAAAAACCTCACCCAATAAAACATTCATTTTCCTCCAAGATCAAAATGACACCATCAAGCTGTAAATCCTCAGTGAGCTAACTTCTGTCGCATCCAGCAGGACAGGGCTGGTAGGGCAGCCGGGGAGGGCAGGGAGGCTGAGCTCCACACTTCTCCCAGCAGGGCAGGATGCAAGCGGGTCTCCCTGCTCCTGCCTGGCTTTCCATGGGCAAACAAAGCTGCAAGTTCGCTACTGAGTGCTGGGGCACACCACAAGGCTGAGAGGCCACTGCACGGCTATTATTCCGCTACGTTCAGCCTGTTACCACAGCTATTAGCTGGCATTCTCACTTTTCAAATCCCCATCTCTCTGGAAACCCTGACTACCATTATTTTACTACAAAGAGGCACAGGTTGAAAGAGCAGTAGCTGGGCCTTCTCCTACTCTCCCCTTTTTGCGTGGCCTATAATGTATTCCTCACAGAGGAAGGGTTTCAGTAAGGAGCATCTCACTTTTACAGGTATTAAGAAATTATGTAGCTATTAAAATGCTTTATTAACAAAGATTTTGGCAAAAGATTTGTGAAGTTTGTATAATTTTGATCAGTTACAGATGATCAAACATAACTTTTTAGTAAGACTCTTGTACTGAATCAGGGCTTGCAAATAATTTCTTCATTAACTTTATTCAGTGAAAAAGGATGGTGGCTCTCCTCCACATCATTTTTCTTCTTTTACATCAGTTTCTATATACAGCCACAGATGATATCAGTTATAAATGTTTTTGGATGCAGAAACAAGTATCTCACAATCCATTATGCCACAGAAATGGTTACATTCTTCCCCAGGACAAGTTGAGTGAGGAGAGTAAACCAAAACCCTTTTGCAACTGATCAGCATCACTTAACAGAGCACCAAAAGATATTAAAATATCCACTCCAATTTTTTCAATGAATACATGTTCTTTAAAATCTAAACTAAAGGACGTGAAACATTTTAAACTATGCACAAATCCTGCCAATTACAAGTTAATTGCAAAATAGTTCAAAGCTTAGAAAAACAATCTGGGGGAAACATTCCCCTCCAATGAAATCAGAGCAAAATTCTTTGAAAACAATGTCAAAGGCTGAAGGCCTGAGCACCAAACAATGAGAGTCAAACTGACTGCAGTCGTACTGCTGCCTTTCACAGGGCAGTAGTTGTAGCTGACTGCAGCTCAGAAAAATGCAACACAAAAAACTGGATGAGCTCCATGGCTAACCTGTGATGTTCACATGTACGTTGATGGATGGAGGGGAAGTTCCCAAGTTGGTCTCCACTGGTAGGAGATCTCAATGGCAGAGTTAGAGAGACGGTGGAGTCACAGCTACTAAAAGTACCTTTTAACAAGCACAGCCCACTTCTATTGGAATTACCAAGAAGCAGCTCCAACATCAGTGTCCCCCTGTGCCCTTTAAGGCGCAACAACATAAATCCATTTTTAGGACTCGAAAACAGACATTGACACAAACTGTGTTCCTAAAGTATGACATCTTGCTCACCAGAAGACTGTGCAAACTCTAAGCTAGTTTAGTCACAACATTAAATGTATGCTTATTTTGCTATATATGTTTTATT